>NC_135573.1:130442500-131067500 GCF_965152235.1 Eretmochelys imbricata | reverse complement strand
GATGCAGATAAGTGAGAACCTTACCGTTATGCATTTAGTTGCAGCCATCCAAACAACCTTTCATTAGTTTTCATGAAGTTTACATATCAAGTAAATTCTCATCTTAACACTAACACACATTTTTGATCAAGGGTTACCTAATCACAGGGTATATGCAATGTTATGTGATAGCCATCAAGAGTATGTAACTAGGAGAAATCATGCCTATTAACACTTCCTTTGAACACAAGTGAATAGGTCCATGTATACTAATTCACTTAACATTTCTTTGATATTCACACACAAGTGAACTGGCCGACAAGCTCTAAACTGAACTGGCCTGTTAGAGTCATAATACACCTTTGCACCTGTTTAACTAAATAAGTTTAAAACAGCACCTTAAATGAAACTGGTGTAATACTGTAAGTTAGGCAAGACCTAAAATCAAGCACATTTCTCCAAATCTGCATGCACACAAGTTGGCACACAGAGGGACGTAGATACCAATGGAGCATACAGAGCAAGGTCACCAGATAACTATTCCCCTGGGGACAGAGTAACAGAAAAAAAGAGAACTTTCCCCTTTCCTCTTCCTAGAAGCAGATTCCTTCTTGGGACAGATGGACAGTTTCTTAATATAGGTTTAGTAAAAATAAAAGATCCAGGACTTAATAGCATATAATTCTTCCAATGAGGTCCATGTAGTTTTCCCCTCCCTTCAATTGATTCCATCTCTCTTAGTCTCCTAAGGAGGTAGCACATTCTACCAGGGGCATTCTATTTCAATGTACCTGGAACATTCAGTAGCAGTCATGCGGTTAATATTGCACTAGAAGAAGCAGAACTAATGCTAAAATATTTGCTGCACTCATAAACTGCCAGTTACAGTAGATCTCAGACAACCCAAATTCTTTCCAAATAGTTTGACACATCTTTAATTTAAACCAGCATATGCTGCATGGAGCTTCTTCAAACAAAATGAATGCTTGAATGAACAGGAAAAAATATTGAAACAGCTCAATTTATCAGGCATAAAGAAATAAAGCCAACCTCTTCTTATATCAATATTTCAAAAAAGTATTGCACTATCCAGATAGCTAGATGCCCCCCATTACTATGCTATTTGAATGCCTCACAAGCATTTATGGATTTAACCTCTCAACACTCCTACAAGGAAAGTGTTAATGCCCCCATTCAATGCCATTGAGGCATAGAAAGATCAAGTGACGTGCCCAAGGTCACTCCGAGTTTCTGCAGAGCCCAGATCTTCCAAGTCCCAGCTGAGTGCTTTGACCACAAGCTATCCTAGATCACTTAAGGACACCATTGCTGTCTGGTTGGACATTATTCAGTGAGTTAGAAAATGTCATCCGTGCACAGAAATAAAAAAAATTACTGGGCCAAATTCAGCCCAAGGGCAGCTCTTTTGTGGGATGAAACAGAAGTGAGTGAATTTAGAGAATTGAATTTAGCTCATTGATTTTGTGTTTTCCCCTCAAGTCGGGGTATACCTTTGGGACTTGTATTCATGCGGGAAAAATTATTTCAATCTCATTCAAATGGAAGAAACACTGATGTTGGCCTGATGTCAGAAATACAGTTCCAGGAGATTTATTCCCACTCAGACTATCTCTTCTTTTCAACTGCAGAGGTTGAAGATGGGGAAATATGGCTGGGATAAGTGTAGGAGAGAACAGTGAGGAGAGGATTCTCCCACTAAATCTGTGGAATTGCTCCATGGCTGCTACAGCATCCTTAGCTCACATGTTCCCTTCATGGTGGGACTACTCAAGGACCCCTGTTGGAACAGATCCCCTGGCCTCAGCCAATCCAATACCTGCTTCTTGCACAGGGAGCCACTGCAGGGACTGCACAGTACTTGCCTAGGAACACAAATCCTAATGTGCCTCCTTCCTTCTCGGGCATGACAGAACTGCCAATGTTCTGTTGTTGTGGAGGCTCAGGTCCAATGAAAATGAAGGAAGCCTTTGTCCCTAAGTGCCCTGAAAACAAGGCAGAGAAGAGCTCAGCATAAAGCTAATATCTTTATGCGCTTCATAAAGTCCTGCTTATCATCCCAGGTCTGATGTCACCGAGGTCTGATGTCTGATGTGTGGAAGAAGTGGCACCAGAAGCTGAGAAGTAGCGGTGTGAGCTGTAGCAAGAGTTGGGTTAGATATTTCTGTACAGCTGTGGAGGTTTCCCATTACACAATGCCAACAAAGGAGGCAGGCTCAGCTGCATGGTCTCATGCTTTGCCCCTAGAAGTTACTAGTCCATAGTGGAAGATGGATTGAAGCAGAAGGAAAGCTAAGGCATTTGCCATGGGAGAGAGTCAGCTTTACAAGCTCCGCCCTCCCTCCTTCTCTGTTTGGAAGTGTCAATGGGGGAAGCCTGATTTATTAATGGCAACAAGAGCACTTCCAAATTATCTGCTAGGGCTGTTAGTGCACCATCACGCTACCCTCCCCTCTCCAACCATGTATAAACAAGTGATGGGAAAAAATAGTGCAGTCTCCTAATAGTAATGTAGCAGATGTGCAAGTAGATCTTTAATCATAGAATCATAGAAGATTAGGGTTGGAAGAGACTCAGGAGGTCATCTAGTCCAACCCCCAGCTGAAAGCAGGACCAACACCAACTAAATCATCCCAGCCAGGGCTTTGTCAAACCGGGCCTTAAAAACCTCTAAGGATGGAGATTCCACCACATCTGTAGGTAACCCATTCCAGTGCTTCACCACCCTCCTAGTGAAATAGTGTTTCCTAATATCCAACCTAGACCTCCCCCACTGCAACTGGAGACCATTTCTCCTTGTTCTGTCATCTGCCACCACTGAGAACAGCCTAGCTCCATCCTCTTTGGAACCCCCCTTCAGGTAATTGAAGGCTGCTATCAAATCCCCCCTCACTCTTCTCTTCTGCAGACTAAACAAGCCCATTTTCCTCTCCCTCTCCTCGTAAGTCATGTACCCCAGCCCCCTGATCATTTTTGTTGCCCTCCACTGGATTCTCCAATTTGTCCACATCCTTTCTGTAATGGGGGAGCCCAAAATTGGACACAGTACTCCAGATGTGGCCACACCAGTGCCGCACAGAGGGGAATAATCACTTCCCTTGATCTGCTGGCAGTGCTCCTACTAATGCAGCCCAATATGCTATTCGCCTTCTTGGCAACAAGGGCACACTGCTGACTCATATCCAGCTTCTCATCCACTGTAATTCCTAGGTCCTTTTCTGCAGAACTGCTGCTCAGCCAGTCGGTCCCCAGCCTGTAGTGGTGAATGGGATTCTTCTGTCCTAAATGCAGGACTCTGCACTTGTCCTTGTTGAACCTCATCAGATTTCTTTTGGCCCAGTCCTCCAATTTGTCTAGGTCACTCTGGATCCTATCCGTACCCTCCACCATATCTACCTCTCCCCTCAGCTTAGTGTCCTCTGAGAACTTGCTAAGGGTGTAATCCATCCCATCATCCAGACCATTAATAAAGATGTTGAACAAAACCGGCCCCAGGACTGACCCCTGGGTTACTCCACTTGATACCGGCTGCCAACTAGACATTGAGCCATTGATCACTACCCATTGAGCCCAACAATCTAGCCAGCTTTCTATCCACCTTATAGCCCATACATCTAATCCATACTTTTTTAACTTGCTGGCAAGAATGCTGTGGGAGACGGTATCAAAGGCTTTGCTAAAGTCAAGATATATCACATCTACTGCTTTCCCCATGTCCTCAGAGCCAATTATCTCATCATAGAATGCAGTCAGGTTGGCCAGGCATGATTTGCCCTTGGTCAATCCATGTAGACTGCTCCTGATCACCTTCCTCTTCTCCAAGTGCTTCAAAATGGATTCCTTCAGGACCTGCTCCATGCTTTTTCAGGCACTGAGGTAAGGCTGACTGGTCTGTTGTTTCCCGGATTATCCCTCTTCCCTTTTTTAAAGATGGGCATTATATTTTCCTTTTTCCAATTGTCCAGGACCTCCCCTGATTATCACGAGTTTTCAGAGATAATGGCCGTAGCTCTGCAATCACATCAGTGAATTCCCTCAGCACCCTTGGATGCTTTAGATTTGGACCCATGGACTTGTGCATGTCCATCTTTTCTAAATAGTTCTTAACCTGTTCTTTCACCACTGAGGGCTACTCACCTCCTCCCCATATCATGTTGCCCAGGACAGCAGTGTGGGAGCTGACCTTGTCTGTGAAGACTGAGGCAAAAAAAAGCATTGAGTACTTCAGCTTTTTCCACATCATCTGTCACTAGGTTGCCTCCCCCATTCATTAAGGGGCCCATACTTTCCCTGACCTTTTTTTGTTGCTAACGTACGTGTAGAAACCCTTCTTGTTACCCTTCACATCTCTTACTAGCTACAACTCCAGGTGTGTTTTGGCCTTCCTGATTTTACCCCTGCATGCTCAAGCAATATTTTTATACTCCTCCCTAGTCATCTGTCCAAATTTCCACTTCCTGTAAGCTTCCTTTTTGTGTTTAAACTCACTGAAGATTTCACTCTTAAGCCAAGCTGGCCACCTGCCATATTTGCTATTCTTTATGCACATAGGGATGGTTTGTCAAGATAGAGACATTCACCAGATATATGTTAGCTCTAACAGTGGCAGTGTCTCACTGCAGGAACTGATTTTGCAACACTCTGTGCATCTGGTGGGATCTTTGCTCTTGTTTATCGAAAGGGATTCTGCCACTTTGCTCTGAAACAGAGTATTCCTTTTTGTTTTGCATATGGATTGCTGCTCCATTTGCTTTTGTATATAGCCTGGTATGATTTAAATATTGGTGTCTCAGGGCTATCTGAATTTCTCCCCTCTGCTGTCCATTTCCATTCTAGAATGGTTTTCATAATAGTGCTAGCCCCACAGTAGTTGTCTTACGTGTTAGAAATTTCCTGAGAAGTCAGGTCTTATGAAATTTCCAAGCCAAGAAGGGGGAAACTCATGGTTTGGCTCAGAAAGCAAAATATGGTTACCAGCTGTTAAATTCCCCTGTGCGTTGTCTATACTCTACAGAACATGAGCACAGAAGAGCTTATGAATGTCACCTAATTCTGAACCAACCTGTCTTGCGTGGATTCAAAACCAAACACAAGTTGTTAACCCTTTGCTCTCCAAACTCCCTGCCCCCCTCCTGTAAATCTAAAATATACATACATGAACGGAAGGGGGGTGGGGGTTGAGATATTTTGTGAAATAAAACAATATGCTCCATATTCTTTCCTGTGCTGTTCTGTGATTGCTTCAGGACTGTCAGTCAGGAGGTGGGACATTTCCCGTAAATCATGAACTGATATGACCAGAGGCTGGATTGGTCTCCATGCTCATTAGAGCAGCCTCAGGACTCCTCTAGAAGAGGTCTCTAGAACCTGCTTTACTAGCCTAGGATCGCAAGATGGCATAACACTCCAGTTTTACCCTGCATCTATAATTTTCACTCCATGCATCTGAAGAAGTGTTTTTTTTTTTACCCACAAAAGCTTATGCTCAAATAAATCTGTTAGTCTTTAAGGTGCTACCAGACTCCTTGCAGTTTTACCCCCTACCTCATCCTTATATGCTGCCTTACCTTCAACCTACACCAAGGAGATAATGGGGGAAGCAGATGGCATAAAGCTAGTTGTGTCAGTATTATACCAGCTAAAGAATACCTCATGCTAAGGAGCTCCCCCGCTGCACTTTTATGGTGGTTTAAGGTCTTTTTCTGTTGTTGTTGTTTTGTTTTGAGGATCTAGCCCAAAATGTCTATCATATTTTGGTACAACAGCTCATCAGCTACTTTATTGTTTAGGAGCTATCCCCATAATCACATTGATGTGTGTACATTTATTTACCCTGGGAAAATTCTTCTTCGGTAATCTTGCTTAACAGAACCCAGATAGCATGGTGAAGAATACACCATCAAAGTGCATGTATAATAAAAACTATTAAAATTCTTTTTAGATCTCATGAAAATAGCTCACACTTTCATTATTATCATTGAAATATTTTGATATGTAGCCAAAACACTGATTACAAATCAAGCCTTCGCACCCCAAGAGATGTTCATTGTCTCTATGTTTCAGTCTGCTCTTTTCTCATTTACTGGCATGTTTTATTTTGGGGGTTTTTTTTTGGCTGCCTCTTTGATTGCACAGCCCATTTGATCACTCCCATTGTAATATGCCCTCTAATAAGGTGCAAAAAGGCTGTTAAACTCTGCACTGTGCTTGAGCCCAGGCCTGTCTCCACCCGTAAATTAATTGCAATAGTGGGGACCAACAAAGAAGGTAACTGGCAAATACTCAACACATTTGGTCTGGTCTGCAGGTAGCCAAATTTCTGAAACCATATCACTCTAGAGAGAGAGAGGAAAGATTGCAAGAATTAACTGTGGTTCTCTACTGTTATATCTAATCACTCCCAGCATATTTCCATGGTGTACCTCAGTCAAGCTGTTTAATTTGGAATCTAAATCTCATTTGTTTGCATAGGTTTACAGAGTGTAACAATATAATAAGAGTGTTCTTTTCATATGACAGGTTTCAGAGTAGCAGCTGTGTTAGTCTGTATCCGCAAAAAGAACAGGAGTACTTGTGGTACCTTAGAGACTAACAAATTTATTTGAGCATAAGCTTTTGTGAGCTACAGCTCACTTCATCGGATGCATGCACAAAAGCTTATGCTCAAATAAATTTGTTAGTCTCTAAGGTGACACAAGTACTCCTTTACTTTTCATATGAGACATATATATGTATGTGTATATATGTGTATATGTATATATGAGACATTTTACAATGCACAGTTGTTGGAATTTGTAATTATTCTATGAGTTTTACTGTAAGAGAGCTCATTTCTCCCACTACTGATACATAGCCGAGCTCTGCAAAGAAAGAAACTGGCAGGGCACATGTTTCTGAATCGTAATCAGGGATGCTGAAATATTTTACATGCTAAAATTCCGTGGTTTTGTGTGTGTCTTGCAAAACTTGATCCTATTCCTTTTGCAAAGGCTATGTAGACAGAAGAACTAACTTTATACTCTCTTTATTGGGGGTGGAAGATAGGGGGATTCTGTTTTCTGCAAACTTCAGATTGTGCCATACTTACTAATGTTTAGCAGCACCTTACTCTGTGAGTAGTCCCATCAAACCCAGTGGGACTGCACACTGAGTAAGGCTCGCTGCAGTATTAGCAATGGTAATGGAACCTGGTCTTATTCCATAGTTATTATGAAAATTCTCTTTTAGTGGAAGACCTCTGTATTTGGTATTTCATGTCGGCAATAATCCATGACAAAAGAATGGGAGAACATTTCGAATGGGAGAACATTGAGGAACTGGCTGCAGTCTGAATACATAATTCCACTGTGATGTATTAGAATCAAAAGTGGTGCGCTCACTGAGACAAATACATAGCTTCTGTGAAATACCACTAACTTTTGTCTACATGTAGTCTCCCTGTTTGTATGTTCCTTTCTTCATACAATAAGTGATATGCCTTGAAAATTTTATATATGCAGATATATACATATCAAACAGAGGCAAACTGGTTGTGTCACAAAAATCTTTTTAACTTGTAATTGTCAAAGGGCAAAGTCCTCAACTTGCTCTGAGCATGGCACAGACAAACCCTGGGCTAGGTTCCAAAACTCAACCTCCTTTTGTAGTTTCCCTTTATTTTTAACAACACAAACAAAACTTATCTTGAGCTTTTTTGATGAACAGGTGGATTCTAGTGTTTCCCCTCACACTACAAATCCTTTTCGCAGCTCTCAGCACTGGTAACTTGTCTTTGTGTTGGGGAATTCTATTAGAACAAGGAAAGATAAATGCTCCCATCTCAGGCTATGGAATGAGAGCAGCACCATCCTGCAAATATGTCTTGCAGAATCTCTCGTCCTCCTCCATAGTCTGAGATGGGAAGCCATTTTACTGGAGCTGAGAGCTGTGGAGAGGATCTGGTATTTAGAGTCTGATTTTTCCAAAGGTCAGGAATGCAAAGGCACACAGAAAAGTCGAAGTGCAAATATATACGTATTTTTCATGTGCAGTTACCATAGTTGTTCATGCAAATCAAATATCAGCACCCCTGGTACTTTGTGTGTACAAATATATAACAGTGTTTCTGCCTTGCTATTTGTATGCACAAATACCTCTTTGTGTGTAAAATTACTTTACTGGAAAATTAAGTGCAAACATTTACACTTATTTTTGCATGGATATTTATATACGTGATTCTTAGATTGAATATTCATACCATATATCTTCATACCAATCTTTTTTTTTTAACTAAAAAGCAGAAAAACAATTCTGCTGCACTGATCCTAGTCACTGAATAGATATGTAACATACATATTAAGATATTTTACATGAAGTGGTACTACTTACTGGAAAGGAGACAGATGCTTGCAGCACTATTATACCCACATAATCAATGCAGGCCTAAGGTGTATTGTTGTTTGCTTTGGTAGTTTGCAATATCTATAGCGTAGGGATGTTCAACTTTATGCACAGGAATATTGCATTTCAAGCAGAAACATTTTATTTGTTTAATAATGTAGAATTATTTATTCAGTAGATGCCAAATCCTGGACCTATACATTGTAGGGCGAACTGGTAGCAACATCTATATTTAGGTTGCCCTATACCTTCTATTATAAATTATTCTTTTAACACTTTCTGAGAAGTTCTAAAATCTTCATAGTTTGCAGCAGGCCTTTGAAATTTGGCAGGGGGAAAGTACTTGGGCTAGAGAAGTGCCTTTTCTTAAGCACATGGAATTCCATTCAGGTTTAGCTGAGTTCTAAACTGTTAAAGTAACCTTTTCTCTTTTGTCACTTGTGCTCCTCAGGAAAATTTTGGTAATATGCCGGAATAAATTAAAACAAACCTGCTAAAGCCTTGGGCCCTGCTGCCTCTAACGCAGCAACAGCAACACATTGCACTTGGCATTCCTGGATGTTGCCAGAGCACCCATAGCTACAGATGGCGACATGGAGGAAGACAGCTGGATCAGGCTTCCTTGTCCCTTTATCTTACCTGCTACACCAGGCACATTACCTAAATGTCCCATCTACACTCACTCTCTCCCTTGCCTGAAAATGAGCAATACTGGATGTTGCTACTGTTGTGGATATAAACAAACCCTCCAAAAACACAGGAATTTATATACAAAAATACTCCTATGTTTAAAAATGTTATTTAGGTTACAAAATCAAACACTCAGAAGTTTAGGAAATGCCATTTTAACTGTTGGCATACAATTTTAATTCAGCCCCCTTTTGTGTAAACATTGAGACAATTTTTAATAATGTAATCACATTCTATTTTTTTTTCCACAGGATCCCTGCTTCATTCATGTTATAAGTTGGATACACAAGTAGGCTGAACTAACTTCGCACAAGCAACTGTAAATCTGGCATTCCCTAACTTTCAAATGTTTGACTTTGCAGCTGAATTTTATTTTAATATCATTTTATATTTATAGTAGATTAAAACCCCATAACCATTACATGATAAAAGTAAAAAGAAGTGACTGGATAGCAGAAGTGGATCTGAGTTGCAAAGTTTGGTTCAGTATGCAAACACACCAAAAGTCAGTGTGTCAGCTCTGGGTTTTTGCCACCTCCCATCTACAAGGGAAAGAGACAATACACTAAATTCAACCCTGGAATTATTGGGCACGGTTTCTTTTTACTTACTTCTTTAATGGCATCTAATTAGTCTGGGCTCAGCTTGACCTAGTAAGATGAATAGTGGGTACATCTGTGATAACCACATGAGCTTGTTTACTAGAATTTAACTATCTGATGCAGCTATAGTGTTTTCATTTTACTCTTCAGATAGAGTTAAAGACCAATCTAATTGTAAAGCAACTTCTCTTAGAACTGGCAGCTATATGAAGAAGTTTAAATAAAAATGAAAAAGATGCTATGACATTTTATACTGCAGGCACTAACATAAGCTAACAAAAAATGTCCTCTCTCTAGTTCCACCT
The DNA here is from genome assembly GCF_965152235.1 of Eretmochelys imbricata. NCBI lineage: Eukaryota > Metazoa > Chordata > Testudines > Cheloniidae > Eretmochelys > Eretmochelys imbricata. Next base: position 131,057,527 of record NC_135573.1, on the reverse strand, counting down.
CAGGGCAGTGGCAGAGATTCTGCTTGCACTCACGAATTCCAAGCTAGTATGAAAATGCTGACTATGATCTTTGCACGTGGACTGGAACTAGGTTCTGACCGAAAACACATTTTGGGAAAATGTCCTCAAGTTAGAGACACTTGCATTTGTACTTTCACAGTCGTTTTGCACTAAACTGGAACTTTAGTATCCCCAGAATTTTTTTTCTCCCATACTAGTAACAAGATATTTTCTATTACAAGGGATGGGATTTTAATGCTGTGACCAAAACTGATTTTCATTCCCAGTCTGCCAGTGTCTTCAAATGTCTGCTGTGCCAGAGTGAAACAAGACACTGCTTCATCAATGATATTTTATTCACTTACACTTTCAACATAAATTTGCATTAATTGTCACAGGCAGAGCTGATTTTTGAGTGTTGTAAAATTTGATGATGAAGGAGGGCCCCAATTTGCAAATAAGTCCATATTTAATGTGAGACTTTGGAGTATGCTGGTGAGTGAGAGACAGGGGGATTTGTGAGGAGGAAGAGAGTCAGGGAGGGGACCCTACAAGAATAACCTTTCTAGGGACTGCCAAAATCCTGAAGCCAGAACTGGATAAACTGTTCAGACAGATGTCTAAGGCACCCCAGGTCAGCCATATTCCGTTACTCCAAATGAAATTTGAGCATTGCAACTTTGATTTGGAAAATGCAGGATTATTAACAGAACTACACAAATTCTTGCACGTTTGGTTCAAAAGGTTCTTTTTTTTCTATATGAGAACCTGCCAGTATGCCCTAAACTTTCAATGAACCTCATTTTCCCCATTGTTAAACCTATAAACAGTTTGGTTTCAGTGGTTTCATGTCTATTCACATGGGTGTTCTGGAAACAGGTGTGGGTTTTGGCATCAGCCCTGTTGTAACAAGAGAACTGATCTCAGGATAGAACTGGGCTGTAATTAGAAGAGCCAAACTATAAAATGGCATGAAGCAGTTTCCACTAACTGGAAATATTACAGAAGATAATAACAAAATGGAAAGGTAAGTGCCTGCAAGAGTCAGACAGAAACAAAAGTTGGAAGAGAATGTTTTATGTCTGATGTGTTTTAGAGAAACAAGGTAGGTGAAGTAATATCCTTTATTGGACCAACTTCTTGGTGACAGAGACAAGCTTTTGAGCTTACTCAGAGCTCTTCTTCAGGTCTGGGAAACGTACTCAGAGTGTCACAGCTAAATACAACGTAGAACAGATTAGAAGTTGACACAGGTTGCAAGAGGCCATTCAAGTGAACACCTCTGCAGTTGTAGGACAAAAGACAGGTATGGACTCCAGATTGTTGCAATGAGTCACATCCAGATCAGACCGATCAGCACTCTCTCTCGCTTAGAAAAATCAGGTGCTTCTGTGGAGCCCCGCTAGCAAACCTTGATCACATGGGATAAACCAGTGTAATCAGGAACATAAGAGAAATACTGCCTATCTGACTTCCCTTCCATGATGTGACTTATCCCAATAAACCAGGTGGAAACTAAGTATAGTGGTACAAATTCCTGCACAGATATGTAGAGTTTGCAGATAATTACAAAGCGGCTTCAATCTCAGTAATAATGCTCTGATGTCTTTCCAAAGTGGTTCTGATGACGCTCTCGATCACAAAGCCAGTCAATGAAAGAAGGGTGCAACAGAGAACTCAGCACACAAGGAAGCTTCTACACTGTGGGTATCCCCAGTTCCAGGAACAACAACCCCTCCAGATCCATACACTCTTATAATTTAAATATGCCACTCCAAACCTTGCTGTGAATGTGTTCAGACTGGGGTATTCAAAAAGTCCTGGTTCAGTTCGTAGTCAGTGTCAGGTTCTAGCCCAGCTCCTTTATCCACAGAAACAATATGGCATCCAGCTGCTAGGATTTTTGAGTAAATATCATAGTGTTCAGCTCTCTGAATGGATGAGTGTTTGATAATTCTGCCCTCCTGAGAGGAGAGGCAAATACCAAACAAGGAGAAACTACTCCCACTATATTATGTTTAGTCCCACTGATTGCTCATACAAGCTAGGATACCCTGATAAACTCTACCTAGTAGAAGGCCATGGGCCAAAACATGACTATAATAATTACTGAAGGGAAGGAAGGAAAGACGAAGAAGAGCTGTTAGCACAGAGTAATGATATACTAGGGAGGAGGAGGGAATTATAAGACAAAGGGGAAGAAGGGAGAAAGGAAGGAAGAAGATATCTTGGGGATTGATGTAACTAAGGCCAACTGAACACAGGAGAAGTGAGTAAATGAAATGCATATGTGAGAATCCTATAGGGAGAAAGAACAAAAGGGAAAAAGAAAGCAATGTGGTTGAGGAATTAGTTTGCTTGAATGAAGAATCAAGCTTAAATTTACTGATTATTTTTCACCAGACAGAGAGAGCTATTGAGGAACAGAAAGAAGGGGGAGGGTTGGAAGGATACAGAAAGGCAGACATTATCCTGAAAAATATTGAGGAAGATATTCAACAGAAGATTGAAAAAATGTTAAATGCTAAAATATTCTAATGAAGTATCCTTCAGTAATAGTTTATTCTGTCTAATCTAATTGAAGGGGGAGCAAATTGATTTTCCTACCTCTGGGACAATTCAACCCTTTCCCTGGAGAGTGCTATTCTATTCCATTGCTGTCAGGAAGGACTTTTCTCTGTTGTTCATCAAGGAAATTTGAAGACTGAAATTTTAGGGCATTACGATGCTTACCAATTTTAATTCTTTAACTTTTGTTCCTGGAAACCAAACAAAAGGATTAGACCTCAGTGAATTGCATGCAAAGTTTTCTGTTTCACACATCAGCTATTTTTTCTGTTGTCATGTTCAGGAAAATGTGCTTAGGATTTTTTCCCCCTAACAATAGGAAAAGAAATGTTTTCAGATCTCTAGAACTTAAGTATGACTGAGTGGATTTTGCCTGTTTGTTTGGGGGCGGGGGTGTGTGTGTGTGTGTGTTTGTTTAACACAACTTCCTTGAGGAGATGAAAGATGAACAATCTTAGTTCAAAAGATGAATGTTGTGGAAAATTATGAGCATGTGAAAATAGGTTATAGGGAAACTCTTTTTCAGCCTTCTGTCCTGCAGCTGTTATCAGGCAACTGCTATAATGAAGGAAAAAAATAACATCTCCATTTCCTTACTGACACAAGATTCAATAAAGTTGTTATGGTTCCCTCCAAACCTGGGCAATATGGATGTAGATGAGCAGCCTCAGATGTTAGATGAACAGTGACAATGTTTCATGTCTAACATGCACAATACTTACAGACACTTTTGTGAAATAAATATAATGTATGACTCTGTGTGTGACGCAGAGTGCAGGAAACTACCTGGTTCCCAATGAACTGAAGTTCAGCTCCATCTTTACCCTTATATACGTGTTCATTGTAAAATAGTCTGCTTGGGAAGGGGGTGAGATTAGGGAGAAAATGCTATTTGGAAGGTAAGTATCCACAATCAGAGTCAGAGACTCCTAGCTGTGTTTGCTGGGTATTTTTTCTTTTTTTTTTTTTACTTCCTCCCCTCCCTACTCTCCATGTTAACATCTTTAATTTTTAGGGAAAATATCTTTTTATTCTTGATCCTGCACTGAGGTCTACATGGACAGAGGTCCATGGGATTCTGCTCACCCACAGTTCAATATGGGGTCAGGAGGTAGGCTGGCAGGTGAGAGTCTTTGTTTATAGTAGCCTCTATTTCCAAACCCTATAGTAGGCATTTCTGATGCACCATCACTTTAGTTCCTAGGTTCCCCTATGACGTGGTTCTCAAAGTTATTTGACCAGGCCCCCCTTCTTTGTGTCTGGTTGTTTACGCCCCATCCCCACAAGTACATACCCCACCACCCAGCAGAGAGCAGCAGCAGCTGCTGGCTGGGTGCTCAGCTCTGATGGCAGCGTCATGCCAACAGCAGCGCAGAAGTATGAGAAGCAATGTGAAAAGTGATATTCGCAATAACAATTCACAGCAGACTTAGCACCCCGTTGCCACTGTTATTTCTGCACTGCTGCTGCCACCCCAGGGCTGACAGCCAGAGCCCTGCTGCCTCTGGAGCAGGTTGGGGGGGTAGAAGAGCCCAAGCCCAGACTGCTTGCTGGTGAGGGACTGAGGTGGAAGGGAAGGAGAGCCTGAGTTTGGATGGTGGGGCTCTGGCTGTCCCCTTTATTCCCACCTCCTGGGTGTGCACACCCCTTCTGGACCAGCTCCAGCCAGCCAGGGCTGACAGCCAGAGCTCTTAAAAAATAAAAATAAAAAAAGCACACAGCCCATGCCACTCCTGACACATTCCCATGCTTCCCTTGGGAGGCCTGCCCCACGGTTTGAGAACTGCTGACCTATGATGTGAAATGTGTTCCACTGGATGTGTCTCCAATCATCTTACTCAATTTTTATTTATTTGCCATGCTTTCTTTTAACCTGGTTTTAAAATAAACCCGAAATGTTTTATGAGGCTCTGGTAGTGTGAAAGGAGAGTTGCTCTTCTAAATCTAATGTGAAAAATGCTCTCCACCTCTTGAACAATTTATATGCAGCATATACTGAAGACTATATTGATCAATAGTGATATGTATTTACATGCTTTTCTGTTGCATTAATCACTATAGTGTACTATTAAATGTAGCCACATGACATGACATTTTAGGGAACCCACAGAGAAGGTAAGTGACTTGCTCAAGGTCAAACAAGAAGTCTGTAATGGAGCTGGAAACTGAACCAGTCCCGTTTCCCTCTTGAGTGCCTTAATCAAAATATCATCCTTCCTCTGTTATTCTAACAACATTTATGTCATTAATCACAAAACAGAAAATGTATAGGGAGAATTTGCATCCATTCATAATGTTGTAACGGACATTATATTGTTGATTTATTCATTTTTTAAAGTTATTCATGTATTGAAGAGGAAATTGCTGATTGAGGAGTAGGGACTCATATGGGATCCATGCTTCAAAGAGTTAACTTTGGTTTTACGTAACACAGAAATGCAGTAAATTCTGTCCTGTAGTTTCCTGCTTTGATCAAAGGCTACTACGCCATAGTAGTTGTTCTATGGGCCTTTAATCCTATGTTTGCTGATTCAGTTTTGGCTTTGGAACAGGGCTAAGACCTCTCAACTTGAAATCTTTTTTTTTTTTTCCTTACAAATAAATTTCTTGCATTTAAAAGACATCTTTAAAAAAATCTTGATACGAACAGATTTAAATGTTTCTGGTAGCTAGAGCTGTACTTTGCAATCAGCTTTGCTTTGAAACCACATTTAGAATATCAAGTGAATTGTATAATAAAACTACGCCTTTGAAGAGAAATAAATGTGGACAGTTCTTACAGGCTATGATTTTACCTTGGGTTTATTTTTTTTTAAATGTGTAAATAATTTTTTAAAAACTTTTTTTACAACAAAAAAGATATTTCAAAGTTATAAAATCAGGATTTTGGCTCCGATACTCCAAAGGAGCCTAAATACCTGTAAGGATCCAAACCTTCCGGTCAATTTTTTTTGCTGAGCTTATGTGACCCCTTTATTCTGCTTGGATCCATTAAGGACCCTATATCAGTGAAGGAAGTTAGCACTGCCTGTTTGCAGCTATGGGAGAATTGTGCAAAATACCCCACGACAGTGAGTGTCAGTGTCCACATCAGCTGGGGCTTGCGCTGTGGAACTAAAAAAAGCAGTGTAGACGTCCCACTTGGGCTAGAGCCCAGAGTCAGAAATCTAGCGAGGAGAGTGAGCCAGTACTTACTCATCAAAAGTATCATATTTGGTACTGAGTCATTCAGGGAACATGGAGTACATCTCTCTGAAAGGGGTGCTAACTTACTTTTGGCCAGTGTTAGGAAGGGAATTGTTAGCTATTTGGGAACCTGGCTCAGGGCCGGATGGGATGTAACTCCCTTTCCCTGGTTCCTTAATCCTCTGTCACCAAGGTGCCCCATTCTGGCAACAGATGTGGGATACACAATTATGAGTCTATACCCAGGTATTTGCCTAGATGGGCAAGTTTCCCCTGTGATTGCCGTATTCAGGATATTTCACTGAAGGAGGTCATGCATGGTCTCTGCTGAAAGTTAAAAACTTGTTGGTTGTCATGGTTATTATAGGATGTATGTACGGATAATATTTTAGGACTTATGTGATATGTTGAACATTATGTTCCAAAGCTGCTAGAGGTGAAACTAGTCCCCAGGAACCAGACAGCTTTTAGAGCTAACCCAATCAGGAGTGAGAACAATTGACCCAGCCCACCAAGTGTTTAGAATCTAGACTAAGTGCATGTTTGAGCCTTTACAAAGCACAGAAGAGCCCAAGAAAAAGACTTTGAATAGTAGGGCCATCAGGAATGAACTGAAATTTAGGAAACACCCTGACTATGAAAAGAAACAAAATATCTGGAACTGTATTAGAGGGCAAAGAAGGGCACAAGATGACATACATTATGATACTCTGTCAGCATGAGTGTCTTAGGAAAAATGGATCCCAGCTCTCTGGACTGGACAAGCACTGTCTGTAGTGACCATTGGGAAAAGAATACCTTGTTACACAGGAAAGGAACTTGTTAATAAGTATAGACTCTAGATTGTGTTTTATATTTTTCTTCTAGCTGTAAACATGTTTCCAATCTTTATTCTTGCTTCTATTTGAATCTTTATCTTGAGTTTTTTGCAGACTTCTGTTTGGTTTTACTACAGACATGACTAACTTGCTTTGTTCTAAGGAGAGTGTTGAAATGAGATGAAGCTAGTTGTAAGGACCCCTGGGTTCCTGGACAGCTCTCACATCTGGCTGCCACTGGGCCACTCACCCAGAACTATTGGAAGTGAGGGGCTAATAGTGCTCCCAGAGGCACTGCCCACAATGATTCTGATTCGGGATAATGACTGGCCCCAGCAGTTGGCCCAGCCATACTATTTAAAGCAGAAGGAAGCACAGGATGTTGCCTAACCATCTCAGAGACTTTCTTACTGGCTCGTGAACTGGATCTGACTCTTGCTTGATCCCTGGTTTCTGATTCTGGCTCTGATTCTAGCTTGGTTCCTGACTCTGACTCTTCCCCCCGGCTTGGTTCCTGACTGTGACTCTGACACTGACTTGCACTATGTTTGACCTCCCTACTCTGACAACTAGGTCATACTGCCCAATGTCCCAGTCCTGACAGGTTGCTCGGACCACTAGCCCCTTGGGGTAGGCTCTGCCAGGTATGGATTCAGAATAGTTCCTCTTGCCCCATGGGAGGCATTGCCCAAGCTGGTGGCCTGCCTTCAGGCCTACAACCTAGCAGTGCAGGCACAGGCTGAAACCAGACATTGCAGGACCAAGTGCTCCAACTTTGCACGGAGAATGCTGTGCTTTGGATCCAATCTTATGCACTATCACACCTCAACCATCACCCATTATCCCCCTGCCAAAGCCTGCAATGAGGCAGCCCAACTGTACCAGTTCTGGTGAGGCCTGTAAGAAGAAATCGAGGATGAGCTGTCTCAGATCAAGACCCCAGCAGACCAGGACGCTTTTATTGATTTCACCACCTGCATCAATAATTGATTGCAGGAATGGCAGGAATACAGAAGCAGAATGATACATTGCCCAGGGACCATGAGCGAGATTACACAGTCTGGCCAGATCACCCATGCATCTTGGCCTCCAACTCCCCTCCCAGTACAGAGATCACACTGTATTTAAAAACACCAAAAAAGAAAATGAATTGTCTACCATCACACTGGAAGCATGGCTGCCCATAGAATTTATGGGATGGCATTTATGCAATGTTGAAGCCCAAGTTAGCCACCCTGTGGCTTTACCTTCAAGAAAACCTGGCCAAGAGATTTATTCACAAATCTACCTTGCCCACTGGGATGCCAGTACTCTTTGTAAAGAAGAAGGATGAAAGCCTCTGATTATTCATGGATTACCCATGTGTCTCTGAACCAAATCACAATCAGGAATGACTATCCACTGCCTCTCATCCCCGAGCTGTTGAACCTTGTGGAGTCTGCGTAACCTGTCATGGGGACTACCATTTGGTATGCATTACAGAAGGGAATGAATTAAAAAAAACCTGCCTTTTGAACAAGATATGGTCACTTTGAATATCTCGTAATGCCATTTGGTTTGAAAAATGTACCCACCACATTCCAGCATTTTAACCATGATCTGTTTGGGGATGTGATGGAGCAGTATGTGGTGGTATATCTGGATGACATTCTGATTTTCTCTGATGGTGCAGAGCAACACACCCTGCATGTCCTCAAAAGGCTACACCAGCATGGCCTCTACACCAGGGGTTCTCAAAGGGGGGGTCGGGACCCCCGAGGGGGTCATGAGGTTATTACTTGGGGGGGAGAGGGTTGTGAGCTGTCAGGCCCCACCCCCAAACCCCACTTTACCTCCAGCATTTTTAATGGTGTTAAATATGTAAAAAAGTGTTTTTAATTTATTAGGGGGGTCACACGCAGAGGCTTGCTGTGTGAAAGGGGTCACCAGTACAAAAGTTTGAGAACTAAGCTAGAAAAGTGCAACATTCTTCACTCTTCCATAGAGTTTTGGAGGTTTTTCCTTCCTTAGAGGGTGTCAAGATGGACCCACACAAGGTGAAGGCTGTTCTCAATTGGATGGCACCTTGGTGGAACAGTCATGACCTGCAGCATTCACTAATTTGCCTGTGAAAGACTAAAATGAATATTCATTTCTGCCCCCAGAGTGGTCCATCCTGATCCCACATAACCCTTCACTGTCTAAACATGATACTCCAATGTGACAACTGGGGCAGCGCTTTCCCAGAGTTGTACCCAATACCCAAACATATATCGTATCGATGTGCTTTCTATTCCAGGAAAATCAGCTCCGCAGAACAAATGTATTAAATCCTGGGCAAGGAGCTACTTGTGAATAAGACTGTCTTTCAGAATGGTGTCACTATCTCAAAGGGGCCAACCATAATAACTTGGAATATCTGTGCAGGGCCAAGGCCCTTAATGAACAACCACTTTGCTGGGCCTTGTTCTTCTCATGCTTATATTTTGTTATTTCCTGTCATCTTGGTCCTAAAAATAGCAAGCCTGATTCAATGACCCTGAACAGAGAGCATCTTGCTGCCCGAAAGGCCCAAGCCCTGAAGCCTCTATAATCCTCAAGCCCCAGAACTTTCTTTGAACAGTCCCTTGTCAAGACCTCCTTACCTAGATCCAATTGACCTCAACCAAATTATCCCCCCAACAAACAGGAAGCATTAAACTAGGGGGACTCCAGCATCTATTATGGGATAGTCTATGTGTTTTCCCTGTGCCCTTGTGGATTGTAGCTCTGCAAGCATGCCAAAGCTCCCCTCAGGCAGGGCATTCGAAGACCGAGCTTCTTGCCCTACAGTTCTTTTGGTGGTGCCTCATGCAAGTCACAATACAGACCTAAAAAAACAATGAGGAGTCCAGTGGCAACTTAAAGACTAACAGATTTATTTGGGCATAAGCGTCCATGGGTAAAAACCCACTTCTTCCTACGAAAGCTTTTTACCCACAAAAGCTTATGCCCAAATAAATCTGTTAGTTTTTAAACTGCCACCGAACTCCTTGTTGTTTTTTTAGATACAGAGTAACACGGCTACCCCTCTGATACTTAATACAGACCTATATCGTCTCCTGTAACACCTGTGCCAACATGCCACATAATAAAGAACCATGAGGTACCATTCAGACTCTGAGCAGTTATCGCCCTAGACTTCATAGTGATTTCAAGTGATTTACAGCAATCTTGAATGTTGTATACCACTTCTCCAAGACGGTTCACTTCGTTTCCTGAATCGGCCTGCTCTCCTCCTGTCTCTGGGTGGACCAAGTCATTCACCATCCTGGTCTTCCATCTCCAATCATAGCCCACAAATTGTCTGCTGTTTCTGGTGGGAGGCCAACCTCATGCTCCAACCTCTCATCCACATACTGCTCTCAGACAAATGGCCAAATGGGGAGAAAAAATAAAAATCTGCACAAGTATTTCTGGTGCTGTATAAATTATCATCAGAACGATTGGTCTTCTCTACTACCCTTGGAAGACTTTGTGTACAACAACACAGAACATGCCTCTTCAGCGAAAAGCCCATTCTTTTCAAATTATGGCTTCTACTCTCATTTCCATCCAGAGCTACACGTAACTTCCTCCAACCCCACAGCTGCAGACTGGGTACAACTGATATGCCAGACCAAAGAGGACCAGAAAACCCAGCTGGAAGATGCTAAGAAAAGTTACAAACACTATACAGATCAGCGTCAGCAACAAGACCCTGTATTCTCTGTGTGCCAGAAGGTTTGGCTCTCAACCAAACACATACACATGGATAGGCCATCCCATAAGCTAGAGTATGACTTCTTTGCCCCTAGTGAATTCACTGCCAAATCAATCCAGTCACCTTCCATCTCCACCTACCTCAATCCTTCTGAAGACACCATTTGGCCATGAAAACCAGGAAGCTGTAACAAACTCCCTGACCAAAGCCTTACTAAGGTTATTTAAAATCAAACAAGTATACAGCCAATATTCATAACTTCAAATACAAGAATGACACATGCATACAAATAGGATGAATATATTCAGTAGATCATAACCTTCACATAGATATGTTACATGGCATATATAGCCTAAAACATATTCCAGTTATGTCATATGTACATTCATAAGCGTATTCCCATAAAGCCTTATGGGTTGCAAAGTCACACTTACCCTATATATTTTTTTAAGTATGGTAGGTATAAAATTATAAATCTATTGCTTTTTAGCTGAATAATTTTCTTTGATCAATCATACCTGAGTTCCTTTCTAGTACAAACATGACATGCTTATTATCATCTGGGTCTAAACAAACATGGAACTTCCATTAACTTTGAAATCTGAATGCAAAAGAAGTGGAGACCAAATACCATAGTGCTGTTTCGCTTTGAATCAGTTATCCTTAGAGGAAAGTACACATTGGTATGTATAGCCACCCAAAGGGTTTAGCCCACCAACTGTACCACCATCTTTTGCATATATTTACTTAGCCTCCTGGGCAGAAAACATGTTTAGTCTAAATTCTGAGCCAGTAAGAAAGCTAGATTCTATAGCAATGAAGCCCTATTGGGAAATATTTGAGAGAGGATAAAGAAAAAGGCTATGCAGCACTTCCTGTAATACCATTTTTACATGTTCTTTGACTAAAATGTCACAAAAGAATTAAAGGGGCAGGGGAATAATCCATGAAGTTAATGACTGGGGAAGGATATGAGTAATAAGATAATATAAAAAGCTTAACAAGGGTGTAATAGATGCTTTGAAATTAGTGATTTTTGGTAAAGTGCTTATAATAAAGTCAAACTTACAGGGAATGTTAGTGGATTACACTTCACACAGGAAGGAAGTTTAGTTGAAATTTCTATACAACAGTACTTATACTCCTCCTGTAGCTCAATACGAAATGCAAATTGAGTCGTATACTAGATGCATTCCTACATTACAGGCATTAATGGCTCTATTCATTATTATTTTGTTTCATGTTATTCTGTGATGCATCATCTGTTAGAACTGCAGCACCTTTATTCTGCCTGAAATATTTAGAGACGGGGGCAAGGGATCTTGATGTTTATAAGGTAACTGAAATTATGGGAATGGATTTACAGCTTTTTGGTTCTACCTCATCAAAAACCATTCCCGCAGTGGAACACATTAATCTTCTAGATGTAAAGGGCCATGTCTCAGAGTCAAATAGCAAATCAGAAATCATGCTAATAATTAGACAGGACAACATATTTTCTTTTGTATTCTCTCAAGAAATTTTTTAGACAGGTATTCAAATCAGTCTAAAGCTGGAACAAATGTACTCTGCACCCACAAACTGACAGCTTGTTTTATGTTTAGGACCCTACCAAATTCGTGGCCATGAAAAACACATCACAGACTGTGAAATCTGGTCTCCCCTGGTGAAATCTGGTCTTTTGTGTGCTTTTATCCTCTACTATACAGATTTCACAGGGGAGACCAGTGTTACTCAAATTGGGTGTCCTGACCCAAAAGGCAGTTGAGGAGGGGGTCACAAGGTTATTTTAGGAGGGTCGTGGTATTGCCACCCTTACTTCTGTGCTGCCTTCAGAGTTAGGTGGCCAGAGAGTGGTGGCTCTGACAGCAGTGCCCTGCCAGCAGCAGCACTGAAGAGAGCGTGACAATAACATACCATGCCAGCCTTTCTTCTGCATTGCTATCTTCAGAACTGGGTGGCTAGAGAGGGTGGCTCCTGACTGAGGGCCCAAATCTGTAGGCAGCCGCACAGAAGTAAGGGTGGCAATACCATACCATGCCATCCTTACTTCTGTGCTGCTGCTGGTGGCGGCTCTGCCTTCAGAGCTGGACTCCTGGCCAGCAGCCACTGCTCTCCAACTGCTTAGCTCTGAAGGCAGCTCGGCTGCCAGCAACAGCGCAGAATAAGGGTAGCAGTACCATAACCCCCTGTACAACAACCTTGCGACCCCCCTCCAACTCCTTTTTGGGTCAGGATAGGTACTTACAACACCATGAAATTTCAGATTTAAATAGCTGAAATCATGAAATTTATTATTTTTGAAATCCTTTGACCATGAAATTGACCAAAATGGATCATGAATTTGGTAGGCCCTATTTATGTTCCATAGAGCTAATGCCACAGAACATGAATGGCATGAATAATGATTAGACTCAGAAGGTGCTAAATACTGGGACCATGCCCTGCCAAAACTCAAGCTGCCAGCCATTGTAAATTAATACAGTAGAATGATACTAGGAAATACAATATTTTAACCCTTTAGTTAAGTAACTCATACAATTAGCTAGACCCTAGTTTATTTAGAAAAAGAATAGGTCATGATTAGGGAAGTCAGTTAATCACAGTGAACTCATGTGATTAACTCAAAAAATTAATCATGATTAAAGAAATTAATCGTGATTAATCACAGTTTTAATCTCACTGTTAAATAATAGAATACCGATTGAAATTTATTAAATATTTTTGATGTTTTCCTACATTTTCAAATATATTTATTTCAATTACAACACAGAATACAAAGTGTACAGTGCTCACTTTATATTATTATTTTTATTACAAATATTTGCACTGTAAAAATGATAAACAAAAGAAACAGTATTTTTCGGTTCACCTCATACAAGTACTGTAGTGCAATGTCTTTATTGTGAACGTGCAGTTTTCAAATGTAGATTTTTTTTGTTACAAAACTGCACTCAAAAACAAAACAATGTAAATCTTTAGTGCCTACAAGTCCACTCAGTACTACTTCTTGATCAGCCAATAACTGAGACAAACAAGTTTGTTTACATTTACGGGAGATAATGCTGCCTGATTCTTATTTACAGTGTCACCAGACAGTGAGAACAAGCATTCGCATGGCTCTGTTGTAGGTGGAGTTGCAAGATATTTACTTGCCAGATGCACTCAAGTTCTACATTGTTTTAATTTTAAGTGTAGTTATTTTTGTACATAAGTCTACATTTTTTAAAGTTCAACTTTCATGACAAAGACATTGAACTACACTACCTGTATGAGATGAATTGAAAAATACTATTTCCTTTTTCATTTTTACAGTGAAAATATTTGTAACCAAAAATAAATATAAAATAGCACTGTACACTTTGTATTCTGTGTTGTAATTAAAATCAATATATTTGAAAGTGTAGAAAACATCCACAAATATTTAAATAAATGATTTTCTATTATTGTTTAACAGTGTAAATTAAGACTATATTTTAGTCACAGGTATTTTTAGTTTAAGTCATGGACAGGTCACGAGCAGTAAACAAAAAGTCACAACCCGTGACCTGTCCATGATTTCTTCTATATACCCTTGAACCACAGTCAATGAGAGCTGTGGGGGCAAGGCCCACAGGCAGAGGCAGTGTGCAGAGCTGCCTGGCCACGCCTCTGCCTAGGAGCTGAGTGAGGGGAGCCCCCCAGAGTGAGCGTCGCCCACAGCCTGCCTCACCCCATCCAGTGCCCCAACCTTACTCCCTCCCACACACAAACTCCTGCTGCTGCTGGGGGAGGGAGGCGCGGTGGCCTGAGAGTGCCCCAGCAGTGGCTGGTGCGACTCGCACAGGTGCTGCCTGAGCTACCTCCGTGCTAGGCGCACCGGCCGCTGCAGAAGTCACAGAGGTCACGGAAAGTCATGGAAACCGTGACTTCTGTGCCTCCCATGACAAACTCGCAGCCATAATCATGATGAATTTTTTAATCATTTGACAGCCCTTGTCATTATTTATGTTTATCACCCTGATCCTCATCCTGTATGTGTGTCCCTTTCCCAGACATACTTCATCTGCCTTTGGCCCTGACTCTCAGCTAGTTTAAATTGTTGTAGATCCAGTGACTTCAACTGTCTCCAAAAATTTACCCAAGTTGAGGGTCTGGTCCTTTGTCTTTGTAAGGCCCCATCCCTGTACTGGATAGCACATGGATGGGATACCGTGTGGGCGCACTGGTCCATTTGCAACTTTGAATTGCAGGATTGAAAGGAATGTTTTTGAGTTAGGAATAAGAAAAGGAGTACTTGTGGCACCTTAGAGACTAACCAATTTATTTGAGCATGAGCTTTCGTGAGCTACAGCTCACTTCATCAGATGCATACCGTGGAAACTGCAGCAGACTTTATATATACACAGAGAATATGAAACAATACCTCCTCCCACCCCACTGTCCTGCTGGTAATAGCTTATCTAAAGTAATCATCAGGTTAGGCCATTTCCAGCACAAATCCAGGTTTTCTCACCCTCCACCCCCCCCACACAAATTCACTCTCCTGCTGGTGATAGCCCATCCAAAGTGACAACTCTTTACACAATGTGCATGATAATCAAGTTAGGCCATTTCCTGCACAAATCCAGGTTCTCTCACTCCCTCACCCCCCTCCAAAAACCCACCCCCATACACACACAAACTCACTCTCCTGCTGGTAATAGCTCATCCAAACTGACCACTCTCCAAGTTAGACAAGCCATTTACAACGCACACTTTGCTTCTCTACAAAAGAAAAAGGACACTAAACTTTCTAAACTACTACATGCTACAAGGGGCCACAGCAACGGTTCCCTCAACCCACCTAGCAATATTGTTAACCTATCCAACTATACTCTCAGCCCAGCAGAAGCAGCTGTTCTATCTCGGGGCCTCTCCTTCTGCCCCTCCACCCCCACGAACATGATACAGTTCTGTGGTGACCTAGAATCCTATTTTCAACATCTCCGACTCAAGGAATATTTCCAAAATACCTCTGAACAACATACTAATCCACAGAGGTCTCCCTACCAACACTACAGAAAGAAGGATTCTAGGTGGACTCCTCCTGAAGGTCGAAACAGCAGACTGGACTTCTACATAGAGTGCTTCCGCCGACGTGCACGGGCTGAAATTGTGGAAAAGCAGCATCACTTGCCCCATAACCTCAGCCATGCGGAACGCAATGCCATCCACAGCCTCAGAAACAACTCTGACATCATAATCAAAAAGGCTGACAAAGGAGGTGCTGTTGTCATCATGAATAGGTTGGAATATGAACAAGAGGCTGCTCGGCAGCTCTCCAACACGAGTTTCTACAAGCCATTACCCTATGATCCCACTGAGAGTTACCAAAAGCAACTACAGCATTTGCTCAAGAAACTTCCTGAAAAAGCACAAGATCAAATCCGCACAGACACACCCCTGGAACCCCGACCTGGGATATTCTATCTACTACCCAAGATCCATAAACCTGGAACTCCTGGGCGCCCCATCATTTCAGGCATTGGCACCCTGACAGCAGGATTGTCTGGCTATGTAGACTCCCTCCTCAGGCCCTATGCTACCAGCACTCCCAGCTACCTTCGAGACACCACTGACTTCCTGAGGAAACTTCAATCCATCGGTGATCTTCCTGATAACACCATCCTGGCCACTATGGATGTAGAAGCCCTCTACACCAACATTCCACACAAAGATGGACTACAAGCCGTCAGGAACACTATCCCCGATAATGTCACGGCTAACCTGGTGGCTGAACTTTGTGACTTTGTCCTTACCCATAACTATTTCACATTTGGGGACAATGTATACCTTCAGATCAGCGGCACTGCTATGGGTACCGCATGGCCCCACAGTATGCCAACATTTTTATGGCTGATTTAGAACAACGCTTCCTCAGCTCTCGTCCCCTAAAGCCCCTACTCTACTTGCGCTATATTGATGACATCTTCATCATCTGGACCCATGGAAAAGAAGCCCTTGAGGAATTCCACCATGATTTCAACAATTTCCATCCCACCACCAACCTCAGCCTGGTCCAGTCCACACAAGAGATCCACTTCCTGGACACTACAGTGCTAATAAACAATGGTCACATAAACACCACCCTATACCGGAAACCTACTGACCGCTATTCCTACCTGCATGCCTCCAGCTTTCACCCTGACCACACCACACAGATCCATCGTCTACAGCCAAGCTCTGCGATACAACCGCATTTGCTCCAACCCCTCAGACAGAGACAAACACCTACAAGATCTCTGTCAAGCTTTCTTACAACTACAATACCCACCTGCGGAAGTAAAGAAACAGATTGATAGAGCCAGAAGAGTTCCCAGAAGTTACCTACTACAGGACAGGCCTAACAAAGAAAGCCACTAGCCGTCACCTTCAGCCCCCAACTAAAACCCCTCCAACGCATTATTAAGGATCTACAACCTATCCTAAAGGATGACCCAACACTCTCACAAATCTTGGGAGACAGGCCAGTCCTTGCCTACAGACAGCCCCTCAACCTGAAGCCAATACTCACCAACTACCACATACCACACAACAGAACCACTAACCCAGGAACTTATCCTTGCAACAAAGCCCGTTGCCAATTGTGCCCACATATCTATTCAGGGGACACCATCACAGGGCCTAATAACATCAGCCACACTATCAGAGGCTCGTTCACCTGCACATCCACCAATGTGATTTATGCCATCATGTGCCAGCAATGCCCCTCTGCCATGTACATTGGTCAAACTGGACAGTCTCTACGTAAAAGAATAAATGGACACAAATCAGATGTCAAGAATTATAACATTCATAAACCAGTCGGAGAACACTTCAATCTCTCTGGTCATGCAATCACAGACATGAAGGTCGCTATCTTAAAACAAAAAAACTTCAAATCCAGACTCCAGCGAGAAACTGCTGAATTGGAATTCATTTGCAAATTGGATACTATTAATTTAGGCTTAAATAGAGACTGGGAGTGGCTAAGTCATTATGCAAGGTAGCCTATTTCCTCTTGTTTTTTCCTCCCCCCCCCCCCAGATGTTCTGGTTTAACTTGGATTTAAACTTGGAGAGTGGTCAGTTTGGATGAGCTATTACCAGCAGGAGAGTGAGTTTGTGTGTGTATGGGGGTGGGTTTTTGGAGGGGGGTGAGGGAGTGAGAGAACCTGGATTTGTGCAGGAAATGGCCTAACTTGATTATCATGCACATTGTGTAAAGAGTTGTCACTTTGGATGGGCTATCACCAGCAGGAGAGTGAATTTGTGTGGTGGGGTGGAGGGTGAGAAAACCTGGATTTGTGCTGGAAATGGCCTAACCTGATGATTACTTTAGATAAGCTATTACCAGCAGGACAGTGGGGTGGGAGGAGGTATTGTTTCATATTCTCTGTGTATATATAAAGTCTGCTGCAGTTTCCACGGTATGCATCTGATGAAGTGAGCTGTAGCTCACGAAAGCTCATGCTCAAATAAATTAGTTAGTCTCTAAGGTGCCACAAGTACTCCTTTTCTTTTTGCGAATACAGACTAACACGGCTGTTACTCTGAAACCGAGTTAGGAATGATATTTTCCCTTCTGTTTAGGAAACTAGTTATACTTTAGGAACTATTGTCATGTAATAGGTAAATTATGATAATAAATTAAACATAGGGCTGGTGAAAGACACCAGCTTGACAGCTCACATCTTCATTTTATCCACAGCCAATGAATGGGCAGCACTGCAAGTGTCACCATGCTATTGATGTAGCTCAACTCAATCTTAAGGATACTCTGAATCTAGGATTCAGAGGATATTGGTTCATTTTGAAAGCATTCAGACCTTGGCTTCTCTGTTAAGACTGCTACAAAGTGCTCAAAAAAATGCCAGCTATGGGGGAGGTGGGTTGTGCACAGCTGTATGCTAGCAATTAGTCTGGACCCTGGATTAGCAGATGGCAAGTCTGTTGTTTCAGTTAATTAAGGATTTATATGAATATCAAAATTAAACAAATACAATTATTGAGTTGCTTTCCTCCCTCCTCCTCAACAACTAGCAGGACTTCATCCACTACAAAACACAAAATGACCTAGGTTGGATTCAGACAGTTGACATAGCAGTGAAAAGTTCATTACACAATTAGCAGTTTCATGAACCATTCACTCCTTAATATTATATTTTTAGATAATTACTAGATTGATTCGGATTATCAACCAGTGATTAACTCCCTCCCTCCCACACCCCCTTATTTTTCAGTGAAGTGTTTTCATCAAGCCTTCTAACCGATAGAAGCAGAGTTGATTTTTTGTGTGTGTGCCCAGAATGATGTCATGGGTCCTTCACTTGGTCAATAGGGTTCAGCCCTCACCTTTCCAGTCAATTTTCTCATGCCACCCATGGCTAACAATGACAAAGAAGAATCTATATCTGTATCCCCCTGGATATAGTTTTCAGGGCTACACCTACTACTGGCTGCAACCACCTCTCAGTCTTCCTTCCACCTACTGAAGAATAAACCTGCTCTGGCAGCCTGATTAATCTTTAACCCAAACTCCACATCTAGAGACTTCACTATTGACACGTCTGCCATTACAGACCTGAAACCACTTAGCACTGAGCTCATGTGGTGCAAATTTCTCTCTCTTCCTCCATCACCATGGATGGCTCCATATGGTGTGGATGCACGAGAGATGGCAGAGCAAGATCTCTATAGACCACTAAGGGTGTACAGAGCATCCATACACAATGTAGCTTGTCTCTTAAAGGTACACATTTATATTTTCTCTTGTGCATTCATTTGGTCCCTGATTTTCATCCACTCCTTCCAGTGTCATTGCATGCCACTTCTGTTTTAAATGTGGCAGTGTTTCATTAAAGTACCATATGACAGTTTTTGCTTTCTGACTGTCACTACCAATCTCTTTCCAGAGTATCCTACACGGACCTTTCAGAAATCTACATTACATGAATATGTATTTGTTCCTTTAATGCATGTGCGTATGGTCTCCCCAGTGGAATCCACTTAGAGCAGCTCTGGCATCATCTGAACACAAATTAACAAATGTTGCCCTTATTTGTTGGATAATTTGATGAATAACAGCAAAAAAATGTCAAATCCAGTATTCATTTTTGGTGTTATTTTCACACTGGCACATATTTGCTGAACAAATAGGTTTGCTGCACACTCTACATATTACCCCTTATGTTGGATAATTTACCTTTGTTTATGGGCATTCCTAGCCACCACAAATTATGCAGCATGTGCTACATTTTCTACTTTGTCTAATCTGTTTTGGAAGGCACAAATCACAATGCTGTCAGCGTAACCAAACGCGTTCAGCTACAAACTGCTTGGTTCTTCAGCTCTATAGGCATCATTTGTTTGTATTAAGACTTAAGCCAGGTTCTCTGAATAGCTTAGTTTTTACCTTTAAGGATTAGACTCCCTTGTAGTTCTTATTAATTAAATTGCCTATGAGTTGTTCAGACTTAAAAGAGAGTCATTAGTTTCTTAATGTACAAGAATAGTGATAAAATATTCACCCATCTGATTTCTGCTAAAGACCATGTCCCTTTTCCATATGATATTTTTCCTAGGGTTCTACAAGTGGTTGAAATTTTACAATTAGCTTTTCATATTTGTGCTACGTGTTGACCTGCAGTCTTTATGACTTAGGCTCATCAGTTTAGCAGCCACACATACATGGCTCATTTTACAGCACCTTTGACACTACTGTCTTTAAGCTGCATTGTATTCTTGCAAAGTACTACAATGTGATCCATAAAAAGGAGGAATTTTTTGTCTATACTTGCTCTATTTTGTCAAGTTGCCTCAGGTTCTTTGGGGCTTTTAACACATCTAAAACAGTTCATTACTGTAATCCTAAACCAAAATAGAACACAGCAAAATAGAAATATGAACAAATAATGCCAATACCTTACTGAAAAAGTATAGTTTAAATAGTCTGTACATTTTTACAGTATGTTCTGTTTCTAACACAATGTATTGCTAAGAAAAGGTGGTTTATTGATTTTAATTACTCAGTACAGGTAATATTCAAAAGCTAAACACTTCTGATAAATAATTGATAAAATAACTTGCACTAATATTTATTCTGTGTATTGTGATAGCACATAGAGGCCAGAACCAGAGCAAGGCCCCATTGTGCGAGAGGCACTTCACAAATATGTAGTAAATGGTTGTGCATGAAGATCTCCCAGTCACTAGATGTCTCTTGTGACTAACTGGATGGTTGTGGAGGTTATAATAATACTTCCTTCCCTAGAGAAAGTTGATCTGATCTGAAGCCACAGACTCAAACACTTAAATGCCTAGGCTATGTATAGGCCTCTGTTTTGAGGTTTTTGCATGCAAACCCAGGATGTATGTTCAAACTTGATACAGGCATTGATTCTTTGGCATGCCTACGCTTGCATCCATCTGTCAGGTTATCATTGTGCCCAGGCAACAGACAGTAGATTAAGTTAAAAAGTGTCACCGTATGCTTTATTACAAGACAGCACATCAGTGACTAATGTAGACATTATACTGCCAAATACTAGCTGTATCCCATGTCATGCTCTCTCGTAGACAGTAAGTGAGAGACAGGACAAGACTGCAAAAGGGATATGTCTTCAGATATACCTCTTCTTTAAAATCTTAGACCTCTTTAACTTCTTGATATTGCATTTCTGTTCCTTTAATTTTAAACTAAACATTTCCTCCTATCCCTTACATAGTATGGCATGTGTGTGTGATTTTTTCCCCATCACGTGCGCCTCAGAGATGAAGGTTAAGTTCTGTTAAACCATGTGCTCTTTCGTACCTGACCATAGATTTGGTTTATGACCCTTAACTATCCGTTCCTATTAGTAGTGTATTGATCATAAATTAACATGTAGGTTACAGCATAGCAGACATCATGAGATGTTGGGCATGGAAGAAAATGAAGTTCCTCATAATTTTGGATTGGATTCTGCTACTTTCATTCTCTTTGAGCAGTACCTTACTGTGTAAGCCATTTCAGGAAAATTAAGGTATCAGTTTGCCGAGTTAGGTGCTACACAGCAACAATAAAAGTGGCAGAACTGGACTCTATGCTGAATGCTGCAAGCTGGGGTGATTTTGGTAAATTGGGGTCTAGGTCTCCTATTTCCACACCAGAAGATCCACACACCTTTTGGAGGTGCTGAATCAGAGCAGCTGTCAAAATGGAAAGGGACAGCATTAATCTTTGCAGCTGGTTTATAAGCATTAGGCAAACACAGAAAAAAATGTACGATCATTGTAAAGTTAAATAGGTCAGCATTTTCATGAATTAAAATTCACTGATTGCCAAGGTACCGGAGTAATTTAGAGTGTTGCTAATCCTGATTGTTATACAAGATCCTTCCATTCAGAAGCTATCATTCTGAGATATATGTATTTCAAATCCTTCGGAACTGAGCTGACACTCCATATTCAAAATATACATTTTCAGATCAGTTCAGTGAAGACAGTTGGAGACATTTTAAAATTGATGACTTATAATAAAAGATTTAGTGTGAAACCTTGGCAAATGAATTATGTTATGCAAATGGATGAGCATGATTTTTCCTGGCAAGTGCTTTTTGCAAGAGCTTCGTAGCAAGGATTATTTTTAGGGCCAATTCCTCTGGCTCAAGTGCAGTAAACACTACAAAATAATGCAGAATGGGTGAGGTGTTTTTTCCCCCCCTGGAGTTGCCCAGATTCAATATGCAGAGAGTCCAGGTTGTGCGTGGAGCAGAGAACGTCAATTCAGTGTGCATCAAGAGCCATTGCTCTATAACAGCTGCATAAGGAAATGTAGTAACCAGAGTGAAAAGTGAAGGCGTGATATTATTGGCCTATTATCAAGTTAGAAATAACTGGAGTACCTCAAATACCACTGTGTGGTAAATGTTAATGTTTTAGTGACAAGTACTGTAGAATCTATATTTGTTCTACAAAGTGAGCCCAAATGCCAAATGAGATAATGACAAAAACAGTTTACACTGGTTTGTGGGCAAAACAGATACGGACACATTTTTTGCCTGTTGCATCATAGATTGGAAATTTAGCCAAAGAAGCATAGTCTTGTTATGATCAAGCTTAGTGACTAAAATGGTTTATTTTATTAACATGGAAATCATGTTAATGTTTGGGAGTTGTAGACTACAGTCTTACAGTTACAGCCCTGGGTAACCTTGAAAAGGCCTCTTTTTTCATTTGAACGATAAAGAAAGGAATTCACTGAGATGGTTTTTTTTCAGTTTTGTTTTAGGGTTATTATATTTTTGATATCATTTACATCAAGGACTCCACATTAAGGCTTTTCTGTGTAAGTGACTGTATTGCACCTTTATGAACATTTTACGGTGCTTTGTTGTGTGACACTCTGGTTTGGAAAAGAGGGAAAACCAGCAGCCTGGAAGAGAAGAGGAAACAAGATTATCAATTGATTTCCAACACGGGTTTACAAAGGACAGGGCTTGTCAGATAAATCTGATGGAGTTCTTTGAAAGGCTGACCAAAAAAATAATGGAAAAGGGGTGAATGTGATCTATGGATTTTAGTAAAGGCATTTGTTAAAGTGCCACACAGGGGCTAATCTAAAAGGTCAAAAGTATGAGTACGAATGTTAGCTTGACTGAAAGCTGGCTGGAGGGCGGGCGGGGGGGCGGGGGAGGGGAGGGGGGCGGCGAGAGTGCTATAATTAGCTGTCTCAAGTGAGGCCCTGCAAAGCTGAGCATTGGCAGTAATTTTATTTAACACTTTTTTATACAAAAATGATTTTGAAGCTGATTTTGTACCTCTTTACTGATGACACCAAGATAGGAGGAGCAATTATAAGAGCTGAGGAAGGCAACATATTACAGTTTGTCCTAGATAGATTGAGGAAGTACTACAAAAGGAAATGTGGCAACTGGAGTTCAATCTCAAAGTGTGAAGCCATTGATCTGGGCAGCAGTAATAGCAAAGACAATACATCATGAAAGAAATAGTACTGAAGGAAGTCAAAGGACAAAGGAACCTAGAAGTCTGTACTTTTGGAATGGAGGTTTAGAGTGTATCAGCAGCAAGAAAAGCAATTGGAGGAATTATATTTAATTCAAAAGAGATTCTACTGTACTGCACTCATTGGGATGTATCTGACAAGTTGTGGAATCTGTTACCTAAGAATTAGGGGGGGAAAAAAGCCATCTGGAGTAACCAGGGCTACAAGAATTAATTTGAAGATGAAATGGTATGTACTGTAGGAAGTCCTAATGGGCTGTATGCATTTCGTCATGAAAAAGATGCTTAGGAGATTACTTATGTTGTACACATGCATCGAAGGATACAACTAACTGAGAGCCAGACTGTGCTTGGTCCTTGTAGATGGTGCAAGAGGAGAGTGAGTTGAAGAGCCTTCTGCCCTCAGGCAGGAGTCATATGCAATCTAGGTCCCTGCAGAACTCACAGGAACTTTCTTCTCCTAGCATCCATATAGTGCTAGCCATCTCAGTGCGAGTGGGGAGAGGCCAGGAAGTGACATGAATTTGCCCACTGGCGCTAGCCGAGGCATTTTTGGATACACATTCTGAAAAAGTATTTTACCCTTCCAAAAGAAAGGAGGAGGAGGACTAAACAAAACCATGGTCCTTCCCATTCTGACTTCTGTTTCCCATGTCACAGGGCACCGTCAGAATGTTTCATAATACCTTTTGTTCTTGTTTGGTCTCCCTTTGATATTTGATTTCTGTTTGTAGCAGTCCTAGGAATGGGAAAACTGTACACTTTTGTTAGAGGTGCAATGCAAATAATTTATTAAAGCCAACTGGCATATTAACTGAATATGTATTGTTTCTGGTTTCATCTTAGGTAGATTGAGCTGATAACTATTTGAATCAATTATACCAATGTTTACTTGAAATTAAGTATTCTAGATACTACTCTTCAGTCTAGTGAAGTAAAGGATTAAATAAATCGTATTCATGTTTACTGACATGCATTACTACTGCCACCTCAGTAATGGATAGAAATCAAAATAAATTGAGCTGATATCTGTGGGAACTAATTCAATCCATGCTACTGATTTTTTCAAGGAAAAAAAAATATTGTAACATTGTGTAAGAGACCAGTGAAGCTTCAAAGTCCATGCTGAGTCACCTTATTATTAAAGGATATTATAAAAATAAAGATGGTACAGCAGAGGGCAACCAGACAAATGCAATGATCTGGGTTATTTAAAAAGGTTAAAGAAACTACAATACATTCCTTTTCTTGTGACGGTAAGTGCTAAATGATCATTCTAAAGTTAGCATCAAGTACAAGACGGAGGAGGTATTTAAACTTACATTAAAGTAAGGCAGAGCACCAATGGGTTTTATATAACATTTCTCACAATTGGGGCTCAGTCCTGTTCCTATTGATGTCAGTGACTTGACTGAGAAATGAGATTGGTCTTAGGGAGTAATTATATACCATAATAGGAGGAGATAATAACAGAGAGGGCATTAGGAGAAGCTACTATCTTCAGATATAAAGTGTGTCAGTTGTGTATTTAGAATTTTATGTTCACTTGATTTATACTGTAGCATAAGTGTGCATGGGTCTTTACCAACATGAAGGACCTAATTCCTCTCCCCTTGAAGTCAATGGGAGATTTGCCAACAACTGCAATAGGAGTAGAACTGGGCCTGAAGTAGAATGGCTTGAGGATTTACAGATGTTTGCATAGATATATCCTTACATTCAAAATTGAGGCATGAAAGATGCTCACAGAATCACTGGCAATCAACAAGAACAAGATATAAAACATCCTCTGGGTTTGTTTCCTGAGCCCTGTTTATTCCCAGGCAATAACCTACATTAAAATGGACTTAAGGTTGCGACTACATGTCAGTAATTTTGAGAGTAAGAAAGTTACAGGGGTGCTAGAGTTATCCCAAACCAAACATTATGACCAAAGGAATTTCAGAATTATGGTTACAATGAAATCCAAATATTTTAAGGTATGTAACAGTACATGTAAGGCAAACAAACAAACTTCTCTTTCAGTGCCCCAGTTACAAAATGGGATAAACTGCTGAAAGTCAATGGAGACAAAGGGGATGAGGTAATATCTTTTATTGGATGAACTTCTGTTGGTGAGAGAGATGAGCTTTCCAGCTCCACAGAGCTCTTCTTCAGGTTGTGGAAAGGTAAGTCAGAATGCCACTGCTAAATAAGAGCTGGAGCAGATAGTTAAGCATGAAACGTTAACACATGTTTTACAAAACCATTCAAGATGAAATGGCACTCTGCCGTCATAGGACAAATGAGAGTTAATGGGTTACAGATTGTTTAACGAGACATAAAACCAGTGTCTCTACTGAGTCCGCAAAAAGAAAAGGAGTACTTGTGGCACCTTAGAGACTAACCAGTTTATTTGAGCATGAGCTTTCGTGAGCTACAGCTCACTTCATCAGATACATCAGATGTATCTGATGAAGTGAGCTGTAGCTCACGAAAGCTCATGCTCAAATAAACTGGTTAGTCTCTAAGGTGCCACAAGTACTCCTTTTCTTTTTGCGAATACAGACTAACACGGCTGTTACTCTGAAACCTGTCTACTGAGTCCAGGATTTTTGGTGTTTAAAAGAGTAATGATTTAAGCTTCCATGCTTGTCTTTGTTGTGCAGGTTTCCTTTCAGAATGAGGACTGAGATGTCAGCTATGGAGTGATCATTTTGTGGAAAAGGGTTTGACCAAGGGTGATAGGGTGGTCCCCCCCCCCATCATTTTTCTGTGTGAGTTCATTTGTAATGTAGTGGTTTTCTAGTTTTACCCACATACTATTTGGGGCATTTGATGTATCTGAGGCACACCACAGGTGTTGATAGGCATGTGTAAAACCCAGAGGTCTTGAGAGGTGTGTTGTGAGGGGTATAGATCATTGAAGCAGTGGAGATATGGTCTGCAGGTTTTGCATCTGTTGTTCTCCCAGGACTGGTGTTGCTTTAGAGTTCGCATGTCCTGGTCTGTGGGGAGCTTGCTTCTGATGATGAGCTTGGTGAGATTGGGGTGGTGTTCAAAGGCCATAGAGGGGGTTCAGGAAAGATTTCTTTCAGGGTGTGGTCTCCATCAAATATATGTTGAAATTATTTGATGATACCTTGTATGTGTTTCAGTGTGGGGTGCAGTCAGTGTTCCCCCCAGATTGAAGCAGTTTTTCTCAGGGTATTAGCGTGGCCCATTCCATGATGTGGTCTACTCCTCTGGTGGAGTGACCTTGTTTAGTGAATACAGTGCTGTAGCCATTTTGGTGCCAGATATTAGAGAGACAAGGTGGGTGAGGTAATATCTTTTATTTGACCAACTTCTACTATGAAAAAGACAAGATTTTGAGCTTACAGAGAACTCTGTGAAAGCTTGTCTCTCTCACAAACAGAAGTTGATCCAGTAAAATATATTACCTCACCCACCTTGTCTCTCTTGCTCGGTGAAGGAAGATTTAAGTGTGTTAAGTATCCTGGTCTTAAATTATTGTTCAGAAACTGACCACGCAAAAAAAAGGTAGCAAAGCAATGCATCCAAAACAACATTATACTTGATTTACATGTGAAAAAAGGGAAGTATGCAGAATGTGCTCGAGAAAGGAACCAAACAGAGACAGTATAAATAATAGCTGCTCTGTTTAGCTCTTTGTGAACAAGATAGATTGTACCAGTATAACATTAACTGTGTCTTTCATATTAAACAATGGCTTTAGTCAGCACACACATCTCACTATTCCCCCTCCTTTGTCTCTCACCTTCTTTCCACAATTCCCTGGGTTCCCTGCTTCTTCCTGACTAGGGTTAGCTACATTTTAAGACCGATTAATACAGTTTTACACAATACAAGAGCTGAAAAATCGAAAAATGTATTGTCATGGCATTCCTATTCATTTTCAGTGGTAGGAAATATATTCCTTTATGAAAACTTTAAACAAAGCCCTGATGAGTATTTATTACAGTAATGATGGCTCTTCAATCTTCCATGATGTCTCTTCCAAGTGAAGATCTTCTGTTTAATTCTTCCAGTCACCAAAGTCAAACATTTTGTGAGGAAAAAATGTTGTGTCTCCTTTTCTTCTCCTTTTCTTCATAATTTCAAAGTTCTGATATTTTATATGCATTTTTGTTTTTAAAATATCAATAGAGTTTTTGAGGTTTCAGCCAATAATGATAAGTCTTAACTTTTCAAACACAGACACTTGTTGTTAAGGATCTTGGGTAGTAAAATTCAAAACCAATTTCCTATGCTAAGATAGTACTTCAGATTTCTGCACCACACCTGTAAGTGTGTGTGTGTGTGTGTGTGTGTGTGTGTGTGTGCGGGGCAGGGGGAGGGGGGTTTGTCTGGCTGGCCTAATGAAGGGAGCAGTGCTTTGTGGCTGGGGAGGGCAGAGACAGAGGTCAAATTGCTGCAAAAGGGACAAAGGGCAACACTGACTCATCCCATGGAATCCAGATGGGTGGAAAGGTTTCAAAGGGGCAGCACATGCATTGAAGCCCACTTTCACATGGAGCAGGCTGAGGCAGCAGTAGGGAACAGAGGACTTCAGCCTGTCTCAGCATGGCTCCCCTTGGAGAGAATGGAGAGGGGGAGGATTGCTTCCCCACTTCCCCTGGTTCAGGTAGAGCGAGGCAGGCAGAGGAGAGTAGCTCCAGCAAGGAAAGGGGAGTTGGCTAGCGAGGCAGCCTGGTTCCAGATTCAGTTCCTTGGTATAGAGATAAGGAGGGGGAAGTGGGAGAGTGCTACTGCCTCTCATAGCAGCTGTGGTGTGGGTAGCGGAGTAGGTTTCAGGTTTTTCCTGCTGTGGGCAGGGGACAGCAGGAGAAAATTTTGCTTCTCCCTCAAGGTTGGTCTCACTGAGTCAGGACGGGGGGAGTCAAACCCTGTGCAGAGCAGATGGAGTGGGGTTGTGGTGGCCAGTGGTGAGCCAGGGGCAGGATCGTCACAACAAGGGTGAGGGGAAGGTGGAGCCCAAAGTACTGGGTTTGATTACTAAGGGCAGCCCCCCAAACTGATTGAAGGGGCAGGGGGTTGGGTGAAGCAAACACCCATGCAAGTGAGCTGTCTGCGGTTGCTGGTGGGACAGTCAGCAGGGATTTGATGCAAGTGGTCCAGGCAATTGCATCTGAGGTTGTTTCGGCGGCATTACAGAGCTTACAAAGTGTAATGGGGTTACCTGCACTGCACACTTTTATCTGCCAGGTAGTCCCAAACATCTAATAATAAAGTTGTGGCCTGATTAAAATGACATGTAACATCTCATGTCCTTCTTTTGGTTTAGCCAGATAATTATAGTATACTAGGATACGCAAAGAACCACAGGCCACATGCCATGCCCAAGTAGCTAGGGAGGCAATGGGGACATATGGGGGAACAGGAGTAGAGGCTAGAGCTAGATGAACATTTTCATACCAAATTTTAGTAAAAAATGCAGATTCAGTGACACTGAAACGTTTTGTACATTTGTGTTGGCTATGCTGAATTCTTTTGGTTGGAAATCAAAAAGAAACTGAAACTAAAGAAGAATCCCACAAATATTGAAATTGAAATTTTAACAACTAAATGTTTCAATTGTTTCTGTTTGAGGTGACTTTTTATTTCATTTTTAAAAAATAAAATTAAAAGAAAACTAAAAATGTTTTTAAAAGCTCAAAATCAAAATGGGATACTTCATTCAACCAAAACAATTTTTTCAACTTTTTGATTCACCAAAAATTTGGAAATTTTTCATTTTCATTTCAACTTGAATCAAAATTTCTTTTCAATGATATGGAAGTGCCAGAAAATCGAAACATCTGTTATACACAAAACTCTAGTGGAGATATCTTTAGCCTAAAGAATGGAGAAGGAAAGAAATAGGTGCATTCATGCTGGAAGGACATAATGAGTGGGGTCCCGCAGGGATCAGTTCAATATCTTCATCAATGATTTAGATAGTGGCATAGAGTAGACGTATAAAGTTTGCAGATGATACCAAGCTGGGAGAGGTTGCAAGTGCTTTGGAGGATAGGATTAAAATTCAAAATGATCTGGACAAACTGGAGAAATGGTCTGAAGTAACTAGGATGAAATTCAATAACGACAAATGCAAAGTACTCCATTTAGGAAGGAACAATCAGTTGTACTCATACAAAATGGGAAACGACTGCCTAGGAAGGAGTACTGCAGAAGGGATCTGGGGGCAACAGTGGACCACAAGCTAAATATGAGTCAACAGTGTAACGCTGTTCCAAAAAAGGCGAACATCATTCTGGGATGCATTAGCAGGAGTGTTGAAGGCAAGCCATGAGAAGTAATTTTTCAACTCTACTCTGCGCTCATTAGGCCTGTGAGCTGTAGCTCACGAAAGCTCATGCTCAAATAAATTGGTTAGTCTCTAAGGTGCCACAAGTACTCCTTTTCTTTTTGCGAATACAGACTAACACGGCTGTTACTCTGAAACCAGAGTATTGTGTCCCACTCTGGGCACCACATTTCAGGAAAGATGTGGACAAATTGGAGAAAGCCCAGAAAAGAGCAACAAAAATGATTAAAGGTCTGGAAAACATGATCTATGAGGGAAGATTGAAAAAACTGTGTTTGTTTAGTCTGGAAAAGACCGAGAGGAGATATAATAACAGTTTTCAAGTATGTAAAAAGGTGTTACAAGGAGGAGAGAGACACATTTTTTTCTTAATCTCTGAGGATAGGACAAGAAGCAATGGGCTTAAATTGCAGCAAGGGAGGTTGAAGTTGGACATTAGGAAAAAGTTCTGAACTGTCAGGGTGGTTAAGCACTGGAATAAATTGCTTAGGGAGGCTGTGGAATCTACATTGTTGGATATTTTAAGAGCAGGTTAGACAAACACCTGTCAGGAATGGTCGAGATGATACTTAGTCCTGTCATGAGTGCAGGGGACTGGACTAGGTGACCTCAAGATCCCTTCCAGTCCTATGATTCTATGATTCAGATAACAGAGGATCCCTGTTCTCACCATGCACTAGCAGACAGGGAGTCCCCACAGATCTTAAGTTTCATCCCATATAGGGAGCAGCCATAGCTGTCAAGTAAGCACCGCAAACACTGCCCTTCACTCCACAGGGTAACCACACTGGGTATGTCTACATGGCAACATAAGCCCAGGGTTAGTAGAACTTGAGTTAGCGGACCCTGGGTTTGCTAAGCTAAGGCTTTAGCATCTACACTCATTTGTAACCACAGGTTAGGAATTGTTGAACCCTGGGTCACAATCTGAATCTCCAGCATCTATACTGCATTACACTGAGTCTAACCACCCATACCACAGACTTTCAAGTACCATCCCAAAATGTGGCCACTCTAGCCTTCTGTTTGTGGTACAGCGTGGCAAAGGACAAACAACTTGGCCCAGGGTATTGTGGGATGCTTTTGGCAGACTCCTAGTACACAAGTCCAGTGAGGCTGCATCTACACTACAAAACAAAAGGGCGAGAACCGTAGGTTCTGGCTTGTCTCATTCACAGACTCTCCACGCTCACGGGGCCCAGTTTCCGAAACCTGGGCTAAACTGATTTGTGTGTAGACAGAAGGGGGGTTAGGCTTGAGCCTTAGTTTTAATACTGGGCTTATACTGCAGTGTAGACACACCCATTGAGTCACTGGACCTGCCACAGAGGAGGGGGTCAGCATTGGCCTCAGTGTACATGAATTACATTGCAATGGCTCTCATTATGAATGAGTTATTTGAGATCTGAAGAATTTGACAGTTTGGGTTTTGGTTTGTTTGGATTTGCATCCCTTGAGTTAACAAATTTGCAAAAATCTCCATCGAAAACCATAATGTCAGCTCCAGGGTTAAGATTTTCATAGCCAAGTGAGGGATTTTACCACTTCCTCTTGATTTCAATGGGAGTTGTGTGGCTCAGTCCTGTATTTCTCTTTGAAATATCTCAACCAGCCCATGTACTGTGTTCACAAAGAACAAACTTGGACCAGGATTGGCTCACCTGGTTTTAAGTGACTCATGCGCAATATTTACTAGTCGCCTGTTTTAAAACAATATATTTTCTTCCTGAAAATAGCTGACAATATTTGTTGCCAAAGAAGACTATTTAAACACCTGCTGCATCTGCCAAAGAAAACACTCAGATTTTTAAACTAGCGAGTTCATGTAGATTAATGAAGTATATTGCACTAGTATTTCATCCAGCTCAAACTCAGAGTGCAGACTGCATATACATAACAATTTAAGTAAGGCTGAATAAAACCCCAAGCTTCTGATTCATATTTACATCCTATCCAACACTCCTTAACACAAGCACTTCTAACCCACTGTCAGTTCTTCTACTCACTGTATCTTATCCTCAAATTTAATGTTCCTGAATGGATTTGTTTTTATCTTTTTATTTTAATCCCTGGACCTTTTTGGAAGAGAATAGCCACACCCAAGGATTTTACCCAGATTGATGAGACTTGTTTGTATTTGTTACCCAAAGAGGTGCCTTGCTAATCCAGGGAGTGGATAACTTAACCAGCAAATAAGCCATCCTGGGTCTATTTCTTCCCAATTCGGTTCACCTAAATAAGAATAAGGAAGTTTGGTGCCAGTAACCATGAGCCACTGGAACTTAACATAGTAAGGACTGACTTCTTAGAACACAGCAGTGGAAGGATATTAGATTTCAGGAGAAGAGATAATTGCAGAGCCCAGTTGTGATCAGGTCATGTCAGAGTGCATTCAGGTCAATTCACTTGTGTATTAGTATAGATCAAAGCGATTAGTATTTTGGGTTTTTAAATGTAATAGAACTAATGAGATGTTGCATGCATTGTTTTCACTTATCTGTTCCTGTTATAATGTAATAGCTAACATTTACATTGTAAATACCCCTGTAACTAAATAACTCATCAGACATCAAAAAGGCCTTGGAGAATGGTAATGAAGGACTTTATCATAAAAGGTGCTAATTCCAAAGCAAAACAGCCATTGTGTGTGATGACCTGAGGTCAGAGACTCAAAGTGCATTCCTCAACTATCGTCATGAAAGGAAAAGCCTATATGGGTAGAGACACTGTCAACTGGCTTTCTATGTGAAGAATCTATAAATATGGATTCAAAGAAAGATCCTTTTTTCTCTGGACTGTTTGGACTCTTACAGGGAAGTGCACCAGATTCAAAGTGGAGATCCCCAGAGACAATGTGGGTACCCTGAAAAGACTTTTGGTAAACAGGCAGTTTATTACATTACTGCCACCATCTGGAGTTACAAACTGTGATTCACCTTACATATGTTTTACCTCCTTTAATCTCTCAATAACTCTCATCTTTTTTTCTTAGCTAATAAAACTTTAGTTAGTTTATTATAGAACTAGTTGCCAGCATTGTCTTTGGCATAAGATCTGGAGTACCAATTGATCTTAGATAAATTACTAGTCTCTCGGGACTGGGAACAACCTGGCGTGGTGTGATTTTAGGTTTAAGTAATCTTTTATCACAAGGTTCAGTTTGCCTGAGTGACAAGATAGACTGGAGAATCTGAGGGGACTATCTGTGACTCCATTGCAAGACTGGCATAGTGATTCAGGAATTCTCGTTTTTTATGGGTTTGGTGAAATCTAATTATAGTAATTGGGGTGTCTGTCCTTGTTTTCTGACTGTCTGCCCTGAGCTAGGCACTCTCAGTTTTGAACTACTCCAGACAGGAAGACACCAGTTACAGCCTTGCTAGTGTGAAGACACAGGGACTTCCCCACTGAAGACTGCCCGTAGATCTCCCAAAAGCAGCCATGTTTGGGTATTGATTCTCTGGCTTATTCCTCTGTGGGGATAAGGTTTACCCTCCCAAACAAAGGAAGAAACCCTAAAAGTAGATCATTGAATGTTTCCTCCTTTGAGCTTCCTTCCACAAGATTTAAAATATACCAAAAGTGGGAAAGGAATCAGGACACCAAATAAAAATACACTGTTAGTCATGGCTTTTAGGGAAAACAATAAGGGCAACTAAAAAAGCAGAGTGAATCAATGTTAGCTAAAGGGCTTAAGAGAGCTTTGGATTTTACAAAGATAGCAGGAGAAAAAATGTTTTGAGATAAAGTGGCCTGATTAATAAGTGGAGAATTTAAATTAATGAAAACACCCAAAAATCTGTGAGAATGAACTCTTACCTATCTTTAATAAGGAAAAGAAAGAAAAGACATCTGGATAATTAGGGAGTAATGAAACCTTGTAAAATAGCTATTGATGGAGAATGGATAAGGGAATACGTGAAAATTTTGAACATATGCAAGTCAGCTTGGTCCCAGTAATATATCATTGAATCATAGAAATGGAAGGGACCTGGAGAGGTCATCTAGTCCAGTCCCCTGCACTCAAGGAAGGACTAAGTATTATCTAGACCATCCCTGACAGGAGTTTGTCCAACCTGCTCTTAAAAATCCCCAACGATGTAGATTTCACAACCTCCCTAGGCAATTTATTCCAGTGCTTAACCACCCTGACAGTTTGGATGTTTTTCCTAATGTCCAATCTAAACCGCCCTTGCTGCAATTTAAGCCCATTGCTTCTTGTCCTATCCTCAGACGTTAAGAGAACAATTTTTCTCCCTCCTCCTTGTAACAACGCTTTACGTACTTGAAAACTATTAGCATGTCCCCTCTCAGTCTTCTCTTTTACAGACTAAACAAACGCAATTTTTTCAGTCTTCCCTCACAGGTCATGTTTTCTAGACCTTTAATCATTTTTGTTGCTTTTTTATGGACTTTCTCCGATTTGTCCACATCTTTTCTGAAATGTAGCACCCAGAACTGGACACAATACTCCAGCTGAGACCCAATCAGCGTGGAGTAGAGCAGAATAATTACTTCTTGTGTCTTGCATACAATACTCTTAGAATCATAGACTTTAACATCAGAAGGGACCATTATGATCGTCTAGTCTGACCTCCTGCACAGCACAGGCCACAGAATCTCACCCACCCACTCCTGTAACAAACCCCTAACCTATGTCTGAGCTACTGAAGTCCTCAAATTGTGGTTTAAAGACTTTGTGGTGCAGAGAATCCTCCAACAAATGACCCATGCCCCACACTACAGAAGAAGGTGAAAACCCAGGGCTCTGCCAATCCGCCCTGGAGGAAAATTCCTTCCCAACCCCAAATATGGCGATCAGCTGGACCCTGAGCATGTGGGCAAGACTCACCATCTAGACATCTAGGAAAGAATTCTCTGTAGTAACTCCGATCCCACCCCATCTAACATCCCATCACAGGCCAATGGGCATATCTACCGCTAATAGTTGAAGATCAATTAATTGCCAAAATTAGGCTATCCCATCATATCATCCCTTCCGTAAACTTATCAAGCTTAGCCTTGAAGCCAGATATGTCTTTTACCACTGCTTCCCTTGGAAGGCTGTTCCAGAACTTCACTCATCTGATGGTTAGAAACCTTCATCTAATTTCAAGTCTAAACTTCCTGATGGCCAGTTTATAGCCATTTGTTCTTGTGTCCACATTGGCACTGAGCTTAAATAATTCTTCTCCCTCCCTGGTATTTATCCCTCTGATATATTTATAGAGAGCAATCATATCTCCTCTCAGCCTTCTTTTGGTTAGGCTAAACAAGCCAAGCTCCTTTTATAATACAGGTTTTCCATTCCTCGGATCATCCTGGTAGCCCTTCTCTGTACCTGTTCCAGTCTGAATTCATCTTTCTTAAACACAGGAGACCAGAACTGCACACAATATTCCAGATGAGGTCTCACCAGTGCCTTGTATAACGGTACTAACACCTCCTTATCTCTATTGGAAATACCTCGCCTGATGCATACCAAGACCGCATTAGCTTTTTTCACGGCCATATCACATTGGCGGCTCATAATGATCCTGTGATCAACCAGTGCTCCGAGGTCCTTCTCTTCCTCTGTTACTTCCAAGTGATGCGTCCCCAGTTTATAACAAAAATTCTTGTTATTAATCCCTAAATGCATGACCTTGCACTTTCCACTATTAAATTTCATCCTATTAGTATTACTCCAGGTTACAAGGTCATCCAGATCTTCCTGTATGATATCCCGGTCCTTCTCTGTGTTGGCAATATCTCCCAGCTTTGTGTCATCCACAAACTTTATTATCACATTCCCGCTTTTTGTGCCAAGGTCAGTAATAAAAAGATTAAATAAGATTGGTCCCAAAACTGATCTCTGAGGAACTCCACTAGTAACCTCCTTCCAGCTTGACAGTTCACTTTTCAGTGTGACCCATTGTAGTCTCCCCTTTAACCAGTTCCTTATCCACCTTTCAGTTTTCATATTGATCCCCATCTTTTCCAATTTAGCTAATAATTCCCCATGTGGAACCATATGAAATGCCTTACTGAAATCAAGGTAAATTAGATCCACTGCATTTCCTTTGTCTAAAAAATCTGTTACCTTCTCAAAGAAGGAGATCAGTTTGGTTTGACATGATCTACGTTTTGTAAAACCAGGTTGTATTTTGTCCCAATTACAATTGACCTCAATGTCCTAAACTACTTTCTCCTTCAAATTTTTTTCCAACACCTTGCATACTACAGATGTCAAACTAACAGGCCTGTAGTTACCTGGATCACTCCTGCTCCCCCCTCCCCCCTTTCTTAAAAATAGGAACTATGGTAGCAATTTTCCAGTCATACTGTACAACCCCTGAGTTTACAGATTCATTAAAAAAAATTGCTAACGGGCTTGCAATTTCATGTGCCAGTTCCTTTAATATTCTTGGATGAAGATCATCTGGGCCCCCCGATTTAGTCCCATTAAGCTGTTCAAGTTTGGCTTCTACCTCGGATGTGGTAATATCTACCTCCATATACTCATGCCCATTTGGCATCCTACCATTATCCCTACACTCCTCATTAGCCTCATTAAAGACTGAGGCTAAGTATTTGTTTAGATTTTGGGCCATGCCTAGATTATCCTTAACCTCCACTCCATCCTCAGTGTTTAGCGGTCCCACTTCTTCTTTCTTTGTTTTCTTCTTATTTATATGGCTATGGAACCTTTTACTATTGGTTTTAATTCCCTTTGCAAGGTCCAACTCTACATGGTGTTTGGCCTTTCTCACTTTATCCCTACATGTTCTGATCTCAATAAGGTAGCTTTCCTTGCTAATCTCTCCCATCTTCCTCTCCTTGTAGGCTTTCTGCTTTTTCTTAATCACCTATCTGAGATGCTTGCTCATCCATCTTGGTCTACAACTCCTGCCTTTGAATTTTTCTCCTTTCTTGGGATGTAGGCTTCTGACAGTTTCTGCAACTTTGACTTGAAGGAATTCCAGGCCTCCTCTGCCTTTAGATCCACAAATTCTTCAGTCCAATCCACTTCCCTAACTAATTTCCTTATTTTTTTTAAAGTTAGCTCTTTTGAAATCAAAAACCCTAGTCACAGATCTATTTTTGTTTATCTTTCCATTTAATCTGAACTGAATTAACTCATGATCACTCGAGTGCTGAGGGAGTTAGATCAGAACTTGTTCAGATTACAATAGAAGTCAAAAGCAGAGCTAATCAATTTCAATGGGAGCATGATTTGGCCCCAGTTTGCCAAATTCTGGGAGTATGTTCTGGAAAGTTATATAAAACTAAGGAGATCTGAGAAGACTTGATAAATATAAGTGTAGCAGATGTCTTAGAGAGGAAAATAATTATCCTGGATATTGTTGTTTTAAGTCCT
This sequence comes from Eretmochelys imbricata, assembly GCF_965152235.1. Classification (NCBI taxonomy): domain Eukaryota; kingdom Metazoa; phylum Chordata; order Testudines; family Cheloniidae; genus Eretmochelys; species Eretmochelys imbricata. The sequence goes on along the minus strand of NC_135573.1, from coordinate 131,020,560 downwards.
AATAAACTACAAGAAATGGTAAGAGAAAATAAATCAGAAAACAACTAGATGATAATAGAATCATGAACAATACGACTGGAACAAAGGACCAATATGCATTACACAAAAAACAAACCCCTATCCCGGCAGCATATTGTTTCGTGTTCTGTTGTGTCCCCTCACACCCTCCAGGCTGAGCCTTTATAGAGGTTTTCCCCCAATATGGTTTTCTGGAGCAGGCCCTTCAGAACTGCAGTTGTGTGCCAAACTTAACATGTCCATTTTGTACTTGCAGTGGCTGGATGCATCTTCTTCTTTTCCAATTGCTAAATGTCTCTCTCGACCCCCACCTACTTTTTATTGTCTTATTGTTCCACAGATGGTTTTCTTAAAAGGATGGCACAATTCATTTCTTCAGTCTTAATTCATTTTGTAATTCTATTTTTCAATTAGAAAGAACAAAAGGTATAATTCTGTATTTAAGTAAAGTATTTGATACAGTCCCTTGCAAAATATTCCTTTTAAAATTAATTTCTGTTGGGTCTGGCTTGTAACAGAGCAGCGTCATGTTGAAACTCACTGAATGACCATAAAAGGTTAATGATAAATGGCAAATCATCAAGTGAGAGGGAAATATTTAGTGGTGTCTTACTTAACATTGTCATTAGTTATTTAGGTGCAGGAATAAACATTATGTTAATGAAATTCACAGATGATACTAAATTATAGGATGTTTCAAACAAAAAAACGATTTGTATGGTGAGGGTGCTGAGAGCCATTGAACCAAACTGTAAACCCCATATATAATGGAAACCACTTGAAGCCAGGGGGTGTGGCAGCACCCCCAGTACCCCTAGTCCAGCACTGAGGCAGTGAGGGCAGAAACATAATACAAATAGAAGATTTAAAACATGGCCAGAAATCCCGCCAAATAAGAAGCTGCTAAAAAACAACAAAGTAATATATCTGAAGGAAAATCATCTCAACATATATATTCAGCCAGAAGGATAAACCTGTAAAACGGTAATTTAAAAAGAGATGTAGGGATGACAGTGGACAAAAAAAAAAAAAAAAAATTAGACATGAGTTTGAGATTCAATGGGGTGGAGAAATGGCTAATGTAAGTTAGGGTTGTATGTGCTTAAATACCATCTACAGCCTTATCTACATCAGGGTTTAAAAATGTGATGTTCACATGTATTAGCTAACAAGTGCTAACTAGTGTGTTTTAATAATCTAGTGTAGACAAGGTCTCCAACACATGCAAAGCTGGTTGCGTTAAAGCCTAGGGAGTATCTTAGGTTTAATGAAATCATTTTAGCATGTGTTAAATTATACACTTCCTTGGCTGCACTAGAATTTTAGAACATAGAGTATGTATTAGCTAACGCATGCTAACAACACACTTTATTCTTCTTAGTCTACACAGGCCTATGCTGTGTCACATAAGTGTAACTGTTTCTTTCTGTACTCCTATGAGGAAGAGGAAATACATATATTTTTGCCCCTTCTTCAAACACCAGTGTCCCAGTGCTAATACTAGTATTGCCCTTCTGGCTACAGAATTCTACGGTCTGGAGCTTCCCAGTGCAGGGGAAATCAGTGACTCAAAGTCTGGGTGTCATTCAGTGCCATTCACTTTATTTTAGGCTTGCCACATCCAAGAGGCAGAAAACCCTGCCACTGCCTCTCCCACCTCCTGCCCAAAAACCTGCCAGTGCCATGTCCCCCATCTCAAAAAGGGTCCTAGTGCTGACTAAAGCTACATATTATTAAAATGTTTTAGAAAACCATTTTATACACACGCATGCACGCAAATACACACATACGCTCACAATGTATGTGTACAATTTTCTTATCTTAACCTAGCATGGCACTATAGTCCTGCCTACAGGGGTATGAATTGTAGAGCACTCTAATATGTCCCAAGTAAAAAACAAAACAAAACAAATAAATAATAATAAAAAGCACATTCAATTTTTAAACCATCAAGGCAATACCAAAACCAGCCAAGTAGCAACCCTGCTTTGTTTACACATATATGTCAGTCCTGGAACAGAAGCAGCACAAACAATATGGAGGCACTCCCCTCTTTGAAAAATCTTATGCCATATACCATATGCAATGAGAACTACTTTCTAGTATAGGGCAAAACTTCTTCCTACACACAGCAGCGTTCTCTTTGAAGAACTTTGCAGAACCACACTGCAACAATACAGCCTTTCTAAAACTCGATTGTATGCTCAGACAAACAAACAAACAAACAAATCCCCCAAACTTGGAAGACTGTGGACAACAGCACCACCTAGTGACTTCTCCCATAACAGTATATGAGGGATAAATACTTCTGCTTCAGGGCATAAGCCTAACCAGTAAGTGGCTAGAATCAGGAAGAAACTTCCCTTCTGAGAAAGTTGTTTTACAAGTATCTGCTGTAGCGATTCTTGCACCTTACTCTGAAGCAATTGCTCCTGTTCAGTGTTGGAGACAAAATACTGTGGTAGATGAATCACTGATATGATCAATATGATAGTCCCTCTGTTCCTAATCCATCCACTATTGAGACTGATTTTGCACTTCATTTGACTGAGTGGGCAGCTCTTGTAACCATTTAATATAGAACTGTACTAGTATATACTATTCAAAAGTTCATTATCATGCTCATGTTTCAATATGAAAACAAAATACCCACTTTTGGTCTAAAATGATTTTTAATTTAAATTAAGTGGAAAAAACAGATCAGTGTGTGTGTTTCCTCTAATAGACTACAAAATGACTTCTCTCTGAGAAGAGCGATTAGAAATGTAAAAATGCAGTACACAGAAAACAGACATAAGAGTAATGTGACAAAATACAACTCAATGCCAATACTTTAGACTTAGTGAAGTAACTGTATTATGGAAATATGTATTATGTTACAAAGGCTTCCTGAAATGAAGTCATTCTTCACCATTATCTGGAATCTCTCCATTTGTAAGTGAAAGGGAAAGTACCATTCTCTCATTTTGTTTGGCTTGACTAGAACCTGTTATAATCCAAAGTGCAATTGCTTAATGTGGATATTTAAAAGTCTCAAACTTAGAATCTCCCCACAATTTCTATCCCTCCTTTTAAGCTTTAAAGTTAAAATGAAGCTGTTTGTTCTCATTAACAAAGAGCATAGTGATTTTACAAAGATTAAAGCTTCTGAGATTTTGTTTCCCAAAGCTCATACAAAGAAAAATCCTATTAACTTCTTGTATTATTAATGTGTCATGTGATATATTTAATTTCACAGATCAGTATTCATTTTCTGCTCTGTTTATAATTTTCAGAAACACAGTTATTGTAAATGCTAATAAGATTTTTTTTTTAATGACAGGAATTTCAATGTCTGGGAAATAATTACCAAAAGATTTTGGTTCATGCATTTTAATGATGTAAATTTCAATGTACCCTATTAAAGCATTCTGCTTAGGAATCATCTAAAAAAATGTATTCCAGATGGGTTTGTTTTCTATTATAGAGCAAATTGTTCCAGCTGAAAGATGTTGCATATAAGAAGTCAGTAGTCATACAAGCAAGTTATTTCTAGCAATATTTTGCAGAGCAAAAGGTTGTGTATCTATTCTCTGCTTGCTAAGAAAGCTCTATCACACTTCTTTTGTGCATTTTCCAAATAGTACCAGATTACATGTGTTATCAGTGTAAACTACTGCTGCAGATATTGTATGATAATGTAGTTCTGTCTTAAATAGTTTTAAATCCAACCTGCCTAAACTTTGTCCTGCTGCCAGAATAATTAAATAACAAAATAATACATTCTGTCAAAACCAAAAACAAATGTGTCATAATAAGATTCACAGCTTTAGTCACTTTGGAATATCATGTACAATTTATAAGAGGAAAAATGTTTTAATATAGCCTATTGATGCATGATGTTTAGATACAGGACCATAAGTTACAAAGCTGTACAAGAGAACTGGTCAAATACAGAGGGAAAAGTGTGAATTTCTAATTAATACAAGGGCCTCAATTTCATTAACTTTATTTAAACCCATTATGTTTTTCTGAATTTATAAAACTTCCATCCAGTACACTTATTTGACACACTCAATATCTGCTTTTGATGTAGCTTCATTTATTTGACTCCTGTCTGGTCTTGTTTTTACAAAGTTTAGCTTATCCAGTCAGATAAGAGAAACAAAACCAAAAATGTCTGTATTGTTCTGTTTCTAAAATGATCTGTGATAAAAGAAAACACTGAAACAGATGGCACATTCTTAAAGGATCCAGTTTTTATTAACTTCAAGTCAAACTAATTAACAGACTTTCTGGTAAATACTAAAAAAATTCATTCTGCACTTGGAGAGACTAAGTGTGCAAATTTGGTGAGGATGTGCTATATTTTTTTTAATAAAACCACCCAAAGAGACTGAATCCCTTCTTTAAGTATAACTTATGGATAGCGTGGGAGAGTGGGGATCAGCTTACCTATTTGCCTATACCTGGTTTTACCACTGATTCACTGTTGAAGTGGGCACTGGCTTTAACACACTGTGACAATGTATATCTTTTTGCAAACCAGATATAATAATTGTCTGCCATACAGAATTGATGTAAACATTAATGAATGGATTTAAACACATTATGGAATCTGGGGGTGAAAGGTAGTAAATAATTGGCCATACATTAGGCAAAATATTTAACCCTTCATATAGCAAAAATATTTTTGTGGAAATGAAAGCTTTTTATCTGCAAAAGCTGTACCTTAGTTTTACAGTAAGCAGACAAAGATCAGACAATGACCTGTTTTACATTAAAACAAGATTTTTTTCACATGGTTTGCTGCAGCAAAAATATGCTCTTGTGTCTCCAATCCAGACCTTTGTAAACTCTTCCAGTGACAGGAAAAATCAAAATGTTAATTCCAGAAGCTTTTTACACAGTACATTGGGTTTAAACAGTGCAGAAGGCCAAAGTACTCTTGCACTGCCAAAAATATTTCTCTCTATCTTAGCACAATAGACTTTTCAATATTGTCTTCTGAGCATGAAGTTACACAGAACGGGCCATGGTAGCTCCCAATAAACATGGGCTACACCTTCCCACTTGTACCAGTCATTAAACAGATGACAATCTTTTTGCATGCCATGAAGACACATCCCCTGTGTCCAAAAAATACAGCGGAAGTATATAAGAAGGTAGCTTACTACTGGTGTGGAATAGGTACAATTATTTAACAGTGTAGATTTGGGGCCTGATTCTCCACAGCCTTCTACATTCTGCAGCCATTTACACATGTGCAAAATGAGTGTAAAATGATAATTATTTTGCACTCATTTTTTAGACATTTAGACAACTACATGTTCAAGGAAGATGAGAGTCAGATGCAAAAGATCACAATGTAATTTTAACTACATTAAATATAGATAGAAATTACTCCGTATTTATAGAAACAATCACTGAGTTATACCTAGCACAGGTGCTGGGGCACCCTCTGGCTTGAAGTGGTTTCCATTATACACGGGTTTACAGCTTGGTTAAATGGCTCTCAGCACTCCCACTACAAAAAATATTCCACCATCCCTGATACCTACTACAATCCACTTTGGGAAGGACCCAGCTCTAGGACGAATCGAGTATAGAACACTGATGAGATTGGAGGAGGGAGGGGAAGAAAAGAAATTAAAAGTAGATTAAGCAGGTCTACAGGATATAGTGAAAACTTTTTTTTTTAACGCCATGCAATCCAAAACTGACATATGAAAAGGGGACATAGAGATGAACACGTTAACATGGGCTGCTGAATAGTGGGTGAATTTCACCCAAGTGCAAATCATCACATAACTCTTAGCATGAGCCAATGTGGTCCAGAGATTTAGCCAGAACTCAGAAGGCATAGGTTGAATTCCCAGCTTAACCTCTTATCTGCCTTGGGCAAATCAGTTCACCTCTCAATTTCCCCTGCCACACTGTATGTGTTTTGTCTATTTAGATTGTAAGTTCTTCTTGGCGAGGACTGTTTCTCATTGTCTATACAGTACCTAGTACTGATCTTGGTAAAGGCATTTAGGTCCTACCATTAGACAAATAAATAATAATTAAACTTTAGTGGTGGGTACCATCTTATGTGCATCGAGGTGAGTTCTGCTCAGTGTGACTGGCATTTATAATACCTCTGAAAAATGTTATGTATGTTCCTGTATATTTTTAAATGAGAAAACCAAATGAATAAAAAAAGTCAGAAAAATAACATTCATAAGAAAAAAGAAAAGGAGTACTTGTGGCACCTTAGAGACTAACCAATTTATTTGAGCATAAGCTTTCGTGAGCTACAGAGCTGTAGCCCACGAAAGCTTATGCTCACATAAATTGGTTAGTCTCTAAGGTGCCACAAGTACTCCTTTTCTTTTTGTGAATACAGACTGACACGGCTGTTACTCTGAAACCATTCATAAGAAAGGAAGCAATGAAGATACCTTTATTTGGTGTTTATTTGGACTTTTCTGTGAGCTTCACTCCTATCCTGTTTATATCTCATCATACTCTTCTTAGCTCAAACCTGTGTTGCAGCATTATAGAAGATTTTTTTTTCCTGCTCTCTCTGAGGATGAGTATCATAAATTCTGTTGGTTATAATGCTTGAACACTTGGAATGGGAGGATCCGCAGTGAGTGTATGCAGAACTCTGTCAACTGTGCTGCAAGTGGACTGCAATGATTAAAGAGACATTGAGGTTCTCCAAGTGTCTTGAAGTCAGATCATGGTTTCACAAAACATGCATTTTCCACGTCTAGGATTATATAACTTAAAGCTAAAAGTGTACTTTCTGAATAAATCACACAGAGGATTGTAATATCTCATTGCTTTGCTCTGCTTCCGGAGTGGGGGGAGGTTTAATTAAATACTCAGATAAAAATATGAAACTGCCTACTTCTAATAATCCTGTGATGTTTGCTGAATCTGCAGTTTTATGTCTTTTTTCCTGCACTTTCCACACTATCTAATCTTGCATAAATTGATACAAAATATTTTGAACTTTTATCACAAATATTCTTCAGGGCTAGATATATGTAGATTTGTTTCAAATGTTAATTTGACCATTTGGAAGGTCGAAATTGTATATTTTATTTTATTGATATTATATATTCTCATCATCGAAGATAGCAGTACAGTTAAACAAATCTGCTTGACATTTTAAAATGTTAACCAGTGTACTTTATCAGCTAGTGTAATGGATAGATTTGCCAAGAAATACTGGTAAATTTTATTTTTATTTACTTGAGCGGGGATACTACTGCATGAATAATGATATTTTACTGAAAATGTAAATTTTTTTTCTTCAGACACAAAACTCAAACTAAACATCAGAAACAAAAGCAATTTCTCTGCCCACCCTGGGGTACAGCTAGAGATTGTTTTTGGTTTTTTTTTTTTTTTAAGTAAAAACATTACTTTTAAGACTATTAAGTAAAAACATTGCTTACTAGTAAAACTTACAAACTGGAATCCTTTACGCAGTATTAGGGGTCCAAATTTTGCCTAAGGAAGACCAAATAACAAAATGAAAGGTAAGCCCTGCAAAATATATAAACAGGGGAACAATAGTCTTATAATATGTGGCCTGAGAAGGGGCCAAGTAACCCTTGTAAATGTCTGGATTGAAGTGAAGAGAATGTCTTCTTTTTAGTGCTGAGCGAGGCAAGTGGAAGGAAAAAAAAACCAAAAACAATCTCTAGCTGTACCCCAGGGTGGGCAGAGAAATTGCTTTTGTTTCTGATGTTTAGTTTGAGTTTTGTGTCTGAAGAAAAAAAATGTGCCTGGAAAGATATGCAGGCATGGTCGTGAGTCCTTCCTGGAAGATCCAATTTGAGGAAGGGGAAATTGAGGCAGCTACTAGCCTGAAGCTTGACAAGTCAGGTGGCACTGCTATGGGCCTACACAGTTGATAGAGGTACTTGTCTTCTCATGGTGTACAAATTTTGTAACATCTTTATGAGAATTACAGAACTCCACTCAACAAAGAATCTTAACACAATTTCCAAATTACATGTAGCCTGACAAAACTGGATAGATGAGTTGTAGGTTGCAGAGCTGGGGGGAACTAGTTGGTACCTTTCTCCTTGTGATTCATGAGAGGCTTTGTGTGCCTTCATGCAATCTGGCTGGGTGTGGGGATCCACCTGCTGTTGAGCTGAGTGATCACAGCTCCCTGAGGGGTTTGCTACTTGTCATTAACAAAGAATTGTGAGAGACAGCCCAACCTGGAGAGTTAAGGGGGCACAGCTGTACCCCAGTTCTGGGTTGTGCCCCAGGGATACCATTACAGTTAGATCAATCAATGGCTATCAGTCAATATGGTCAGGAATGCAACCCCATGCTCTGATTGTCCCTAAACCTCTGACTACTAGACGCTGGGACTGGAGGACAGGAAATGGATCACATGATAATTGCATTGTTCTATTCATTCCCTCTCAAGCATCTGACATTGGCCACTGTCAAAAGGCAGGATACTGGACTAGGTGGACCATTGGTCTAATCAAATATGGCCATTCTTATGTTCTTATGGACTACTTTTGAAAGGGTAGGTACTTGGTTATTTTTGAAAATCAGCCTTCTCTATGGTATCTCATGTTGGGCATCCCAAATCACTAGACACGCCTGAAAATCTTGGTCCATAATTACCTGCTGATTTGGAAAGAAAGCCACTAAAATAGGGCCAAAGCTCGGATATGGCTGAAAAATTAGCTGGTAAAACAAGCAAATCATTAACTGAAATATGTTGTCCATTTTCTAAATCAGTGGTAACTAAATTGAAAGGAAGCACCTCTTTAAAAAGAAGTGGGATCGTTGTTTTCCTAACACTTGAACACACTTTGTCTACATATGTGGGGCACCCAAGAAGTAGGTGCTATTGAGAGCTAATGTAAAAGAGCTTGTAGAGGAAGCCATTTGCAGTATACAACATGTTTTATTATTCTTACAAAACACAGGAACTAAGCTACATATTCTTGAGTGTCATCTCCCTTATCTACTAACTATTTATATGTACATAGAGCACTCTTTAACAAGGACAAGGTATGTCTATGGACATATTAGGATTTCTTTCCTTCAGATCCAGTTTTAGTAACTTTTTGGACTAGAAGCGTATGAGATACACCTTCAGTGACTTTGGGCTGACTCTCAGTGAAGTCGACAACATAATCAGTTCTGAGGCAACACCAAGTGTATTCCTGTGGTAGAAAATATCATTTCTCTCTTTACAAATTGCATTTCACAGCAGTAATTAAATGTATTATGTTCTTTGTCTGCTTCTTTCTGAGCTTTGAGAATTGGACACTTCTTGGCGCTGATTACCAGAGAGTGAACCAACGGTCTGATCTCATAAGGTTAATCCTAGATTTCTATTTTATAGATTTAGAAAAGTGGCTATCATAATTCTGTATATGGCCACTTGAAATTGTTAGTCTATACCCCTCACTCCCCAAGTCAGAAACACAATGCACATAGGAAATTACGCGCTGGGGGAAGCTGGTATTCTGGATGGTTTGGGGTGGCACAGCTGAATCCCAGGCAAAGAGGAAGTGGATATGCAGAGTCTGTTACGGATTGTGTGCAATTCTACTTCTACTGCTGGTTAGTAGCCATGATGGTGGAAATTGCTGAAGAATCTTATGAGTCTGTAGAGGAAACAACAGTAAACATAACCGGCTATCCTTTTACATTTGCACTTAGAATTTTTGTGTATTGTCTGAGCTAGGAATGTCTAGTGGGACAGGGCTCACTCCCACATGTGCAACGTTTACCTCCATACCAGGTGTGATAGTGTCTCACAGCCTGTTTATGTAAAATGTGGGGGCCTGCCTATCTTTTTGAACCAGGAGCACATTTTCAGGTTCCTGAAGGTTTTTAGTGCTTACTGTCCTCCTCTCCAGAACACTTAGATGCAATTGCAGTTCAAAGCAGATGGAAAGGAAGAGCAGGAGTCTACCTAAGGAACTTGCAGTAATGCAAATTGTGTGGTATTATCTAAAATTAAGGGTCTGATCCTGCTCCATTGGAAGCCAATGGTCCAAGCGCAATTGACTCCAATGGAAAGGACCATTACACTTCACCAGCCCCACCAACCGAAATACACAAATTAAACCAAAAGAATGTTAGGCAAATGTTGGAAAATTTGTGCCTCAAGATAGTACATTACATAGACTTTAAAAATGTCCTAAAATGCAATATTCTTGACAAAAAGCTATAATATAAAGGAAACTGCTCAATTAGATTTTAGAAAACAGACTCTTTCATGATTTTCTGGGGTGGAAAGTATAAGGCAATGAACCATATAGACACCTGGATTCGATGCAAGTCATTACTCTAGTATATCTACCCCCAGACCTTGGAGAAATTCAAAATCTCCTACAATTGTAGAGTAATAAAAGGAAACTGCACATTGTTACTCAATGGATGTAAAAGTTTATTTGAACAAACTACAGATGATATTTCAAAATATCCATATGAATTTATGGAAAGAAACAATATGACCAAACATACCTTGACAGAATCTACTTTAGAACAAAATGAACAACAATAATAATTAAGGGGACCAAATGTGCCATATACAATAATCGACAGGTTCACTTTTTTCAAGAATGGGAAATATTTGGGCAGCTGGGGTTATGTCCTGTCCATGTAAATAAATGATATTATTGCTCTTCTCCTCCTCCTTGCTACCATGCCCTTTCTATGGCCAGGCTTGGCTAGCTCTAATGTGACTAAGCAGAGGAGGAAGACCTTCAGTTCCTATGTGTGGCTGTGTTAGGATTCCTCCTCAGACAGTCGTTTTGGACATGAGGAGACGTCTCATGTGGATAAGGAGCTGCAGTTGGAGCCTTGACTCTGCCCCCCTCCAACATTCTGTACAGTGGAGCTGAGCAGTGCAAGCAGGGAAACAAATATGCACCATCTAGTAAAGTGCTGCCCAAATTACTTGCCCTATGAGTAAAGAGGAGATTGGGGAAAAATTATGACCATGAGTCACAGTTACTGCTTATACTCAGGATATTGTCTAGCCCTTAGAATTAACTAAAATCACTTGTTCTGAGTTGGCTTTATTTAGATTGGAAGCTCTAAGGGAAGGGATGATGCCAACCATGTTTGTAGATGGCCAGCAAGGTCAAGTTCTTTCCCCAAAAGAAGAACAAGAAATACTGCAAGCAAGGAAGAGATGCTGATTTTTCTGTTTTGCTTTTATAAAGCAAAAGCTATAGATATTTGGAATTTGTTCGTTAATTTTGTCGTTTTCTTGGGGAACCTATGCTGGGAACAGTATTGAAAAGAAACAACTACACTTTTTAAAACTGCAGATTTCATATTAACCAAGCCATTTTAATGGAATTTTAGTTGGATTCAAAACCAGACAAAACGGGTAGTTTCTATGTGTATAAATCAGCACAGGTTCTCTTGAATCTGTGCCACTTACAAATCTTAGCGGACCTTTCAAGAAAACCTGGGTTGACTTGATTTTTTAAATGACACCCGAAAACCAGAAGTTTTGAATTGCAAAACGACACCAGAGTAATGAGTTTTGTAATGCAGTTTCATACATCTAGCATTTAGGTTTTCATTGCACTGAATCATCAGTTAATGTTACAATCCTGGAACCTTAATGTATTTAGTAAGTAAAAATTCTAGAATTGCTAATTCCTTGTATTTTGTAACAAACATGATCCATATTTCTTCCCCAGGAAGAAGAGCTTGTTAATTTGCTATTAATTCTTATTATCTACCTCCACATACTGTGCAATGCAATAAATAAATAAGAAATTACTTTCTTGTAAAAATGGTTAGTCAATGGAAGTAAAATGCTTAATTGAATACAACCTTTTGCAGATACCCAATTAACTGTAACTCCCCTCCGTCCCCCAAAAACATATACTTTATCTTCTGTGCAAACAGGAAAAAAATAATCATGTCAGTAAAATACATATTTGATTTGTTTCACAAAATGAATTTATCAGTTCATGTCACAGCAGAATGCATTGATTCCTCATTTTTGAGTCAGCATTTCTTGCATGAAAAAATAAAACTCCTTTTGTCTTTGAATCTTGAAATAAGACACTTGATCAAATGTCCGAAAATTGTTTGTGTGTATTTTGTATTTAAAGTCATTTTTTTCCAGTTCCAATGAGCCCCACAGTTGGGTCCACCATTGAGCCTGACTAGTGGGTTTTGTGTTTTGTCAGCAAAGTTCTCTCTTCTACATGGGTACTGGGCTACATTTTCAAAACACAACATACAGTGTATTAACAACAATTTATTATATGATTCAGTAGTAATTCAGTCTAAACAAACTTTTCAGCCACTGAAACATGTTTTTGTTATCATTGTCATGTTACCTGGTTAGTAACATGCCCTTTTATTTTAGCATGTTTTACAGTATTTGCATGTTTTTTTCCTGAGTTGGAAATACAGGCATTTCATTACAGATGGAGAGCCTCATCTCCTGTCTCAAAAATAAAAAATGGAACGTGTTCCTAAGTAAGGATTTCATGGTTGGGCATGTATATCACTAATATATCTCTTTATGAAGGGCTAAATGTTATTGCACATCAGGCATACTTCTGAAACCCAAAAGTTCAGATTGGTATAGCTCTGATTACATTTAGGATGGAAAAAAGCCTCCCTATATTACATCACAACGCACAACATTCACTCTTATCAGCGGGAACATAAAAATTCTTCGTTCACTCTGCTTACTTTCCTAGGCATCATAGAGAATAAATATGTCTGATCATTTCCACATGTCCTATTCTGCTCCTGAGTGTCATGGTAAATGATACCCACCATAGTGAATGTTCTGTCTTTTTTCTTTATTAGCCAATTCCAAATCTCTGATCTACTTCTTCATACCGCCCTGGAGGCTTACAACAATTATTGCTATCATTTTGATCTATCTTCCCAGCCTAGACTGCAGGTACATCACAGCTTCTGCAATGCTCTTTGAAAGGGTAGAACGCTTGCATCCTCCCTACACACAGCCAGGCCTGCTAGCTGGTGGGCAGCCAGCACACTTTGTGCCCCACTTGAGTAGGGTAGAACTGCTATTGGCACTAATGTACCATAGTCCTAGTGCTCCCTGAGATAAACACTGTGAATAGGCCCCCAAAAGAGTCTGTGAACAAAGGGTGGGAGGAAAGTAATGTGTCCTTTCCTGCTGTTTGTACACCCACACATAGCTTGGCACAGTCTGGTCCAGCACCTATGATTGTATATGTTTACTGTACAGACACACACATGTCAAAAATCATGTACTTATTGCATACTAGTCTCTTCCCCTCAGTATGATGATATAAACACATGAAACAAGTCCTCTGCCAGTGGACTGACCATCGAGAGAACGGAAATCAAAGCAAGCATAGAATACTGCCTATGGATTGAAGATAGATGTGTCCCGACATGCTTATTCACCTTCAGCCCACATAATACTTTTTTCTTTATGACTGTGTGTTACAATCACAAGTAATACATACAATGGAGAAGAGATTCCAGTTTCATTGTTACCTATTGTGAAATAGAGAATACATAGCTTTTTAGAAAAAGTAAAGAGTAAACACAAAACAGTACAATGCAGAACCCCTTCAATATCCTATCATCTGTTTGTTTGTTTTTTAGCCAGCTATGTTTCTTTATCTAATTCAGGGGTTCTCAGCCCTTTTCTTTCTGAGGCCTCCCACCCCAACATGCTATATAAACTCCACAGTTCACTGTGCCACAACAACTGGTTTTCGGCATAAAAAAGCCAGAGCCGGTGTTTGGGGGTAGCATGCAGGGCAACTGCCTGGGGCCCCATGCCACATGGGCCCACATGAAGCTTAGGCTTTGGCTTCAGCCCCAGTGTCGGGGCTCAGGGCCCTGAACTTTAGCCCCATATGGTGGGGTTTTGGCTTTCCCATGGGCCCCAGGAAGTCTAATGCTTGACGGCCCCCCTGAAACTTGCTCGCAGCCCCCACAGGTATCCCAGATCCCTGGTTGAGAACCACTGATCTAATTTATCACTGTTAAATGCCATGGGATTTTTTGTTTGTTTGTTTCTCTCTTTTAGTAAGGTTTTACTTAATAATTATAGAACCTTAATTATACACTTACTAGTACAAATATTCAGATATTCATCTGTTTGGTAGCATTTACACTTGTAAGGAAAATTATTCAACTATCTTTCACAAAAGTTTTGTTTGTTATCAGTAATGTATTTTTCCTTTATCTCATTTAGAAACTTCTTCATTCCGTAGGGTGTGTGTGTGTGTGTGTTTTACAATTTAAGGCCTACATGGAATAACTGTGATGCCAGATTTTATCTTTTTATCTAATAAGGAAAGTCTGTCATCTCTTTTAAAAACAGTGATTATGTTCATTGTGCTTTTTGTTGCTGCCTAATTAATCATCCATTGATTTTATTAACATAACACATTGCGGGGAATCAAATAGTATGTATGCAAAAACTTGATTTCAGAAAAACTTACTTAAATCCGTACAAATATAAATAAAAGTGGAATCTGTAATATCTTTCCAGTAATAATGTGAAAGAAAAGATAATTAGGAACAAAACTATATGTAAAATGTACCTAGAATTTACTATGATTATTTTGTTGGACTTAAAATGAAACTGGTGTGTTACTAAAACATTAATATTAACTGATTATAAAAAAAAACAGGCTTCTACCAGCAAATAAGGAAGCATGCACAGCAATGGCTATATTTTCTCTATTTTTTTTTCTTTCAGACTTGAAGCTAAATGCGGTATTAATTTCTTGATGTGTGAGGAAGGCTTCAGACCCAGTACTGCTCTCACTAAAGTATGGTAAAACTCTCATTAAGTTCATTAGGAGCAAAATGGTGCCCATCCATAGTATCTTTCTTATAGAGAGACAGCCTCCAAAAAATACTTTCTATTCTCAAAACTTCAAATCTGGCCACATCCATACTCAGCACTCAGTCCTCCAAGGTCACTTAATCACTCCTGTGAGAACTGAATGCCATCAACTCCTAATGACTTAATGCTCACCCAAGCACTGAGCACTTTGCAGGATGGAGCCCTAGAGGAGGAATATTGTGTAACAGAAGTTCTTTGGCTTCCTCTATAAGTGAAATGGGAGAGGCCAGGGTGTGTTACTACCTGCTGCTAGACTAATTTGTGTATGCAGTCCTACCTATTGGTAAAAGGAGGAAAACTGAGGAGTTTCTTCCCTTCTGGGAGATATAATTTGCACATGTCAGATAAAATCCATAAAGTGCTCAAACCTGTCTCATCCAGAGTTCTTCTATGTCCCACACACATAAACTGTGTGAAATATACTTTGTAACTGTACCTTTGCAAAAGAAAGGGTGCAAGTGTGTGAACAGAGTAGAGTATTTAACAGGAAAATAACAAGGGGCTTAGACTGGGTAGCCAGGCTCAAGATATACTGAAGAAATGTGTAGAAATATCTTCTGTGGTCTTCTCATTGCTCTTGCAAAAAAGGCTCTAATCAAGTGCCTCAAATTCCATCAGTGAACTGGATAGGGGTTGGCACTATTTGACTTGAGTCAAACTGGTTGGACCACTGCAGATGTCTGGAAGGGAGCTGGCAGCCTGGTGGTAGCAAACCAGACAGGAAGTGGTAACAGGTCCAAAGTAGTCCTGTTTTGGTAGTGACAGACTGGACAGAGCCAAAGTCAGCAAGGGAGAGCAATTCCAAACTGAAGGGACCAGGTGAGGGAAGCACCTGCAACTACTTAACAGAGATGGGATTAGACTGGACTTGTGTGACCAAAGTGTGGCTTCCTCTGGGAGTTGAATTTCTGGGTATGGGATGGCCAATTGGTTTCTTCTTTATCTGCCCAAATAAAATTGTCTGGGTTTCCAAGGTACCAAGACTCCTGTGTGTTTATGAGAGGAGAAGGAATTTGCCATTAAAGGTGACCAGACCATTTAGATTTCCATTTATTATAACTAGAAGTGTGAGTACAACTCTACTGCCTACATAGGGACTTGAGACAAACCCTTTGTTTTCAAAGAGGATCCGCCCTGTATTGAACCTTGCACTAAACTGACACATAAATATGGTGGTTTAAATATGATGGATGCTAACAGGGTTCTAACATACCTTTACTCAGCTGTGTGGACCTGAGCTTGTCCATGTAGACCCCACTTGCTAGAAATGTAAGACAGAACGTGATTTTTAAATTTAGTTCTAATATTGGCCAATTAGAGTTGTTAGAAATAGGTGCTAGAACCAAATTTAAAGTGTAGTGGTAATACAAATAATAATCTGAAAAGGAAAAGCAGCTTCCAGAGACCATACGATTTTTTAAACTATTTAATTCCATGATGCCCAAATGTTATGTTTTAATTTAATTCTAGAAATAAGTTCCACCCCAATCCCCAGTTCACTGGGGATATCCATTTTGGATAAAATGGGAGCCTATTAGAGTTTACCTCAGTAAAGGCCTTGATATTTTAATTTAGTCTTCTCAGAGTTCAGCAAATGTTGGGGAAAGACTGTAGTGGGTGACCAGGAAGTACCTGAAATATTACAACTCCACTCCTGTTTTCAGAACAGATATAGCTATGCTTAGGCAATGCTTAGGTAGCATTCAGATATTTGGATGCTTAACCAAACCTCTGAATTGTGAGGTTTATTCATTACTAAAGTTAACATTATAATCTAGATATGAATGTTCTTGGAAGGTTCCATACTGACAGGAAGGTACATTTACTGTTCATCTTTTAATTTTTTCACTGTAAATTTCATTTTTCCCTTTTACTTATGTAAGTAACAGTTTTTTAAATGCTTTGTCAGCAGAGAGTGGTGCTTTGTATACTATCTGTGGTCATTCAATGATGCAGTATTTTGTACTTTGAATATATTTAAACATTGTTATTTAGAAATTCAATTAACCTTGAGTTCCAAACTCCTTTTAGGCATGTGTTCAATCACAACCTTTAGAAAACCGAGTTGCCTGGAGTAGAAAAAAAGGGCTAGTAGAAAAAAAAGATAAATGAAAATTAAGAAGCTTGGAAAATGTAAAATGTCAAGGGTTCTGAACAACTGAATTCCCAGCTAAACTGTGTGTGTGCGTGTGTATCTGTCTTTGTAAGAGAGAATACCTACTATGTCTACCAAGTTGCACAGTTTCTAGGATAATCCAGGAGTTTATAAATACTGTGTTCCTCCATGCACTACACAAAGGAAAGCAAGCACAGCAGCAGAGGCAGCTCGACCGAGAACACGGCTATAAGACAGCCAGGAAATTGTTAATCAGTGTTCAGAAGCTGGTGAGCCTTCAGGATCACTTATCAGCCAAGTGTTCTGATGATGCAATGGTTCTATCTGAGGTATTATTGAGTGTGTTTTCAGTCACATCCTTTCAGACTTGGAGTTTTTCATGAAGCTTGGAGGAAACTCCTGCTTGTTTAGTATATTTTTAAACTGAAAGTGAGTCTTTATAAATAGCTTCTTAAATTTCCATGTTCATTTTCTCTCAATGACTGTAGATCAGATTTATTCATTTTGAAAGTTAATACTGTGTACTTTTAATTTCCAGCAAGACTTCACTCTAGTAAGTTCAAGTCAAGCTATGTTATTTTTAGCTCAAACTTTCACTTTTGGGGCTGGCTAGAAGGATGGTCTACTGGTTTCAGTATTGTTGTAGCCATGTTGGTCCCAGGATATAAGAAAGACAAGGTGGGTGAGGGAATATCTTTTATTGGACCAATTTCAGTTGTTGGAAGAGGCAGGGTTTTGAGCTTCACAGAGCTCTTCTTCAGGTCTGGAAAAGGTAACAAGGACACAGCTAAATATAAGGTGGGCTAAAGTATTAGTCTGAGACTTGGAATAAATTAGATTAAATTCCTGCTCTGCCACATACTTCCTGTGTGACCCTGGGCAAGCCCCTGGTCTCTGTACCTCAGTTCCCCATCTGTAAACTGTCTCTATAGCTCTAGGGTGTTCTAAGGAGATATACATTAATGTTTGGTTGCTGCTTATATACTATGGTTTTGGGGGCCATGTAAGTACCATAGGTTGCATTATGCAAATTGTACTTTAAAAATTATGTAGGAAAACACCTAGCAACCTCTCCCACAGTTGACTTGGTCCTGGATTAGTAAAAAGATTAAAGTAGAAACTTATTTTTTGCTAACTCATGTTCAGATCTGACTCTCATTACACAGAGGGAGAAGACCCACTGAACAAGATCCCACTTAGTATTGTAACTAACTGCAGCCCCAAACCAAAAAGACTAACAGAGTCCCATAGTGTGTGCTGAAGAAGCTGACTGAAGGGGAATCACAAATTCCTTTAAGCAGCATAAATAGAAAAGCGCTTAGACTGAAAATATCTCAGAGAAAGCTTAATCACATAGCTAGAAATGTTAGATTCTTCTTTCTCCACGTGAATGACCGAATTAGTATTATAGCAAACTAAAAAAAAAAAAAAAAAGTGTCCATCAGGTTTGTGAATTACATTGTTGGTATGTTACAATTTCATGCCTTTAATAAATAAAACCAAATTTCATTCATAATATTACATCATACCTGTGATGCTGGCTAACAGATTTCCAGCTCAGGCTAGACAATAGGGCAATTCACTTGTGTGAGTGTATCAAAGCAATGCTAAAAGGTCATAATGCATTCAAGCCAATTCACTTGCTACAGTAGAACAAAGCAGGATGTTATCTCATTACATTTATATGGCATATGTCCCAGTAATTACATTTACTCTAAATACATGAAACCTACTGAAATGCTAATGTTATTGTCTACACTTATCTGTAACCTGTTGTTGGCTATTACATTACATATATGTTATAAGTATCCTATAATTAAATAACCCTAGATTAAAGTGTGTATTATTGTTAAAATGTTTGATGTGTAAAATGTCATGAAGACTAATGAAAGATTGCTCTTTGCTGTTGCTTCTCAAAGAAGCCTTGTGTATGTAAATGAAGGAGGTTGTTAACTTCAAAGCAAGGTCCATTAAGGAACAATTGGAATTCACAGACTGTCTGCATTGCTTTTTTGCCATCAAAGGAAGGACCCATGTGGGTTAAGACACCTATCAGCTTGTCTTCTGTGAGCAGGACCTATTAATACTGGCTTAAGGGAATTATCCTGTATCTCTGTACTGAGGGATTCTGATAGGGGAAATCCTAAGCGATTGGACAGAGGTCCCCAAGTCATTTTGGGTAACCATGAGAGACTTATGAAAAACTAGCAGATACTACATCTCTGATATCATTTGGATTACAAATTTAGACTCACCTGTAATGCATTTTATCTGCTTTAACATCTCAATAACTCTTGTTTTTCTTAGCTAATAAATCTTTATTTAGTTTATTAGAGAAATTGGCTACAGCACTGTCTTTGGTGTAATCAAGAGGATCCATTGATGTGGGGTAAGTAACTGGCCCTTTGGGGTGGGGAGTGTCCTAATGTGTGGTGATTCTTGGTTTTAAAAACTTTTCATCACTTAGTCCTGCTTGTCTGGGTGGCAAGATGCACTGGAAAGCCTAAGGGGGACTGTTTGTGACACCAGTGTAAAACTAGTACAGTAATCCAGAAGTGAACAGTTGATATTGGCTTGGTGAAATCTAATTATAGACTATAACACCAGTTTGGGGTATCAATCTTGTTTTGACATTCTGCCCTGAGATTGGCACTCCAGTTGTGAGCATGACAATACCTACATTGTGAGACTCAGGAAACTTTAAAGAGAATCAACTATAGGTGTGAAGTCAATACACAGAAGTTAAAGCACACTAGCCCCAAATGTGGATGCTTTCTTTCAGGAGTAATATAGTCTTGGGCTTGTCTACACTGGCACTTTACAGTGCTGCAACTTTCTCACTCAGGGGTGTGAAAAAACACTCCCATGAGGGTAGCAAGTTTCAGTGTAGACTAGCCCTTAGTTTGTTGTAATTTAAACTTCCTCCAGGAAGGATTATTTGCATTGATTTCACATGTCAGTTGATTCACCTTACCTTTCCTGACTGTCCCCAGTTAGCTAAAGCCCTAAGTCTCTTTAAAATTTGTTCAGACTAATTTTGATCTCAAGCAGTCTATGTATTGAGTTATATGGGCAACCATCTACTCAGGTCCAGTCAGGTGCCTGATGAATCGGCTTATAGCTGACAAGCCCAATTTGAGAGCAAAACAGATTGTGACAAGTTTCACAGGTCCCTGTGTTGTCTGAATTGGAGTCCAAGATTACAGCATGCTGCTTTCTCCTTTCTTGCTTTTCTTCCATCCTCTCGATTAAAGCCACTTCATGTTAAGCTTCATCTAGTACCAGATGTTCCCTCCCAATTGAACAGGATTCTGTGTACTCCTCCGCGATTTTATGTTGAATGATTTCATATCATTTTTGCGGTACTGCCATAAAGGGTGATGCCACTTTCTAAAGTATGGGTTTTTGTACAACCAGAGATAGGAGTTTCCATTTGCCTCCCCCTAGAGAGTCCTCAGGCAAATCACTTCACATGGTTCATTCCAAAACTCCATACTTGTCTGACACATTGTTTGGTAAAGGCCTTTGAAATTCATAACACTTCCCAGGGCTTACATCCTACCTCTGTCCTAGAGAGATGTTACATACAATCCTGGCCCATGATAACACATAAACCAGTCATTTAATACAATGGACTCCAAACTTACTTACACTTAATTCAATAAGGTCTCCTAAAGGATACTGCAGGAATTTGCCACAGCTGTCAGGCTGAGCATGTGAAAATATGGCTCTGAGCTCTTTTGAAAATTTGTTTCAAAATGGCCTAGGACCTGCTTCTGGTCTCAGGTACAATCAATAGAAGTGCTGAAGCTGTAGCCCCCTTTGCTTTATAGGTGAGGGAGCTGCTGGCAGGGTGCTCTCCAGGAATTTGCTGCCCCTCTTAGTCTGAAGTAACACAAATGTTTTGACCTTCTAGGCATGCTACAAACCAAACTGACATTAGAAAGGACTGAGATGTATTTTGGGCATTCCATGGGACTTGGTGTCCCTGCAGGAACTTAGTTTGGGATGTT
Organism: Eretmochelys imbricata; assembly: GCF_965152235.1. Lineage (NCBI taxonomy): Eukaryota > Metazoa > Chordata > Testudines > Cheloniidae > Eretmochelys > Eretmochelys imbricata. Next base: position 130,999,547 of record NC_135573.1, on the reverse strand, counting down.
CTGTACCCCACCTTGTATATTGTGTTTTGGTGGGATGGAGGGGAGAAATGTTTCAGTTCTTGTGATTGATTTGGATTGAAATTATAATAGTTAGGGTACCTAGATACTTTAGATGAGCATCTCCTGTCTTATTATATGTTTAGTTTGAAATATATTAATATAATACAAAACAAACAGGTAAAAGTTAGAAGCAGCTTGTTTTTAGTTTGAATAGTATTGTGAAGACTTTTTTTGCAAACATCTCAGACTTGCTCAATAAACTTTCCCATAGAATTTAGATTATGGTTCCATTTAAAATATGCCTCTATTTGTTAAACTGCACAGTGCTTTACGTGATGCTTTATAACAACTTAAAATTGCAAATTAAACTAGTATAAACTCATAAAGTATGTATATGTTATAGTAGGCTTTATAGCAGCAAAGTATTTTATTACTAACGTACATAAGAACATAAGAATGGCTGTACTGGGTCACACCAAAGGTCCATCTAGCCCAGGATGGTGGCCAATGCCACATGTTTCTAAGGGAATGAATAGAACAGGGCAATCATCAAGTGATCATCCCCTATCATTCAGTCCCAGATTCTGGCAGACAGAGCCTAAGGAACACACACAGCATGGCATAGCATTCTTGACCATGTTGGCTAACAGCCATTGAGGACATATCCTTCATGAACTTACCTAATTCTTTTTTTAATCCAGTTATAGTTTTGGCCTTCACAACATCCCCTGGCAGAGTTCTACAAGTTGACCGTACATAACTAGCTTTATACAGTAGAACCTCAGAGTTACGAATGGAGGTTGTTCATAACTTTGCAATGTTCATAACTTTGAATAAAACATGATTGTTCTTTCAAAAGTTTACAACTGAAGATTGAATTAATACAGCATTGAAACTTTACAATGCTGAAGAAAAAATCCTGCTTTTAACAATATTAATTTAAATGAAACAAGCAGAAAATCAGTTTCCTTATCTTGTCAAATCTTTTTTTAAAACGTTCCCTTTATTTTTTTAGTAGTTTATGTTTAACACAGTACTGTTCTGTGTGCTGTTCTGTCCCCAAAGTGGTGTAAGAAGTTTTAGAATATACTTTTATTTATTTGAAAATATATAGAGAGAAAAATACACATGGCTAATCTTATATGTGAAGCATTTCATAATATTTTAAGGGTCAAAATAGGTTTAATTTTCTCCAAAATGTAAAAGGAGATTTTTAAAAGATGCAGCATTAGGGAGAGGAAATTCAGGTAAAATAAGTAGAGATGAAGGTCCCTTCATTCAAATAGGCTATAATTTACTCAGTTAATATGATCATAGATCTTCTACTATACTCAAAGTGCAACAAATTAATTAGAACCTTGATTTCTTGCACAGAAAGTGCCTGATTCAGCGCCTATTGAAATAAATGGGAGCCTTTTCATTACATTTAGTAATAATACTTAGGTCTTATCTAGTGCTTTATAATAATAATAATTAATAATAATAATTAATAGTGTTTTTCAGGACTTGAGTCAAAATAGTTTTAATATTTAAAATCCCTGTAATATAGGTTGTCTTTACCTAGTCACCATTTGATCAGAGAACACAAATTATGTGTGATTTTATAACTTTTATTTGAGAGTCTAAATAACTAAGGTTAACTAATTCCCTTACTTCCCTAAAATACTACTGTGATGGGTTGGATCACAGAAAACCCCTTGGGAACTGCCAACTGATGTGCTAAGACTACTTCTAAGTCTGTTTTCCCTGGCAGCTTAGGACTTCAGTGCCCTGCCTGGTTTGAGCCAGACATGCTAGCCAGCTGCAAACCCAGACCCAGGGTCTGAACCACGTTCCCTAACACCCGCAGGCTTAACTGAAAGCGGCTTAAGAAGTGTTCCTGTCTCTAACACTCAGATGTCCAACTCCCAATGGGGTCCAAACCCCAAATAAATCCGTTTTACCCTGTATAAAGCTTATACAGGATAAACTCATAAATTGTTCGCCCTCTATAACACTGATAAAGAGATATGCACAGCTGTTTGCCCCCCCGCACCCCCAGGTATTAATACATACTCTGGGTTAATTAATAAGTAAAAAGTGATTTTATTAAATACAAAAAGTAGGATTTAAGTGGTTCCAAAGTGATGACAGACAGAACAAAGTGTATTACCAAGCAAAATAAAATAGAACTCGCAAGTCTATGCCTAATACAGTAAAAACACTGAATACAGATAAAACCTCACCCTCAGAGGTGTTCCAATAAGCTTCCTTTTACAGCCTAGTCTCCTTCTAGTCTGGGTTCAGCAGTCACTCACACCCCCTGTGCTTTGTTTCTTTCAGGTATCCTTTGGGGGTGGAGAGGCTATCTCTTGAGCCAGCTGAAAACAAAATGGAGGGTCTCCCAGTGGTTTAAATAGACTTTTTCTTGTGGGTGGACACCCCTCCCTCCCCCTGTGTAGAATTCCACCTACAAGATGGAGTTTTGGAGTCACATAGGCAAGTCACATGTCCATGCATGACTCAGAACTTACAGGTAGCAGCCATGGTTCACATGCGACCTTGAACATCCTCAAGTAGACTTTTTATGCGGATTGGAGCCTTCCAAGAGCCATTTTCTGTTAAGTGTTTCTTGACTGGCCACTTAACTTGCAAGTTCCTTTCTAAAGAAGCTGCCCAAATACCTTTCTAAGGCTACTTCAAATCAAACCAGTACACAGCCAATATTCATAACTTTGAATACTAAAAGGATACATGCATACATATAAAATGAATAGATTCAGTAAATCATAACCTTTACAGAGATATGTTACATGGCATATGTAGCCTAAAACATATTGCAGTTATGTCATATGTACATTCATAAACATATTTCCATAAAGCCTTATAGGATGCAACGTCACAACTACACAATGTGAAAATTAAATTGAAATTACAGTCTAAATCAAGTTAGTCAAATCAAGAACTTAACAACAAAAAAGAGGACAATCTGAGGACAACAATTGATCACATCCTTGGGTGAGCACAATAGTAATCAAATAACAAAGTTAACTTAACATCACTGACTGAATGTCTTACTTAGTCTTTCTATCTCTATGTCATTTACTTAGAAGCTTATATTTTCCCTTGTGGAGACAATGTGTTATATTAAATATCCCAGGTAAACCTTTAAAAATCTGTGGGAAGGTATACTTTGAATCTGAGTGGTAACTTATATTATGGGCTTACACACATGTGCTATTCCTGGCCATACACACACACAAACACACACACACACACACACATCTACACCTGAAAAGGCTAGGACAAGTCTTTCCTGGCAGGCATCCCTGCGGGTAATCAGATGTCCCATTAAAGGAACAAAAAGGAAGAAATTTGCTAAGGAAAAATAATGTTAAAAAGGATCTGCTTTTCAGCTTGCTTGTTCTGTGGGGCTTCATAGTCAATCAGGAACTGTAATTCGGGGAATCAGGTGATGTCTCTGGCTCAGGTACATCTTAATGGGCATCACCTTCTGGTCAACTGACTGGTCTGCAATGTCTTTGTCTCTGCTTTCCTTGGGCGGAAAAGCAGAGGTATAGGCTTTCTAGTCATTGTGGTGACCTTGAGAGAAGTCCACTTCTGCACTGACCTGGTCTTTTGCAGGTAAAACTTAGGCTTGTATCTTCCCTAAGACCTCACTGATGATTTTCTGATTGAATCAGAGATCACAGGGTTCTCATGCCAATTGCATAGTCCAATCCTTGCTGAGAGAGGGCATTATGACTTTTGGTCCATTCTTGGGACCCTCCCTTCAAAGGTATCAGTTCTTTGTCATTTCCATAACTTCATGTTTTTCCCCAAACAAGCAATTTTAAGGGAATAACAGGAGACAATGCACCACCAAAATGATCTCAGTCTCCCTTATCTGAGTCAACAGTTGTGACTCCTAAATGGCTGCTTGTTTATTAGGGCCTGGTACCTTCCTGATCATAACTTATGACCCATTGTCCTTTGTCTTAAAAATTTTGTTTGCTACCCATTCACATATCTCGTGCTTATGCTTTGCCAAGGCTTACAGGGCCTCATGACCAAAGTAAGAAATTACAGAATTGCCGCCTTCTCTGGGACACTGGGGAACTAGGTGAAATGTTATTTCACTCTATCAAAGTGCAAAGCCAAGTTGCTTCAAAGCTACCTGTTAAATCTATTAACATAAACTTATTAAAATATGGTAAATTAAAGGTTATATTTAATGTCTATCTTACCATAGGTCTATATGTCTTACAGCTTTTCATCAGTTGATCCACAACATAAAAATTCAAATTCAAATATGAATCACGTTAAGATTAACTTACTTAGAAGGAGTAACCCTCATTCATTCACAACATGTAGTACAACTAAAACAAATAACACTAGAGCAAAGATGTTGTTGATTATCATGGATCAAGACTCCATTATGCTAATTACTGTACAAGCAGAACAAAAAGATGTTTGACCCAAGGTGGTGGTAATATATAAATAAAATAATAATACACCGGCAACTAATTAAGTGCATAAGACACAAGCCTGAATACAAGGAGCTTGCTAGAATCACTTACTATCTTAAAACAAATGAGAAGGAAAAGGATACAACAAAAATAAATATGATTGAGCCGTGCAGTTTAGCATACATTCACACAACTTGTTTGTTCTAGAATTCTTGTGGAGGATTTTAAAAATGGCAAAAAACAGCTATTGCAGAAATCTGCATGGAATAACAACCAACTCTTACCCAGGGTTTTCAGAACCCACAGCAGGAGCAACTTAACTATTTCACTCCAGGTGGTGTCAGGAATAAACACAGCAATTCTGTCTGATCAAGGATTAAATGCAAGTAAGCGTGCTCTTGTCTAACACTGCAGTTTATTAGATTTAAGCACACAAAGCCATAAGCAACAGGTTTAGAACATCCCAGATATTACCTAACATTAATTAGCAATTAACAATAGGTTATTGTTTTTTAATTAATTAACAATAGTAATTAACAATAGGTCCACAGTGGCCAGTTGCTCACCCACCGGGGAGAAAAGGTGTCAGGAAAAACATCTCTCTAGATGGCTTCAGAGAACTGCTCCAAAATTCACTCTATTAGCTAATCTTTTATAAATAACTTCTACAACACATATAGATCATAATGGCCCCTACTCGATCATCACTTTTCTAACTTTCAATAAACTTAATATCAGAGGCATCTAGATTCAAGGTTTTCCAAACACCAAGGTTTTCAGTCTCTGTTTTTTACTTGTCTGTCCCTTCCTCCCAATCAGATTATCAGAAATTCCCATCTAGATATGACCTTGCTTCTAAAATCCTATCTCCAAATTAACCCTTAACTATGTGGTGGTCTATTTCATTAATTCATGGTGTCTGAATGCACATAAAATGGTTGCAATTAGTCTAATCACATTCTGGAGTATACACACCCCTCAAATCCAGGGCAACAAAACTATCAGATAAAGTGAAGATACAACTCTATGAGACTTGTGTGCTGTCATCCCTGCTTTATGGTTCAGCAGCATGGACTACATATTGCCAGGCACATCAGGAGACTGAATAGCTTCCATATGAGATGTCTGCACAAATTCCTGCAAATAAAGCGAGAAGACAAAATGCCAGACACAGAGGGGAAGGAGCGCTCAAGACTGACACTTTTAGAAACCACCATTAAGAGGAGGTTGCAATGGCTCAGTCATGTTAGAAGAATGGGAGGAGACCTTATCCTCATGAATATTTTCTTCAGTGAGATTCATGATGGCTCTAGAAAGCGGGGTTGCCTTTTATGACATTGCCACAATGTGTGTCAAAATGATGTGAAGATGTTCACCATCAATCTAGAAAGCTGGGAGGAATGTATAGAATCCCATCGAATCTGGAGGGAACATCTGCCACTTGGTGCAGCTCAACATGAAGTGGCTTTGTTCAAGAGGATGGAAGCAAAGTAAGAAAGAAGAAAGCAGCATGCTGTAATCTTGGATTCCAACTCAGACAACACATGTGTCTGTGAAACTTGTAATGAGCTGTGTCACTCTCAAATTGGGCTTGTCAGCCATACATGGATTCATCAGGCACTTGACTAGACCTCTTACGCGTATGCGATGATCCAGTGGATCAATGGTTCCCTAACATCTTTGAGGGAAGAACTCAGTTTTATAGTCCTTTTAGGATGCATTGGGTTTAGGAGGAAATTGGGGGAGAAATTGGAAGCATGGCGGACTATGTTAGTTTGTGGATATTAGGCATTGGAAGATATAAACCAAAGATATAATTTAAAAAGTAAAAGAAGAAAAAGAAAGTAAAAGAGGTAAGAAAAGTGAAAAGCAGGAACAAGTATGTAAGCTACAGGTTCAGTTATTTCATTCTTTCTCTTCTTTTCCTCCTCTTGGGTATGCAATTGGGAATCAGCTCTCATAGGCTTTATTAATTACAATGAATTATGCACTATTTGTTTAATACATGTATAAGGTGTCCAGAAACTATTATATTTTAGAAAGTAAATATATGATTGTTCAGGAGAAAAGAGCATTCTTTTCTCCCCTTAGTCATTTATGAGCAGTTCGACTGAGGTGGTTTATACTATGTGTGAACAGAACTGGCAAAGGTAATAATTAAACTAGCTCTTTTTGACAATAGTTTTGCATTAGCATAAGTGTGTATTCTATTGTTGTGTACCTGACAAGGATCAGACTGCATTGTACTAAGTGACATATTAGCATATAAGAAGAAATGGGCACTATGGTAGTCACCATTTCCAGGAAAGGGGGAAAAACAGGAACAGCTGCAATGAATAAGAAATGACACAAAAGAAGAAAAAGGTGGAAAATCATTCTGTAAAGGTTTGAAATGTGATTTATGCTCAAACGTCTCCCTCGCTTAATTGGTTTAAGATAGATTACAGACCTAGGGACAGTTGTTATAACTGAAGATTATATGGAAACTTTAAAAGTAGTTTGGCTTTTTAAAATTATTTCTCACACTTTAGTAAGAATTGGCAGAAGAGGTAAGAAAGGCTCTACCTACATTCTCTGAAGTCAGTGGCAAGACTCTCAACAGGAACAGGAGAAAGCACTTACAGCTACATTTTTAAAAGTGTCCATTGACTTTGACAGGTTTCAGAGTAGCAGCCGTGTTAGTCTGTATTTACAAAAAGAAAAGGAGTACTTGTGGCACCTTAGAGACTAACCAATTTATTTGAGCATAAGCTTTCGTGAGCTACAGCTCACTTCACGCATCCGATGAAGTGAGCTGTAGCTCACAAAAGCTTATGCTCAAATAAATTGGTTAGTCTCTAAGGTGCCACAAGTACTCATTGACTTTGAGTACCTCTGTTTCTTGGTATCCAAAATGAGGCACTGTGGTATTGATTTGTAGTGTTGCTGAGAACTTGTAGCTCTTATTGATTTCACTTGGAGTGTGAGCATATGTGAGAACCAAATCCAAGTTTTTAAGTGACACATAGATAGTTGTTTGTTGAGCAGGACTTGAGTCCTTAGAGCATTTGTACCTTTGCATGCTCAGTGAAGTATAGCAGCATGTAAGTTTCCTTATTATCACTGCAACCTATTACTGAGAGCACTAAATGAAAAGCAAATTTGGTCTGTTTCTTGCACAAACCTTTCACACAAACTCCAAGGAGCATATAAAGGTCTAGCACATTCTCTGATAACATTTAAGCAATAAAATGTAATTACAATGTTCACCTACAACACTGAACATTTCTTATAATGTAAATTTAAACCCAGCCTAGAAACCATTTGATACTACTTGTGTCCATCACTAGCAGTTTCAGTAACTCCTGGGGAAAAGAGCCCAAATTCTCACCTCTCCACTCTTCCTATTTCTCGTATATTTATGAAGTGTATTCTCTCCTTTGAGAGATACTGTTGATACCCTCCTAAAAAGGCTGTAATATTGCCTTGAAACCTTGTGAAAGGAGATCCTCCCAACCAGTTGAGTATAGTGAAAAATATGGTTCCCAGATGCCTTTACTGATTTGCAAGGACAACAGCTGCAATAACTTCCCAAGGACATATTTGAAAGAATTGCCAAAATGGAGCCAAGAAAAAAAATAGCATGGAGAAATATTGATTTGTGGAGGGTTGTATAATGGTTATATTTCATGGGAGCAGTGCATGCAGAAACAGTGTCATATCTGTGGTTATTATTACTGCATCAAAGAGCAAATATGGCTAGTAGATACTGTATTATGTACACCTAACTATTTCTTCTTATATGTCCTGAGACATCCTGAGCTATAGATTACAATGCATACTCAGCCACAGGTATTTCTGAAGGGCTTATTGCCATCTAGACCAACATTTCCACATCTTAGATTTATAGATTTAAATCTAATTGGTCCATTTAATTGCATGGTCCTGACTAGGCAGCTCCATGACTCTTAGCCTAAAAGGGCTCCTTGCTTTCCTTTTCATCAGTCCACCTTTTCCTCTTCTGATGACATTCATTTAGTGTACCTGTACTTGTAGTGTTTTCATGCTGGTCAGAAGTATGCTTATAAAAACAGGCTAGTGGTGACGTAAATAAGGTAGAAATCCTCATTGCTGCAGTTCAGTATTGACTGGATGCTAACTTGGCAGTTGCTATGTTGACTGATGAGTCATTTCTTTACAGTAACATCAACGACTAAAAATTGTCACCACGGGATATTTAATCAAAATCACATTCACAGTCACATCTATATCTGTTCCAATTACAAAATACACACACTGTAAGCAAAGGAGTCCTTATGCTTGTCCAGAATGTCTATTCCTGAAAAAATCTTTTTAGTTTTTCTTTCATGAACACAAGGGTCCTGGGGCCAAATTACAAGTTAGGTAGTTACATTCTATCTACCAAAATTTACTTCAGAATTGATCGGAAGGGATCCCTGGAGGCAACCTGGGGGGGGGGACAACCTGGAACTGGGGTACCACTGTGCCCCCTTAACTGTCCAGCCTGGGCTGTTGCTTACAATGCTTTGCTAATGACAAGCAACAAACCCCTCCAGGCACTGTTATCACTCAACACAAAAGCATGTGGAGCTGGATTGCATGAAGTCTTCCAAAGCCCCTATGATATTTTACGTGGTATGCTTTGTATGAAATCTCACAGCCATATATAAATAATTAGGGTGACAGATGTCCCGTTTTTAAAGGGACAGTCCCATATTTAAGCCCTCCTGTGGGAGTCCTGACTTTTTCTTCAACATAGGCAAATTGTACTGTATTTTCTGTCTCCCATCCCCCATCAGCACTGGTGGGTTCTGTTACTGGCCAGATCCCTGGTCACCAGGGAATTGGGGGGAGGGTCCAATGGCCGACAATGGGGGTGGGGGTGCAAGGTTGTGAAGATTCATCACATAGGGCCGGCCGCTCCCCGCGCTGGTCCATCAGAGCAGCCCCTGCTCTGTGCCAGCTCTCAGCCAGCAAGGACCTGCCACCCGTCCCATTTTCGGCCAACACTGTCTGTGCACTGCAAGCTGCGGTAGCTGGTGAGTGCAAGCAGGCGCCAGGCAGCAGCCAGTTATGTGTTGCCTCTGCTGCCCACCCATCAGCCCTTTATGTGCTCCCCATCTTGCTGTCCTCTCCCTGCTTTGCCCCTTCATCCACCGTGCCCCAGACCTGCTGCTCCTCCATATCCCCACCAGTTGGGCGCATCCCACTCCCTGCGCTATGCAGAGAACCAGCTCCTGGTCAGAGCACTCAGCTCACCAGCAGCCTGGCCGGCGGGCTTTTTCCTTCCCCCACTGTCTCTGGCTTGGCTGGTACCCAAGACCCTCTGGCCCAGGGCACTGGTCAGAAGGAGCTGAACCCTGCATGTGCCAAAGTCCCATACAGTGCTGGGACAGGGAAGCCTCTCCACCCCTCAGCTAAGCTCTGGAGTAGCGTGGGGGGAAGCAATTTCCAACCTGTCCACAGCTCGAACTTGCAGGCTCCACAGCAGCCCAGGGAGCAGGGACTTAGCACCCTCTTCACCCTCCATGCCCCCATACTGGGTCCTGCCCCCAGGGACCATGGGGGCTGCTCCATTCCCTAGGCACCCTCCCCTGCTGAGCCACCTCTCTGGCTGGGTTCGCTGGAGCCCCTGCAGACGGGTTCCCTATGCCCTGGTGCACAATGCATCCTTAGGGCTTAACTCCTTCCTGCCCATGCTGTAGCTGTAGGGTGGGGACACAGGAGGCAGCTGTCTTATGTCTGTGTCCAGCAGCAGCCTGGAGGTGTTAGCTGCCTTCCTGCGCCACTTCTGAGGGCTCTGATATGACTGGAAGATCCTTTATCTCCCTCCAAGAGGTCTTCTGCGAGACCTCTCCAGGCTTCTGGTCTTCTACCAGGACCTCCTCCGGACCTGGAAACTGGTTTTGGCCATCAGGTCCGTGGCGGCCGCTGAGAGGGCAGATCTCCTTCCAGAGCCCCTGCTACACAACCCCCAGCTCCGTGTGCAGGTGGCGGAGTCCCCCACAGTGCTCCAGAGGTTGGTCCTGGCAGAAGTTACCAGAGTCGGAGACCTCCTGGACTACAACTGGGGAGACTGGCTGGATCCCCTGTTGCTCACTCTGTGCATGGGTCTCTCCAGACATTGTAATCCCTGGAGCGTATTTCAGGAGGTGAGGGCCGCTTTACTGCCCACTGCTCAGGCTTACCTCGACCAGGTCCTGTGAGAGGGCATGCTCTGCCCACTCTCCACCCCAGGCCCTCCGGACCTTTTCATCGGGCCCCTGCCCTGTGGACCTTCCAGGCCATCCCACCCCTTTACCTCAAGCCGGCTGCACAACTTGCAGCTGGTTCAGTTCTGGACTGCGGCAAAAAAACATATGTATACGCTCGCGCTCCACACTCTTCACATCCTCACGCCCCATCATGAAGGGGCAGGACCTCTTTCCACCTCTGGAGGGTGAAGAGCCCCAGTGGGCCAGCCTATATTCCACCCTGGTCCCAAGGTGCACTGGCATAGGCATGTACTTGGCACTGTTCACTCCCCTCCCAGACACCTACCCCTTTTGTGGCATGAGGGAGTCCCTGGTGCACATGTATCTGGAGTGTGCCAAGTTGCAGCACCTATTCTGGCTCCTCTTGAATATACTATTACTTTTTTGGTTGCACTTTTCCCCTCACCTGTTCATCTACGCATTCTCCATCCGTGGCCCCACAAGGTCGCGGGACCTCCTTGTCAACCTCCTCTGAGCCCTGGCCAAAATGTCCATCTACAAAGCCAGGGAGAGGAAGCTGGCCGATGGGGTTTCCTGCAACTGTGGGGCCTATTTCCGCTCCTCAGTCTGTTCACACATCCAGGCAGAGTCCCCTGGGTCTCTTGACAACTTTGAGGAGCAGTGGGCGCTATCTGGGGTTCTCTGCTCTGATCCCCGATCAGGTTCCCTTTGTTTAGTCCTGTCACCTCACTCCCATCCCTGTTATCTCATTAGTTGTCCCCCACAATTATTTAGAAACCCGAACATGTGGATCCTCCCCTTAGGCTGGAGGAGGTCCTTTAGTAGTAGGTGGGCTCTGCCTGCCCACTTCCTGGACACAAACAGGATAATGTGCGGGCAAGAAGGGACAAGCTGCTTCCAGCAATAGGCACGGGGGCTGGGGAGAGGTAGAAGAGATGAGCTCTGCAAAGACATGGGCCAGGTCATCTCTTCCCTCCATCCCTTCCCTGTGGCTGGAAGCAGCTCCCTTCCCTTCGCTCAAGCACAGTGCCAAAAGGCTGCTGTGGCCACTTTCTGGTGTGAACCCTGGCAGAAATCTGGGGGGGAGCATGTGACCCTGTGTGCCCCCACCCCCGTCGGTGTTGCCTCAGGAAGACACGGTCAGTCTCGGAGGCCCAGCCAGACATGGGCAGGGAAGATCAGGTTAGTTGGTCATGCACACTCCCACCCCTTATGAGAAAGGTGTAGAGGTGTATGTGTGTGTGTGTGACCTCTCCCCATGTGTGTGTGGGGCTGTGTGTGTCACCCCTCCATGTAAGAGCCCTAAAGATACGAAGGTAAATAAAAAGAATCCAACTACACAGTATTTCTTTTTAATGGGAGCTCAGTCAGCTTAATATTAACTTGAATGTTTGTTCTGCAGAGTTCTGTTTTGATTGCCGTTGAACTCCCTTGAATATGAGTAATTTTACCAGGTGTCCTGTATTCAGCATAGGGACATATGGTCACCTCATGAATGATGAATATGGGGATTACAAGATGTTATTTTGTGGTACAGTGTGTCACAATTGAATAACATATTCTTCCCTTGCCTTCCAAAAACACTGTTCTGTAATGTTGCTCACTCAGCATGTTTGTGTCCCAGAGAAGAGAAAAGGGCACAAAATGGTGGATAAAATTATTCCCACAGCTTCTGTGAAGGGTCTTATCATTCTTCAGCTAGAAGGATACCACACAAATGTGTGTCATTATATTTGTACTTAAACCTTCACTAAGTTTTGTTGTTGTGAAGAGCTTGGAGACTATTGCAGTAAAAAAAAAAAAAGTGGTCTACAACTAGATCCATCCTGGATTCACTCAAAGCTGGTTTAAGAAGACGAACTAAGGGGAACTGTGACAGAGTCAAAACTCATCACCGCTGGCACTCCCTGCTGGTTGCCCCAGGAATTAGCTCTTGTCAGCTGCAGAGCGCCCTCTGTTTGTGGTGTCTCACCCATTGTCTGCTCTGCCGGTTTGGGACCCACGTTGCTCAGTGTTGTCTTCTTCGTGGTTTCTTCTTCAGTCTCACCCCCTTCCCGGGGATGGGGGTGGTCTCACCCCCTTCCTGGGAGGGGGGGAGCAAGGGGGTTAACAGCAGTCCTTCAGTTTGCACCTGCCTCGGTGGCCAACCGCAACCCCAAAGTCTAGCCCCTCATTGCAGGGGCAAGTTGCAGGGGCGGGTCAGGTTTTTCAGCTGTCACTTGTGCTATAAAGTTCTGTTGGAGATGCCCATTTGGTGACGCTGTAGTGGAATTGTTATGCCCTTACAGGGGAAAAAAAAAAGTATTGGGCTTGCTGCCTCTACAGAGGCAGTGTAACATCCCAACCTGTCAGCTTACTAGAAACACAGACTGTACTGAAATTACCCAGTTCTAGGGAAAGCAAAACCAGTTTCTTAACAAAAGAGCATGGATTAAGTGACACCAAGTAAAAGAGAAAAAGGCAGTAATGCTTACAAACAAATAAGAGTGAAAACACACATCTAAAAGTCCATAACGTAATCTAGCAAGAAACATTCTTTGCTCTATTTTTTTTTTCTCTCACCCTCCCAGTCTTCCTCTCAGCTTTTCACTGACAGGCCTGGCCAGGACCTATCCACAGAGATCAAATTGCTTGATTTCTTTGTCTCCTTGAAGTGAAGAATACCATTAGGGTTCACTCCCCCTCTCTTCTGAATCTTTGAAATGAATTCTTGTGAAGGGTACCCCAAGATAAATTAGTTCATGCTGAGTAAAGGAGTCAGAAGGCTTGGAAGATAAGACTCCATGCCAGTTCCTTCCCTGCTGATAGGATAGTAGCTACTTTGCAGATTATTTTTTCCTGCTGCAACCTCCAATAAAATAAATAGGTCACTGAAACTGGGTCACACCTTACTTGAGGTGTCCGCCTCTTTTCCTTGTCTGGAGAAAACCTGTTTACCAACTCCTCGACGGCCTGGTTTAACACTTTTTAGTCACTGACTTTAAAGCATAATATTAGTGAGTATCCATAATTTCATAGATATCATTGTTACACATAGTCTACAATGGTATTATTGACCAGTGTGGTGTTAGTTTTCTAATGATACTTCACAGGGCATATTTTGGACAAAAAACATTGCAGTACTGTGTTCAGTGTGAATACAGGGGTGCCTAGAGTCACAACTAGCTTGTTTTATGTTGTCCTGGCCTATACTTGGGACATTTGTTTAGCAAATGTGTGTCTGACTCTATCTCTCCTGTGTCACATTGGCTGTGCAGTCACTCCTCTCTGTGTTTAGACTGTGTCTTGTGCGTCATGATTTCCACATCTAGCCGAAGGTTATTGATCCTGTATTTGGTGAGAGTCTGTCTTAGTTTTATGCATTTCACTATAGTAAGGTAGTCTACTACTGTGATAGTTCTCCACAGGGATCGGAGATATTCCATCTTGTTGCTGTTTGTTTTTTTCATTTGTTCTTGCCAGCAATTTGTATGTTGATTTTGAGTTGCCAGTCTAGCATATTGACCATTAAGGTTCTGATTGTTTTGCTCCACTAGTCAGGGAGTTGAGCTGTTGAGCCTGGGAAATGATGATTTATAGGAGTTGGTTGTTTTCATTTTGATTTAGTTCTTGATCTTCTAGTACTCTGTGGTGAAGGAAGTGTTTAGTGCTTTGACTGAGGTGGCATCAGACATTAAATTCTGTTCTGTGTGTTGATCAGCAGTAGAAATGTGGTCTATTTTCACTCTGCAGCCATTCTTACTGGAATTCCTAGCCACATGGAAAAGTAGGGCTGGAAGGGACCTCAAGAAGTCATCCAGTCCAGCCTCTCATGCTGAGGCAGCACTAAGAATATCTAGACCATTCCTGACAGGTGTTTGTATAACAAGTTCTTAAAAACCTCCAATGAAGTATTCACTTGAATAACTGCAGATTTAGGGGTTCTGTGTAGGGTTTTATATACCAGTGTCTTCTGTTAAAATTGGGCCCAAAATTTCACTCCCAGAATGCACTGGATTATGCTATTGAATGGTTTCAGCAATAGTCTAATGGAGGCAGGAGGAGGAAGGCTTCAGTGGTTTCTTGATGGAATAGAAGACCTGTAGAGCATTTTCTTCTAATGCTTTGATCAAACAAAAGCTCCCTGGTGCATTTATTCTGAGGCCTGGGTATGTTTAATTTAGGGTGTGTTCAATCCCTTTGTCTCTGTTATGGAATTTTCTTTGGATTGTTCTGGGCCTTTTTCTGAAATCATGATTCTTGGGTTTTTTTGCAGGTAAACCTGTAAGGGCCGTGTATTGTAATGGGTTTCTAGAAAGTAATTTTCTCTGGAGATCATCTTGTGTAGATGATAGTATGAGCAAGTCATCAGCAAGCATTTTATCTCCAAGTCCCTTAATGGAAGTTCCAGGTTTGGGTATTATTTCAGTATGGTTGGAAGGTCATTTTATATGCTGAAGAGGGTCAGTCTGGGGTTATATCCCTACTTTACTTCCCTTTCTAAATTGAAGGCCTCTGTTTACATATTGGGGATTTGTTTATTTATTTTTTCCCCACCAGTTCCATTTCGAGCAATTTAAAGCTCGTCCTGAGTGCCAGTTTAAATCAAAAGCTTTTTGAAGCTCTATGAAATAGACAAATATTTCCACCTGTATTTTGTTTTTTGCATCTCTGTTAATGAGCGTCTGGAGAGTAAAGATGTGATTGGTAGATCATTTCTCTTCTCATGAAGGAAACCAATCTGGCTTTTCCAGGAATATATTTTGGCTGGTCAGAGACCATATTATTACTTTCTTGACAATGCTACAGAATAGTTCTCTAATGTTGCTAATGCAGATACCTTTGGAGTTGTTTGAGAAAAAGGCATCTCAGCTTTTCTATATTGAGGTAATTAGTCCATCTGACTATGTCTCAGGAAAGTACCCAAATTTAAGGGTCAGGTTATATAGTTTTAGAAGGGCATTCTGCATATATTCAATGCTGTGTTTCAGCATTAAATTTAATATACAGTCTGGTTCACATTATTTCCTGGGTTTGAATTTTTTAAAGATTTTTCTTTAGTTCTTGCATTGTTATCAGTGTGTCCAGCAGATTTTGGTAGTTTTTAATGGTGTATTCAAGTTTTTTTGTTTTGTTTTGTTTTTGTTTTTGTTTTTGCTTGTATCTGATTTCTGGACTGGATTCTATAATATAGTCCATGGAAATGTCTTGTCCAGATTATGGTGTTCTGTGTGGCTGGGCTAAGTCCTCATCATTTAGTTTAAATTCTTTCTTGGTTTGCCAGAATGAATTGGTATCTATCATAACTTCAATTTGTGCTATACATTTTCCTTTCATGATTTGTCATTATTTTGTTTTTTTGTGTTCTCCTCCCATCCCTGGAACATTTATTGTAGTCCTGCAATGTGTCACAGGAAACAATGTGTATTTTAATCTAATGTTGTCTTTATTTTCTAAGTGGGTAAGCTCCCTTGCTTTTTTCCTCTATCAAATTATTTTTAATTCATTCTCTTTGAATTGCAAAATCTTTTTTTTTCTCATTGTGTGGTAAAGATTGCTTTGCTCTGGTGAGAATTCTAGGGAAGTCTATTCCCTTTATCTTTCAAAAATATGTGTGATAGCTCAAACAGAAGTAATGCTCTTGATACCAAAACCACTAGATAAGATTCTTCTTGTGTTATACAGGAGGTCCAACTAGAAGAGCATAATGATCCCGTCTGGTCTTAGCATCTATATACCTATTTTAACACTATTAATGTCATTTGCTATTTGATCATAGTGTTTGTTTAGAAATATAATTATGTTTTCAGTTAAGGGATTTTCTCATAACATTCTTTTGAGTTCTTCTTCAGATGTATTTTTGGATAATCTGTAAAGGTTTTGTGGTGCTGCTTTTTTGTTGTTACTTAGCGGCAGCAGTTGGCAGTGGTCTGAAAATCTAGAGATCTCTAAAAAAGCCATTAGGCATATACCACCTCCTGACAGTAGTGCACACTCTTGAATTAACCAGTATCTGAGAGCTAAAGGAAACTTTACATTTGTAGACACTACAGTCCCAGGACAATGAATCACTGGCAATGCCCAATATGCCAAAGTTCTGGATACAGACTTCAGAAACAGTATTTGTTTTCTCATTCAGCAACTTTTTGAAGCCAACTGTTTTTTCTGGAATCCCCATAGCAATTTCTAAATGATGTTTCAAATAAAATATTCATACCCATGCTACACAGAGAGAAAAAAAAAAGACAGCTTTGCAATCACTGCTTTGACATGCAGTGATATTTAGTATGAAAACAGATGTTACCAGTAATAAACTGAGACACCCAGAATACCCAGAAAAAATATCATTTAAAAATCCCTTTGTAAGAGTATTTTGAATTTTTCTTTCTTTTCAATTTTCATTTTTACTTCCACCCTTATCCTATGCAGCCTTAGCTATGCTGTGCTACATTCAGCTTTTGGATTTAATATTTGCTGTCACACAAAGTTATAATGCCACAAAAATAAGTGTTTAGCAAAAATTACGAGGCCTGATCATTAAGAGACTACACACAGACACTTACAGTTTAATTCCCTAGACATTTGCCAACCGTTACCATTGTACTTGTAGGCACAATAGAAATCTTTTCACAGTCTTAATTTTTTGTCTTTATTTTGCTTTATATTACTCTTGCAAATTTAAAACGTAAAACACCTTTCTCTAGCTGTTTGTCCTTTTCATTGGAATAGCAATATTGAGTACAAAATGTCTGAGTGTTAGTATAGAACTTTGACGATATACAGTTATACAATGGTAATTATTATTAAAATGATTTATAATACTACATTAATATTTGTATACTATTTGCCAATGTATCTGGAATACTGTTTTTAGTTCTGGCCATTCTCTATCCAAAAGGATACAACAGAAATAGGGGGTGTTCCAAGACAGGCATTGAGAATGATTATAGGTCTGCAGAAACTCATATGAACAGAAATAGAAAAGACTGTGAATATTTACTTTAGGGGGTGAATAAGATAAGCAAATAAGAGGAGAAATAATCAAGTACGCAAAATAGTGACTGACATAGAAATTCTTGATCTGCCCTCTCTACTCACCCCTTCTCATAATTTCTCAAAAATGAGGGATGTTCAATTAAACTACAAAGTGGCAAGTTTAAAACTGATAACAGGAACTTCTTTTTCACATAGCACATAATAAGCCTGTGGTACTCCTTATCCCAAATTACCATTGATGCTGAGAACTTAGAAAGAGTCAAACAAGGACTGGTCATTTACATTGGTAACAACAATATCCAGAGTTGTTATGGCATGGATTTTTTCTAAAAAAAAAAGTGGTTTTGGGTGGCTGCAAACCCTCATGTTTCAGAACACAAGCCTAAGAAACAACTTCTAACTAACAAGAGCTAGAAAGGAACTTCTTTGTGAGCAGATTCTCCCATAATGGCTTTACTTATGTATTGGGCTCCATGTCTGTCACAGAGGTGGCGGAAGTCACAGGTTCTGTGACTTTTCGCGACCTCCGCAACTTCTGCAGGGGCCAGTGTGGTTGACCCCAGGGCCGCCCAAGCAGGTAGCTCCGGGGCCAGGTGCTCAGGTGGCCCCCGGGACAGGCACACACAGTGAATTTTTGTTTATTGCCCGTGACCTGTCCATGTCTTTCACTAAAAATAACTGTGACTAAATCGTAGCCTTACTCATGTATAATATCTTATAATGGGTTTAACTGTGAAACTTTTTTCTCATTGGTGAGCAGTTACTCACATAAGTAGCCCCTTGGACATAAATTGGGTTCTATGTGTGTGTATTAATATCAGTGGAACTACATATGGACTAAAATACTACTCAAAACTGTAAGGTTGGACAAATTTGGCTCTCAATACGTTAATCCGTGTACACATTCAGTAATTTGTATTAATCATCTCAAGGTTAGAGTAAAGAAGGGGGCACCAAATTAACTTAGAAATAATTTCAGCTATTACAATATTTATCTTCTGTTTCTTGTAAAGTACCAGCTGACACACTGTAACTTTGCTTTCTTTACTTTTGTCTTTGGCATCATTGAGGTTGTTAGTACAGCTCCAGAAAATGTGCTTTGTAGCCGAGTTCTCGGTAATTCCCCACTCCAAAGTTGGGAGAACCAGACTATGCCCAGTTATCTACACTGGATGGTTTCAGCACAGGCCCCACATCCCACACAGGGGAGCTCATGGGGCAAGTGGAGTATCCCCCCCCATAGATATTGGAGACTAACAGTTGGGCCCTAGTTTCCCAGTCTGCTTTGCTTGCTTTAGGCAAGAAAGTCATTCTCCCTGTAATTTTAACCAGGGCCATTGTTTCTCTCTCTGAGGGTTTATGACTTCCCCATTTACCATGGCTGACTGATCATATGTGTGGGAAACTGTGGGGTCCACTCACTGTTCCTGCACAAAGTTGGTGTCTGAGGCAAGGATATCTCCATGGGCATTATAGGTCTTAACTTTGGGAAATTCTCTAGGAATTATTTTGGGAAAGTTCTATGGCCTGTGTTACAAAGGAGGTCAGACTAGATAATCATAATAGTCCCTTCTGGCTTTGGAATCTATGAATCTTGGAATCTATGAATACAAATGTTATGGTAGCTTACATTTTGGGCATAAACTATTTGAAACTATTCCTTCACAAACGATCACAGCGAAGTTTCCCAAACCCCATGGTATATGTGTATGTGAAGGTATAGTCTGAGAGCACTGGAGTCCTGCAGGTATTTCTTTAAGCTCAACCTTAGATGGATCAATTTGATTCAGTCAGCCATGGTCAGTGCAATTTAGTTTAACCTGTTGGTAGTAAACTTACCTTTCCACTGTGCCATGTGAATAGATGATGGGTTTTGTTTAAGGTGTAATTTCAAGTACTTTACAGATCAATAACTCAGATCAAATTAACTATGTACCTTAAGATTTGATTTTCATTATTAGTAGCATTTCTTACCAAAGTCACATAAAGCTTTGTCAAGCATTGTATACAGGAACATAGCATCTGTCCATACAGGTGAACTGTTGAAAGTACATACCACATGCACAGAAAGGGCCCGATAAGGAACTCTATACTCAGGAAAAACTCCCATCAAATGCCAAAGTTGGCAGTGTACAAATGAATTCTAAACTGATTAACTTCAGACCGGTTTCAGAGTAACAGCCGTGTTAGTCTGTATTCGCAAAAAGAAAAGGAGTACTTGTGGCACCTTAGCGACTAACCAATTTATTTGAGCATAAGCTTTCATGAGCTACAGCTCACTTCTTATATTTAGAAAACAAT
This sequence comes from Eretmochelys imbricata, assembly GCF_965152235.1. Lineage (NCBI taxonomy): Eukaryota > Metazoa > Chordata > Testudines > Cheloniidae > Eretmochelys > Eretmochelys imbricata. The sequence goes on along the minus strand of NC_135573.1, from coordinate 130,979,608 downwards.
CCTGACTGCTCCACCAGTTTTTCTCCACATAAACTTCCAGTAATACAGAAATTCCTTTTTTCCAGAGAAATAATTATGAATTTCATCATTAAAAATGAACTAATATACAAGAAATTTTATTTATAAATGTTTTTGCATCATGAAAGTAAAACAAAAACTATTTTATCTGTTCCAAAATAATTCATAATTTGCAGTGTTTGGTATCTGTGTTCCTTTTTGGGAAAACTGGTCTTTCAGAGATTCCGATCTCAGCTATCTTTGTAGTGTTAATCAAACAACATCAGAAAATATACTGTTATGGCAAAGAAGGTAAATAAATTCATTTTACTGATTATTTAAATTAATTCCTAATATGAAAACATTTATGAAAATGATAAATCTAAAGGGACGTTGGCAAGAGAGCCTTACAATATTGGATATAGGATTGGGTTGAGCTAGCTACTTGCAGTCACAGCCAGATGAATAGTTAAAGGAACTTTGCTAACAAAAGGGAGCCATTACAAGTTAAAACCCTTTGAAAGGATCTTTCATGTTTTTGACAATAGGTCCAATGTGCCCATAAATTTACCAGTGAAAATCGTCTCCCATAATGCATACAGAAAAGTGCCCTCTGATAATAGCTAGTCTGGTGGTGAGTTGTGATTGCTGCTACTGATAGCCAAACTATTGTATGCACAGCTAGCTTCTGCTAAAACATCCTTGTTTTGGTACCCTATGTAATTCCTCCCCATAACGTATGTTTTTTTGTTAGCCACTTATTATATCTCTTCTTTCAGACAGTGAGCTCTCAGGATGGGGGCTATTTACTAGCACAATGGGGCCCCAGCTTGGCATAGAATTGAGTGTCAGGGGATGTCTCCGATGGTGGGAGAGATCATCGTATCTCACTGGATAACCACCGCCTGCCATAATTGAATATTCTGTGCACCAACACAATATAAGTGTTAAATAACAGCAAGAAGGCCTTATACAGATTAGCCCCGTAATTGTAACAAATCTCTTACAATTTGGTCTTCAGAACAGGCATTTAGACTCACCTAACAGTTCATCTGCTGTGTCTTTTGCTCCCATATTTAAAGTTTCTCTTGAAGGTAAAAAGCCTTATTGATATTTGCCATATTGTTAAATTCACCATATACCACATGTATGTGTAGTATGCAATGTCTTGGGAAATAGAGAATGATTTAACAGGGCCAAGCTTTATAGACATTGATTGATTTTTAGTTGGCGTAATATAAAAGTTGCCATATATCGGAGGAAGAAGTAGAACCTAGAAATATGTGTTTGGTTCAAAGCAAAGTTTTGCTATAGCAATGTGACACTATATGAAGAGTTTGCAACCTTAACTTCATTGCAATTACTTCACTGTGTTGGCTCAGATTCCATGCTGCCAGTTCCCATTGGATCCCCACTGGAGTTCCAGATGTTTGATTAAAGCATTCCACACCAGAACTCTGTTCATCTTGGGCCTGACCACCCAGTCTGGTCCCACTGACTTTCAATTTAGAATGGCCCATTTTCTTTATTCAATAGTATTCTCACATTTGCAACCCTTGTCACATATCTGCAATTATGTAGCAAATTCAACACAGTTTGCACATTTATGAAATTCCAACTGGTAGAGATTTGAATACTACATGGAACACTTATGTGCAAATTATAACTGCCAACAGGTCAGGAATACTTCGGGTTTCCCTTCTCTCCCATAGGGGGAGTGAGAAAGAAGCACCTAAAACTAGCCTGGCAGCTGGTAGGAACATACCCTCAGGTCTCCTTCTTAACTTCTAAAAGGAGCCACAGAACTTCTGTTCCTACCAACTTGTTAACCCTACCCAGGAGGGCATAAAGCTAAGGGAGCAACCCCAGAGAGAAAAGTGCTATTGTCTTGTGGATGAATTTCAGAAGAATGTAAGGGGTTATGAGAGTAAACTCAGACAGAAAATTTGGAGTGGAGCCCCAAAGGCGGTCATGTACTAACATTTTAGTATATTTCCAGCAACTCCTGTAGCAGACCAGGTACCAGATGTATTGGTTCTTCCTCTCCTCTGGATTTTATCAGTGACACCAAGAGGGGGCCCTGATGCCTCAGCAACTCAGGGCCTCCATATCATCTGCCCAGGCTTGTGCCCTGAAGAGGTACTCCAGCTTTGACTCAAGCATCAACACAACACAGGAGACAGCAGTCACTGGTTTTAAGCTCCTACTTGGTTGGCATAGAATTGAGTGTCAGGGGATGTCTCCGATGGTGGGAGAGATCATCGTATCTCACTGGATAACCACCGCCTGCCATAAAACTGGGCAACCCCCAGACAATAGGGTGTTGTCCCACCACAGTCTACCTGCTTCAATGTGTGCTTGGAGCTTAGAATTTTATAACTTGACAAGTGGACTGTAACCAATGCCCCAGGCAAATCAAGTAAAAGTAAGAAAACACCCTTAAAGATAGGGTGCTGGAACATTTACACCATGACAACCAGTTTATCTGAGGACCTTCAAAAAATTAAACATGCACATAAAACTGCCATGATAAATAATGAGTTGAAATGACTGAATGTGGATATTGCACTCCCTCCAAGAAACATGGCTAACATCAAGTGGATTTCTCAGGGAAAAAGACTACACATTTTTGAGGTGGGATAAAATCGCTGAAGAAAGGCAAGAGCATGGAGTGGGATTTGCCACCAAGAACTCACTTCTGGGGATGACTGAGCCACTTACAAAAGGATCAGAGAGAATTTTGGCACTATGGTTGTTCACATCTGAGGGCCCAGTCAACTTTTTGAGTGTGTATGCCCCAAAACTCTCCTCGTCTTCTGACATCAAGGACCAGTTCTATGACCAGGTGAATACGACCATCAGCAGGATTCCACAACACAGACATATTTTCCTGATAGGGAACTTCAATGCAAGGGTGGAAACTGATCATGAAGCATGGACCAACTGTTTTCATCAAGATCAAATTGGTAAGATGAATGGAAACAGTCAGAGATGACTAGAATTTTGTTCCTATTACGACCTCGGTAACAAACTCATTCTTGCAGACAAAGCTGCAACACAAAGTGTCTTGGAAACAACACAGATCTGGCCACTAGCACCAACTGGATCTTAACATCACAAGGTATAACACTCTTAACACTGTCTTCACTACTCGCAGTTATCAAAGTGCTGATTCTGACACAGACCACTCTCTGGTATGCAGCAAGGTCAAACTTAAACAAAAGAAAATATGCAGGTATAAAGTAAAAGGATGTCCTCATATTAACATCAGTGCCACAGCAGACCAAGAAAAGTCACACATGTAAAAGAACTTACTACAACAAGCCCTTGACTCAAGTTATTGTGCCACAAGCACCCAGCTCAAGTGGGAGCAACTGAAGAACACAATCTATGACGCAGCTGTCTGCCTGTCTTTGGGAAAAAGGAAAACAAGACCAAGTAGTGGTTTGAAATATATTTCAGTGTTTTGACACCAGTCACAGAGGCCAAATGCAAAGCCCAACCCAACTACAAGAGAGACCCAAACGAAAAAAAAAAAACACACAAGTGTTGAGAGTGGCAAGAACGAAGGTTCAACAAATTGCTCAACACTGCATCAATGACTATTGGCTGCACTTAAGCAAAAGCACCCAAGTAGCAGCTGATGCAGGCAACATCAGAAACATGCATGATGGGATCAAGAAAACCTTGTGTCCAATTTCAATGATGACAGCCCCATTGAAATCAACAACTGGGGAAACAATCCACAACTACACCAAGCAGATGGCTTGCTGGGTAGAACACTACTCTGAAATTTACCTTTGTGAAAATATTGTTATGGATGCAGCCATGAATGCCATTGAAACCATGTCTGTTATGAACTAACTCGACAATAAACCAACTGTCGAGGAGCTTAGCCTTGCCATAGATGGCCTCCCCAATGGAAAGGCCCCGAAAAAGACTGCATACCGGCAGAGGTCACAAAATGCAGCAAACCTATTCTACTGCAACCTCTTCATGAGTTGCTCTGCCTGTGCTGGAAAGAAGGTGAAAACCACAAGAAATAAGAGATGCCAACTTCATCAGTCTCTGTAAAAACATGGGTGACTGGAGCGACTGTAACAACTATTGTGGCATTTCTCTTCTTAGCATTATGGGCAAAGCCTTTGCCCAAGTTGTCCTGAACAGATTTCAGTCCCTTGTAGACAGAATCTATCCTGAATCATAGAGCGGCTTCAGAGCTGAAAGGTCTACTATCGACATGGTCTTTTCACTGAGACAACTACAAGAGAAATGCAGAGAACTAAAAAAGCCTCTTTACATAGGTTCATTGATCTCACAAAGGCTTTTGACCTACAATAGTACAAGTGGACTATTTGAGCTTCTTGAAAAGATTGGCTGTCCTCCCAAGCTCTTAAGCATGATTCAATCCTTCCATGAAAATGTGTATGGTATAGTTTGATATCATCACTCAGTCTCTGAGACTTTCCAGATTCATAGCGGAGTTAACCAAGGTTGTATATTTGCCCCAGTTCTGTTTGGGGTCTTCTTCTCCTTGCTACTGAAACAGCCTTTTGGTTCCTCAACTGAGGGAATCTATTTGCACACATGGTCTGATGGAAAGCTGTTCAGTCTTGCAAGATTCAGATCTAAAACCAAGACTTGGGAGGCCCTCATCTAATACCTTCTCTTTGCTGATGATGCAGCAATGACAACCCACACAGAAGCTCATCTCCAAAACATTATGGACAGTTTTTTCCAAAGCCTGCCATAAGACTAAAAAAGATGAATGTGCCAAGGAGTTGAGAAAGAACCCTCCATCTAGATCAACAGCTATGAACTCGAAGTGGTGAACAAGTTCACATACCTGAGGTCCACTATCACAGGCAATCTTTCATTTGAAATGAAACTCAACGTCCGCATTAGAAAAGCCACCACAACAATGTCTAGACTGGGCAAGAGGGTATGGCAAAACAATAAACTGACAGAACACACAAAGATCTGTGTGTATCATGCAAGTATTATTAGCAAACTTTTGTATGGGAGCGAGACATGGACCTTATACTCTCATTAGGAAAAGAGGCTTAACAGCTTTCATAAGCGTTGCCTTCGTCAAATCTTTGGCATCTCCTGGAGGCTCGGAGTCACCAACACTGAGGTGCTCAAGCGGGCCAGCATACCCAGCATGCAAACACTCCTCAGACAGAGATGCCTCCGCTAGCCTGAGCATGTGTGCCAAATGAATGATGGATGCATCCCAAAGGACATTCTCTACGGCAAATTGGTATATGGAAAAAGAACCAAAGGACTCCCAAAATTGTGTTTCAAGGATGTTGCAAGCGAGACCTCAAAGAAATGGACGTGGATGTGGACAACTGGGAAGATCACACTTAAGACCTCAGCCTTGGGAAACAAGAGCTTAACAAAGGTCTCTGGAGTTATGAGAGGAAGCAGTCCACCTTGGTAGAGGAAAAAAAAGCTCACAGAAGGCAGAGCCCAAAGGGTCAAAACATGACCTTTAACTGTGACAGATGCAGCAGATATGGTCTCTCTCCAGTGGGTCTCTTCAGCCACATTCGCAGCTGCCATAAAACCAACTGAGCAAATTCTTTACCTCACAGGGGTGGATACCCATGATCTCTTGAGACTAAAAGATGCCTACTACTACATAATTAAGATGGGTGACTATACTGCCAGTATCTCTGGGTACTAAACACTTCTGAGCTAAGTGTCTGAAGCTCTTAGGTGACAGTAGTAAGCAGAGGCAAACACTGCTTTTCATGTTGTTGTGTATCCTTATGTGGCCTTTTATTCATTCACTTTGATTCATTTGATTTTTTCAGTGATTGCACCTTAAGGAGCCATATTTAGTTGTATTGAATACTTTGCTTTTTCTTCTCAAATAATCATTCAAGAAAGAAAGAAAGAAAGAAAGAAAGAAAGAAAACACCATTTACGTGAAGAGTTAGTTCTCACAAATCAGTTGTGCCCTCTTTTTCACAGACAGTAATGTAAGAGACAAAAAATTGACATTCTCATTTTATTTCACAGATAAAACTAATTTATTTACAATTCTTGCATGTGTTTAGAGCTTGAAATTAGCATTTTGTTCCATGCAGTGCAATTTAAAACTACTTTTCTGTAATTCTCATTTTTATGGTGGCAAATAATTGCTATGAGAAAAATTAATACACAATAGAAAATTGTTAAATGCATAATCTCATTCTACAAAGACATCCACTCTCTTAGCTGCTGTTTATCTGAGAGGACGTCGCTATGTTATAGTCTATATCTCGGGGCATTAGAAATCCCTGGGTGCAGGGTTTGTTTCTGTGTAGCCCATTCCTCCTTGGTGAGGCATTCTGTCCCCCTCTAAGGGCATCTATTCCTGATAGAGATTGATGAGTCTGCTACAGCCTTAGCTAAGAGGCATGTGGCTCTTAGTCATGCTGTAGAGGCTCATGCACTAAGCTTCAGAGGTCACAGATTCAATGCAGCCTGCTGACGATTGGGGTCTGTTGCCGTTACCTTTGCACATTCTGGGCATGGCTACACTTGCAGATGTAGAGCGCTGTGAGTTAAAAGCGCTGCAGTCTGTCCACACTGATAGCTGACAGCACACTGGCGTGGCCACATTTGTGGCATTTGCAGCGGCATTGGGAATGGTGCATTATGGGCAGCTATTCCACAGAGCACGTCTTCCCATTCTGGCGCTGTGGCTTGTGGGAAGGGGGAGGGGAGTGTGAGGCATTCTGGGTCCTGTCCCAATGCCCTGTGATGTATCAGTTTGCATCCCAGCATTCCCTTTGCTTCCGTCCACATTTGGTGCCATCTTTCAATGTTTTTTGTACTGCATGCTCTGTCTTCCCTTTCAGTTTGCAGAAATGGAGCCTGAACTGCTGAGGAGTATGCTGACGAGTCTTGCCAGCACGTCATGTTTGGCAGTTGAGTTATTCCTATGATCCAAAGTAACAGTGAGGGCTCCAACGATGATATCGACTCGAGTAATGCATATGACACGAGTTTGCTTGTGCCATTCATGGATATACTCACCACCGTGGAATGCCACTTTTGGGCTCGGGAAACAAGCACTGAGCGGTGGGATCACACTGTCATGCAAGTCTGGGATGACAAGCAGTGGTTGCAGAACTTTCAGATGAGAAAAGCCACTTTCATGGGACTGTGTGAGGAGCTCACCCCCACCCTGTGGTGCAAGGACATGAGATTGAGAGGTGCCCTGATGGTGGAGAAGCAGGTGGCTATTACAATCTGGAAGCTGACAACTCCAGACAGCTACTGATTAGTCGCTAAGCAGTTTGCAATGGGGAAGTTGACCGCTGGAATCGTGTTGATGCAAGTTTGCAGGGACATTAATTGCATCCTGCTCAGAAGAACCGTGACTCTGGGTAACGTGCATGACATTGTGGCTGGCTTTGCACAAATGGGTTTCCCTAACTGTGGAAGGCATGCATATTCCAATTCTGGCACCGGCCCACCTAGCCACCAAGTACGTTAATCAGAAGGGGTATTTCTCGATGGTTCCCAGGTGCTTGTGAATCACCATGGGTGTTTCATTGACATTAATGCAGGCTGGCCCGGAAAGGTGCATGATGCATGCATCTTTCGGAACACTGGCCTGTTCAGGAAGCTGCAAGCTGGGACTTTTTTCCCAGACCAGAAGATCACTGTAGGGCAGTGGTTCTCAAAGCTGGTCCTTCGCTTGTTCAGGGAAAGCACCCGGCACACCGGACTGGTTTGTTTACCTGCCGCGTCCACAGGTTTGTCCAATCGCGGCTTCCACTGGCCACGGTTCATTGCTCCAGGCCAATGGGGGCTGCGGGAATTGGCGCGGGCCAAGGGACATGCTGGCCGCCCTTCCCGCAGCCCCCATTGGCCTGGAGCAGCAAACCGCGGCCAATGGGAGCCACGATCGGCCGAACGTGCGGACGGGGCAGGTAAACAAACCGATCCGGTGTGCCAGGGGCTTTCCCTGAACAAGTGGCGGACCAGCTTTGAGAACCACTGCCGCAGGGGAAGTCAAAATGCCCATTGTGATCCTTGGAGACCCCACCTACCCTTTAATGTCGTGGCTCATGAAACCCTACACAAGGAGCCTTGACAGCAGCAACGAGCAGTTCAACAACAGGCTGAGCTGGTGCAGAATAACTGTGGAGTGTGCTTTTAAAGGGCCGCTGGCGCTTTCTCTATGGGAAGCTGGACCTGGCTGATGACAGCATCCCCCCGGTTATATCTGCGTGCTGTACCCTCCATAACATTTATGAAGGGAAGGGTGAAAGATTCACTTAGGCATGGAACTCAGAGGTTCAACACCTGGAGTCTGAATTTGAACAGCCAGAGAGCAGAAGTATTAGAGGGGCCCAGAGCGGGGCTGCAAGGATTAGGGATGCCTTGAGGGATCAATTTGAGGCTGAAAGCCACCAGTAATGGCTGGTGCCCTGCACGGGAGTGAAGTGCAATGGTTCCAATGTTGGTAGGAATCTGTGTTTGCTACGCTGACTTGCAGTGCCTGTTTCTTTCCTGGGCTAAGGTATCTTTTACTTTATGCAATAATAAAGAATGTTTAAAAGTAAAAAAATCCATTTATTGAAAAGAAAATTCATGTATTGAAAAGAGACAGAAAGGGAAACAGAAAGGGCAAGGCAGTGGGGAACGGAACAATCACAGATTTGCGTATATCCTGTCTGGAGTGCTGTGCAATGAATGCTGCACTTCAGGATGGCTATACTGCATGGTGATGGGAGTTGAGTGCAGTGGGTAAGGGTCATAGTTTTCAGGGCTGGGTGGTGAAGCTACAGGTGTTGGAGGCAGCTGGTGGCAGTAAGAACCTCACATTTTCCACAGGAGTTTGTCCTGGAAGATATCTCGCTGCTGAGGGTGACCTGGGTCTTCTACTGCAATGCGGCTTCCACCCTGGCCCATATGCAGCTTGCCTTTGTGCAGCAATGGTCCCCCCGCTCCTCATGGCACAGTGGCACTGACAAGTTAGCCTGACTGGGACAAGGACCACAGTGGCTCTCCTGAGAAACCTGCACAAGCGCATTGCCCAAGTTCTGGATGAAACCTTTGAAGAGATCACTGAGGCCAGTTACCACGATGTGAGAGAGCACATCAACGCCGTATTCCGCATCTAGGCATGTATGAAGCCCTAACCCTCCTCACCCCAAGAGCCCATACTGAATAACTTCCTTCCCAAAATAAAAGCCGCTTACCAGGAGCCTCCTCTGGAGTTTGTGCTTCCCCAAGCACTGGCTGCCACGACTGGCTACTTCCTCCTGGCTTGAGGACAGCTCTGGCTGCATGCATCTAGGGATACCTGGGTGTCTTCCTCAGCCTCAGCACCCTCGCTCCTGCTTTGCTCCTCCTCCTCCTGTCTTGTTGCACTGGGCTCTGAAGTGTCCATGGTGGTCCCTGGAGTGGAGGTGGGGTCTCCTCCAAGTATCACGCCTAGTTCTTTGTAAAAACGGCAGGTCACGGGGTCAGCACCAGAGCAGCTGTTTGCCTCTTGGGCTTTGTGGTAGGCATTCTGCAGCTCCTTCACTTTAATCCTGCACTGCCATGCTTCCCGGTCATGACCCCTTTCCATCATGTCCTTTGATATCTGCCCGAAGGTATCTTAATTCCTACGGCTGTAGCGCAGCTGGGACTGGACAGCTTCCTCCCCCCAAACACTGATGAGGTCCAGCAACTCACTATTGCTCCATACGGGGGCTCGCCTGGCGTGTGGAGGCATGGTCACCTGGAAAGATTCACTGAGAGCACTCCACGCCTGGCTGAGCAAACAGGAAGGGATTTTTCAAAATTCCCAGAGAATTTAAAGGGCGGGTCTTACAGTTGGTCACCTGAGGGTAGGACAGTAGAGTTCAAAGTGATGACCAGAGTGGCTAACATAGGCACTGTGGGACACTCCTGGAGGCTGATCAGAGCGCACTTGTGATAAATATAAAGGGAAGGGTAACCACCTTTCTGTATACAGAACTATAAAATCCCTCCTGGCCAGAGGCAAAACTCTTTCACCTGTAAAGGGTTAAGAAGCTAAGATAACCTCGTTGGCACCTGACCAAAATGACCAATGAGGAGACAAGTTACTTTTAAAGCTGGAGGGTGGGGGAACAAAGGGTCTGTCTGTCTGTGTGATGCTTTTGCCGGTACCAGGTCACAAATGCTCTTCAGAACTTCTGTTAAGTTAGTAAGTAATCTAGCTAGAAATGCGTAAGATTTCCTTTTGTTAAATTGCTGGTAAAATAGGTTGTGTGGAATGGAATGTATATTCCTGTTTTTGTGTCTTTTTGTAACTTAAGGTTTTGCCTAGAGGGATTCTCTATGTTTTGAATTACCCTGTAAGGTATTTACCATCCTGATTTTACAGAGGTGATTCTTTTACTTTAATTAAAATTCTTCTTTTAAGAACCTGATTGCTTTTTCATTGTTCTTAAGATCCATGGGTTTGGGTCTGTGTTCGCCTATGCAAATTGGTGAGGACTTTTATCAAGCCTTCCCCAGGAAAGGGGGTATAGGGCTTGGGGGGATATTTTTGGGGGAAGACATCTCCAAGTGGGCCCTTTTCCTGTTCTTTGTTTAACACGCTCGGTGGTGGCAGCATAGGGTTCAAGGACAAGGCAAAGTCTGTACCTTGAGGAAGTTTTTAACCTAAGCTGGTAAGAATAAGCTTAGGGGGTTTTTCATGCAGGTCCCCACATCTGTACCCTAGAGTTCAGAGTGGGGAAGGAACCTTGACAGCACTATAGGACCAGGGCGTCCACAGTGGCACCACGGCACTCCAGCGGGGGTGCAGCAAATGTTATTCCACTCTCCAAGGTGGAATACCAGCAGCGCTGTACCCGCTGAGTCAGAGCACTCTACTCGCCTTATCGGTGTGGATGGGTAGTGAGCTAGTGCGCCCGGGGCTCCTTTATTGTGCTGTAACTCGCAAGTGTAGCCAAGACAAGTTGCTTTAGGGCTTGCCATGGATTTTATGTGTTGCAGATGTTGTCTGAAGAATGTAAGATTACCTGTTTATATAAAACACAAAGGCAAACAACCAAAACCAAAAACATTTTTTTCGATGTTTCTGGTTCTGATGTAAACTTTCCTCTGAATGATTCAGTGTTGTCAGCCTCAACCCTCAGACAAGCAGACTGAAATGTATGAAGTGTGCTATTCATCTCAGGGCATGTCTACACTAAAGACTTAAGTTGACCTATGTTAGCTTGACTTACAGCCACCACAGTAATTCCTGCAGTGGCGCATGTCTACACTACCCTTCTTCAGCTGATGGTCACGTCTTCACCAGAAATGTTTCCACTGACCTAAGTGGGGCAGAGTGGGGAGTTTGAGAGCCCAGGCTCTCATCTCCACTCACAGCTCCCCGCTGAGAACTCAGCTGCCCAATGGGCTCCAGGTTGTCCCCCCCCCACTCTCCGTTCCCTGCTCCCCACTGGAAGTCAGGCTGTCCCCCTCACGATCTACTGACTTTGAGAGGTGCAGTTCAGAATCTAGCTTCTAGACCCATCATAGGCCTAGTCTACATTACAGAGTTAGGTTGGCATAAGGCAGTTTATGCTCAGTAAGCATCAACACTAAAATGTAGTTCCTACCGAGGCGCCAACTCTGTGAGTGCTCTGGGGTTGGAACACCCACGGGGAAAAATTAGCGGGTGCTCCACACCCACCAGCAGCCAAGCTCTCCCCTCCTCGTCACCTCCTCCCCTGAGCATGCTGCGTCCCTGCTACTCCCCCTCCCTCCCACTGCTTCCCGCCCCCCACTGACTAACAGATGTTTGGCAGCACTTAGGACTTTCTGGGAGGGAGGGGAAAGATCAGAGATGTGGCACACTTGGCGGGAAGGCAGAGAAGAAGCAGGGCAGGGGTGGGGACTTGGAGGAAAGAGGCGGAATGGGGGTGGGAAGGGGGCAAGGCTGGGGCAGGAAAAGGCAGGGTGGGGGACTTTGGGGAAGGAGTGGAATGGGGGTGGGATGAGGGAAGTGCAGCAGCGGGAAGAGGTGGGGCCAAGGGCAGGGTGGAGGGTCGAGCACCCACTGGGCGGAGGAGAAATTAGCGCCTATGACTACATCTACTTAATAACTCCGTATCCACATGAGGCATAGCACTTAAGTAGATGTGGTTAGGGCAATGCAGTATCAGTGTAGACACTGCATTGCTTACATCGACTGTTGCTGCCTTTCAAAAGCCATCACACAATGCACCACACTGGCAGTTAAATAAGTACAAGAATTCCTGCTGAGGACTTACACGCCGACACAAGGAACATAGTGTAGATGTGTAAAACAGACTCAATTACTGAAGTGGCTGTATGTCGATGTAATTTAACTTAATTTGACTTAATTTTGTAGTGAAGACTTGCCCACAGGTTTCAGAGTAACAGCCGTGTTAGTCTGTATTCGCAAAAAGAAAAGGAGTACTTGTGGCACCTTAGAGACTAACCAATTTATTTGAGAATAAGCTTTCGTGAGCTACACTTTACTGTAGCTCACGAAAGCTTATGCTCAAATAAATTGGTTAGTCTCTAAGGTGCCACAAGTACTCCTTTTTGACTTACCCTCAGTAATTCAACTCCAGTCTTTCCCCATTATACCTCTTCCTACTTGTTCCCTTTTCTCCCCATCTTCTGATATCTTCCCCTCATGCTTCCTCCCTGTCTCATTATGACTTCTTCCATTTTCTAGAGGGTCTAGAAAATGCCTTCAGTTTTCTACCTCCTTTTCTCCCCTTCTGAAGTGTCACTAGAGGAGGTTTTGGAATTAATTGAGAAACTTAACAGTAACAAGTCACTGGGACCAGATGGCATTCACCCAAGAGTTCTGAAAGAACTCAAATGTGAAATTGTGGAACTATTAACTATGGTTTGTAACCTGTCCTTTAAATCAGCTGCTGTACCCAATGACTGGAAGATAGCTAACGTAACACCAATATTTAAGAAGGGCTCTAAAGGTGATCCTGGCAATTACAGACCGGTAAGTCTAACATCAGTACCGGGCAAATTAGTTGAAACAATAGTAAAGAATAAAATTGTTGGACACAGAGAAGAACGTAAATTGTTGCGCAAAAGTCAACATGGTTTCTGTAAAGGGGGATCATGTCTTACGAATCTATCAGAGTTCTTTGCGGGGGTCAACAAACATGTGGACAAGGGGGATCCAGTGGACGTAGTGTTCTTAGATTTCCAGAAAGCCTTTGATAAGGTCCCTCACCAAGGCTCTTATGTAAATTAAGTTGTCATGGGATAAGAGGGAAGATCCTTTCATAGATTGAGAACTGGTTAAAAGACAGGGAACAAAGGGTAGGAATAAATGGTAAATTTTCAGAATGGAGAGGGGTAACAAGTGGTGTTCCCCAAGGGTCAGTCCTAGGACCAATTCTATTCAACCTATTCATAAATGATCTGGAGAAAGGGGTAAACTGTGAGGTGGCAAAGTTTGCAGATGATACTAAACTGCTCAAGATAGTTAAGACCAAGGCAGACTGTGAAGAACGTCAAAAAGATTTCACCAAACTAAGTGATTGGGCAACAAAATGGCAAATGAAATTTAATGTGGATAAATGTAAAGTAATACACATTGGAAAAAATAAACCCAATTATACATACAATATGATGGGGGCTAATTTAGCTACAGTTAATCTGGAGAAAGATCTTGGAGTCATCGTGGCTAGTTCTCTGAAGACATCCGCACAGCATGCAGTGGCAGTCAAAAAAGCAAATGGGATGTCAGGAATCATTAAAAAAGTGATAGATAATAAGACAGAGAATATCTTATTGCCCTTATATAAATCCATGGTACGCCCACATCTTGAATACGGCGTACAGATGTGGTCCCTTCATCTCAAAAAAGATATATTGACATTAGAAAAGGTTCAGAAAAGGGCAACTAAAATGATTAGGGGTTTGGAATTGGTCCCATATGAGGAAAGATTAAAGAGGCTAGGACTTCTCAGCTTGGAAAAGAGTAGACTAAGGGGGATATGATAGAGATATATAAAATAATGAAAGTGAATAAGGAAAAGTTATTTACATGTTCCCATAATATAAGAACTAGGTGCCACCAAATGAAATTAATGGGTAGCAGGTTTAAAAAACAAATAAAAGGAAGTTCTTCTTCACTCAGCACACGGTCAACCCTGTGGGACTCTTTGCCTGAGGAGGTTGTGAAGGCTAGGACTATAACAGGGTTTAAAAGAGAAATGGATAAATTCATGAAGGTTAAGTCCATTAATGGCTATTAGCCAGGATGGGTAAGGAATGATGTCCCTAGCCTCTGTTTGTCAGAGGGTGGAGATGGATGGCAGGAGAGAGATCACTAGATCATTACCTGTTAGGTTCACTCCCTCTGGGGCAGCTGGCATTGGCCACTGTCGGTAGACAGGATGCTGGGCTGGATGGACCTTTGGTCTGACCCAGTGTGGCCATTCTTATGTTCTATTTACTTTTCTATTTTCCTTCCCACAAACTCCAACAGAACCTAGTCCTTCTCCTTCCCTCAGCCAAGGACTGTGAATTATTAGTTTCACGTTTTCTTCTGGTGATCCTCTCTCTCATTCTTCTAGGGATCCTGAGAAAGCTTCCCTGCTTTTGACAGGGGTGTCTATCACTGAAGCACTAAGAGGATACTAGGGTGTAATATCCTGGGGATGTGGTGAACCAGGGATAGTTAAGGGGGAACGTAAGTAGTTCAAAGTAATGGATGTTGGAAAAAAAAAATATTCCCAACTAAATTTATATAATGATGGGTTCTAAATTAGCTGTTACCCTCCAAGGAAAAGATCTTGGAATTACCATGGATAGTTCTGTGAAAATGTCTGTTCAATATGTTGTCGCATCAAAAAGGCTAAAGGTATGTTAGGAAGTATTCGGAAAGAGATAGAAAATAAGGCAGTATATATCATAATGCCACTTTATGGATCCATGTTATACCTGCCCACACCTTGAATACTGTGTAAATTTCTGGCTACCCCACATCTAAAAGGATATAGTGGAACCTGAAAAGGTCAGAGAATGGCAAGAAAGGTGATCAAAAGTATGTAATGGCTTCCATACAAAGAGAGACAAAAAAAGATTAGGATTTAGAAAACCTGTTCATCTTAGAAAAGAGGTAACTAAGGGGGAGGGGAGTATGATAGAGATCTATAGAATCATGAATGGTGTGGGAAAAGTGAATACAGAAGTGTTATTTGTCCTTTTATACAATACAAAAACCAGGGGTCACCCAATTAAATGAATAAGTAGCAGGTTTAATACAAACAAGAGGAAGTACTTGTTTGTACAATGCAAAGCTAACCTGTGGAACACATTGCCATGGGATGTTGTGTTGGTTCAAAAAAGAACTGGATAAGTTATAGAGGATAGGTCCATCAATAGCTATTAGCCAAGATAACTAGGTACACAACCCGAGGGTCAGGGTGACCCTAAATCTCTGACTCCCAGAAGCCAGAAGTGGAGGACAGGAGTGGATTACTCCATAATTGCCCTGATCTGTATACTCCCTCTGAAGCTCTTGTACCCGTCACTGTAAGAGACAGGCTATTGGACAAGATGCACCATGGATTGACCTAGTATGGCAGCACTTATGTTGTTATGTGAGGGAGGGAAGGAGATACAGATTGTCTGTGGATGGTAGGAAGGCCTGACAGATGTGGTAGGAACAAATGATCAAAAGCAGGTTGCCCTATACTTGGCTATGGTCAGCTGCCAGGTAGGGATGAGAGAACTGCAAAGGGGAAGGTAGGGTATTGCAGAGAGTCAGCAGAGCTTTTGGAAAGAGAAGCACTACATGTATAATGTAAACATATAATCCACATTGTCATAATATTTCAAAGAGATTAAAATGAGCATTAAGGAGAATTTATTCAAAATGAAGATATAGCTGCCATAGTTGGAGTTAATATCTCCATGGAGCCTGCTGCTAACTCACTGAGATATTCCACTATTCTCCTTGATGTTCATTGTCGAATGTTGTCAGAAAATATGTTCTTTTAATAAGTCTGCAAGGTCACATTATTATTGTAATTTACTGTTTAGTGAGCAGGGCATTTATTTTTCCCAAAAAACCTGTTCCTTTCCTGGGAATTTATTTTAGAAAGCCCTACTGTGGTGTTGTATAGAAGATTACTGCGTCTATTCCTTAGTAGCAAAATGTGGGTGTGTGATGGGGTATGCAAACACTACACTGTACAGCAAAGAATTAAGAAGCTGCTCTGGGCTCAGCCATCTCTGCCCCAGCACACCTGCAACATGTGCACAGGCTGGAAGAAGAGCTTAAAATGAGAGCATAGCAACTCAGTTTTTGGCAGACCAGGAAAAAGCAGAGCTCTTTTCCTCCTGAGGGAAAGGGCTGACTGAAAGCAGGAGCTTCCCAGACAACTACTGCCTGAAGTCCCCTTCCTGTGAGAAGGGAGGGCCAGATCCTGCTGCATCCTGAGCGTGAATCATTCTCCTCTATCTCTTATTAATTCAGTTTGTTTGCCTTAATTTCCCTTGTGGATTACCTTGGAGGGGTAGAGTAAAAGGAGAGTAAAGATTCAACCCATCTTCCTCTCACAAACATCAACCTGTTACAACCCTGGTTCTTCCTTGTTGCACAGGTGGGTAGGGCTGGATGAGGAATGGGCACAGCCCAATGGTCTATCAACTGCAGCTGGTAAGGTGTGCAGTAGCAAATTATTTCATCTTGGGAGTAGAAAGTGGAGCAGGGAAGGAACTGCGACTTGCATTGACTTTAGTGGGGCATTATCAAGCACTTAGACTGTAGCTTTAAAACCTCAGTAAAGTTGGTACAATGCAAACCAATAATGATGGTTTTGGTAGCTTTTCTTTTATCACTTGCTGATCTCTACAGGGTGAAAGGAAGTTCAAAACTGAATGTGAAAGTAGCAACCACTGGAGGATAATGTTTTGCTGTATTTGCTCAGCTTCACATTCAACTCCTCTCTTTCCAATGTTTATTTTCCCCAGTGAAATCATCTTGGTAATTCTTGGTTCTCTGAAGGAATCTCAGAATGTGACATTCTCTGACACAACAAATACAATGGTTTGTAGTTATTTGTCTTTATTTTTGATGTTGCAGTCTAGAATATATTCAGTGAACCAGGAAGTATCAAAGGGAGACAGTGACTTCAGATCAGGTAATTGAAACTTGTTTCTGTGATGTATGACCCCACAAATTTGTTAGTAGGGTTAATCTATTATTCAAGTCCCCAGATAATTCAATTTTTAGTTTTGCTTTGTAGCTAATTGTTTTTTAAAATGTATTGACTAAAGCTTATGAATCTCTCCTATGTTTTACAAATGTCTTATTGAAATGGTCATGGAATATATCTTTCTGTGCTCAGTATTATAGTTTCACTCATCTTGACATGGGAGCTATGGATTGAGAAGTTCCCTAGTTCAACTTCAGCATCTGTATGTATCTCTGCTAAAATAATGCTATTTAGCAACTTCTTGCAGAAGAACTCCTCAGTGAATTGCAGCAGGTATCTTTATGCTTCTGTGAGCAAGAGTATACTGGGGAATTGTTACAAAGCACTATGAAATTAGACCCACTGGCCCTTTCCACATTGTTATCAATAGGTTCTAAATGTGATAACATGTAGAACTATAAAAGGGGTAAAACTTTCTTTTGCACCATGTAAAAAGGCTGTTATTTCTCTTCTCTTCTAATTCCAATTTTAATGCATTACTTAAGTGTATGAAAATAAAGCTTTTTTTAAAACTTGCCTAAAGATCTCTATCCAGCTCTTCAGCATGGAAGAAATCAGGTTACAACAGCTGTCTGATTTGTTAATTTTATTTTTAATTTTACACAATCAAATGATGAAGCTCTGCTTTGTCTCCTTGTCTGTCCATATTTTATTATTCAATAAATAAATGATAACTAGCCCATAAGAAATTAACCTCAGCATGGTGAAGTACGTGAATAAAGATAGTTCTGTGTGTGCAAAGCTAAAATGTATACTAACAGCTCTAGCCTAATATAAAATATAAAAAAGGTTTTTGCATCAAAACTTCTCATGGTTGAAGCCTCAGAAGTTCTGCAGTAGGCTGAACTATTCAGAAAGTTTATCCATCTTGAGTAAGCCATTTCTTCCTCTCATTCTGCTCCAGCCAGGATGATATGCAGGGGGCATAGGGAAAGGGAGAAACACACTGTTTCTATTTTGGATGTTCTCTACCGTAATTTCACCAGGAGGCTTAGAGTCTAATTCATTGGTGTGCACTGAACATTTTAGCAGGAAGAACTACTTCAGTTCTGTGCTGGATACCAACTGGGAGCAATAGGCTGAAGTAAAAAAAAGAAAAAATTACAAAGAAAGCTAAACGTAGTGCTTTGGCAGAAAGACAATTGAAAGAGTTTGCTTGGTGAGGTAGCTGGGGCACCTCATCTACAAGTTTTTGAAGCAAGGTTGGATAAGGCCATAATATTCTACCTAGTTAGGGTAGGTGGTTTTATGGTGCACTAAGCACAATTTTCATAATGTCCAGGTTTACTAAAATAAGGCTGTTCTAGCAGCCCTTATGTGTATGGAAAACAATTGCCAAACTAAAGTAAGAAAAATACCACTGCTTTGTACTTGAGTATCTTGACAAATTAACTGAAAACAGGAAACAATACATGAATGTGTTCCTTTGTTTTACTGAAGTGTCCACAGATTGTATTGTCTAAGTGTGTGCCACATGTCACCACGCAGAACCATGTGTTTTCAAATCTGAAATTTGGTGGTGGTTGCAGACCCATTGGAGAAACATTTAATATTTGTAAAAAGTTCAGCCATGTCTCCCAAATCATTTGGAAACCTCTCAACTCACTGAAAGAAAGTTGGGGTTTGGTTTAGTTTGCTTTGCAAAATATTGTAAAGCATCAACTGAGTTAAATGGATTTTGTAATGTAGGCATGTGAGCCAAAAAGAGACACTGGGCCAAGTTCAGAAGTGGCATAAATTAGTGGTAGAAAGCTGATCTAAACTATCTAAATTATAAAGGGTAACTTGCATACTAAAGGGCAGATAGGCAAAGGTGTAGCAGGAAAAGCAACCATAATTTTTACACTAACTTGTTTGCTATTAACCTGGTGTAACTTTGTCCCTTTGCTACTAATTGTAAGTTGTGTTCATACTCCTACTGAAATTCATATGAATTTAACAGCATACAACTAACACTGAGGTCTTCTCTGAATTTAGCCCCATGGAGCTGCTGTGCTCCAGCTGACTAGCAGTGCCTGAAGTTGTGGAAAGCTGAAATCTATTTAGAAATTCTGGAATGCTCTATACTTGGAAAAAAATCCTACCCTACCAACATAAATTCTTTGAAATCAAAGATGATGAGGAGTATGCAGTTCAGGGTAGGATTTGACTCTTGGTGTTCTGGATAAGAGCTTTGAGAAGCTACTGTAGATGTGTTAATTTGGGAACTTGATATAGACTGATGTCTTGGTCACTGTTACTCCTTAGAAGCTTTTACTTTAAGTTAAGCATTTTGTCATTCTTCAATACACAAAGTCAGTATGTGATTATTAAATACTGTTTTGGAGATCTCAAAGAGTAGACAGTTGCCTCAGGATCAGGTTGAAGGTTTAAATTGCTCACCATTTTATATTTATACCCAAATTTGATTTTGAGTTTCTTAGGGGGAAATTGTGTTTTTGATGATAGCATTCTTCATATGCCATTAGTCTTCCTTAGGCAACTTTTCACTGAATTATGTTAAAAAGGACACTGCTGAATATCTAGTAACTGCTACAGTTGTCTGTCATAGATAATTGTTTGTCTTCAGAAATGTTGTTCATTTGAGTAGAAAACACCAGGATACTAAAATAGATCTTCTCACATATCTTTGAATCAGTGAGATAGTTTTCACTCCATATTGATATATTACAATTTGGTTACATTAGGAGCAGCAGTGAGCACTGTAGTCGAGGTTGCAGAAATTTCATTTTCAGTTACTTGTAACTTTCCAAAATTCACACTTCAGGGTCATACTTTCTGGCTTGGTTTTGCGTGAAGTTGAATTTGTGAAGAAGGCTTGGACCAGACAGCTCAGCTACTTTGGAGTATGAGGAGAACATCAAGGGAAATATGCTCCCCTCTTATTTCAAAGTGTGTGTGTGTGTGTGTGTGAGAGAGAGAGAGAGAGAAAGAGAGAGAGAGCCGGGGTGGGAGGGAGATCTTGTCACCAGTTTTGGAACAGCTTCAGCCCTGAAACTCCCTGGAGTAAGAAGCTAAATTCTGGCTTCACTAAAAAAGCACCCTTTGACCTTTTCCCTGAAAACCACTGTTTAAGATGGATAGTATAATTTTAAGTAATTTTTGCTAATGTTCAGTGAAGACTGCCTAATTTAGGAGAATAGTGAAAAATGTATGTGACGTATATCCCAAAATTAGATTTCATTACGTATTTGAGTAGTGTCCACTCAAATAGTTTTCAATTTCCTCTTAACATATTTATCTTTTGAAAAACCTAGGCAATATCATCAGACATTCCATCAAAAACTGTTATCAAAATGTGATTATGTAATAAAGATACAGTTAATTTTAGTTAATTACAAATATATAAAGAGTTCTTATACAGTTATGTCTGAAACATGTTAAGAATCCCTGCTGACTCGAAGAGAAACTATGACCTGTACACTTTTTAATACATCATGGTGATGCACACAGGACAGATAGAACCATCTGTTATATAGATATGAAGCATTAAAGTCTGATCTTTTAATATATAAATTGTCAACTAAAATTAAAGGTATATTTTCTTGAGTACTCAGTCAAATGGGACAGGGTTTCATTTTAATTAGATGGTCAGACTGTGTCTCCCATGAAGCACGACGGTCTCCCCTTTTGGAGACGGAAACACTGTGCTGTGGACATCCCAGGCAATGGTGAATCATGGGGGTTGAAGTGTGGCCGAAGAGCCTGACCCACAGAAGCAAATAGGGACATGGGACAACAGAATTAAACTCTCATGGGGCACTGTGGTTTTCAGCCAAAGTATGTTATTTTCCAGTATCTCATCTTTCAATGAAACATCAACATTTTCCACAGAAACCAAAAAAAAATTCACAAAAAAAAGTACATTTAATTGAAAAAACAGTTTTGTCAAACAGTTGATAGGGAAAAAAATCTACTAGCCCTACCTATAACTAATTAGGCCATGGGATTCCTGAATTCAAGATGGAAAAATATTTTGGTGGTGTCAATCCAAGTATCTTCACCTCATGAAACTTGAAAGATCCATTGGCAACATTTCTTATGAAAAAGAAGAAAATCTAGCATTCATGAGTGACTGTAAAAAAGGAACCTTCTTACTCAACAGAACTCCTCCCTGTGTGATTCAGAATAATATCTGATTAATTTCCTGAATAAAATAACATTTTCACTGTTTGTCCCTATTATTACAGCAGAATCAACAAAATTCTATGAGAAGGAGCAATATTCTATTCAAGCTTGCATATCAACAACATTTTTAGCTAAGTTTTGATTGTTTATATACAAAACAGAAAAGTCAACTTGCTATGTGATTCCAGACAGTTTGAAGGGCTGCCAGGGGGAAAAGAACCTAGCTGACCCCAAAGTCCTGAGGCTACCTTCATCCCCCTTGTTAGGGTTCCCTCCCCACTCTGGGGTACAGATGTAGGGACCCACATGAAAGACCCCCAAGCTTATTTCTACCAGCTTAGGTTAAAACTTCTCCAAGACACACATCCTTTCCTTGTCCTTGGATGATATTGCTACCACCACCAAGTGATTTAGACAAAAATCCAGGAAAAAGGGCCACTTGGGGTCCCTGTTTCCTGAAAATATTCCCCCAAACCCTTCAACCCCTTTCCTGGGGAGGTTTGAGAATAATATACTAACCAATTAGTTACAAAGTGAGCACAGACCAAACCCCTGCATTTTTAGGACACTGAAAATCAATCAGGTTATTAAAAGGAGATTTAAAAAAAAAAAATAAAAGAATCACAGCTGCAAAATCAGGCTAGAAGGTAACTTTACAGGCTAAATAAAAAGATTTAAACCACAGAGGATTCCCCTCTACGCTCAGCTTCAAAGTTACAAAAAACAGGACTAAAACTCCCCTTTAGGGGAAAACTCACAAGCTAAAACAAAAGATAATCTAACATATTTCCTTGCCTTTATTTACAATTTCTGTAATATTAGATGTATCTTTTCAGCAGATGGTTTATCTGCTTGGTTGGTCTCTCTCTCTGCCTTTCTGCCCAGAGAGAGAACAAACAAAACTTCTCCCCCAACCCCAGGATTTGAAAGTATCTTCTTTCCTTATTGGTCCTTTTGGTCAAGTGCCAACCAGGTTATGTGAGCTTCTTAACCCCTTACAGGTAAAGTGATTCTGTACGTCTGGCCAGGAGGGATTTCATTACTTCATACATAAAGGTTGTTACCCTTCCCTTTATATTTATAACACCCCTCCACAACATATGTGCAAAATTATATTAAATGACACTCAAACGAGCACAAGCTTTATTCTGACCACAGCTAGCTGAACACACAGGGTGAAATCCTGATAACATTGAAGTGAAGGACAATTCTCATATTCATTTCAGTGGGGCCAGGATTTTATCCACATTCTATGTATTACCAAGGTCTGTGTTATTTCTTTATAAAAATATGAAATTAGAGTGGAGGGTGTGCATTTGAATATTATTTAGAGGAATTTTCTGTGTGCATTTCACTTGGTAAAAGTGCAAGGGAGTTTGCTGTGGAAATGGGTAATCTCAGCCGTCCAGATTCTCAATGGGAGTTAGGTGCACAAATACAGTTGAAATGGGCAATAGAATATTTTCAGAGTGTGATGTTTGCACATTAAAGCAACCTTCATTCACGTATCTCTCCCCTCACTATTGCGCCCCCCCCCCCCTTTTTTTTTGAAGTAGCTACATTGGTAGGATTTTCATTAGAACTACCTTAATGGTAGATTATGTGTTTTTTGGGGGCGAGGGGAATCAATGTTGCAAGCACTCATGATTGTATTATGAGTATCACAATATTTGTGGCTTTTTCCTAAAACTCCAACTTCCACTTTTGTTTTTAAAATAAAATTGAAGATTCTAGGCCTCGTGGTTTGGAGAAAAGCTTGGGTCTCATGTTTCCAAAGGCTCAAAAAGCAGAAGGTAAATGAAACTACCCCAAATGTATTTGTCAAAATCTCATTCTCTTTTTATGCAAGTGTCATTATTTTGAGGGGAGCCTGACTCCTGATTTTTGAGTGTGCAAGGTTGGCACTATTGTTGCATTATTTTAATTAGTCCAACTTTACTTAACTTAAATAACTGATCTCTTTTAAGAGAAAGAGTTGAAAATCCTTCAGAAACCACAGGGGAATTTAGTTTTGCCTCCACTTTTTCACTCCATAATTTCTTGAAGAGCGGAAGATAGTGACTTTGTTTTCAAACTTTCAAATGTTGAGTCTGCTGTAGAAGTCATCAAAATCTGCATTGTTAACCCTTCTGCTTACCTGGATTTCAATATTCATCATCTGATATATAGGTGAAGCACAGTGTCATAAATATAAAGGGAAGAGTAGCCACCTTTCTGTATACAGTGCTATAAAATCCCTCCTGGCCAGAGGCAAAACCCTTTCACCTGTAAAGGGTTAAGAAGCTAAGGTAACCTCACTGGCACCTGACCCAAAATGACCAATGAGGGGACAAGATACTTTCAAAGCTGGAGGGGGTGGGTGGGCAAAGGGTTCTGTCTGTCTGTGTGATGCTTTTGCCAGGAACAGATCAGAAATGCAAGCCTTCCAACTTCCGTTAAGTTAGTAAGTAATCTAACTAGATAATGCGTTAGATTTTCTTTTGTTTAATGGCTGGTAAAATAAGCTGTGCTGAAGGGAATGTTTATTCCTGTTTTTGAGTCTTTTTGTAATTTAAGGTTTTGCCTAGAGGGATTCTCTATGTTTTGAATCTGATTACCCTGTAAGGTATTTACCATCCTGATTTTACAGAGGAGATTCTTTTACCTTTTTCTTTAATTAAAATTCTTCTTTTAAGAACCTGATTGCTTTTTTCATTGCTCCTAAGATCCAAGAGTTTGGGTCTGTGCTCACCTGTACCAATTGGTGAAGATTATTATCAAGCCTTCCCCAGGAAAGGGGGTGTAGGGCTTGGGGGGGGGGATATTTTGGGGGAAGACATCTCCAAGTGGTCTCTTTCCCTATTCTTTGGTTAAAACGCTTGGTGATGGCAGCATACTGTTCAAGGACAAAGCAAAGTTTGTACCTTGGGGAAGTTTTTAACTGAAGCTGGTCCCCACATCTGTACCCTAGAGTTCAGAGTGGGGACCTGCACTTGACACACACTATGCCTTAAAATAGAATTTATGAGCATTTCCATTGAGGGTGCAATCTACTAGATTATTAAAGAGCATTTGTGTTCTGTCAATTATGGTAATTTTTCTATTTTAAATAGTGTTTTACATTCCCATGAGGGAATGTAAAACACTAACTATATTCAGAATATGTTTACTGATTTATTTAGCAAACATATCTTTATAAATTAATATCCAAACTGCAGTATCCCTGCAAGTACTTTCTAAATATAGTTTCTGAAACATAAAGTACAGATACCATGCTTGGTCTCAGGCAGAGTGGGACCAAGCGCTGCAGGCCTTTTCAGTGCATTCAGCTGCTTAGTTGCCACATGGTCTATACTAGAATTATAATTATCTCAGCTGGACAGCGGTAGGCTGCTGCTGTTGATAAATCAGTTTACACAAGATCTGGTCCACAGGGATCTATGCCAGCAAATACTTCCCCTACACTGAGACCCACTGAATTAAACAGAAGACTTCATTGACATAAGGGTCTGACAGAGAGGGTGGCTGGCCTTTTAAAGAAGAATGGGGCAGGGGACAACCCCATCTGTGGCCAATCATCTGGCTCTGAGCTAAGCTCTTTTATTAGAAGCATTCTTGCACTTTACTACTTATTCACAAAGGCATTTACACACAATAGTGCCAAAACATCCTATAGGCGTACAAAATTATTATAAAACACAACAAGCAACACAAAGTTCAGAAATGCAGAAATATCCACATCACATATGAGCAAGTTAAAACAATTATCAGCCCTTCAGCTGGGTTCCAGTAGGGGGAGACATCCCTAATCTTAAAATTGCACCTCTGTCCCTAGCAAAGAAAATATTAGGGCAGAGGTAAAAAGAATTTGGGCTGTCCCTGCTCCATGAAATATATTTATACCAGCATTCAGAGACATGTAGTCCTCTACCACTTGCATACATTTTCCTCACCCCTTCACTTCCCTTTCTTTCTCCCAATTTTCTTCATTCCATATCCTCCCCTGTCCCACCAGGGGTGTAGCCCCAGTAAAATATGGTTGTTCTTCAAACCCTAATTCATGGTCAGTGCTCACAGCAGGATTCCTTTCCTCAGGTATCTGGGAATTCTCAGGCTTAATCCCTTTCCCCTTTGGAGCTAATATTTACCTTACACTCTTTTCTGGGGTCCAAGACTTGCCCCTTCCCCCTAAACCCTGTCCCTTGACCTTACAAGATTGGTCAGTGGTTTTAGCTAGAGGTGACTGAAGAAATCTTCTACAAGGACTGCACTGGGTCAGAGGAAACTGATACCTCTGGCCCATTTCCCATCCCAAGCTAAAGCAGGGGGTCAGAAAGAGAGAGGGAAATCATACCCCCCTCCATCTGTGGCAAGCCCTTGCGAAAAGCTGATTCAGCTTGAAGACTCTGACTGCTCTCACCACCCTCTGGTTTATGCCCCTGAACTCTGGATTTGGCATGCTGATTAGACATCACAGTAAGGCTCTTTGCAGCATTGGCAGCAAAAGCCACCTTAGCTGCCTCCTTGGCCTGAGAGGAGCAAACCTATTGCCCAAAGTTAGATGGGAAGAGGCAGAATAAGAAGGGGCAGAGGAGAGTTTTATAGAGGACTGAAGAATTACCTGAGTAGGTCAAAGTCTGGGGAGGCATCTGCCTCCCCCACCACTGCCCAACTATAGCAGGCATTAGACATGGAGAGAGGTCAATCCCTTCCTCCTCAATCCCCAAATTCCTTACCAAAGGATATGAGGCTTTAGGAATCGTGTTCTTAACAACCATCAGGCATCTGAAAGCCTGCAACCCTTTCCCCCACTCCTTCTTTGCCCAACAGTGCCACCCGCTGGTGGCCTGAGACCTTTCTACTCCAATGGCAGGGTCACCCTTACATTCTGGCTTTTTCTCCCTCTGCTGTCACAGCTTCTGCTGTTGTGGCACTTAGTGCAAATTGCAGCACGTAGTCCCAACCACCGTTTGTCCAGGCACTCCCACCTACCTCTAGAAGGGCAGCCTCTTTGGCAAGTTCTTCTTTACCTCCTCTTACAGCTACAGGGGATTGTACCGTAACTGTTCCCCTTCCCTTCCCTTCCTACTCTGTCTTATTTTTGATGCCACATCTTGCAATCTATGGACTTCCAAAGGCAAATTGCTATTCCCCTCTCTCTCCTTCCCTCTACCAGCATCCTCCCCACCTCCTTGTGCTCCCTTGGGACATGCCCCCTCCCTGTGCCACCATCATGCACATCTGCTGTAACATGTACGTATGGCTGCTAAGTGACCAATCTGCCCATGACAGTAACATCACAGCAGATGGCAATACACTGACAAATGATCAAAAGACCCATGTAACTTGTGACAAATGTGAGGTGGTCCCAAAAACTCATATACCCCCATTCTTCTGCTATTGTGAAAGAGCTGGGCAAGTGCAAAATCTG
Organism: Eretmochelys imbricata; assembly: GCF_965152235.1. Taxonomy (NCBI): domain Eukaryota; kingdom Metazoa; phylum Chordata; order Testudines; family Cheloniidae; genus Eretmochelys; species Eretmochelys imbricata. The sequence continues at coordinate 130,952,866 of NC_135573.1, read as the reverse complement.
ATGGTGTACCAAGGATATGGACAAGCAGCCCTGTCCAGATCCCTAGTCAGCTCAGGATATTCCCACCTGAGCCCAACATAGTCACCTGTCTGGTTTAGCCAATCTATGACCTGCTCAAAGGGTACTAGATGATTACAGAATATGACAGTGATCTTCTTAATAGCCAGTTGTATCAGGGAAATCATTACCACCTACAGCCAGTGCCCTATTGCCCTGCATCTTTGTGTGTTCCCCCCAAAATGTTTCCGTTAGCTCATTTGACTGAAAGCACAGGTCTGGGTTTTTGGACCTAGTTGGCTGGATTATTGCTAGAAGGACCACTAGAGAGAAGTGCATCCCTCTCAATATCGGAGTGCTCACCAATTTGCTCTGGCATGGGAAAACCCACAGTTACATACTATAACCACACCTTGGTATTGCTCTGCCGATTTCCAGCATGTAGCTCCCCTAGTTTCCCCTGACCACTTCCCTGGAATCCACACCACTGACAGCAACCTAACTCTCCTCCTCCTCCTCCCCCCACCTTCCCTCATGTGGCCACCCACAGTGCCAACATAGAGACAAAAGACTGCTTGCCAGCCAACACTAGCCCAGTATCTAAATTAGAAGACACCTACGTTTCCTTCTGGACAACTTTGCACCCAGCAGGTTCTGTTCTTCTCACTGGTCTCTTGCTGAGGCTCCTGTTGGAGTAAAATCTCTACTGTGCCCATGCTAATTAGGACCACTGCACTCCCTGTCAATGTCTGCACTGATCTGGCCAGCTTCTCCGAGGATTCTTGGTTAGCAATGCAAGATAGCAGAGTCCAACCACTTCTTCCAAGTCCCTGTCCTCTCCTTCCTCATCTGATTCTGCATTTGGTCACCTCAAGCCATATGCTGCATAGGCATCACCCCTTAAGATGTAAAAAATGAGAGAGTGTAAAGCAATACTGCCCTGAGGTGAAGTTCCTCCCTCAATCCCTACTCCTTCATCATCTCCCCCACCTCAATATCTCTTCTGGTGCCTCCAGCTGCAGGGCTCGCAAAGCAGAGGCCATGAGTCCTCACCCTTGTTCCTCTGGCCCACCAAAGCTCCAGGCTGAGACTGCACCAACCTCCTCCTTCCATACTCCTGTACTTCCACACACCTCAGCAGCCTCACGAATGTGTACTGGGAATCCCAACAGGGAGACTACTCAACCATTTCTATACTAGCGAGCTTCTTCCATCTGCTCCATTTTAGAAGCAGCTGAGTTCTGACCCCTTATCAACACCCCATCTGAAGCTTGGGGACCTGTCTCTGCTACCCCAAGCAGCTGACTTCATATCATATCCCTCTGTTGCTACTAGCATTAGACTCCATCAATGTCTCTACTGGACTGGTCTCCACCTGGGCTTTTCTCCAGCTGCTAGATGTTGTTGTCCCCTCCTGGTATCAGACACTAGAGAAGAGCTGCCTTCACAGCTGCTCCCTCCCCAGCAGCAGTTTCCACATCCACCAATGCATGCTCCAGCTTTGCCAGTGGGTTCCCCCTTTGTCCTCCACTTGCCAATCAAATGTCTGCATTACTTGGAGTAACCAATCCACCATCCTTCATGGTTGCCTGGAGAACTACAGATGCCTCTGATGCTCCTGCCCCATGTACCTTGTAACTAACAAATTAATGTAATATAAAAGTTGGATGTAAGAGCTAGTTAATAGATTAAAAAATAGCTTAAGGTTTAACACTGAAATGCACAAAGACTACAGGCTTAGACCTGCAACATTTTTAGCGTCGTCAAATGAAGCCTTAGAACTTAGGATAAGTTAATATAAATAAATTAAATCTGTATCTATGCTGATATTGTGAAAAATAACTGCTGAGTTTGGATAACAATGTCTGAGAGATCAGTTGACTTGACAAGATGACTGTTGGTAGCCAGGGTGAAATGTTAAAGACTTCCTTAAGGCAACCACATGTGACTCTGGTGATACAGTAACATAGGTCTTAAGTTAAAAGAAGAATTATCCAAGTAACCCATCAAGTAAAGAATCCTCCAATAATATTGGGGTGACACTCCCCAAGATGGGTGTGAGGGGTTCAATCCCCATGCATATTAATGAACTTTGGTGGGAGTATGCATAACTTATTATACTTATAGCCTGGCAGATGGCTGGAGGTTGTAGCTTCCTGGAGGTCATTGTTTCCTGACCCTCAATTGGAGCTGGCTGTCTCCACTCTCCTTCAGGATTTCATATGAATGTGTGAGTATGAAAGAATTGGAAATGCTGGTGCTGGATGCTTTGTTTTTTCCCTTACCATTGCAATTTATGTGGCAGTTATATTAATTGGAGTTTTCTGTGTGATAAGACTTTAAATAAAGGTGCATATGATTAAATGTGATTGCAAGAAACAATTATGCAAGCCCACATGGCGGTGGGCTTTTTCCAATCGAGTCAGGACATCTATATAAGTATTTATCTATGATGAATAAAAACCATTAGGCTCTAACAAAAATTAAAATACAACAGGTATGGCATGAACTATCCAAATTGGTTTCCAGCTTGATCATAGGTGGTAAATTTCTCAAAACACAAATTTCATAAGGCTCAAAGGACAGGCATATTAACACAAGAATTCAGCAGCTACGCTGTATCTGTCACTGCAGAAGAATATAGCTTTGAAATGTGTACCCAAACAGCATTTTGGTTCTAAGCTTTAAGGTATAATACACATAGACAGCTATATTTTAGCTGTCTAATGTTTAATTTTACAAGAAAGGTTTTTTTTCTTTTCAAATGCCACAGTAAGTTATAGATACTGTCATGACACTTTAATCTCCCACCTAAAATAAGGAAGAATGTTTATTTTTACAGAATCTCAGTGTTATTTGGGGACTTTATACTGAAGACCTCAAAATCGCCTTTTGGGGTTTTGTCTCTTCATGATTATTGCTAGAAAATCAAGCTATATGTTTGTTTTTTGTGTCTGTAAAGTGACAAACTTTACATTCCTTTGATAGAGCATGATCATATTCTATACATTCTCAGAGCCAAGGGATTGACTTATAGATAATTGGTTCATTTTCAAACTGATAAACATGCCGGACGATAACCATCTTACTTTTTAATAATGAAGTTAAGATGTTATTTCAAATGTCATACTCTGATTGTATAATCAATATTCCCATTATTAAACAGCCACTGTACTGTGAGACATTAATATACCCCTATATTGTGTGAGCTGCTTGAAAGGAAGTACTGTAAGGGAATATTCAGACACATTTCCCGCCACTATTCTCAAAGTTCCATAGTACAAAACTTGATCTTTCAAAGAAGGGGAAGAAGGGAACTCTTTATTGTGCAGACACACACTTCCACACTCATTATCTAAATCTTCAACCAATTAAATATTCAGGGAGGGTATAAGCAGATTTCACAGTTCCTAGCAGTAATTTTAAAAAATTGACCAAGTAATTCTCAACAAGTGATAGCAGTATTGCTGCCTATTATTTTAAAATAGAGTTGTCCATTAACATCACAGTTCTTTACACCATAGGCAGTTGTAGGGACCGGGATGTGGTTGATCAGGCCTCATGGTTAGTCAGGAGCCTAGAACCAGAGCTGGGTCAGAGACAGAGACAGGTGCTAAGCTAAAGGACAGAGCCAGAGACAGCATCTGAGGTAGGGCATAGGAGCAGGGACTTGAAGCAAGGCAGCAAAGCAGGAACCGGAAAGAGATGGTCTGGAACAAAGAAAGCAGGAACAAGGTGGGAGCAGGGCGTAGGAGTCAGGTAAGTATCCAGGGTCTGTAGTAGTAGCCAGCCAAGAATTCACCTAACTCCTCAGACATCTTCCCCTGCCTCTGTCTGGCTTAAATAGTTCATCCCAGCCAATCACTGGAGCTGGACACCTCGCCCAGTCAGGGGCTTTGTGGGTAGGGCTTTTTTCTGAGTTAGAACTTCACTAGACCGCTTCTCCACAGCTTCAGGTGAGCTGCCATGTGGCAGTGACAATTGGAGCACTGCCTGGGGACCTCTAGGAATACACACAGGAGTAAGGCAAACAGTACTTAGCCCTGTACTTTATCTTCCAGTTTTGGCTTTGTTTTGTAGCTCTTTTGTGACAGAATTATTAATAATGTATTTGTTAATGCCAGCAGTGTGCCAGGCTACTTATAAAACACAATGACAGGTTCCTACACCAAACAGTTTATAATGTTACTAGACAGTATATGAAACAAGAAAGTTAGAAGAGGAATGATGAAAGCAATGCAATTGAAAGGTAAGGTAAAAAACATATGCCTTATTAGTTCAATAGTTTTTTATATGCATGCACAATATTTTCCGTAGGAGAAAGCATCATTCAGTTACTACTTCACTGACTTGGAACTCTGACTTCCCTCTAATCTGGTTCCCAGGACAGAGGAGTTCTCCAAGCTTCTCTTAAAATCCAGATGTCCCCACCTTTTGCCCAGCTGATCTTCCCACTTCAGAAGCCCTTGTGTCGTTCCTGACCATCAATCCAGATAAAGAGAGTTAGATGAGGCTCCCTTCATAGCCCCTGCATCACCCTGCATAAAAAAACAGTGGGTTTGCCACAGAGCATAAGAGATTTTTCCAGTAACCCAGTGGGGATGTGCATGCTCCCTCTCTAACACTCTGAGCCCGGGAACAAAGTCGTGAGTCTCAGATTTCAAGCCTCATTGTGGCTTGCGTAGCTGCACCATCAGTTTGATTGCTACACCTGCTTCATATATTTTTTTTCTAAACAACATTAGTTTACTCCAGGCATCATTATAAATCCATCACATATGTTTCTTATGATTCTGTTGGAAGGATACATTTTACAGACAAGGTTTTCATTTTGAGTAACCTCAATGGAAAATTAATGAGTAACATGAGACAAGAGGTTAAGCATTAATTATCTCAGGTAGTGGTTTCTGCATAATTTTTTCATAAGTGATATTCAGTTCTTACCAATATTAATTTTAATAATGAACTGTGATTGTCAATTAGATGTCATTTGTTTAAGTTTAATCAACCAAAGTTTCAGCATTCACTAGCAGCAAACTGATTGATTAACTAAAATAGGAGTACAATATTCATTTTAAAATTGGTGTCTTCAGTAGTTTTAAATATTTACCATTCCTAGGGAAAGATATGTGAAGAAGTAATAGTTTTGTCAGGTTATTATCCAGAAAGTTTTGAAGTACTTGTACATAATATCTTCTCTGAGGTAATTACCAATATGTCAAAATCAGCTTGACAGACCCTGCAAACTTACAGCTGAAAGCAATACTGAATCTAAAGCATATAATATACTTTAAACAGTGTTGCTCATTATCTGTTTATTTTTTTTTTTTGTATTTTTAAAAACGATTGTTCATAGTTTCCATACTGTCAGAAAATAAGGACAAATAATGTTGGTAAGCACACATTGTACTGTATCTCTGCCTTTTAATATTACTTTAAAGAACTATTTATTCTACAGGATTCACTATTTGGATTGTCTGTGATGGATAAGCTCCAGGTTTTTAAAAACTAAGAATTATGGGTGAAATCCTGACCTCATTCAAGTCAGTGGCAAAACTCCCATTGACTTCAATGGAGTCAGAATTTGAAATCTGAAATTAGCAATCATGACAGAGTGATCAAGTCATTATATATGACAAAACATTATTCAGTATTACCAACAGTAACAAAAGGTAAATGCAACAAGCAATCAAATACTCAACCAAGTTTTGTCCTTTTGAGACCTGATCTAAAGCCCATTCCAGCCAATGAACAAACTCCCATTAAGTTCAAAGGATGCTGCATCAAGGCCTTGAATATTTGTGCTAATAACACAAAATAATTGGCTTTGGAGTAGAGCTAATCATAAATCCATATAGGAAAGGGTAGGATGAAGAATTCTGGCTCACTAAATCCAACTACTCTAGAAGCAGGGTTCATTCTCCTTTTTACATTCCAAGTTAGGTAACTCATCTTGCTAGAAAATGTTAACACTTGAGTCTATTACTCCTTAAAGCAATTTTTTTCTGTCCCTTGTCTCACTGTCATTACTCTCTGCTTCTTCATATCTGCACTACGTTTTCCCTCTGAGTCTTTTTTTTTTCAATTTCTGCACTTTGCTTATTTATTTATTTACTGCAGATCAAAGATTGTACAGCTACCTCCAGGTACTGAAGAAATGGGCAGACATAAACAAGTTATTGGAGGTAAACTTTTTAGATGGTGTAAGTGATACTTTCTGGCCAACATTTTTCCTCCATTCCTCCTATCTCTTCAGCTCTGCTTGGGATAGCAGTATTTGGATTGCTAGTGTAGGTAGGACCAGGATTGGTCACTGGCATTTTCACCACAGCATCATCTAATTCTTTGCAGAGTAGATCTACACAATGTGGTCCTTAAAATGCTGTGGATTTAGATGCTTTGGCTACACTAGTGATCGCACTGTTGTTACCACTAGCAGAGTTGAACCAGTAGTAGCAACAATGGAAAACTTTAGAGGAAAAAGGATAGTGTACATAAAACCCTGCTGACAACTCTACAGCTTTGTACTCAGCATTTGCCCTGATAATTCCATTTGCTATGAAAGAAAGGATAGCCCAGTGATAAGGGCACCAGCTTGGGACTTTGAAATCTTGTGTTCAATTCCTTGCTCTGCAACAGACTTTGTGACCTTGGGCAAGTCATTTAGGCCCAAATATGAAATGTCCCTACCTCATAGGTGTAGTAAGAATAAGTGCATTAGGGATTGTGTAATGCTCAAGTACTGTAGTAATGGGGGCCATTAGTACTTCAGATAGATCTCAGAACATCTTAATAGCTAAGACTAAAAATGAAGAAACCAATTACTTGATGCTGTTGTTAATCTGAGTGTTGTAATGTTACTATTTTGGCAGCTATTACCTGTGGTAATTCATAAATAATCAAACTGTGGGTTCATTAAGGGGAGAAAGTACAACCTCCCCCTATGCAGGACCAGCTACAATTTGAGTTTTTGCACTCTTGGCTAGCAGTACTAACTACCACAAAAAGGACAAAGTGAGGAGGAGAAGTGATGGCTCTGCCTGTCTGTGTTGGCTGGTGGTGTTGGTGGCATGTGTGTATGCTGTGCACCTTTAAAGTGACAGTATGTCTCATGGACAATATTATTTTGTTCCCCATCACTTCTGGCACAAGTGATTGCATATAAGCCACAACACTGACAAGAGTTGTCGCTCCAATAATACATGTCTTTGAAATCTTTCATGTGAGATTCACAATAAAGATCTAAGGCAAAAAGCATCAATTTAACTTTAGAAATTAAATATAAAACAAATAATTCTTTCTCTATGTTCTCTGAAGCTTTTTCCAAATATGTTAGGCCTCAGTTAATTCTTCAAAACTTCCCATTTTTACAGTGGTAGGAAAGCTTCCCTTTGATTATTACTCTCAAAATTTGCAACTATTGATTCTCCGGTCCTTTCTGCTGTATCATAATATTTCAGAAGCAATACTGAGTGTTTTTTATAAAAAATCATCATACTGGGAATAACTTTTGAACCACCAGATAGCGGTAAACTCAGTAGGCTAAAGTTTCTCATTGTGGATAATGAGTTAAGTGCACAACAGCAAGGATAAGATTACACTGAAAGACTGACAGAACACAATGAGTAGTAGAAGAAGAAAAAAGAGTCTAAGCAATCAGTGTGGCATGTGCTCTAACTGAAATTTATATAACGGGATAGCTAAAAAGATTGAATTGTACAGAAAGAGCTTCATAAACTTTGTCAATATGTCCAGTGATGCCTCTGAAATATACACTTATAAAATACAGGTGCTAATTCTGCTTCCACTGATGTTAGGAAAAGGGCTCATCAGCCATTTTAATACGAAAGATGTGTTTGAGACTTCTGATCCAGCTAGTAATGAGTGAACATGTATTGTATTTATCTGCTCTGGTTCCTGTACAGCACTAGTAACCAGTATGGGGCTGATGTCTTCACTTAGTTTGTATGTGGTCCTTAAGTCCGAATGCAGTCCCATTAAAATCAGTGGGGTTGTTTTGAACAAAGTCTGGAAATATATTGATATATAAGCATACAAGCAACATTTCTTGTTTCCTATCTTTTAATCAAATAAGTACCCTTGGGAAAGCTGGCTAAATCAGGAAGTGTTTTAATGGAGGCAAGCAGCATGCCTCTGTCTAGCAGGGGGCAGCTCTGATAGAATACAGGACAGGAAACAGCCACTAGTCTTTTGCAGACTGAGGAAATGGATAATGCTTAATTGGCAAGGCACATTTGCATGATTGTAGCTGTTGAATATTTATTCCCACACTGTTATTATTGAATTCCTACAGAGTGCAAAGAATAAAGAGCCTGGTTCTCACAGATTAGTATTTAGCAACATAGGTCAGGCATATAGGTGTTAATGATGGTAATGAATAATAACAAATGCATACACAGGTTTTTTTCATGGTCCAGTAGACTAATTAATCCTGGAATTCTGAGCAGTAATAAGTAATTTAGTATGATGCCCATTTTACAGATGTCTATATTAAGACCCAGAGAAGTGTTGTTGGGGTTATTTAAGGGATTGCTTTATCCAGCAGAGTTTTGGAGGCAATACAGGATTTGTATTAGTAATTAAACACTAAAACCAAGATTAGGCTTGTGATAAACCCAATTGTCACAAGTAAAATGCAGCACTAACAATATTATTGTAATATAAAACAATATAAAATGCATGTAATCAAAAGTGGGATAAAAAGTTTTTTACTGTTTTATGAAGGATAACAAACTGTATGCTGCTGCTTTTTTAGGAGTTCCATTGATGTCACATTGAGGTTAGGTCAGGTAGAAAAAGGCTTAAAAGCAGATTCAAAAGGTGAAAATCTTAGGGCTTGTCTGTATATGAAAGTTCATCTGAAATTCTAAAACAACTAACGATTCCCAATTAACTCCATGTCTGGATGCTCTTATTCAGGAAAAAGTTATTTTAATCAACTGAAGGAAGCTAATTTGGAATGCGCGTGTCCACAAATGTACTTATTTGGGAATCGCTATTTCAGAATTGCTCCCCACTAGACAAGCCTTTAAAGTAGGGGTAGGCAACCTATGGCATGCGTGCCAAAGGTGGCACATGAGCTGATTTTCAGTGGCACTCACACTGCCCGGATCCTGGCCACCGGTCCGGGGGGGCTCTGCATTTTAATTTAATTTTAAATGAAGCTTCTTAAACATTTTAAAAACCTTACTTACTTTACATACAACAATAGTGTAGTTATATTATAGACTTTTGAAAGAGACCTTCTAAAAACATTAAAATGTATTACTGGCACGCAAAACCTTAAATTAGACTGAATAAATGAAGACTCAGCAACTGAAAGGTTGCCAACCCCTGCTTTAGAGCAAAGAACTAAAGAGTCGCAAGGTTTCTTCTTCCACTGAAGAAAAGCCATTGACAGATTTGTGTTTCAGATGCAGCCCTGATTTGTCTATACTTAATATACCTAACATCAAAGTTTAGAAGCAGGGAAATGAAAAGTAAAGGGATTGAACAGTGCATTTCTTCTGTCCATCTATCTACAGATATAGACTTTGCTAATATAAAAATCTACAAATACCACATTTTAAAGCAAGGTGGGGTTAGGGAAACATTGTGGAATCTGTATTGGTAATTTAACTTTCATTGCAAGAGAAGTTGAGCCACCTAGTCTGTAGTTCCATGTCAGTGAAAACTACTCAGCCTGCAGCCTGTTAGTTTCAGATGTTCAAGAAATGAATTGCCAGTAATACCCAAAAACTGGATTATAAAATGGGACAACCCTCCCATTATTTTTTAGCTCAATGGGGAACTTGGTAGCCTATCATCTAATGCCATCAGCAAGAACATCTCTTGCCTATATTCTGAATTTGCTGTAAAGCAGCAGTTTCTTGGAAGAGTAGGACTTGATATGAAGCAAAAAATTGAGAGAGGAATATAACGATTAGAAGACATTTAATGATACACTCATTTTCCTCTCCCTTGTAGTCCATCTCATTACACTGCAAGCTGCTTCAAAAGAACAAATCAGTGCTTTATCCCTTGCTCCTGAGGAGAGAAGTTGTACTTTGATGCTGTTTCCAAATATAGGAAATACTTCTATTTTAAAATGCAGCTGATTCCCTTTTCCCTCTCTGCTTTGCAACAAATCCTGCCTATTGTAAATGAAATTTGAATATGACTCATTTATTAAACTTGAAACCAGAGGGGAAAGAAGTAAATGAAGAAAAAAAATCTGCATGGAGACATCCTACTCACAAATCAAATATTGTCCCAGTTATGCTGAAATGAAATTAGAAGATTTAAGAGTAGAATACTGATAGAGTATAATCTCAGATGCTGTTTATCGAATCTCAAACTCTGATTTATTGGGCTCTTGGTTTGATGTCATGTAACCATGCATTAAATCCTATATGTTTATAGGACTATAATCAACATATCTGTAAGTATCACACTTACAGCAGACTTACACCACTTATTAATTTGGCAATTTATTCTTTCCACCAGTAAAGTAGACAGGCCATTCTCTCAATCCCCATACTGATCCAGGATAGTCCACTATTGTACATACACTATTACTTTATTTAATTTTAAAAATCCTGCTTGAAAAAGCTTGCATGTCTTCCAATGGATGACTATTACATTTTAGGCAACTTGTCCCTACAAATAATAATAATAATTTTTTTTAGTGGGGATCAAATTTGAGGGATGTCCAGTAAAGGCCTTGCATGGACAATGAAAGAAAACAGAAGTAAGGAAATAGAGGTTAACAATGGACAAAGTGTGAATTCACAAGTGGCTGTGTAAATAATATATAGCTAGTAAATATAGAAATAGTAGGACTAGTAATGTGTGATAAATTTACAGCTGCAACTTTGCTTATGAGCACTCTTTGTAGCTCACACAAAGGTTATGGTATAAATAGGGACTGTATTAATAATTTTGTGCAGCAACGTGCAGGGCTTAAATTAAGCTAGAACCGCCTGGAGATGAGCTCCGGTAAATATTTTCAAATCTGCAGAAGCCCTGGCCCCTCCTGCAGGGCAGAAACCCTAAGTCCCTGTGCCTCCTGTGGGGCTGAAACCCTGGGGCTCTGGGAAACATTCTGTGATAATTTAAGCCCTGACAGTGTGTAATACAATGTAGAATGTAATATGCATGTGTTAATGTGTTTTCTAATATCTGTAAAATCTAATTTATAATATGTACTTTGGAGTTGTGGCAAAGAGTCCTGTGGCACCTTATAGACTAACAGACGTATTGGAGCATGAGCTTTCGTGGGTGAATACCCACTTCGTCGGATGCATCCAACGAAGTGGGTATTCACTCACGAAAGCTTATGCTCCAATACGTCTGTTAATCTATAAGGTGCCACAGGACTCTTTGCCGCTTTTACAGATCCAGACTAACATGGCTATCCCTCTGATATTTGGAGTTGTGGTGCACCTTAACCCACCCCCTACCTCTGAGCCTAATCACCTCAGTTGTAGCTTTATGAAATCCCAATAAAAAAACCTCAGTGAAGAGTCCCAATTCGAACCAATTATGTGGATTCCAGAGAACTGGATAAAGAGTTCTCCCAGAACTGGAGGAGGTGTTCCAAATAAACCCACTGGAAAAAAGTCAGTTAAGGAATCCTACCAGCCAGGTGGTAGATAACAACCCTTTAGCTTTTCAGAAAATCAGAAAGCAAACAACAACAACAACAAAGTCCTGCTGCCTAGTTTGCAGACTCCTTGGCATGAAATCTCAAAGCAGGTCCCAGATGGGCAGGGTGGTATATGGAGGTTGGCTTTAAAAGGATGTGAGTTCTGTTTTTCATGATAGGTAGCTGGCCCCCTTTTTCTTATGCCCCCCTGGGGTAAGACCTGGCACAGAGAGTCATTCATCTTGCATCCAAAGTATGGACAGAAAGGGGCCACCTCTCACCTCTTGTGTGCTGCAGGTTCATGGGAAACATGATGTTAAATCATGCATAGGCAATCTCTTTCTGTGCTAGGGTTTTGTGCATAGAAGACCACATACTTCACTGTGATCCATTGAAAGTCAGCTCTTAACACAAGGTTTTGTCTACTTTCCCACTGCCTCACCAAAATAGAACCTACCAGGAGGTGGGAAGGTCCTTTGCTGTGTGGTAGAAGGCACTTCCTGCCTTGAGCTCCTGGGGACCCTTCCACTTATCACCAATTCCCATGCCTCCTGAATCCCTGTAATGAGTCTAGAGCTGGGTATGTGGTAAAGTTATTAGCATTTATTTCAATATTCAGTGGAAGTGTGGTACCATTCAAATGTATTTCCATGCAAAGCACTGGCTTTGTTGGCACTGAAGGCAATATACCATGTGTCCCTCTCCTCTGGGTGTTGTGTCAGTGATATTATTCAGATGAAATTGTACTGGGTGAGCTGTTCTGCAATCTCAATGTTTCCTTCTTCTGCCTCGGGCGGAGCTGCCAGCTGGCTTGATATGAGCAAGAGCCAGAACTTGAAGAAGGTTGGAGGAATTCATTTGGTTGTCTGGAAGCAGATGATATAAGTGTTGGGAACCACTGTCCCATGCGGAGGACCAATTTTTGTGCCAGGAAAAGGTGTTCCTGGTGGCATTATAAGATGTCAGCATTTGATCAGATTTGGACAGACCTCTCACATATCTGTTAAAATCCAGCACACACAGGCTTGTTTTGAGTCTCTTTCCTCCTTCAGACTGGGTCTTCCATGATGCCCTTACCATTTGCAATGGTGAAGAAATACATGGGCTTCTTGTCTGCACACTTTGGTGCGAGAGGGGCCTGGATTTGGAGGGTGGTCATCTCCCTGTGACTTGAGGAACTGCTGAGCCAAGAACTGAGAGAGGAACCATTGGCTCTTTCTGTTCTCTTCCTAGTGTGTAGCAACCCAAGTACATACCCAAGGTCCCTGGCAGTCTTGTATTGGGAAAGCTAGCCAGCACTTAAGTCTGAGGCGCCACAACTTCACTATTATAGTTACCTCTACTAGCTGGATTAAAACTACCATGGTTATGCCTATCTATGCTACAATCACTCCCTAATTTGTGATGTAGAAGCATCCTGAATGAGAGAGAGGCTCTTTAGTACCATTCACCACTCATCTTGCAAACCTACTGGAAAAATAAAACAAAAACAAGCAGAACTGTGATGGGGCAATAGGGTCAGTGTCATAGCAAATGCAGAATAGGAGTAGGAGGAAAGGAAAAACCTGTAGGTAAAGGCATTAAGGGGTCAGGTTTTGCTTCAAGACACCTATCTCAAAGCCAAAAGAATACCAAAGGCATTGTTACAAATGTCTAGGCTTTACTTTCTCAAAATTCTTCTACATAAATGGAAATGAGTTTGGGTGGTGGGCTAGTTGGGGGGGGAGAAGTAAAAGTGTGAAAATTTCACTTGCACAGGATATGGCCTCACTCATGGAGGTAAGATGGGGGAAAGGTGAGAAACTGGCGTGGGGGTTGTCACGTAGGCCAATTCACAGGGAACTCACTGTGGAGCATGTATAATTGTGTTCCTTTTGTAAACACAGGTGGCATAAAGATTAGAATCAAACTGAATTGTCAGTTATCCCTCAGGAGGGTACCCCACTGGGGCTACCCCAGACCTCTCTTTTCCAAACTCACCTCACGGAGAATGAGCCATATGAGGCTGCTGAAAAATATTTACCCTGACAAATACCACCATTATACCATACAGCAGTGGGATGCACAGATTCGAAGGGCAGAAGGGATCACTGTAATCATCTAGTCTGATTTCTTATCTAACAGAAGCTATAGGACTTTCCTGCATTCATCCTGTTTGAACTAAAACTTTTACATCCTTTAGAAAAGCATCCAATCTTGATTTAAAAATGACCAGTGATGGAGAATCCACCACAGTGGGTGGTAAGTGTTCCAATGGCTAATTAAGCTTACTGTTAAAAATGTGCACCTTATTTCCATTCTAAATTTGTCCAGCTTCAATTTCCAGCCACTGTATCTTGTTATACCTTTGTCTGCTAGATTGAATACCTCATTGTCAATATATTCCCCCATGTAGGTATTTATAAACTGTGAGCAATCCTATTTATACATCCCATGATCACATTAGCCTTTTGGCCATAGAATCACACTGGGGACTCATGTTCACCTGATTCTCCATCATGATCCTCAAGGTCTCTGAGTATGTCTACACTGCAGTAAAAAACTCACGGCACCTGGTGTCAGAACTCAGGTTAGCTGAACTGAGCCAGCTGCATGTCTTTTATTGCAGTGTAGACGCACAGTTTGAGTCACAGCTGCCCAGCATACAGTCCCCCATCCTGTAAGAATGGCCTTATTCTTTGTTCCTAGGTGGAAACTATACAGTTGGCTGCATTAAAATGTATATTGTTTCCTTGTGCCCAACTTGCCAAGCAATCCAGATTGCTCTGTATTGGTGGCCTTTCCTCTTCACTGTTTAAGACTCTCCTAATCTTTGTGTGATCTGTAAATGTTGTCAGTAATGATTTTGTTTTCTTCCAGGGTATTGATAAAAATTGGGCCAAGACTAAAGGTGGGGAGAGCATATCTATGACCTTGATACCTAGTCCAAGGGCCCTGTCAACCTGTGCACTATAACTGGAGTGTATGGTAACTAGGTCAGAGGACCCAGGAAAATTGAGCCAGGGCCTGCTCATGGAGCAGTTATTTGTGCTGCATGGCAAGGAATTGCCTAGGGCCTGAACCATTCTAATTGGAAGTGAGTGAGGAAATCAACTTTTCTTGTTAGTAATTCCACTGTACATGCACAAAGAAAAGGAGTACTTGTGGCACCTTAGAGACTAACCAATTTATTTGAGCATAAGCTTTCGTGAGCTACTGCTCACGATGAAGTGAGCTGTAGCTCACGAAAGCTTATGCTCAAATAAATTGGTTAGTCTCTAAGGTGCCACAAGTACACCTTTTCTTTTTGCGAATACAGACTAACACGGCTGTTACTCTGAAACCTGTACATGCACAGCCATCCAAGCATATATTGTCAGGTCCATGCTGTTGAACCATTCTCCTTTTCTCAAGGTAAACCATAAATTGTTCTCCTATAAAATACTGCAGTCATGGATTGCTACAATATGAATCCAAAACCTTTATTAAGAATATGTTGGTCATCCGTTCAAGGATGCCAATGTAATGGCCCACGTAGAGTTGTGGAAGGGTTCTTTCAAATGAGCTGTTGTGAATAACAGCCCATCAGTAAAGTAGAATTGAAATGACTCAGGCTACTTTTCAACTTTTGTCACCCAATATACCCAAAGACAGCACCCAGTTAATATGATCCTAAGCTCTTTATCTAAAATAATTATTTTTTTTAGTACAGTGACCTGCTTAGACAGTGCACAGTGTCCCAGGTGCAGGCTTAGGGTTATTGATGTATATAATTACCAAAACTACTAATGCTGCAGTCTCCAGGCCTGTATCCCCAGAAAGTTCCCATTAGCTACTAAATGGGAAGTGGAGGATTGGCCTTCAAGCAGGTGGGTAATGGGGAAGGTAACAAAGCCATACAGCTATATTGGAGGGGGGAAATTATCCCCTCTAAGAATGATCTTTTGTTCCCCTATAATAAGTAATTAGTCCTGTTTAAAATCTAGCCATGAGTCCCTATAACATGTGCTATGTACCATAGTATATCTTGTATCACTGTTTTGTCACAGCTCTGGAAGAAGGCAGCAGATAGTGTTTAATAGATTAGTATATCTGTAGACCACATGATCTAGATATCTATAAGCAAAAGTGTTTTCCCAGTGACGAGGTCTGATTTCCCAGTTTACAGCACAGTGAATTAACCCCTTCCCCACTGTTTTGACAAGTCCACACAAATGCAAGATGCATGAAAGCAATAAAGGGTAAAGGTATGCCATTAGTTGAGTTTTAATGCATAAATGCCATTCCTATTCATTTGTCTACTCTTGAATTTTTAATGACTAGTTCTAGTGATAGTTACCAATTTTCTGTATATATATTATGGAGAAGTAAGGCGTAATATGTCAATGATAGTAAAATTCAATATTTATAAAGAATAATTCGTCAACAAATATAGAAAACTAGTAATTATCACTAGAGATATTTGTTAAAATTCAAAAGCAGAGAAATAATGAAGGGTGGGTTATTTATACTGATACTTTATAAATAAAACATTTGTACTCATTATCATTTTGATGAATCCTGCTGTGGGCCTGGCATTTTTCTATCTGAACCTTGTACACACCATTTCAGTTTTTCTCACAAAAGATTAATGTGTTTGTGGCTGTAAGGGTACACTCAAGGGGCAGGTAACTGGTTCAAAATTGCTGATAAAGAAGCCAATGACTGAATGGACATTGGAGAATGAATTATCCTCTCTAATCCCAAGGTGGTCACACCAGGTCAGGATGCAGTCACATTAGGCCAGACTCGGATCTCATAGAGCTGTAACTCCATTGCCTGTAGTGGAATTACTCCTGATTTATACCAGTTTAAGTGAGGTCAGAATCAGGCTCTGTGCCTGGGACGTGCAGGGGGAAGTTTGAATTGCCACTGCCTGCAGTGTTCTTATTCTTGATAGTTACTAGGCTGCTCACTGAAATCTGTTTGATCTGCAATGTGTTGGCATGATTGTTTATACTGCTAACATAATTCTCTCTCTTTCTCAAGGGATCAGCTATGAAATCTTCACCTCTGATTCTTCAGAATACTGGATGTACATAGCATTGTGAGGAGTGAAGTTGTAAGAAAGTGAGAAATGGCAGTTAGACCAATAACTGGATTAACAAGCTCGGATTTCACTTTTCTCATTGTGTATTTTCTCTCTAGCCTTGCAGGGCTTCAGTTAGGTAATTCTAGAAGTTCTCTTAACAACCATGAGAATCTATTCCAATGTTGGTATGGAGAATCACAGAGTTCTCTTTATAATCAGTTCAATAAGAAACCTATTAAAACAAATAATTGTTCTCTAAATTGTGAGATCAATAGCTAATGTGATTTAACTCTAATATAAGTTTCACCAGGAAGTTTCTATGGCCATTAGTCACACTTGGATTAATACTGAAACTTCTGCGTTGCATGGTGCTCTCAAAAAGTCCTACATCTGGAGGATCAGATTAGTGATTTTTAGAATTCTTTTTCTTAAAAGAAAAAAAAAACACCTATGAATATCTTTTCTGCTTAAAATCCACTTGTATACATTATGTTGTTCCAGTAATTTCTACCAATACTTCAAAGATAAGTCTATGATGTGTATTTATCAGTGACCTCATATCTTATTATTGCATTATGCCTCTATTTTGTGTTGGTTTTCAAAATGTTTAATATTAGCCTAACCTTCATTGTTATGTGAAATAGTGATGTACCTTTTGGTGGTGTCATCACTACAAAATAGAATATTTTAACTATAATAATTATACTTAAATTAACTATTCATTGTGCATTCAGATATTGTCAAGCTATTTTTCTAAATGAAAATTCATTTTTAGTAAAATTTTGCATAGTAATTATAGAAGTTTTACTAGGAGAGGAAGCCTTATCATAATCCTATATTGATTTAAGCAGAGGTCTGTGAGATTAATGTTGACCAAGATAAAAATGAAGTCTTTATGAGTCATTGTTCTGCTCATTTGGCACATACCTGGGTGTCTGCAGGCAGGAAAATTCTGCATTTTTTTTTATAGGAACGAGTACAAATGGAAGAAATTCGTGAATTTCAGATCGTTGTTTAAACTAGAGTGTATTGTTGCCCCTTTATACCTGAGAGGTTGGCCAAAATATGGGGTCTTGAGCATTATTTCCATTCGGAGGAGACATTGATGATGAAGTCTGGGGTTTTTTTTGATTCAGTCCAGTTTATTTACAAACAAGATACATAAAGTCCTGGTTTCCTGAACACAGGAGGAATCAAATAGAAGGAGACAGTGTCTTTGCTCATAGTACCAAGTCTCTTCCCAGCTAGCAGTAACACAAAATCACTCTCTTACCTTCTGGCCTTCATCTAAGTAGCATGACCCTGAAAGAAAGGTATTATCGAGTCTGACCTCCTGCAAATCACAAACCACAGAACCTCATTGTCAGGGTTTGGCCAGGGGCAGCGTCTGTGCACAGGCTAGTTACCAAATTTCAATCAGGAGATGAGTAGTGGAGTCAAGGGTCAAGCTGCATCAGGAATTCAAGGCACCAAATTACAGACAGCAGACAAATAGTGGATTTGTGGACAAACCAGGGTCAGAAGCTGAAGTCCAGAGTCCACAGCAAGACGAGGTCTGGAACAGAAGCAAGCAGACCATCTGCATTATTGCTTAAACATCTCATGATGGCTTCCTGGTTTATATATCAGCATGAGCCAATCCGTGGGCTGAGAGGGGCCATCACTCCAGCCCTGCTGGGCAGTACTTCCTGCAATGCCTAGCTTGACAGGGTCCTCCAGTGGAACTCCAGCCTAAGGTTCCCATGAAACATCAGCAGCCCAGACCCCCCTGTGGTCCCAGGTTCTAGTTCTTTAAGTTCTTATAGTCACCCGCCTACTCCTGTTATAAGCCCATAACCTCTGACTGAGTTACTGAAGTCCTCAGATCTTGATTTAAAGACTTCAAGTTACAGAGAATCCACCATTTACTTTAGTTCAAATCATCAAGTGACGTATGCCCCATGCTCCAGAAGAAGAAAAATAAACAACCAAGGATCTCTTTCAATCAGACCGGAGGAAAAGCTCCTTCCTCTCCCCAATTATGGTGATCAGTTAGACCCTGAGCATGTGGGCAAAACCCACCAAACACACCTGGGAAAGAATTCTCTGTAGTAACTCAGAGTTTTCCTCCTCCTCCTCCTCTAATGTCCCATCTCTAGCTCTGGGTGATATTTGCTAATAGTAGTTGTGGATGGGCCATATGCTATGGTAGGCAATCTCATCATACAATCACCTCCATGATAAATGTATCAAGATCAGTCTTGAAACAATAACTTATCTCCCTCCCTGCTGTTTGTCCCTCTGATGTTTTTATGAGAGCAATCCTATCTCCCCTCAGCCTTTGTTTTGTTAGGCTAAACAAGCCAAGCTCCTTAATACTCCCCTCAAAAGGTAGATTTGCCATTCTCCTGATCATCCTAGTAGCCTGTCTCTGTACCTGTTTTAGTTTGAGTTAATCTTTCTTAAGCATAGGACACCAGAACTGGACACAGTACTCCAGATGAAGTCTCACCTTCTATAAATTTTAATATCACTTCCCTATCTCTGACTCTCCTTGGTTTCCTGCTCCTTCTCTGTGTTGCTCCACTCTTGTTTCTCTCCCACCTGCAGAGACACAGAACTGCAATCAAATCAGTCCCAAACTGCTTGGACCATATGACCCAAAACTGCCCAGGCTTGTGTGTGGTCTAGTCCTTTGGGCACTGGTTTTCCATTGTTTCAACTATTACCAAAAAAAGGACAGTTAATTGTTCCCTCAGTTTATCTGAATGGAAGCTTAGTGTTTAGACCTGATGAAATGCTTGTAGGATGCTGCATGTGTTGCTTTCACTTATAACATCTGTAGCCCATGCTATAAAGTTATTATTGAGTGTTTGGATTCAAAATCTCTAACTGTGTAACTCACCAAACAGGAAAGAAGCATTAATTAATTAAGGTAAAATGCTGGCCCTGAGCACAAGAAGGCTCACTGAGACCAAATGAGCCATTGTGAAACATCAAAGGACTAAGACATTGTTGACTGTCCCCTCTCACCCATGACTCCCATGAAGAGGAGACCATCACAAACACTTGTCCCATTAGTTTGCTCTGAGGGAATGGAATCCAAATCTCTGACCAGAAGGAACTGTACCCATTATGCTGCTTTGGATTTGTAAGCATAAGCAAGGGATCCCCAAGCTGCTTAGCCTGGGTTAGCTTGAAAGGAAATAGAAAGCTCCCATATCACAGCAGCTTCTACTTCCTTTTGGAACCTAAGATTGTCACTCATTCGTGTGTGTAGATTGACTTGCTGTAACCTTGTAAATAATGCTCCTATTTCTTTTGTAGTCAATAAATCTTTATTTTATTACAGGATTGGCTATCCATGTTTGATGTGAGGACTATGGTGCAGTTGATGTGGGGTAAGTGACTGGTCCTTTGAGACTGGGAGTAAC
Source organism: Eretmochelys imbricata (assembly GCF_965152235.1). Taxonomy (NCBI): domain Eukaryota; kingdom Metazoa; phylum Chordata; order Testudines; family Cheloniidae; genus Eretmochelys; species Eretmochelys imbricata. The sequence goes on along the minus strand of NC_135573.1, from coordinate 130,932,759 downwards.
CTGAATATTGTGATTTTTGGTGTAAGGGGTCATCTATCACAAAAGCAGGCTGGCCTGCTATATTACAGGGATCTCATTTGGATCTCTTTCTACTCCATTGCCTGCAATGAAACCTTCCATAGGGAAGGACTCCAGTCATCTTGGAGTCCTCCCGCACCGTGTTGGGCAACTTGAAAGGAATCCGTTCACCTTCTAAGGTCCTCCAGGTCAGATGAATTTACTCAATCCTCTGAAAACAGTTTTGGGGAGGGATACTTGATTCCAACGTGGGAAATGACTGCACCCCTAGCATTTTAACACACATACCAACATCTAAGTTAATTTCTTTCCTGATACGATCAATCTTGGAAAGTCTTGTGAGCCTCATCAAACCCATCTCAGAAGCATCTCTGAGCATATCAAGACCATGCCAGAAAAAAGAGGAGCCTAATATCCTTCTTTATTCTACTTATTAAATTAACTCATTTTGCTATCTCTAAATCATTCTTCCCCAGATGAATAATGATCACCTTTGTGTGTGCATGGGGAGGAAGCAGCCTGCCATAGAGAGAAGGGGGAGTATTAGTTGCCCTTTTGCAGACTCAGTGAACAATTCCTTGCCCATATATCCTGACAGCCTATGCTGGGTCCCCTCCGCTTCATCCTGAAAAAGAACAACAGCAACATCTTTAACAGTGACAGTGCAATAGAGCAACTGGTAAGTATAGAGGCTTCCAGTATGGCTTCCTAATCCAGCTGTCTGCCTGAAATGGCAGGGAAGGAGGAATGTGTTGTCCGGACAGGCAAATGCTGCTACTCTACTCTATGGCAGACTGTATTGTTCCCTTGCAAATTTTGAATGTGAGACCAAGAGCACCCAATTGCCAACACCCAATACGTTGCCCCTCTCCTGCTCCTTTTTCCAACTTTGCAGTCAATGTAGCTACCTCTGTTCTAAATGAATGAGAGCCAAGAAAATCAGAAGACAAACCAAGAAACTTGACTCCTGTCTTCAGCATTGCTGTGAACTGAAACCTGGTTAACAAATTCCCATCTCTGTGGATGAACAATGGCCCTGAACTGAAAAAGCTGAAGTGGAATGAATGCCTTTAAAGCCTTCAGAGGGAAAGCCCCCTGTTTGCCATTCTCATTCGGCACAGCTTGAATACCACAAGTGAGCTGTTCTATTTTTTATTTTTTATTTATTATTTTTTTTTAGATGTGGCAGTCTTCACACAGCGAAGGTTAGGACAAGAAAGGAAAGGATAAGGGCATGTTGAACACCACCTCAGCTAGCCCTGTCAGGGGTGTCACAGTCTCTTTGGCTGGGGGCTGATCTGCTACACATTTGGGATCGATGGTCGTTGCACAGCTGAGTTGCAGAGGAAGTCTCAGCCAGTCAGGTCATCCTGGGAAACTAGAGAGAGGAGCTCTACCGAAAGGCTGCAGAGGGGAAGAGTGGAAGCTTCTGGAATCTGGCCCCCAAAAAGAAAGGCTTGAACTAGTCACTGGTAAGGAGACATTTGCTTGGGGGAGAGGGAGCTCTGAAGAGGAAAGTGGAGGAACCTCAGCCTCAGAGACTTAGGGATGTTTGTTTGGGACTTGTGTCACTGGGTGTGTTTGCTCTAGTGATGTTTGGAGGCCCATGGGATTTTGTGCTGCCCTAGAGCAACAGGGCATCTTTTGTTATTAACTATTATTTACAACTGTTAATTGTGTTTAGTTCTGTTTGTTACTTTATTGAGTTCAGATCTATTAACCCAGCCCCACTGGAAGTAATGTTTCTTGTTTTGTGACCAGTGCATGTGGTTAGCATTTCTGGATGAATTTGCTGTGTGTGTTGCAATGCCCATATGGCTCTAATTGTTAGAGCATCTGTAGTGCTTGCCTCCAGGATTTATGGTGGCTGGATCTGTTCAGGAATTTTCTGACAAAACATTTTTGGCAGAAAATGCCAATTCATTGAAATTGAAACTATGGAAAACAGCAAGATTTCTTTTCTTTCCTTCTTTTTTTCCTTTTTTGTTTTGTTTTGTTTAAGAAGGAAAAACACTTCAATTGTCCTGATACAAAAATTGTTTTGGCTATTTAGTTTGTGTACATTTCAAGATTTTGACTTTTCTTCAGGATGTGGGAAACATCAAAAATTCTCATAGGATAGGAAAACCATTCCCCTCCCAGCCCCAATGGTGTGGCTGTCAGAGCATCTGCACTAATCTAGTTCTGTGCACTTATACTCACTGGACTCAGGAATCCACAGTACAAAAAAAGTTGGTTACAAAATCATGACTGGAAAGTTAGTCTGGGCTCTGGTAGACCAATGACAAAACCAGTTCCAGAGTTGAAGTCCCTTTGTAAAAAAATAAAAATGGTCTACCAATTGTCCTTCATTTTTACATTGGGGAGGTCCAGCTCAAGTTCTCACTGGATCATAACTATGGAGGTATTGAAGCAGGGGAGAGGCAGTCTTTCATAAATGAATTTTAAACCAATTATGGCACTATAAGTTAAAACCCAGTGATAAAAGGAGTGAGAGGCTCTCAATCACCTTATGCCATCATGTCTGCTGCTTGCATCATGCATCCCCTGAGTAGTTCACCTGCTCCTCCTGCTGTAAGCTGGGATCTTTCAGAGGTTTTCCTTCTCCCCATGCCTACTGCTTCTACCACTAGGGCCTGAATAAGCTTCACCTATCCTCCCATCCCAATCAGTTCTTTCTGGCCCTTCCATTCATCCATTCCGTGCCTTTCCCTCCCCTCTGTAACTTTAGTTCTTCACCCCACCCTACCCTTAATCTAATTATTGTGAGACCACTTCCCCTAAATGCCCCTGCCTTCCAAATCTCAATAACTTCTATCCTTTCCCCTTTTTGGTCCCATCTATCCGCTCTCATGAGTATGGCCCTGGCGACGAGTTCCTCTGGGCGGCGTCCACTGACTCCCTTGATGCCTTTGAGGAGCAGTGGGCGCTGTCCGGGGTTCTCTGCTCGGCGTCGCCGTCCAGTTCCCTTCATTTGACCCTTTGACCGCACTCCTGTCCCTGTTATTTCATTAGTTGTCCCCCAGATTTATTTGGTATCCAGGTCCTGCGGATCCCCCTCTTAGGCTGGTGGGGGGGGATCCTTCAGCTTTGCCCTCCCACTTCCCGGATCCCAACAGGATCACTCTCCTGTAGCCCTCTGGTCTGGAGGGAGGCAGGAGGGAGAGGGCTGCTGCTGCTGGCGCTGCTACGAAGCCCTGGGCTCTCCCTGCTGCTACTGCTGTTGCTGCTTCAGCTGCTCCCCTGGCTGGGCCAGACACCTCCGCCCCTCCTCTGCTACCTGGTTGCTGGCCAGCTGCTGAACCCGTCCCACCCTTGGGTGCTGCTACTGCTCTAACTACAGCCAGTGGGGGGGGTAACTGCTGGCCCATTCCCCGGGGGTGGGGGGGAAGTGAGGGGCCCCAGCCACAGCTGTTGCTGCTGCGGACACCACCATCATCATCACCACCACCTGTGAGGGGTCCTTCCTGCCTGGCCACCGGACTGCCGCCTGGAGCTGCTGCTGCTGTGTGCTGCTGAGGAGCTGCTGGAGACCCAAGGAGGAGAAGAAGAGGACCATTTACCAGTGGGGGAGCACCTAAAGACTTTGCAGATCACCGTGGAGGGGGCCATCACGGACTAAGTATCTTTCGAACTGTGCTCTTGTGGTGGGGGTTTTGACTGTGTTTGTGGGGACACAAGGGGTGTGGTGTGGAGCCTGCCCCCCTATCTATCTGTGCCCCCCCCAATCCCCTCCACCACTGCTGCTGCCCCCTCCACCACCCTCACTGGCTGTTTACCATCTGCCTCAGCTCCCGCCTCTGGACTCAGCTGCTTGCTTGGCTTGCCACGCCCTATTTCCACCATTTGGGCCAGAAGCAGCAGCGGGCCTAAACAGACTCTTTGTGCAAGCGCACGTGGGTGCACGTGCCCCCCCCCCGTCCTTGGACTGCCCACCCCACAGCTTTGTCCCTTGTTACCTGCCCCATTTGCCCCTTACAGCCTTTTGTGCCCCCTTTGTCCCAGCCCCCCTTACTAGCTTCAGTTTGTTTGCTTGCCCTGCCCTTTTCTCTCTGCAGCCTTTGTTTGTCTGCCCTGCCCCAGCCTCTGAAACTAGCCCCTTGGTTTCTCTGCCCCATTCCCAAACAGCTTGTCTCCCTCCCCCTGCGATTCCCATCTGCCCTAATTAGTTCCTTGCTAAGTTCACCCATGCCCCTCCCCATTTTAGTTTGAACCCCTTCACTGCACCCCCCCAATGCTATTGTATTCCCCCCTCCCCTAGTGCAGCTAGAGGAGCCGGAATCCCACCCTGTGTCAGTGATTGATCCCTAGCCCTTGATAGCGCCCCCGTCCAGCCCACCCCCTTTGGGGCCCTCCTCCCCTGCCTGCAGCCTAGCGGGGAGGAGTGGTTGACCTGCTTCCCCTTTCCCCTCCTCTCTCTGGTGTCTCATTATGGCAGGGGACAAGGTGGGTGGGGCCCCTCCAGCATATCCCGCTGCCCCTCCCCCACCTGCCACCCCATTGCCCCCCCGGGCCTCTACCTCCACCGCCGCAGCCGAACCACCTACTACTGCCCCCCGTTGGGGCGCCGGCAGTGGTGGACACCGGGCTGACCTCCACTGCTGCCACATCCCTCGCTCCTTCCTACTCTGGGGAAGCCCCCCCAGCCAGCGGGACAGGGCAGGGTAAAAAGAAGGGGAAGGTCCCCAAGAAAGAGACAAGCCCTCCAGGTCAGGGGCTGCCCCCACTGCCACGGCCCTGTCACCGGCCGCGGCGTCACTCCCTGCTGTTCCCTCCACCAGCTCGGTGAGTGTCCCTCCCCTGGCCCCCAGGGCATACGCCCAGATGGCAGCAGCCCCTCTGCCTGCTGCTACGTCATCTCTCCCGCCCACCACCTCTGCTACCATCTACAGCGGCCGGGGTCCCTTCCTGACCTTGACCAGGAAGCACAGCATCCGTTGCCTCCTGGTACCCACCTCGCCCCACGTGGAGACCTACGTGTGGATGTTGGTGAGGGTGGTGGGCCTCCATTGTGGCGGCCTCCAAAATGTATGGAAAGGTTGTCTTCTTTTTGACATCGGAGGCCGCCGCTCAGGAGGTGTGGAGAAGGGCCTGGTGGGGGGGGGCGTGTTCGTCCCCCTGGAGCCGCTAGAGGACCTGGGCGTCCGGTTAGTCCTGACCTCTGTCCCTCCCTTCCTTCCCAATGCCGCCCTGTTACCCGCCCTCTCTACCCGGGGGAAACCATCTCAGTTGTGAGCCCTCTCCTGTTGGGCTGCAAAGACCCCGCCCTCTGTCACGTCCTCTCGTTCCACCGGCAGGTGCAGCTTCAACTGCCACCGGCGGCGCGTGACGGAGAGGCGCTGTAGGGGTCATTCCTGGTCCCCTACCAGGGGGCCAATTACCGGGTGCATTATTCTATGGGGGAAGCCCAGTGGTATCTCTGCCGGGCGATGGACTGCCCCCTGGCCCGGCAAGGAGGGGCATCTGGGACCCCCAAGCCCCGGCAGGACACCGGCCCAGTCATCACCAGTGCCCCTGGCTGCCTGGGGCCCAAAGCCTCCCCTCCTCCTTCCCAGCCCACCACTGCTCCCACTTAGGCCCAAGGGGCACCTCCCCCACTATGCCCAGAAGAGCGGGAGAGCCCCACCTCCGCTGCGCACAATTTGGTGGGGCCTGTGGAGGAGGATGCGGCAGGGATATCGCCAGGCATGGGAGAGGGCCCGCCCCAGGGGGAATCTTCTCTCCCTTGCGTTGCCCCAGGATTACCGCCCCGAGCCATCGCTCCGGCCCCCTGACCTGACCCCTGTTAGCCAGCCCCCAGATGATGCCATGGAGGGCTGGGCCCTAGTACAGGGGAAGCAGGACAAGCAGAAGGCTCGAGCTCCGCTCTTTCCATCAGATGCGGAGGCCCCCTGGAAGACCAGGAAGTTGGGCACTGATACCGAGTCTTCTGCCTTGTCCACAGGTGTGTTCCATCCACCGGTACCGTCTGGGGAAGACGTGGCAGCACTGGAGGATAGTATCGCCCTTCCATGGAAGTCCCTTCCCTCTGAGGCCCCCAATGGAGCCCCTCCTGCCCTGGTAACATCTGAAGTTCCTGTGAGCCCCGAGGCAAACGTCTCTTCCAGTGCCAGTGGGGAGAATCCCGGGGTGGCAGAAGGTGATCTCCCCACCCCCCCATTTATGAGGGGATCGAGGCCCTCGGTCTGACCCTGGTTACCCGGGGGAGGACAACCCTCTGCCAGCAGGCCTTGACCTAAGCAATCTCACCCTGGTCCCCATTTCCCCATGCTCCCTCTCCTTGACCGCTGCTTCTGCTCCCGCCTCCGAGGGTCTCCTGGGCTCCTCCATCTGCCTGGCCACAGGTGGCACCCTGCTGAATGCCACCGAGCCTACTGAGGCGACAGCCGGTGCCACGCAGCCAGGACCCAAGTCCCATGGGATATCCCTTGTAGGTGTGGGGCAACCGATCTCCTTCCCGGGTGGGGACCCCACTGCAGACCGTCCACCTTCCAATGCAGTGGCTTCCAGACCATCCATGGAGCCAGAGCCCAGCATCATTGGCGGTCCCCTTTCCACCCTCTCCAAGGTCCCTGAGCCCGACCAAGAGGAGCCACCTCCCAGTGGCCCAGATACTCAGGCCCAGGATCCTGCCTCTGCCCCTCTTGCTGACTCTGCTTTTGACCCCTGCCCTGCCTCTACTCTTGATCCCTGCTCTGGCCCTGATGCTAACCTCGTCCTTCTCCCTTCCACCTCCCGTGATGCCATTGCCGCCGCTGGGGCTGTAACCTCCTAGTTCCCAGAGGATAGCCCCCAGGGAGCAGCCTCTGTATTTCTTGGTCCCAACCCACCAGGGGCTGCTTTCCTCCCTCCGCCACCCCCAATTGGGCTAGGGTTTGAGGCAGGCAGCGTGGCGCCGGCCCATCAGGCGCCACGTCGGGGGTCCACCCCTTGTCTGCCCATCTCAGTGGGCCACAGTGCCCATCTCAGTAAGAGGCCCCTCCAGAGGATAACCGGGGGCCAGCGAGTGTCAGGGGATCCAATCAGTCGCCCCGGTCGTAGTCCAGGAGGTCTTCGACTCTTGTGACTTCTGCCAGGACCAAACTCTGGCGCACCGAGGGGGACTCCGCCACCTGCACACGGAGCTGGGGATTGTTTAGCAGGGGCTCCATGAAGAGATCTGCCCCCATGGTGGACGCCATGCACCTGGTCGTTGAAAGCAGTTTCCAGGTCCGGAGGAGGTCCTGGTAGAAGACTGGCAGACCAGAGAGGTCTCGCGGAAGACCTCTTAGGTGGAGATAAAGGAGCTGCCGGTCGTATCAGAGACCTCGGAAGCGGTGCAGGTAGGCATGTGCTAGTATGTTCCACGCCGGACTACCTGCACCATAAAGGAGTCTCTACAGGGCCTGGAGGCAGAAGACATGGACCTGAGTGTGTAGACACTTCAGGCCCTGCCCTCCACCCTCCGGGGGTAGAAGGAGAACCCCTGAAGAGACCCAGTGCAGTCCTGGTTAAAAGAACTCCAGAGTCGCCATTTGGAGGTCAGCCAGGAAGCCCAGGGCTGGGACCAGGGTGTTGAGCCGGTACCAGAGCATGGACAGGACTAGTTGATTAAGCACCAGCGCTCTCCCTCGAAGGGAGAGGCATTGGAGTAGTCCTGTCCATTTCCAGAGCCGCTCTATCACCCCGCCCTCTAAATCGTGCCAGTTCTCCAACGGAGATGGATGCGTGGCAGAAAGGTAAATGCTGAGATAGAACAGCAGACCTGCGCTCCCCCGGCTGGCCTGAAGCGCGGGTGGGAGGCAGCCCGCCTGCCACCTGTCCCCGACCACCAGGCCAGAGCTCTTGACCCAGTAGACCCGGGCGAAGGAGGCTGCCGAATAGATGGTCTGGCAAGCCTCCACCCGCGCGCCAAGTCACCCAGGTCCTGGACCACGAGGAGCACATCGTCGGCATACACCGACAGAACCAGCTGCAGCTCCGGCTCCCGCAGCACCAACCCCATCAACCTCCTGCGGAGGAGAAAGAGGAAGGGCTCGATCATCAGAGCATACAGCTGGCCCCTGCCGTACTCCTCGCCCAAAGCTGACCGGTTTGGTCAGGGTCCAGTTGAGCCTGACCATACACTCTGTGGAGGCATACAGCACCTGGAGAAAACCCACAAACTGGGGTCTGAAGCCAAACACTCGCAGAGTGCTCAGGAGATACTTTTGGTCCACCCTGTCTAACACCTTCTCCTGATCCAAGGACAGGAGCGCGAACAACAGACCATCCCTACACCCAAGTTCCAAGAGGTCCCGCCCAGACACAGACAAATGGTTTTAGCATTTTTACCAATTAAAATACACTTTAAAAAAATCTTAATTAGATGTACATAATTTGTAGTTTAAGCATGTTCATATTTATCTATCATAATAAACTAAAAAGTATACTTTTTAAAAAATGCACAGAACTTGTAGCTGAATATAGATAGCTAAAAATCTTAACATAGCAGTTGATATGGTAATATCACTGATGGGCGAAACAAGTTAACTAGTGAGGCCTGGAAAAAAAAAAAAAGAAAACCCCACAGAATGTCAACAGCCTTTTGCTATTAAAATATACGCAGTTATGTCAGTGCCCACAATGTGTGGTATACGATAACCAGCTGCAGTTCATAATAGAAACAAATGCTATTATCCTCAAACAACCCAATAAAAACAATAATGCATAAATAAGGTGCAACTCTTATGAAAATGTCATTTTCAAGCATTTGCATAGCTTGAGTCATAGTGTGTGCCATACCCCTAGACAAACAATTACCATTTCAGTCTTATCTCTAACTGTAGTTCTGATACAGCCTGTAGCAAATATATATGCATCCATAACTGCTAAAGCAAATGGCTGACTTTGGGCATACCCGCAATCCACTTTTTATGAAGTCAGATTGCAGTATAATCAAGGGAAATATGTTCCTCCCTCTCCTCTGTTCTAGTTCTTTAGAGCTGGAGTAACTATTATCACAATGAAATATAACTATGACCCAATCCTGTTAGGTGCTTAATGTCCTTAATTCACTTTGGCCCTATGACCCACCTCAGGAGAAGCGGTAAAGTGGCAAAATTAATGAGGTCTGAACACACTGGTTAAACTTCACAAGCCAAAGGGGTTGATTTTATAAACAGCCTTCTGCCTTTAGTTCTGCTTTATAATTGTTTTTTTTTCCACTGCTTCCTCTGCTCCCACATATGGCTTCCCAGTCACCTTTTTGTTTCTGTACTGTCGATAACATTTTTTTTGAGGAGCAAATGTTTGGTTCTGCCCTTTTTATTGGTAATGAAACAATTAACCTGTGCTGCAACAACCCTCAATCTCATTTAAAGATGGGATTTTCTTATCAGCTCAAGGAATTCACTTCTATGGAGCCTTGATCTATGTTCCTGATATTTTCAATGAAATGGCAAGTCCATGTGGAAACAGATGCAGTGAAGCATCCAGTCATGAACTTGACCTTTTTTATTCTGCTGGTTTGATAACATTTCTACAAAAAAGGGACCATTTTTAACTTAGCTAAAGTGACATTTTTATTTTTCCATGTACAAACAGAAGTAGAAATGTAATTTCATTGGGCTTCACTTTTCCCATTGAACTGTCCAGACCTTTTCAAATACATTCTTTGGTTTAATAAAAAACTTTCTTACTGCAATGAAATATTGCCTTATTTTTTACACACATAGAAATCCATATATAGGAATTCCCAAAGGACATGAATATTATCATTTTATACTTTATAAATTTTATAAATTATATCTAGTATTGTTCTGGAGATATTTTAACTTCAGAAATATAGCCAGCTAGACAGCTTGATATATAACATCCAAATGATGCTTTGTTTCCTGAAGCCCTATCCCCCACATACATCAAAATAAGGCTTTAAACTATACACTGTTGTTTCCTTGGAGGTATCTTAAAAAAATATTTTGGCAATGTCATCTCATAAAAAAAAAAAAAGACCTATTTCCATGGAACATTTACCAAACACAATAAGCTGGCTTAAAGAAATTGAAACATTATTTTATGTATCTTGATTTAATACAAGAAAATGGATGCCTGTTCCAGGCTTTGGGCATGTCAGCTGTTTGTACAAAATAATCCAGGCAAAAAAAGCAACCACTCCAAAATGTAGCCCAACCCACACACAACAAAAGAATTTGTGGAACAATAACTCCTATCTCAGGATTTGCTTTGTGAAGCATGCATGGCCCATATGCAGGTTGCCATGGAGGAGAGTGGCTATTAGGCAAAGGTGAAAGTCAGTCAAAATAGGAGCTCTCAATTTTTGGTGTTCATATCACATGGGGACATAACACTGAATCTTCTTTTTTTTAATATAGCACACGGAACAGGATGAGGACAGGGACATTATAATATTACATAATCTGAAAGGAGTAGATGTCCCAGAGAAGTCCAACAAATAGCCAAACAAGTGTGTATTGAAGAGGTGCGGGGAAGTGTAGTGTTGCAGGGGTGAGGGAACCCAGTAAGTGCAGCTGCGTATGATAATATTCTTTTTGTCCCTCAATCGCCCTCTTCACCTCTACCCTGCTATGGGAGTGCCAGAATGAGTGAGGGAACTGACAAGGTCATTCTGTTTCCCCTGGATTTTGAGTAGGCAGGGGAAAGTGTCCCTTTTCCCTTCATGTCGACAGAGTTGGAGATGGCAGGCTGTCTTTCTCTGTCTGCCCCCCAGGAGGGGTGAAGGAGTGTAGAAGAATGAATGGCAGCTAGGGAACTCCCATCAGGTGCTGGTGCCTTCACCCACTAGTGAAAGGGTTGGAGGCCCTTAAGCTCTTCCATCTGCCTGAGGAATTCTCATTTGACTAACAAGTGAAGGAGGAGGAGGAGATGGAACTGAAGGAAAGCTTCCACAAACCGAAGAATAGGAGAAGATGGGGAACGATCACTTGCTTTTAGTGGAGTACGGGGAGCTGCTTTCATCTCTGTTCCCTCTACTTAACCCTTGCTGCCAGAAACCCCAGGGTGACAGTGGTTCTAGGCTGGAAGGAGCACAACTAAAATACTTTCATGAAAAGCAAAAGATCAGCTATGCAGAATGGAAAATGAAGAATCCTCATGGGGGCATTTCTGGGAAGGAATGTGGTCCATTGCCACACAGTTTGTAAGGTAAGCCAGAGTCCCTAAATGAATTGCTTTTACTACTAGAGTTTCTTTAGGGCTTAAAGGTCTGCCAAGGTTCTTATTCAGCTTGTAGTGTTTGCAGGGACTCTTGTCACTGAAGAATTCTTAGACATCTTTAAAATCCTAAATAAAAATCAAGGCAAAAAAAAAAAGTGTTGGATCATTTTTTTTTTAAATCAAAAGATTAGAATTTTGCCTTGCCCTGCCCACCCGCTACCCCAGGCCCTCCAGATTTTTTCATTGGGCCCCTGCCCCAAGGACCCAACTGGTCCCCCTACCTCTTCTCCGTGAACTGGCTGTACGACTTGCAGCCGGTTCATTTCTAGACCACGCCAAGGAAACACCTAGACACTCTCATGCTCCACACTCTTTACTTCCTCACCCTTGCGTCCCGCCCCGATACAAACTGGCGGGACCTCCTGCCACCTTTAGAGGGTGAGGAGCCCCGGTGGGCCAGCCTATATTCCACCCTCGTCCCGAGGCCCGCCAGGGATATCAACTGGAGGCTCCTTCATGGGGCCGTGAGCACGTGCGTGTATTTGGCGCGGTTTACCCCTATCCCAGACACCTGTCCCTTCTGCAGCGTGAGGGAGACTCTGGCGCACATTTACTTGGAGTGAGCCAGGTTGCAGACCCTATTCCAGTTCCTCACAAATATCCTGTTTTATTTCTGGCTGCACTTTTCCCCTCACCTCCTTCTCTACTCCCTATCAGTGGCCCCACAAAGTCATGGGACCTCCTGGTCAACCTCCTCCTGGCCCTGGCTAAAATGACCATCTATAAAACCAGGGAGAGGAGGTTGGCCAATGGAGATTCCTGTGACTGTGGGGCCTGTTTCCAATCCTCTATCGATTCACGTATCGGGGCAGAGTTCCTGTGGGTGGCATCCACTGGCTCTCTTGACGCCTTTGAGGAGCAGGGGGCCCTGTCCGGGGTTCTCTTCTTGGTGTCCCCATCAGGCTCCCTTCTTTTGACCCTTTGACCGCACTCCTGTCCCTGTTATTTCATTAGTTTTCCCCTGGAATCATTTGGTTTCCAGGTCCTGTAGATCCTCCCATTAGGCTGGCGCGGCAGGGATCGGGAGGGGGGAGTCCTTAAGCAGTAGGCGGGTTTCCACCCGCCCACTTCCCAGAACCCAATAGGTACAGTGCTTAAATACTTTTGCATCAAAACTTCCTGGGACACAATGTTTCTGCTTCTCCACACGTGCACTGCTGCTCCCTTTCAGGTGTCCAGATGCTTAAGCCCCACTGCGATACAGCAATCATGAGAAGGCTGGCATTCCTTCACCTAACTTGCCTGCAGGACCCAACTGATAACAGTACTCAGTGCTTGCCTACTGGTTTGGGTCCCTCATGCAAGCTCACACAAAACAGCCAAGGGGAAGTGAGGGACAACTGCATCCTCTGTCAAATTTATAGCTGAGCGGTTAGGATACTAACCAGGAATGTGAGAGAGCCCCAGTTCAAGTCCCCCCTCCACCTTAGGGCAAGAAACAATTTGAATAGGAATCTCCTATCTTTCAAGAGTGGGTTGAAACCACTGGGCTATAGGATAGTTTGATGTGTGGGGGTTGGGAGGAGCTCCCAATCCCTCCTGTTGAAGATGTTCCTCTGTGGGTAAATAGTCATTAATCGAGAGAAGGTGCATAAGAATGAGAATGACTACATGTATCCTCATGCTCAGAGAACTCACCCAGGAGGTAGGAGAGCCAGGATCTAGTCCCATCCCCCTGTTCCAATGGTTCTTTTTTTATTTAGTTACAGAGGAACGGCTTCAACTGGAGAGATTAATAGAGTTCCACATCAGAAGGTCCCATAGCTTGGTGGTTAGTTGGGGTGCTCATCCTCTGAGAGGTGGCAGGTTCCGACTCAAATCCCTTCTCTCCGTGGGCACAGGGGTGACTTGAATTGAAAAGTTTCCCATATTCCAGGTAAGTACCCAAACCATTGGGCTAAAAATTCTCCTTCTCCCTCCTTAGCTGCCTGCAAAACACCAAGAGACGGTGTGAGGCTGAGAATACCAAGGAGAGGGAGTCACTTCCTTGAAGAACTAAATTTAGATGCCAAACACCCTGAGACAGGTGGCGCATGGTACACACCCCTCTCCTCAATCTCTCCGATTGGCTAGTGGAGGCACAAAGCTACTGAGTTTGCTGGCTTTTGTGACTCCCATTCTTAAGCACCTGTCTCTCCCCATTCACTGAACCGGGAGCCTAGGCACTGAACTTGGGTTTGTGAATGCAAAAGTTCAGCATGGCAGTCTCAGCATCACCACACCTAAGTTCCTTTGTGAATCCAGCCCTAAGTGACTTAACTCCTAGTCTTATGCTTTAACCTCTAGACTGTATCCCCTCTATTCTGCAACTATGGGCACCTTGGTTAACAGTTATCTTAAGCAGATTTGTATTCCTTTTCCAGGAGTTACTTCTTTGTAATACATTTTATAGGCATATACCAGTAATGCCACTTGCACAAGCAATCTGTATGTGAAAACTTAATGAGTCTCTGCCATATTATTATGGTTATTACAAACCATCTGTTCAACATTTTTCGCTTAAATACCAGTTGTAGAATTATTTTCCTATAAAAGGAGATTTTTCCCAAAAAAAGTTAATGAAAAAAATATATGGACTCAAATTCAGAAAGCCATACTAACTTCTCTGTTGTAGATCTTATTGTACAGTATACCTATGACAAGAAAAATAGGATCAGGAAATATTAGATCTTAGGACATTAGATTTAATGTGATATTTAATTTATCTCAGCTCAAAGGCTCAAAGCCCCAAAGGATCTGCCAAAGACAGCCGAGCACAACAGGTGATCTGAAGAAAGCTTAAGTAGGACAACCAGAACGAAAGCAAATGCTGGGAAGTGTGTGTGTGTGTGTGTGTGTGAGAAATCTTTGTCTTTCCAACATTTGGGGCAAAATTAGTCCATTGGTAACCATTATGTCTCCGCATTTTAAAGTTGGCACAATGGACACAACACATTTTGTAGATGTCTCTTTATTATACATTATATTTTTGCGGTTATGACATTTCGCACCAGAGGTATAGCATAATACTCTGATAGAAAAACAAGTTCTCAGCTAGTAGTATTTGAGCACCCATTTAAACAGTATCTCATGGTTTTTAGTCTTGTCCTAACTGGCAAAAATCAGAGACAAAGGACCATAAGTGTCTTTTCACTATATTCACAGATGAATGCACTCATGAATGAATGAAGAAGTTGTTGGACCAGTTATCCCTGTTTGGTTAGCCACGCACTGCTACACCTGTACTGGATGTTGGACTTAAAAAGAAGGAGACCCAGAAGTAGGAAGTTGGTTGGAGAGGAGGGTTGAAGTCTATGAGGAGCCAGAGGAGAGCACAAGGCAGGGAGAGGGTATTCTGGAAAAAGAAGGGAGCAACCCAAAGGAGCCCAAGGAAGACTGAAAGAAATAGAAAAAAGCCTGAAAAGAGAGAAATGTGAGACCAGAGTGGACAGAAAAGAGTAGCTGAAATTCAAAGAGAGATGACAGCCACCTTGGAAAGGAAGGACTGGGCCCAGTTTCGGACTGGGACAAAGGCCTTCTATTTTGTCTGTTCTTTGAGCTTGAATGTCCCAGAAAGGATGGACTATTGTTAATGACTTAGCCAGAGGTCCAAGTCACTGAAGCAAGTCACATCTGTGACTGGAGTAGGCCAAAGAGCATAGTAGGGAAGCTGAAGTGGAAGTGCTGCAACATCGGGCATTACTGTGAGGGGGCACTCTGGGATGGGGAATCTTATATTAATGCCCACCCTTTTTATTAGTGCTTCAATGCAAAGACTGTGTCTTCTTTTAAGCTTGGAAAAAAAACATAGGATGGGGTGGGTAGAACCAGAAACAAATATACAATGATAATATAAACTTTCATCAGCAGTGATATCCAAGTTTGCAACAGTGGGTTATGGCAGTGGTAGTATATCTATTGATTTGTTCTATACATGACATCTTGTATTAATAACAAAAAACATAGTGGCTTTCTGGGTGAGCTAACTGAAACTGCAAAATGTCAGACGCTAATATGAAAGATGATATCATTCTGGCCTATGTGCTATGAGAATGAATGAAGTATATTAGAAATGGGCTCCAGCAGGCAAGACCTTTTTGCAGAAACAAAGACTACATCATTTCGTACAGGATCTCTCAATGTTCTGGTATTTTGTACCCCCTCAAGAGATCAAGGATCTCTGTGCTAAAAAATGAAGGGGGTGGAGGTGCAGGATGACAGATTCATTGCTGCAGAAGCATGAAATATTCAAAGACTGTATATCAACTTTATAAATGTTACATGTATCTTTATGGACTGGCTAGTGATTGTATTCTTGACTCAATGGGTGAGCTAAAATGTTTCCTGTAGGAAATAAAGTCACATTCTTACTCCCCTCTCCCTTCCCAGCCCCCCGTAACTGACACACATCCCTAATGCAGGTATTTTACTCCTTGGGGAACAGTATATACTGATGAGGCATGGAAAACAAAGAACAACAACAAAAACTGTATAAAGAAATATTCCTGATCTGGGAGAAGGATCTCACTCAATCCAAGAATTGATATGAAACTGTGACTAAAAGCCTTAAATACTTTAATTGCATCTGGGATCCCATGTGGAACATTGTAACTGCCTAGTAAGCTAGACCTGCAAATAAACTGTTTATTGTGTTCACGATATGTTTCCTTTGTAATGTTTTTGTTCTAAATAAATAATAGTTTTCTTTATAACAGCTGACTGGTCGCTGGGTAATCCTGCCATTGCCTCTAAGAGAACAGGACTCCAGGTGTTAGAATAAAGTCCAACCTGCTGAGATAATCACAGTGAATTTCAAGAGTCTACAGTTTAAGGCCTAAGTCTACAGGGAAAGAGTTGTGCGACTCTGCCCTGTGGAAGCTAACAGACAGAGACCTGAGATGAAAGTGGAGGTGCACTCAAGGAGTCCATGAGAGGGTCAGAGGGGGAACAGTGATAGGAGGGACTCTGTAGAAGGAAATTGAAAGGACAGAAGCACAACCAATCCTAGTGCTAATGGCTAAGATTAGAAATCAAAATTTGGTAGCAGGAAATGGAAAAATATTGCTTAATAAATACAAAATAGTTCAAAGAACTTCATTTATGCACATACAGGATATAGTGTACATAAACACTCATATACAATGAAGATGATTTTTTTTTAAATAGTCAATTTAGTAAATAAGGGACCGATTCTCCAACACTTGCTATCGGGGAATAATGCTTACAGTCTCTCACTCTTTGCTCTTATCGTGCAACAAGGGATATATGAAAGGAAAAAAACCTGGGAGTTGTAGCTGTTAAGCCTTATATATGATTGCTGGTCCTTGTTTGTTAATGTTGGTGCAGTTTTCTAGATTAGCACTAAAATTGAAACCAGATTTCCTGTCCAGTGCAAAGTTGTCCTCTACTATTCTTATGATCTTGTAGTTAACACATTGCAAACCCTGCAGACAATTTTGGCAGGGTGGGTGACATGGCCTTGGTCTGGTTAAGTGAGAACAAAGGGGTTATGGATAGTCTAAGAGTTCCCCATTGAATCTGAAGGTTGGGTGCAGGAAAAAGGGTGTATCTCCTGTATCAAGGGCTTGCTGGAGAGGCTCAGGTAAGCTATTGTCTCCCTGATTGTGTGTGGGGGAGTAAATATAATATATACCTATACTTTCCTGTCTGGATGGAGCATCTCTCTTGCTTGGATTAGCATTAAGACCAGGTTTTGGTCCATTGTGGGCATTGAGACTAGTAAGGGTTTTTTCCTTCACTGTCAGTTTGGCTGGGGCAGGGTGGGTTTTTTGCAGAGCAGCTCTTAGACCCAGTGGGGGTAGATCAGGAGATACTTAGCAGGAGGCAGGTTTACAATACTGTTGCTTGTTCCAGATGGGTTGGGTTCCCAGAGTTGGAAATTGATTTAGGTGAAGGCATCCCATAAAGAAGCTGAGGAATGTGATTGAGGCTCATAATATCTAGGAAGCAAGGGGGCAACGCTCTTCCCCCAGACCCTTAATTATCCTATGGGGGAGGCTAGTGGGGTGCCAGCAATGGGCTGGGACCAGCTGTGGATAGATTGAGGTAGGTGTGTGGAGGTACTGGTTGATGGCAATCCTTCCTGAATTGATGGAAATAAGTGAGGGAGGGATTATAACCTGCACTTTATGAGCTATTTTGAAACAGTCCCACATGACATTCTGATAGGTAACCTGGAGACATGCAGGCTTGACAGAACTACCATTAAGTGGGTACATATTTGGTTAAACAACCACAAAGAATAACCATTAATGCAATGATGTCAGATTGGAGGAAGGTCTCAAGTGGGGTTCCACAGGGATACGTTCTGGGCCCAGTGTTTTTTAATTCTTTATTAATGGCCTGGATGTAGGTATAGAGAGCATACTGATCTGGTTTGCAGATGACACAAATCAAGGGGGGGTTGCAAACATTTTAGAGGATAAAGCTAAAGTTCAGAGGGATCTTCATAAATTGAAGAATGGGGCTATAAACAACAATATGAAATTCAACAAAGACAAATGTAAGGTGCTGCACTTACAAATGCACAAATACAGAATGGGGGAAAATTGGGTTGGCAACATCATTACTGAGAAGGATTTGGGAGTTGTGTTTGATCACAACCTCGACATGATGCTGTAACAAAAAAAGCAAATGCAATTTCAGGTTGTATTAACAGTGGCATACCATTCAAGTCATGGAAGGTGATAGTACCACTCTACTCAGTACTGGTTGGGCCTCAGCTGGAGTACTGTATCCAGTTTTGGTCACCAATGTATAGAAAGGATGGAGAGAAACTGGAAAGGATTTAGAGGCAAGAGACAGAAATGATTAGAGCCCCGCGAATTCATGGATATCCACTTTATATCCATGGATGAGGATATAGATATCTGTGGACCATGTTTGCAGACTGGATTGGATGCAGATACAAATTCTGTATCTGCACAGGGCTCTAAAGATGATCAAAGGGATGGAATGCAAGCCATATGAGCAATGGCTTGAAGGAACTGGGTATGGTTTAGTTTGGAAATAGAGGAGATTAAGGGGGAATATGATAGCAGTCTTCAGATACTTGAAAGGCTGCTATAAAAAAGATGTTCTCTTCTGTCACAGAGGGCAGGACAAGATGCAATGGGTTCAAACTACAGCAAAGCAGATTTAGATGAAATCTCAGGAAAAACTTGGGACAATACAACAGACTGCTTTGGGGGGTTGTGGAAGCTTCTTCACCAGAGGTTTTCAAGAGGAAGCTGGATAGCCATCTGTTTTGGAAGGTTTAGACATGATAAATGCTGCTTCTTGGCAGGGGATTAGACTAAATGACCCTTGCAATACTTTCTAACCCTATGATTCTGTTGCCACTGGATAGCTCTCAGATGAGTTAATAAAAGTGCAGCCTAATTAAACAATATCCATTGCATGTTGACAGGTTTCAGAGTAGCAGCCGTGTTAGTCTGTATTCGCAAAAAGAAAAGGAGTACTTGTGGCACGTTAGGGACTAACCAATTTATCTGAGCATAAGCTTTCCTTTTCTCATTGCATGTTGTCATTCTTCCTGCATGCACAGGACTATGAATAAGGGATTGTTGTACAACTTCCTTTCTCTCAAGCATTTATTTTGAAACATTAGAGGAAACAGTTTAATGCTAGATTTGAATTGTTATCTTTCCTTTGACTTATTATTGCCATTATGTATGAGACTAAAATAAAAGCCATGGAACTCATTATTAAACAGGCTGAGAGAAATAGCTCACAAATATTTTTCTAGTTGCTGAATATTGACTATAGCAAATTGTCAAGGTTCCTCCCCCACTCTGAACTCTAGGGTACAGATGTGGGGACCTGCATGAAAAACCTCCTAAGCTTATCTTTACCAGCTTAGGTCAAAACTTCCCCAAGGTACAAAATATTCCACCCGTTGTCCTTGGACTGGCCGCTACCACCACCAAACTAATACTGGTTACTGGGGAAGAGCTGTTTGGACGCGTCTTTCCCCCCAAAATACTTCCCAAAACCCTGCACCCCACTTCCTGGACAAGGTTTGGTAAAAAGCCTCACCAATTTGCCTAGGTGACTACAGACCCAGACCCTTGGATCTTAAGAACAATGAACAATCCTCCCAACACTTGCACCCCGCCTTTCCTGGGAAATGTTGGATAAAAAGCCTCACCAATTTGCATAGGTGACCACAGACCCAAACCCTTGGATCTGAGAACAATGAAAAAGCATTCAGTTTCTTACAAGAAGACTTTTAATAAAAATAGAAGCAAATAGAAATGAAGAAATCCCCCCTGCAAAATCAGGATGGTAGATGTCTTACAGGGTAATTAGATTCAAAAACATAGAGAACCCCTCTAGGCAAAACCTTAAGTTACAAAAAAGATACACAGACAGAAATAGTTATTCTATTCAGCACAATTCTTTTCTCAGCCATTTAAAGAAATCATAATCTAACACATACCTAGCTAGATTACTTACTAAAAGTTCTAAGACTCCATTCCTAGTCTATCCCCGACAAAGACCAGCATATAGACAGACACACAGACCCTTTGTTTCTCTCCCTCCTCCCAGCTTTTGAAAGTATCTTGTCTCCTCATTGGTCATTTTGGTCAGGTGCCAGCGAGGTTACCTTTAGCTTCTTAACCCTTTACAGGTGAGAGGAGCTTTCCCCTGGCCAGGAGGGATTTCAAAGGGGTTTACCCTTCCCTTTATATTTATGACACAAATAAACATTAAAAACGATTTGTTAAAATCAATGGAAACTCTCCCAAACTCATTCTCTCTGGTGATGGGGGTGGTTTTCAGTATCACGTTGCTTCATGTACATGGCAAGGATTTCCAGAGATCATCTAATTGTTCCACACTCACTTTGCCTGGATCACACACTATCTGAACACAGCTTCAAATTTAGTTTATACTCCTTAAACTCAACTAACGGATGTATAGATCAGAGTTGGTTGAAATGTTTTTGGACAAAACTATTTTCAACAAGCTATGGAAATTTAGTGACAACACATTTCACTATATCGGTTTTGACAAATGTTGTTGGGGAGGGGAGGTGAACAAATTCCAAAACAGTAGAAAAGTTTCATTTTGACCTTTTTTTTAAAAAAAACAAAACAAAATATTTCAGTTTCTGTTCAAAGTGATTTTTAAAAAAAAAACTTCATTTTTTGTTTTAAATTCAAAAATATATTTTAAACAATTAAAAGGGAAACAGTTTAGTTTCACCTGAAACTTTTGGGTTTTTTTCAGCTTTTTGATCAGATGAACATCTTGAAATATTTTATATTTGGTTTGTCCCAAACTATTTTTTTAATCGCTGTCAGATTGAAAAATCAGTTATTTGTGCAGCTTATTATAGATTCCCAGAATGGTAAATTGACAATATTTATTTATCATAGAAGTGCTTCAACCTGTATTAGTATAACCAGCATGGCCCCAGATTTTTGAAAATTATTTACACCTCTTGCACATAACACATCATCTATAGTTTGTTAATATGTAGCAATAATCTTCCTCTGCAACAGGCTCGGTGCTTCAAATACAGCCACCTCACTCCATTCCTTCCATAAGTCTGAGAAATTTGTGCACATCAAAACTGAAAATAATTCAGCATGGGATTTGATTTAATTCACAATGAATAGAGATGATAGCGGCACAGCTTAAAGTTCATTACTTCTTTATTTCCATTCAACAAGGTGTGTCCTTAACAACTCCAGAATGCTGACTGTAAGAGGAGCTTTACAGCAGTCTTCTATGCTTCATTTTATTCACAGCCAATAATCCAGTTATCACGTAATTGCATACCTGGGGCGTTTCTATTCCCAGACGTGGCACTCTAGTCTTATGATAATGCCTTATTTGTATGTTCCTTAATTATGGAGGCCTAACATCACCCCCATAGTTAAGGTTGCAAGACACTTTCTATTTTATCTTTTCATCTAAGTTCTACATGAGAAAAGTTCTCTTTATCTGATATTTTGTGTAATTGGGCCGTGACAGAGGAGACTTTTTGAGATGGATTGCACAGGTCACATATGAGATACGTGACTTTAAAAAACAAAGCTTCCCCCACCCCAAACCCTCTCTGTTTCAATTTAGGAACTGTTTTGTTTGCTTGTTTTTCTTAAACAACTTGAATTCGGAACTTGTTTAGGTGTCTCCAGGAGCGCTATTGCATAGGGATGCACTGAATTTTTTTGTTTGGATAAATGAACAGTTGTTTGTAAAAATGTGTGCATGCAAGGGGGGAGAATTTTTGTCTGGAGGAGATATACATATATAGGCCCTGTATCTGGAAAGCATCAGGTTGGAACTTAAGCACATGCTTAAATTTAAGTTTATGGTTTAGTCCCATCAAAACCAACACTACTGAAACATGTGTTTTAAAGGTAAGCAAGTACTTAAGTGCTTTCCTGAACTGGGGACCTTTAATAGCAGAAGGAGAAGAAATAGAGCAGGACTTCTGCACAGCTTATAAATCTAACAGGGATTTCTGCAAAAGTTAGACATTTCCCATGAGTCTTGTCCCTAATTGATACACACTCTCTCCCTCTTACAAACTTATGCATGAGTGGGGTGCTAAATTTGAAGCTACAGCAACTATTGCTACAGGGCCTGCTTGTCTGGCCCAGTGCAATTGGAAAATGGCTGTGCTCTTCATGGCCTCTGAGAGCCCCTTCTTAAAATACTGCCCTCAACTTACAATAAGTGTTGTTGGAGTGATTTCTCTCACTGATAACATTCATAGACTCCCTGGGTATACTGCTAAATTATCCTTTCAATAAAACCAATGATTTATTGGTTCTCATAACAATACTTTGTGAAGGATTTTTTTAATCTTTCAGAAGTAAACCCAAATTGCCCAAATTAGTAGTTTCTTTATAAAAAGAAATAATGCTTGGGGAGGACATCCCTGAACCAATACAAATTCTTCACCACCTCCTATTCCCACTGTGACAATTTTATATAAATTGAGCAATTGAGGTGGTAAATTTTTCAGGAACAAAATATAAAACTTTGAACCAGATTCACTGAATGAGTTTCATTACCAAGAAAAGCTGCCTCTGGATACAAATCTGGTAGGTTATACAGCCACAATCCAACTGAGTACTTGCTCATATTTAGGAAAGTGATTAGTTCCACAGACTTCAGTTGGATTATTTGTGCTGAAAATTATGCACTTTGCTGGACTGGGGCCAGAGTGTGTTAAGCAACTCTAAGGTCTGAGCCCTCCTTCCTTTGTTATTGTTAATCAGAGAAATTGGAAAACAATACATAGATTCACCTGTTCCTCCTCTCTTCACTTGCTCCTCTTCCTAATTATGCTGGGTTCTTGAAGTCTGTTGCAGAGGATGGTGAACTTTTTTGTCAGAGCTTTTACAAAAAAAAAAAAAAAAAGCCAGCCCATCACCATATGAAGCCTGATTATATGATGTCTCCTTTGCCACTCTGATTTACAATTAATTTCTGTTACCTTCATGTTAGATAAGATTCATGACTTGGCTTCCGGGTCTAAATATAGCTCTATTTTTTTTTAAATTGATGCAAGGTGGTTCCAGTTTTAAAGACCGTGTTAGCTTACTTATGGCTATTTAAAAGTTACTCTAGTGACAGAAGATCAAATCGATATGTGGTTTTGGTTTTGGTCCATCAGATTGGTAATTCTCCATGATTTTATGTTCTGAAGTTACTCCTATTATTATACCTACAGTTTAAGTCCAGAAAGGACCGTCGGATCATCTAGTCGGACCTCCTGTGTAAATCATAGGCCACCTATACCATCCAGCATCAGCACACTAAACTCAACAACTGAAATGAGACCAAAGTGTTGCAGCCAGCAGGAGACTAAACTATTAGGTGCCACAGACAGAGAATGAAAGGGGTTGAGGTGCACCAGGGCCTGAGGCCCCCACAATGGCAAGGAAACAATTGAGATATACCAAGATAAATCTGGCAAGAGACCCACATAGTGATCTCCCATAAATCTAAAACTATTAAATTAACTAGCTGTAACACAATAGCAGGTATCGTTTGCTGCCTTTGATGGAATCCTTAAGGAGATGTAGCATCATTACTGCTAACTCACTGGGGGTGGATGTGGCTCATTGGACTCCATTCTGAATATGAGGGATGGGGGAACTAACTCCTGGGCAAAAAGATCTGAGAGAATACAGGTCATGAGGGAAGGGACTGTAAAGGTATTTACACCCTGCAATAAAACACCTGCAGCTGGCCCATTTCAGCTGACTCGGGTTCTAAAGTTGCAGTGTAGATGTTTGGACTCAGGGACCTCTCCCACTCACAAGGTCCCAGAGTCCAGGCTCCAGCCTGTGCCTAAATGGCCACAATGTAACTATATAGTCCCACAGCCCGAGCCGCGAGAGCCTGAGTCAGTCAGGAGTGTTTGACTGCAGCATAGACACTCCCTAAAACCTGGGAAGAAAGGCTGAGTTTGGGGATGCACAAAGTATAATTTTGAAATCACCTTGTTAATAAAACAGATCATTACAGGAGGTTGTTTTATGACTCTACATTTTTGTCAGGTGGAGAGTCCGGTAGTTTTCCCTAGTGCAGTATATTCTCACTTCCGATGCTCGGATAGGACCAGCTATGCTATATCTCATGTTTCAGGAAATGAAAGAATTGCCACTTAGTGGTCAGAAACTGATTTCTATTCCCTCACAAGGCATTAGGCTAGGTGTGTTAATGGGCTTTCAAATACCAAGGACTGGCCGCAGCTGGAGGCAGGATATCACATTTGATAGGCCAGTGGGGTAACCCATACAGAAGTCTGTATGTTCCAGAGAACTGGACTTAAATCCCTATTTAAAATACAGGTAAAAATACATTTGTAGACGTCACCCTAATGTTTAATTGACATGTACCTAAATCAAAAATATTAATATGGTGCGACTGATCGGTCCTGTTCATGAAAGCCCTAGAACTAGCATAGCAGGTTTAGGTTCATTGATAGAGACTCTGAGAGAATGGTGTGAGCACAGTGGTGCCTGATTTTAATGAGCATTAACTTTACCTGCAATTAAGGGTCTAATGTTCAGCCTTAACATAGGTCAGAGCTCAGTGGCTTGAAAGAAGTAAAGCATAGGGTCAGGTGCTGAGTCCCTCAAATCCCACTGACTTTAATAGGAGTCAACAGCATTTAGCACTTTACAGGAGTGAGCCCACAACAAACAAGAGGAAATCCCAGTGACACAATGTGGCAATGGTATTCATCAGTGCAGAACTGTATCATGTATCTCATTTTTCGGCCACTTTGCTGCTCCTGTAACTCTGAATTTAATTTAAAATTAAACTTTTATAACCCATAAGAATTTACATGTTCATGGCCTTGAGTGTTAACTAAACTTTTTCTTGCTCTGCTTGTAACCTGTGGTCCTTGGGTGCTATTTTACAACACTTTCTAAATACAGACTAGAGATGGCTTGTCATTTTTGCTTCAGGCTATTGAATTCCCTGCCACTTTTGTACCTGTGTTAGAAAGCAGGATGTAGACATTCTTGTTCTCTCAAGCATTTCAGGCATTCCTGTTTAGTTCCGTTATTCATTTTCTTGTATGCTGCCTTTCAGATACTACTTATTGGAAAGCGCTTTATAAATGTGTAGTGTATTATTTTGTGGAGATGAGTAGCGTATGGATGGGGAAGTGGGAATTCTCTAAGACATAAAACACAGCAACAATCCTACTCACTTCCCCCAGTTGACTATGTGAATGTTTGAAGTGCCTGAGTTGATGAAGTACAATATTTTTGATTTGGTTGCATTTTGAGATACACAGACTGCGTAGCTTGATTTTGAAGTAGAAAAAATTAGATGCTTGACTACCGTTGCTGAGCTGTGGCAGGGGTAGGCTTGCCAAAGATGACTCAGACAAACTTAAGATGCAGAAGAGCCACACAATTTTTGAACAGCTACATTAAAAGAACAAAGTGTTGTGGGTTTTTTTTTTTTTTGAAGTGTCTTCTGTCCTTGAGAAAAGTCCAAACTCATTATGATGCCTGCTCCTGAACCTTATATTGGAGTTATGCTTCAGCCTGATCTGCATCCCTGGAGATCCAAACAGTCTGAAGTAAACTGTAGCCTACTGCAGTTCTGTTACTACTGTTTTATACAGCAGCAGTAGGGGTAGTGTCTTAGCGATGGGGTAAAGCACACTCTTGTCAAATCTTCGCCTCATGTAGAAGCTCAGTTGTGCTCCTGAATGGGGAAGTTGAGTGTCTCTTCATTCCCATCTGCACAACACCTTTTCCCACCTGCAACTAGGGGATGTTCCCAGTTGTTAATATTTCCTGCTCTGAGAACTTTTTCTTGAATGTGAATGTCTGTGCTTGTGGTACTAATACAGTATGAAAGGTATACAACTATTCTTAGTATTCTCTTTCCCTGTGTCTCCAATTCACTGCAATAATCTGCCTTGTCAACCCTTTCTCAGAGTAAACAAGCTATCCAGATAGCTGCTCATTGTTTGTACAGTGTCTTGCACAATGGAGCCCTAATCTCAGCTGGAGCCTCTAGGTGCTACTGTAATACCAAAAATGAAATATTAACTTCCTTATTTCTATTTTCTCCTTATTTAAAGGGCTACATTGGAAAGGACCAATGTGCCATTTAGTCTCATCTTCTGTATAACACATGACATAGAACTTTCCATGAATTAATTCCTTTTCAATGAAAGCATTAAAAAAAAATCCTAACTTAAAAGTTTCCAGTGATGGAGAATCCACCACAACCCCGGACAAATTATTCCAATGGTCCTTTCTGGCCTTGGAATCTATGGCCATCTGATTGAGAAACTAGTGTCAATATAAATTTGTTTAAGACCAAACTCCCTTCGTTTTTCTGAGCATGGCGGAGCTCTCTCAGATGATAGACATGGTTAAGGTCAACTAAGAGGAATTATATTTAGACATAGAAGCCTCACTAGGACTTTGCTGCTTATGTTACTACACATTGTAATGTGCTACGTAACAGGCTTTTTACCATGATTATCAAACTGATCTTTGAAGGTGATGCTACAGATGTGACTTGTATTTGGATCTGAATGCATGAATTCCACCTATGGAGAGACTCGTGGATGATATTAATGATATAAGAATGAAGGTCACATCTTTGGGGTTTTTAAAAACCTCAGTGTTTTGTTTTTTTGTTAAAAGTAACTTTCAGGTACTTTTCAAAGGAATGGAAATACTGTCTTCTTCCACTGTGTTACCCCCCCCCCGCCCTTTTTTTTGGTCCCTTATTCTGTTTTTTTGCAGCAACCAAAAACAGAGAGAACCTAACGACACTTAATGCAGAATGAAACAGCAGTCAGTGCAAAGGGAATTCTGTTCTAGCAGACACTGTTTCTTCACTTCACTTCACTTTATTTCATTTGTTTTTTTATGCAGTCACAGGTGCAGAGATATGAAACCATTAAAAGTCACAGTTGACAGAATGGTCTTTGAATGTAAGCCTCCAAGAATAAATATCCAGCTTGAAGAGGAACAAACATTAAAACATTGACTATTGTGTCTTAATGGAAACATAACACACTTTTGCTAGGTGGAGTTCTTAACGGTTCTTTGCAGTCTTGTTTTCAGGTGCAAAATGAGATGTCACAGTGATCGCAGACTTTAGAATATAGTCAAAACTACTAGAGTGAAACAAGGAAAAAAGTTACTTAACTGTCTTTTTTATTCTCTGGAGGTGTGTAGTTAGAATAGGTCACGCCTGAATTCATGCTTTCAGTGTGAGACTGGCACAGCTGGCTAGAAAAGTAAAAATTCTAAAAATCTCAGCAGAGACACATAATTATTTAACCTGAAAAATCAGAAAGAATGACCCAGCCCCCAATAGCAATTCCTGTTTGAGTAACATAAACCAAATATAACATGATGCACAACTTTGAGAAACAAGAAAATGAGTACTTGTGGCACCTTAGAGACTAACAAATTTATTTGAGCATAAGCTTTCGTGAGCTACAGTTCACTTCATCGGATGCATCCGATGAAGTGAGCTTTAGCTCATGAAAACTTATGCTCAAATACATTTGTTAGTCTCTAAGGTGCCACAAGTACTCCTTTTCATTTTGCGAATACAGACTAACATGGCTGCTACTCTGAAACTTTGAGAAAGGGGTGCATGAGTGTGAATTTATTGTAAGTATGCTTTCTCAGATCAATAATTGTAGGTAAGTATTTTTTATTTCTCCAAAGATAAGTGATATACTAGATCTCTGTTTCAGAAGATTCAAAAAGCTGAAGGTGTGGCTAGAAACCTGAAATAAGTTTACTTCAGTAGGAACTGGACTAGGGCTAACTTTTTCTCGAGTAGCCTTTCATATACAGTATAACCAAAACCACTGTTGGGTGGAGGGGAAAAGAGTTGCACCCTTTCCTTAAGTGATAAGGGAACACCGGGGGGAGATACGAATCAGTGCAGGTTCTATATAGCATGTAAAGAACCTTGTTATGGCTACACTTAAATAAAAAATCTACTTGTCAATTACTGTACGGTTCTTAAAACTTGTCTTTTTTTGTAGATTATCCCATAATCTAACATTAGACTAGTCTGAAGAATGTATACAGTGTATTGTGTGTTAGGTTGTAATTTGTACAATAGAGCCATAATAACATTGCTTGAGCTACCCTGACTTCAGAATTTGCCTAATATAACATTCATGCTGCTCTAATACTATTTTAAATTCAATGCCCTGTTATTTCCTTCTAAGTAAAAGGAATATGCAGGAAACTTGCTTGCTAAACTAGAGATTTCCTTATATCAGCATTCCTGTTTTGTCTTTCAACAAGTTCTAAGGCCCTGACAACTTGGGATCTAAAAAAAAATTCTTGGCACTTTTTACAATATTAGACATTTTCATTTAATGTTGCCTGTGTTAATAGCATTTTACCTGCCTAAATTTTCCTTTAATTTCAAAAGAGATTATTCATAATTTCGCTTCCTTATTTTTTTTTCTTTAGTGTTGGTGGCGCAGAATCAGTCTTGCCCATTACTGAAGAAATGGTGGATGATGAGAGCTTTGTACAAGACTTAGATTTATGTGTGTGAACATAGATGTTAATAAATAATAATATACATCCCTTTGTCTCATTCATAAATAATAATACATAGCATTTATACAGTACTTTCTCCCTGCAGATTTCTAAATGTTGGGTAAGCAGAATGAGAAAATCTTGACACATTTCCTACAATGTGGAATAAATTATTATTGCTATCTCTTTACAAATGAAATAAAACTTGAAAAAATATGCAACCAAGAAGAGAGCTTTTAAAACACTACTACATAGATGATTATCCCATTTAATGTGTCAGATACTTTAAGAATTAATTGTTTTCCACCTGGACCCTGTAATTCAATGCAATTAGCATCCTGGCATATATAAATGCATATGATCTTTAGAGGAACAGAAACAGAAAGTTAAGGGACACAAGGCTTGGAGGAGCTGGACAGACACATTCAAGTAATGGTACCCCTGGAATATGAGCTTTAGACAGGGATATTGTAAGAAGACAATACTGGCTGTCAAGGTTGCTTATAAAACCAGTCAAAGCTTATTGTGAAAACTGTGTTTGTGCAGGTGCAAAGTTCAAGTGATAGTCAAACATGCAATTTAGCAACCCAACAAGTAGATGACCTTGCTCTTTTCCCCCCACTATCAGTTGTGTGTAGTGTAGAAATTTGTGCTTCCAGGTTCTGTATTAAAATGTTGCTTTTTTAGAATTTACAAGCTTTGCTGTATGTATGTGTGGGTCCTCTGTGGAGGTGCTTTTGCTTTGATTTCAATCTGATTAATTAGTAATCCCCGGCACAGACCAGAGTGTTCGAGAAATCCCATTTTCCTTTCAGTTAATTATGACCTGGTGCTAAATCTCGCAGGATTCAGTGACATTTGTTTAGTACCAGCTTGTGTCTTCCAGTATATTAAGTCCTTGGTGGTTCTTTGTATCTCACTCTTTACTCTAACTATTTCAAATGAAGCTACTTGTCTATATGGTGCTAGTTGGCTTAACTCCTTTTTTTTTATCTGCATTTCCACCTAACCAGTGTTTTCTTTCAGTGTACTATCTATCGCCATGAGGGTAGATGTGAAGAGGAAGAGAAAATAGGGATAAAAACATGGTCTATGTCACTATTATTTGAGTTTAATTTGGTTTTCTTATTTTGACTGTAGGAAGTGTACTCAGGTTCTAGCCAATGGATAGTATAAGTCATTAGTGCAAATTTCATACAAACAAATGACTACCTTTCTCCTATAATCTATGATGTGGTAGGCATAATAAGACTAGTACTGTATGCATCTAAATGAAATTGTACAGCAACAAACCTGTGTGTATTCTTGACTTTTTTCTGAAGGTAAAAACATAAGGTTTTTGTAAAGAAATAAGTGAATAAAGCATGTGAAATGATTAGGTTGGCTCAATCCAATTCCTAGTGGACCGGTAACCACATCACACACTTTTGTTTTAAGAAAAAATCACTCTGGAATTCTTTGTTAGTAGTGTCAGCAGAGAAACAAAATATGGCTCAGATCTTTGCCTATAGGCAAGAATCACACTATAACTAGCTGGGTAGGGGGCACTTTTTAAAGCTACCTTTGCACTTCTCCAATCTTGGGTTAATCCACAGGCAAAAGTTAGAACAGCCAGACAGCTGCCTTGTAGTACAGTATTAGTCATCAGAAGCCACAACATGCCTGTCATAGAGTGATACTGGCCCTTTAAGAAGGAGCCAGGCCAGTGCTCCTGTGCTTAGGCTGCTCACCCCAATTAGGTTTAAAAGAGGTCACCTGAGCTGGAGTGGGGAGTTATGTCTGATTAGTCAAAGCCAAGAAGTAGAAGTTCCTTGGGAGCAGAGATGGTAGTAATCTGCTGGTGCCAAAAGGGGGTCTCTGAGAGGAAAGTCCTGGTTTGCAGTGCTCAGTGAACACATCACAGAAGGTTCCTGCAAGAAGCCCTGCAGCAGGGAGGGCTGAAAGGTAAAGGGGAAAATTCCTTGGGAGCTGTGGCCCAGGGTGGCCTGAGGAACTGGCTTTGTGAATTTTGCTTATGTTGGGGAAAGTTAAACTCTTAGAAAGAGACTATGGGTGTGGCAGTGGGTCCTCTGTGAGCTGGGCAGAAGGCCAGTTTATTACAGGGCTCCTACTTGAGCCATGGGTAGGGGAATAAAGTACTGCTCAGTGGAAAAGTAGAATTGGGCCTTGTTGTGCAGAGGCCTGTACTTTGTCATCTAAGGTAACAAGTAAAACTCAGCCAATTGAAGTCAGATAAACTGATACAAACTTGAATTGTTTCAGTTATAAGAACTGTGATGGGAGGCGGGCTTTAAGGATATGTCTACACTGCCACATAAGCTCTGGGTTAGTAGAACTCAAGTTAGTTGACCATGAAGTTGTTAATTTAGGGCTTGAGTGTCTACTCTTATTTTTAAACCGAGCTTAGGAATTGTTGAATCCTGGATCTCCAGCATTATGTGAGCCTAAGTCCACGCACCCGTATCACAAGTCTTCCTAGCACCCACACAAAATGTGTCCATTCTCACACTTTGACTGTGCTGTAGTGTGAGAAAACTAGACTGTCCACTAAACTTGACTATCTAGAGAACAAAGAAAGCTGCCCTGTGTTGTTAGGGGATACTTTTGGTGGATCCCCAAAGTATGAGTCTAGTGGGATTGCATCTACACTGAAAAGCAATATGTCTTGAATCCTGAGTCATGGCTTGACTCAGGCTCAGATTTTTATACTCCATGGGGTCTTGGGACCCTGATTCTGAACGTGGAGTTAGAGCAATTTGTGTGTAGACAGAAGGGGATTAGATTTGAGTCTGAATTTGAACTCTGGTTTTAAATCAGAGTGTAGACTTAACTGAAAGCTATCATAAAGTCACTGGTTGATATGACAAGCTAAAAGATTCTAGAAATGGGAAGAGATGTTTATAAATGTCAAATGTCTCATTTGATTGGTGTTAATGGGATGAGGCTGCCACACTTCTCACATACTGTTTATAGGGGTTGCTCAATGTAAACGGGTTGGGTGGATGGGAAGAATTCAGCTTTACCACCATGGCTGCCACCCCTAGTGTCTTCTGGGACCTGAGGATCCACCATAACACCATTGGGTCGTCTTCATCCCAATCCTGAAAGGCATTTTAACACGATTGGGCTAGAGAGAGGAAACCAATGACATCACCAGCTTCAGCTAAATCCTAAACAACACCTGGAATATGAAACTTTGGTTCCTGCTGTCACCCTCTCTTTCAAGTGTCCTCTTTCTTTCCCCATCTTATTTCCTTTCTTTACATACACACTCTCTCTCTCTCTCTCTCTCTCCTTTTGCTTTTGACTTAGCTGGCATGGCAACTCTATGCAATGCCTTTGCAATTCTAAGATCCCATGATGAGAGAGGGAGCTAAAGGTTACATCCTGATGCTAGAACAAGTTTTCCAAGTCTCAGAGTGGTTAATAACACCATATGCTTTGCCTGGGTTTCTCCAGCGGTGAGGCTGCAAGTATGAGTCAGCAGCTGTTTTCTATCTTTGCTTTTTTGTTTTCTCTCCCCTGTAGTGGGCATATGTGACAAAGGAAGCAGAAGCAACAACAGCTGCAGCCTGTCACCACTTACTACTTTTTGCCATTCCCCAAAAAGATTGTCATTGCCATCTTTCATATAATTTACAGGCCAGTTGAACAGTGGGATTTCCCTATTAAAAGCTATGTACACGTAAAGGGAATAAAAATATTGCTAAAATGAAAGTTGTATTAATTCCCTATTTAAAGTGCTTGAACTGTTTTTTTCTTTTTTCTGTACCTTGTTGTGATGGGGTGTACTGGGCCCTTAGATTCCCCCAAACCCAGTCTGAGCTGTGTAGTCAGTCTGCCTAGCAATCAGACAGCTCAGCACTGTTGCTTTTTTTTCTATATTGTATGTACTTCGAGTTTTAAACATACATTTTATTATTTTTTTAATGGTATTCTTTTCTATCAAGAAAAGATTGCAACCATCTCTCTAGCCAGATGAAACAAATGTTTCTGAACAATTGAATCAAATTTTCAGGAGGGTAAGTGGCAAATTTTGAAGTTTTTCCTTGGAAAATTTGAAATCTTGTAACTTCAACCAGCTTCATTTGTACTTTAGAATAGCGGTATAATAGTCATATTGAATTTCACATTGCACTTGGTGAGACATTTTACAGTCAGATTTGTAGCTGAGCCCTGGATGTTTGTGCTAAACAAGATAAGTAAATAGGTCAGCAGGCTTTAAAAAAACTCAGGTTGTCTGAGCCAGCTAAGATCAGAGAGAGAATACCCAGGGAAGCATTTACTAATGGACAAGTTAAGGTAGAAATGCAGAGATGAGGCAAAAACAAGGTCAAACATGGACAGACCATGCTGCCCAGAGATTGGTTCCTGCAAAGTAACCAAACCAAGCCTGAAACGTGATGCAATGCAATATGTAAATGTATATAAAGGAAGAGGTTCTGTGTAACTTTGGATGTGTGCTACACTCTGTATCCACCTGCCATGCTTCTGTCTGATCAACTCAGTGTAGCTTTGGTATGCCAAATACAGGAACTTGAGTGATAATATCTGGAGTTGATCTGAGTGTTTTGGATCCCAGAGAACTGGATGAAGTGTCCTTCCAGGACTGGGCAAGTTGATCTGGGTAAACCAAGTGGGAAAAGGGTTGGAGGGAATCCCAAGAAAATTCTAGCTTTAACTCTATGGATGAAATCCTGATTCCATTGAAATCCAATGATACAACTGCCTTTGACTTTAGTGTAACAAGATTTTACCACAGGGCTTACAAGTTTCTGGAACAGCCTCAGTTTCCCTCATCAAGGCCCATCACTAGGTCTGCAATGGAGTATGTTCAATATGGTGAGCTGATGTGATCAAGCGAAGATAAGACTAGGAGAACTACTAAAACTCTACACCTCAGTACAAATGATTATATATATTTTATTAAGCTACAGAGAGAATGCATGGCAAATTCCATCAGTCTCAGGTTCCCATTCCTCAACAGCATTGCAGGACTTAAGTGTTTGAGGCTGATTTTGGGGCAGTGGGGGATTCCAACTGCCTTTTTAAGGCTTTGTGATGCATCATAATAAAAACTACTTTTCCTATACCTGAAATGTGTACTCAACCCTAGCCGGCGGGCTAACTGTATTTCCCAAGTAACAATCTTTTACTGCACCTGGGTGTTATGGAGTCAAATACACCCTTCAAAGCTGAGAGTAGTCTTGCATCTTCTCTGTCACTGCATACAGGGTCGCCAGTAATTCTTGAAATGAACCATCTTGCCTATCTGTATGCATTGCTTGATGGGATGAGCCAGTAACTGACTTTTAAGCAGGTGTTTGTGCCTTAAAAATAAACAGTTTATCCATGATTATCTTCTCTGAGCGTTGGCCCTCTAATAGGGCCACAGAATATACACTTCAACTAATTATACCTTCTCTAAACTTCCAAAGGTACAATGCTAACACAGAACTGGCAAATTAACACAGTAGGTTTCCAAGTCTGGATCTACATTCAAAACTGCCTTCACCATGGTTATCTTTATTTTGTTTGATCTTCATCTAAGTAAATATTTATCCAAATGTAATCTTACTCCAACATCCCTGAATACAAAAACTACTCCTTCTTATTCCTTAACAAGGCAAGGTATGAGATCTGTGTTTTTTCCCCCTCAGAATTGCTGTACGTCTGCAGTCACTATTGAATCATAAATTATTTTTATTTTTTTAACTCGTATTGATGCCTATTTTATGACTCTTCTAAAATATGAAATATAAATAAGCTGACAAATAGCATTCTGATACTGTATTAAGTGGTCACTTAATCTTTGGATTCTGATTATGCACCTATTGAACCATTTATTCTATGGTCTATGAAGTTACCATGACTTTTGGACACAATTGTAATTTTAATACTGGAAAAACGAGGCACGCTAAATTAGTAACTGTATTACAATCCGGTGTTTCAGTGTGTGTTCAGAATGCAACGGTCTGTTAGAATGTCTGGGATTTCATGGTTAACGGTCTCTTAGGAAAGGTGTTAAGGATTTTTAATGATACGTGGTCAGGAGTTTCGGCCCCAATCCTGGAACCAATAACGTACGCCAGTAACTACTCCGAGTTCAGAGCAATGGGACTACTCAAGTAGGGAAAATCTCATGTTTATAGAGCCATATCTGTTTTGGGTTGTATGTATTTATCTGGAACACTGCACCGCCGGCAGCAGCACGCTAGCGCACTGAAAAGAATAGAGTCAGTGGCTATGTCGACGCCACAATTAACCCATGCCTGCTGAGTTGAGCTCGCAGGGCTTAGGTTAAGGGACTACTTAATTGCCATGTAGAAATTTGGGTTTGGGCTGCAGACTGAGTTCTGGGACCCTTTCTCCTCACAGGTGACTCCAGCCCAAGCCTGGACATGTACACTGAAACTAAAAAGCCCCTCAGCCTGAGCCCAAGTCAGCTGGCATGGGCCAGCCAGGGTTTTTAAATTGCAGTTTAAACGTACCTAGTGAGAACAATGCCACCTACTGAATCACCTAGCAACACTTCCTGTAGTATTACCTAAATTATCTAATCCATATACAGGCCTCACTGGATACTGCTTTGTTTATGAAATCTGACAGGATCACAGCACAAAACAGAATGACCATGGTGTCATATTGAGGACTACTTGTGGCACCTTAGAGACTAACCAATTTATTTGAGCATGAGCTTTCGTGAGCTACAGCTCACTTCATCGGATGCATACCGTGGAAACTGCAGAAGACATTATATACACACAGACCATGAAACAATACCTCCTCCCACCTCACTGTCCTGCTGGTAATAGCTTATCTAAAGTGATCATCAAGTTGGTATTGTTTCATATTCTCTGTGTGTATATAAAGTCTGCTGCAGTTTCCACGGTATGCATCTGATGAAGTGAGCTGTAGCTCACGAAAGCTCATGCTCAAATAAATTGGTTAGTCTCTAAGGTGCCACAAGTACTCCTTTTCTTTTTGCGAATACAGACTAACACGGCTGTTACTCTGAAACCTGTCATATTGAGGACTGTGTCTTTAAGGGCTACGCGTCCCATACGCTCCAAGTGAGGCACTATGAAGCCCTTTTTGATGTTCTGCAGAGTCAATTGGAATCAGATACAGAATAAATAAGATCTTTTGCAATCACCTTCAGCACTGAACCCTACAATGAAGTCTTATTCATTCCTCTCCACTCAGTGATTGTTTCCAATCACACTCCATGCATAGACTAACATTTTTGTTGACTAATGTGTTTTAAAGTGCTGAAAGTTTGTTACATTTATTTTGCAGTCAGTCACATACTGTAAATAAAGTAAAAAGTATATTTTTCAGTTGGAAAACTAATCAGACATTTTTCTTTGAAGAAGTCCTATGTTGGTATGAAAGAGACTGTACATTACAAACCATTATGCCACCACTGGATAAACATAAATTTTCAAATTGTGTGGAACTTTTCTCAGTTTTATCATACCAAATGAGTACACTGTGAATAGTAATTACTACAGTGGTGGATTTAGAGTTTCTTGGGCCCTGTATGCAGATTCATTTCCCCCCCCACCCGCTCCCCCCCACCCCTTGGGACCCAGCCAAGAAAAAGAACATTCTTTCATCTTCCCCCTTTTTTCATTCTCTCCCCCTCCTTCCTCCTCCTATATAAGTAATAGGAAGTAAATGGAAATAAAGTGAGGTACCTTGATTGGGGTGCAGGATGGGGTATGGGGTCAGGCTGTGAGAAGGAGTTTGGGTGCAGGCTGGGGCAGCGGGTTGGGATGTGGGAGGGGTGAGGGATACAGGCTTTGGGAGGAAGTTTGGGTGCAGGCTTGGACTGGGGCAGAGGGTTGGGGTATGGGAGCAGTCAGGAGGCAGCATTTACCTTGGGCTGCACAGCTCCCAAAGTGAGTGGCACACCCCTCTGGCAGCAGCTCCTGAGAACGGTGGGGGGGACATAAGGTGGACACTGCCTTCAGGTGCCGCCACCACAGCTCCCACTGGCTGCAGTTCCCAGCCAATGGGAACTGCGGAGTCAGCGTTTGGTGCTGGAGCAACACGCGGAGACATCCCCCTCCGGGGGCCACAGGGACAGGCTGGCCACTTCCGGGAGTGGCATGGAGGGAGGGAGGCAGCGTGGGAAGGGAGTTGTCTTAGCCCTGCTGTGCTGCTGCTGGCATGTCTCTTCACGCCCCTTGGTGGGAGGATGGCAGCGGGTCTCCGTGTGGTGCCTGGGGAGGGGGCAGCGTGCAGAGCCACCTCCCCCTGGCAAGGGGCATGCAGAGACGTGACAGCAGGCAGCCGCTTCTGGGAATGGCGTGGGGC
This sequence comes from Eretmochelys imbricata, assembly GCF_965152235.1. Lineage (NCBI taxonomy): Eukaryota > Metazoa > Chordata > Testudines > Cheloniidae > Eretmochelys > Eretmochelys imbricata. Next base: position 130,896,172 of record NC_135573.1, on the reverse strand, counting down.
CACGGAATGCAGGCAGCCTGCCTGCCTGGTCCCTGCTGGCTGGGACTCGGGGCCAGATGAGATTTGTCCTGCATTTTGGGATGGCCCCCTGTCATTGGGGGCCCCGTGCCACCGCATTGTTTGTTGCATGGTAAATCCGCCTCTGAATTACTATTAAGAATTATACAGACAGTGTGCATGCAAGCTCCATTTACTAAAATTAGTTCATCCTTTGACTCTTATGCCAATGTGTTCCTGGGCGCTACTCTTTTGGGGAAGGGGGGGATTGCACAATGTTAATTTATGCAAAAAAGTATATATTCTCACTTTATAGCTTCTGTAGTATATGAAATTCCCATTTTCCCCCCACAAAAACAAAACCAATGGCCCAAATTCATTACAGCCCTAAGTGAATGCAACTCCATGGACAATGAGACCCCTTACATGCCAGAAAAGGATCTGGCACGGTATTCCCCATTTGTGCTTGAACAAATTGCTGTACTTTCCAACACAAAGGTTTCTATTCACCAATGAGTTGCTCCTTTGAAAGAAACAGGATCATACCAGTGTAAAACTGGAGTGGCAGTGGCTTAAATCTGATGGGATAGCTAGATCTTTTTTTAAAAAAAAAACTGTTTATAATTACAAACATATATTTGAAATATTATTGCTTCTGTAAAGAAAAGCATTGTATTTCCAGCTGAAAGATTTTCTCCTAAGAAACGCATGATTTTAAACTAAGAACAGTTTAGAGCAGATGGTTGTTTATAAGGAGGTAATAAGTTGTTGGGTTGTACCTTTATGGGGATTTTATATACCACTTTAAAAAAAAAAAAGTGACAGCACCTGATCCACTAGAAAAATAGATATTGTCCCACAGAAGCAAAAGGCACCAAACGATATCTTAGAAACAAAAGAGTGGTGTTAGACCAAAACAACAAGACAAACAGATGCACATGCACACACAGACACACAAGTTCCCAAGAAAATTTAAGGAAGTTGTAGGGTATGGTCACTCTATAAGCAAACTAGATAGTCCATAGAAAGTATTGGGGATTAGTTATAAAAATATATTATCCCAATAGCAACTCAAGAAATCAAATTACGTTGAAGTCAAAATTAACTTCAACAAATCTCCTCCTCTTGTTTGCAAGTGTAGGTAACACTTGCACCAAAGGACTGGAATCCCATATCCCTATTAAAGGTAGTTAGTTTAATTCTTGATTTTTTTTTTTTTTTGCATGTACTCTCTCATAGATTTGTATTCATGGTTAAAATATGAACACCTGCCTAGTCTTTTGAGAACTGAAGACATTCCCAAAGCATGGTCAATCCCATCACAGTTTGTTTCTGTTACATAAACTGTAGACTTCATTTTTTTTTCCTATTTTGACATAAGGACTAGTGTTTTGTGAACTGTTGGGTGCTTAGCACTTCTGGAAATGAGGCTGCATATGTAGGTGTCTAAATATAGGTGTAGGATCCTAATTTTAGGCGAGTTAGGATTAGTTAGTTGAAAGCTTAATCTTGGCATTTATCCCTGGGAGCTCCTGCTGTAAATGTTGTATTTTGCATGTACTCACTTGGGTGTGAAGGGCTTACCGTTCCAGGAATAGATACTTCACTTGTACCAGACTGTATAGATAGCAAATTTCAATGAAGAGGAACAAAATCCAATAATAAGGAAAACAGGCTGCCAGAGTCTGCAGGTGGTAATAGAGGAGTTTAAAGCAAAGGGACCACAAGGAAAAGGAATATAAAATCTCATTCAGTAACTGAAAAAGAGGGTGTATACCACATCCCCATTGCTAGGATCTGCAGAGACAGAACACACTAGAGCTATCAGCAAACAAATAGCATTCAAAACTGAACATGGCACAGACATCTTGCAGAATTTTTTCTTGTTTTTTACACACAGCATGAATGGGCAAGATGTGAGAGCCTGATTCAGTTCTACTTTTTGGAACAGGAAGGAAAGGTGGCATATAAAACACTATTCCCCAGAGGCTTTTTAACTAATGGTAAGGGGAAGGTGTCAGCAATACAGTTGGCAGTCTGTTCTTGCCAGATTTTTCCCTATACTGGCAGAGGTATGACTAAGATCTGGCAAGTCTACTCCCCTCGGATGATCTTCTTTTAGAGCAAGATCCAGTAGTGACCTAATTAGTTACTCTGTACTATAGCCAACATTCTGCTCAGGTAGTTCCTCTCTCCTGGCCAAATTGGCATTGATGAGATGTGGAGAAGATGGATCCTGGCTATTGCTATCTCTCCCTGACCTTTTAGGTGCTAGGAACTCACACCCAAAGGTCAAGGTCAAAGATCAAAAGAATAGTCATAGAATTTGTGGTAGGAGCAGATGTGCAGAAGCAGGCTAGCCCTTGGAGAGGTCTGAAACCTGCAGGCACAAGGGATAGTGTTTGCCAATAAGGACTGCTAGAAGTGAAGCATTGTCTGGGATTGTGGGAGGGGTCACATAACTGCCGCGGGGAGACTGATGGAGGGTATTGCCAGGCTTGGTAGCAATTGAACAACTAACTATTTCTAGTGGACTGATAAACTGTGGGCAGTGCAAATGTGCCCAGCTGCAGTCCTGGCACTAATTAGCAAAAGTTAGGTGGCTGAGGAGTTAGAAGCTCCTTCTAGCATAGCTAAGTGGAAGCCCCAGAATGGATGTATGAGGTGGCTAAGGATTGTTCATGTCTCTCTGCACAAGACGTGCTTAGACAAGCCTCGCCTACTATATCCACATCAGGGAAAGAGAGAGGAAAACAGGAGGGGGTGGAACAATCTCTCTGTTCAAATGTGCATAAGGTGGGGCAAATGGAAGAGGAGACCACTCTTGTGCTGGCTTGGATTTCATCCAAAATGCTTTACAGACAAAATTACTCATAAGCTAGAGGAAAAATAGAAGGCACGAGGAACTTTGAAGAGCAGAAGTGAGTTATTGGTTGGGAAGGGGAAGAAAGAAGAGACCTAGTTATACTGGGGAATATAAATGGAAGAGCGGATGATTCAGCACTTGTAAAATGCAGTGTAGCATTTGATGACGGTAACTGAATTGTAGGGGATGTGTTGTGAATTTATTGTTGATGATGCAGGGCTGACTTGATATCGATGGAGAAAGAAGACTTCTCTCTCCTTAATACTGCCTGTAGCAAAGGCAATGATAGTGTGAACCTCCACACATGCTGTTTACCCAGTTTATAGCTTTGTTCTGATCAAAGCTGTTTAAAAACAATTGGCACAGCAGAGTGAAAAATGACCAAATGAGGATACCTGTCAATAGTGGGCTTTTGTTTTTGTTTTTAAAGGCGGGGGGAAGCTGCTAAGGTGCCAAAGAATCTGAAGTAAAAACTATTCTTAATAATATAATATCTGATCTCTGTGATTAGAGAGAGACTTTACTGCTAAATTTGTGAAATTCCTCAGCCATCAACCATCTAAAAGTTAGTAAAGTTGGATATAACATTGAGGGAACGATAAACAGATGGATATTTGAAATTGGAAAATAAACATGTCAGACTCTCATTTATCAAGTGATGAAGCTTCTTAGTAAGTTGTTAGCTTTTAATCACTTGTAGTTAATAAATTCCTAGAATAGGAATTGCCTTTGAAACAACTTACTGCTCATCAAGTCATAAATGAATAAGTTATAACATCTCTAAATAATATGAAACGTATTAAATGAATGAAGTGAGGTGATCTTCTTCTGGTCATTAAGGGTTAAACTGACAAATAGGCTCCTACAGTAAGATCTGTGAGTCCATGCTCTCTCATCTCACAATCAGGTTTGAGGTAACTACACGTACAATTAAATATTTGAACTTGTGATCATATAGGCCATAAGAGGAAGTGGAAGACAGTGGCCCCACTGATTTTTTTTTTTTTAATTGGCTCAAACCTACATTATGTTGGGTCGATGTAATCACCTACCTGTGAAATTGTGACCCTAAATGTAGGGTGACCACATTTCCCAAAGGGAAAATGCCCCACCGCGTGGGGCTAGCCCAAGCCCCTCTTCCTCAACCCCCTTGCATGGGGTTAGCCTGAACCCTTTCTCCCACCCCCTCCCCCCCTTCTGCATGGGGCTGGCCCGAGCTGCTCACCTGAGCCCCTTCCCCTCCAGGACTAGCGTACGGACCCCACCCTGCCCCCCACGAGAGGCTGGGGCTGGCATCACTGCTTGCTCGAGCCCTGCATGCCCCCGCCAGAGCCCTGCATGTTCCTCAACGCCCCACTTTTTTGGCAAAAATGGCATTTGTCCCATTTGCTTTTCTCAACTGATCAAGTTGGCAAGAGCAAACAGGACAAATAGCCATTTTTGCCAAAAAAAAAAAATCTGGATGTCCAGGACAGGGTTTAAAAAAGGGACTGTCCCGGCCAAAAGGAGACATATGATCACCATACCTACATGGGGACAAAATCTACATGTAATAGGGAAAAAATGAGATAAAGTAGCTTTCAAGGTCTTCTAATAAAGCAAGAAGAAAATTCACCATCAAGAATAGGAAATCACAAATAAGGGCGTCTGGTTATTATCATGTAAAGAAAATAACAAGGACCATATCAGACGATGAGGTGGAAGCAATGGCAGTGCGGTACTTCTAATGCCTTGGGCAACAGTACATAATTCCAAGTAACAACACATCACCAAACAAAGTATAAGGGGGGTGGGAAGAAACAAATCGGCAAAAACCTATAGCTATTTTTTACAAAGTGTTGCATAAATGATAAGAATACTATATTCAGTATTGATCGGTGACCTTTTTAGTACACAATTCTGTTCTTATGCATGGTATCAGTGGAAATCAGAATACAGATCATTTGTATGAGAGAATTTTGCAGTGTTATTTCACTTGTGGATTGATACATGACCTACTATTTTATTAACTTTTCAAAGAAATCTATCTGGGCGGGATGAGAATGTGTTTTTGTTTGTTTGTTTGTTTTTTAATTTGAGCTAATTTAAAAACTCCAGTTTAGGCCCTAATCCTACAAACATATACTACCAAGAATGTGAGACAGTGAATTCTATTGCACAGGTCATGCTAGTAAGCAAAATGTTCAGCAGCATGTTTGTGCAGTGTCATACTCTTGATTTTTACACTGATATTGCTCACTAATTATTAGTGTGTGTCTTTGAACTAGGTTTAGGTAAACCAGTTCTGACATAACAATTGATAGAACTTTTATCCAAACATCACTGGGGATTTTTAAGACTAGGTTGGACAAACACTCGTCGGGGTGGTCCAGGCTTACTTGGTCCTGCCTCAGCGTAGGGGTTGGACTTGATGACATAACAAGGTCCTTTCTAGCCATTTCTATGATTTTGAGAGAACATGAAGAATGTGAAGCTTGCTGCCTGCCCAATCCATTGGAAAGTCTGGCCTACTGAGACTTTGTTAAATGTTGGTGACACAGAGATTATACAAATCACAGGAAGAAAGAACAAGAGGTAGACAGGAAATAGGCATACAAGTGCCTGATTACAAGCCTTGAAGTGGGTTGGGAAATATGTACAATATTTAAAAAAAAAAAAAAGCCTCTTCCTAAGGACTGTCTGCTTTAATGATTTCCTGGTCTCTACTACCTCTCCTAATGCAGGCTTTCCCTTTCATCAGAACTTTGGCCTAGACCCTGAAATTTATTTGGACACCTTATTGCCATTGAGATCAAGCCTTTTCCCCAGCATACTTTTCTGGAGCTGGCTCTTTAAATTTGGCAAAGTCAAGCAGTTGCAACCTTACAGTGTCCATTTTGCAACAGGTAGCTGCTAGACTACGTTTCCTCTTCCAGCCACTAAGTACTTGTTTGGGGTTTTTTGTGCGGTGTTTTTTCCTTTTTTCATTACTGATGTGGCACATTATCTGCATTATGTGTACCTGGGGAGAGAGAGCACAGTGGTGGTCGTTTGGGGAAGGGAAGTAGAAAGTGGAGTGGCCTGTGAAAGAGATCCAAAGAACCCTGGGTAGGTAGGTGGAATCAGTGGAAAAGATTTCAAAGTTCAGAAAAGTGTCTGAATATTCCAGGGTTTATTCAGGCTGGCTCCTGGAGCCTTTTGAGGCTCACCCTATGAGAACGGTCTTATTTTATTAATGTAGAAAATGGCATTTGAACTTCTCCCAGCTTCCACACTGAGTTTTACATAACTGCATTGCCTCAATAGAGGGTCAAATAAAATGAAATGCTTCCAAGTGTAAAATTCCAGAGAGCTGCAAGCAAGCTCACTTTAGGCTCAAATAGGCCTATATTCCCTATGGTTCATATTTTCTAAAAGCCAGGCAATGCAGCCCTAATTGAGTCATTAACGCATCCGTGTCTTCAGTCACTGCATGAATTTCATTTGCATGTTTATGTGTATCTAATTTAACCTTAGAAAAATATTTTTAGATTAAATTCACATTCTATACAGGTACTTCCCCACAGATCATGCAAGCCCACTGTCCTATAGTGAAACAAAATTTCTCCAAGAATTAAGCAGTTTCTGTTCCATGTTTTTATACTGCTAAATAGTGCAGTGGTTTCTAAACAGATAAAAAGCTCAATTTTTAAACAAAGTCAGTCAAAGTTAGTCAGGAAATTGTTTTATAGCTATTAAATAGCCTATAGCTGGTATCACTTTGTAATCCTTTAAACCACCATTTGTGACTAGCCTGTTCTGTTTGTGGTTTTTTTTTTTTTTTTTTTTTTTTTTTTTTCTGGAGGCATAGGTAAGTGTGTTTCCAGAGTGCTCTGATGCAGGCAAGACATATAATCCCCAGATATAGATGTAGGAAAGCTAAGTTTTTTTTGTTTGTTTTTTTTATTGATAGAAAACACCAGGGAGCAGTGTACATGTCTGTTGATGCATTTCTCCTTCATTAGCCCAAACTCTCTTCCAATAAACACTTTTAAAATGATCAGCCTGGGGATAATGATTATCTGCTATAAATATCTCTTCCTCGAAAATTCTAGCTACTAATAGTCCAATCCAGCTTCTATTGAAGTCTGCTGGAGTTTGGCCACTAAGTTCAATGGGAACAAGTTTGGGCCCTAAATGTGCTTGTTAAGCATACATGAAGAACTCTACATTATAAGTGGGATTCCTGTTGGAGCTGGGGGAGAGGGGAAGGAGGAATTAATTATAACACTAAAGGGACTCATGCTGGAGGATTCAGACATGAAGTACAAGAAACATACATGTAAAACTTTCTATGGGTGAAGAATTTTTCTCATTGGCGCATCAGCATGAGGATGATACACCACTGAAATCCAACTGAAGCTCTACTTTAAGAGCTTTAACGGTGTATAGGTCATGGGCTGGTTCTCTGCACAGGAATTAACTTCATCCCATGAGAATTAGCTAGTTATTCTCAAACTTCTTGACCCTGGAGCCCCATTACTATTGTTTTCCTCTTCAATGTGCTCTGGCTTAGTCATAGAATTTAAGGCCAGAGGGGACCACCATATCATCTAGCCTGACCTCCTGTACATCACAGGACAACAACACCACCCAGCACCTTCACACTAAAACCAATACAATATATTCTCCCTACCCACCTCTTGCCATATTCACCTTTCATCTTTCTGATCTCCAGTTGTTAGAATATGACATTGTTCTGAATAATAGTTTGACTAGAGCTGGTCAGAATTTTTTTCCACCAGGAAAATTTGAAAAATCAAAATCTGAAATTTTGACCAACTGAAATGTTGATGCCGCTCTAGTGATTCATGGGAATGGTTATTGGTGTACATCATGAGCCCATTCTCCTCACTAGGCGAGGCTCATTGGTCAAACTACATCTTCTTCTTTCTTGGTGAGAGGAACCAACGTGTCATGGGAGATTAGTCTGGCTGGGGAGACTGGCCCATGGAGGAGAATATGAACATGAGGTACCCAAATGGCAGCTTCCATGGCTGCAATTCCATATTTCCTGTTTTGTACAAAAACTGATTTTTTTTTAATTTTCAGGCATTCAATGAAAAACTTTTCCATAGAAAGCAGACACTTTTCACAAAATATTTAATTTAGTCAAACCCAGTTATCTGTGAATTTTGTTTGTGGTTTGTTTCAAAACAGTTTTGCTGGAAATTTTTTGACCAGGCTCACTTATGATGGGTTTACAAAATGTAAACTAGTTTTGTTGTGGGGGAGAGAAATCCTGTGGATGAGGTTTCAGGAGTATTCTCTCCCTGTGTTTGTTTTAAATCTGTACCTAACGGGACAGATTTAAAACAGTCTAGTGCAATCCAAATTTTTAAAAATATTACTTCTGCAAATAATAGTACCCTCAAAAGGTTGGACTGACCAAGAGCAAGGACAACATACTCTCACCCCAACCATGCAGTTTGAATGTGAATGTGTGAGAGCGCGCATGTGTGTGTTTGTATACACGTATAACGCTTTCCCAATCTTCAAATACTTTTTAAAATTCAGCTTTGTATGGCTCAGTTACTTTTGCTCATAATTATTCCCCGCTTTCTTACAACACTCCATTGTTTCTTTCTATTTATTTATTTATATTTCCTGTCACTTTGTCATTCTCTGTTTCTATCTCTCTTCCCCTCATCTTGTGCTGCCCATTAATGGAAGAGGAGGTTGCTGAATAGGGTAAAGGTGACTTTATTTGACCTTCCCCTTCCCTCACCCAGCTCTTCAAATAGAGAGCAGGAAGGTGCAGAGATGTGGGGCAAGTCTTTGCTCAGCATAAGCAGCCAGTGGCCAGGCATATAGGTTCCCAGAGCTCTGCTGAGCACAGTCTTGAGACTACTGAAGTAGCTATGATTTTGTGGGACTCCTAGGCGGTTATAAAACCCAGAGGTAGAGCTGAGTGAATATATTCTATTTTTTTGGTGGCTTACCCAATAAAATTGAAGACATAAATTGGTCCGTTTCAAACCAAACCTGATTTTTTTTTCTTGCTGAAATGAAGAAAAAAATGGCTCAAACAAAATAACTTGTGTGTTTCATGACATATTCAGGGGTCTTTTTACACTTCTAATTTTTTTTAAACAAATCCTTTTGAAATGCAATGGAAAGTTTGTTTTAGTTTCTTTTCTCTTTGACCTAGGTAACAAATAGTCTTGTTCTCCCTGAAATGGCCTGTTTGACTGAAATTTTGCCCCTCTGTTGGGAGAATCCCGAATCACACTGGGTCTAGTACCAGGCCCACTGGTTGTCTTTCCATTGATTTCAGTGGGTGTTGGATATGTCCTGTTTAAGATGCTGTAGACAACTGGGACTCACCTATGTACAGCCTATCAGCTTCTTCTGAGTGAAAAATTAAAAGTTATGTTTCTGAGTTCATGTGGATGAGCAAGTGAAAGATCTTAAGCAGGCTTTGTTTTGTGAGTACATTGTATGTCTAACTTGTTTGCACATGTTTCTATGCCACTAGACTGACTTTTTCCCTTCTATACCATTATTATTTCTTTTAAAAATCTAATATATTGGCTTTTTGACCCAAAAATAAATAATCTCTGAAATCGGAGTAACAGCTACTGACTATTTTATTTTACATTTCAGTACCACTGATTAAGCACAGAATAAATCATATTAACAAAAAAAAAAAATCAAAAGGTATTGTTTGAGACTTAGCTGCCAAGCTGTTTATATAACAGGTATTTTGTTTCTGTGGAAAAGGTTATAATAAAATTACTTAGGTGGCATTAATGCCTGTGGGCTTCAGTAGGCCATGTATACATCTGGGGGTTTGTTTGTTTGTTTTTTGCTTTGTTTTGATTAGAAAGAGGTCCAAGGCAGTAATCAAGCCTGAATAAGCATAAATGGAGCAAGAACTTGTATTTATTTATTAATAATAATAAATAATATAATAGAAATATTTTTACAGGTAACAGTTCATCTTGGGGAAACCACATTTTCATGAACCTCAAGGTATTTTTCAGGTATTTGGGAACTCTGAATTCATCCACCCCTAGGTGGTATTCTATTTTTTAAGATCGGAAAACTGAGGCAAGCTAGTTAAGTCCACAGAGAAAGTATTAGAACTATGTCTAGTAATCAGAGTTTCCTGTGTCCTTTCTCTGTTCAGAGCAGTATGCATTATTCTCTGTTAACTAAAGAAACCATTGTTCTCTAGAAATACATTTCAGGATTCTTTTATTAGCCTTTTGGGAATTTTGGGCCAAAATTGATGTCAGTGGAGATGTGCCGGCAGAGTTTAGGCTTTTTAAATATCTTTGTGTTTCTTTTTCTAGAAAACTATGAAACAACTTTTGTACAACAGGATCATCTCTTCCCCTTTTCCCAGAGATTTTATTTTTCCAGAGATGGAAGTTATATTATCAGAAATTAGGAAAGTCTATTTTTTTTCCAGCGCTACATACAGTGCTGTAGACTTTTCTGACTTCTGTGAAACTATCAAGTCTACCATTTCACAATGAATAGATTTGGAGTGGAACACCTCTTTTTCATGTATGGTAACTATACATTAAAGGAACCGTTTTTAATAGAATTTCAACTCTTAGCCATATTGTTAGCACTTTAGGTAAGAAATAAGCTTCCTCAATTTAAGAAAATTGAATGGGGAAACTATTCTCCCAAATGTAGAAGTTGTCTTTTAAACTTTAGTAAAAGTTGATTTTCCCCTCCCCCACCCCCCTGAATTTCCACTTTTCAGAGCTCAATTTCAGACTTTCAAAGCTTTCTTCAGAGCTAGTAAAAAGCCTGTCAGAAAACTCTTGTTGCCTCTAGTAAGCCAGGGGCTTAGGGTGTAATTAAAAGAATGATTTGCTTCAATTTCCCAGATTTTCAGTTCTCACCTAGTCATGTATCACAAATCACTTTGGTTCGGGGGGGCTGTCATGATCTGTGGACAAACAACTCGCCACCCCAAAAATACATTATTGCTTTAATATATTTATAATCTGATCTAATAGTTAGCTTTCAAGCATTAACAGTGATATATTTCATTTTATTAAAATGTATATAATAAGAGGATCCAGAGTTAAATAAGGACTACATAAAACCAAGAGTTTTTGAAGAGCTATAACCTTCACAATGCAAGCTGTAAACAAACCTCTCTGTAATCAGTAAGAAAGAAACTTTCCCTGTGAGCAGGTTATTCCATAATTGCCTACAACAGGCTCTCTTGGACCTTCCTGTGAAGCAGTTGGTGTTGGAGAGGATCAGCAAAGGGAAATTAGATAGAATATTGGTCAGATCTTCTGGGGCCTTTATAACACTATGTTAATTGAAATACCAAAGCATCCCTCAAATACTGTTTTGCTGCAAATGTTCAACTTCTTACTGTAAGGCTGGTCTGCCTACCCCAACTTGTTCCAAAATACGGACTGTTAAATTTTGATTTGGCATGCTGCCTTTGAATCTATCATTATACCGATTCAAAAGCTAACAGTTCTCCTATAAAGGGTACATAGAGAGACTGTAGCTGCTATATAGGGCTGGCCAGAAAACAAATTCCATTTTGCAAAATATTTGAAGCTTGTTTTCATGTCAAAGCAGAATGATGCCTTTTTTCATAATGAAAATGACTGATCCCTTGACTTATATGGCACACCTATCCCCTGTTCTAGACAAACATACAAACAAGATCTATTAAAATCATACAAAAAATTAAAACTAATTTATAATGCTGGTCATCACAACTAATAATTCTTTTAGCCACAAACCCACATAGTCCTCAAAAACTCAACCCCCTATTCTTTCAGGCTATATCCTTCAGTGATATAAACATACTTTCTTTTTCTTAGTGGTGGATTGTTCAGTAAAAAACTCCTATAATCTCATCACTGGAAGATGGAACTCCTGCACCAGTAGGATTGTGGCAGAGGATTTAGCTACTCAACTCACATTATTGTCAATGGGTCTTGGCTAACTAACACCTGCTGTGATGATTTGAAAGTTTAGAGGCCAATATTTATTTTATGTGGGTAAGATGTTTTCCTAAAATAAATCATCTGAGAAATTTCAGTTCAGTATTTAAAAAAACCCTAAATATAACACAATTAGCAAAGGGTAATGTGTCTTGTAACTCAATTATTTGAATGTATGTGTTTCTAATTGTTTTTCTTCATAAAGACTTGCCATTTAGAGGTAATCCCATTATGGTGTATAGCTTCTTATACAGGACAGAAACTGAAGTAAATTCCCTGAATTCAAATGACTCAAACTAAATGTTTGTGAATGGATTAAAACTCTTTGATAAAAGACATTTCAAGGAACAGGTACTAACATCCCATATAATCAAAACAATAACCTCTTCCAGCAGACAGTATTACCTGGGGAGTGCAATGAAGGAAATGCTTAAATGTAGCCACTAAAATAACTGTATTTAAAGATGCTACAATATTATGAAAGACAATACCTCTTTAGAATGCATCTGACAACACTTGGCCAGATACTAGAGCAGAATTTACCAATTAGCAAAGAATTTCATCCAGAATTTGGACTGTGTATGTTTCATCCTGCGTATTTGAAATTCAAAACACTTGGAGGCCATGGGTTACAGATGTTACTGTGGAGTCAAAAGGGAGTCACATTTTCACCAAGTTAGTAGAAGTTTAGCTGAACTTGTCTAAGTTAGAAAGTTTTCAGTTCAGTTTAGATTTTTTTTTCTACCTCTCCTGGCATGCCAGCTCTGTTCTCTTCACCAGTATTCTATGAACTGGTAGCTGACTTACCATTGGATTGGGTTTACGGTTTAGTGGAGCTCCCAAATACATTCTAATAGGCCAAAGTTTCCCAACACTCTTATATATCCATAACAGTGTATTTAGGTGTTCTATTCCTGTAGATTCCAATTTGAAGTTCCTTTCTAATACTATATCTGAATAACAAACTAGCACCTAGAAGTGTTATTTACTCCTAATATACATATATTCTTTTGGTAAACAAGAACAGAAATACAAAGCAGTTCTTTCATTTTCACTTTTAGGCATCCATTTCCAAACCACAGCACTTAAGAGACTTGAATTACATCAATGTAAGAAGCTTTTGGTGCTTTACTAAGAAAGTTCCAAACTAATTAATGCCAACTCACAAAAGAAAACTACACAAAATAAAAATGAAAGCTGAGAAATTATTGGTCTAAAATGATTAATAATACCATCAGATGGTGGTGCAAAAGTAATAATAAATTAATAGATCGTAAGAAGAACCTCGAACAAATGCTTGTAAATCAGAGCCAGAACTTGACCCATAACGTCAGCTGCAAATGAGCTCCACAGATAGATAAGAATGATTAAACTTAATTTTATAAAGAAGAGTGAGTAGACTGCTATGAGGTGAGTGCAGTGTTTGAGATGAAATATAATTAAATAGAATAAAGCTTTATCATGGAATTCAGATTCTACTTAGGCAATTGTGTATATCCACTTACAAACAGAAATACCAGAGTGACCACCTATCAGTCTTGATAATTAGAAGGATCCTAACATTGTAGTATCTGAGCACTTTATTAGAGTTTATGAGCTAATCCACACATGACAAAAAGAATAGAATTCTTAAACTTATGTTCCAAAATAAAGGTTTCTTTTTTCTTTTCTTTTCTTCTTTTTTTCTTTTAAGATCAAGTATCTCCAGTATCTGTCAGTGGTAGAGATGTACAGAAATCTAAACCTTATATTGCAAACTCTAGACAAGTTGAGATCTACATCCAGACTTCATGGCAATCTCTTTATAGAGCCATATCAAATGTATCCTCTTTGTAGGCTAGCTGTGGTTCTTGATAATAAGTCAATCATGAATGCTCAAGTTCTTAATTTACTACCAGATTCTGGTAACCTGAGTACTCATGCTGAAGAGCACACCATCAGAATCTGATGCTTAAAAACATAAGGATGGCCATATTGCATCAGACCAATGGTCCATCTAGCCAGTGGCCTATGGCAGATGCATCAGAGCAAATGAACAGAACAGGGAAATTACTGAGTGATCCATATCCCATCACTGAGTCCCAGCTTCTGGTAGTCAGATGTTTAGGGACACCCAGAGTTTAGGGTTGTGTTCCTGACCATCTTGACTAATGGTTATTCACAGATGTATCATCCATGAAATTATCTAATTTTGTTTGAACTCAGTTATGCTTTTGGTCTTCAACATTCCTTAGCAATGAGTTTCACAGCTTGACTGTGCATTGTGTGAAGAAGTATTTCCTTATGTTTGTTTGTTAAACCCGCTGCCTGTTAATTTCATTGGGTGACCCCTGGTTCGTGTGTTTTGGGAGGGGGTAAATGACACCTTTTCACCACACCATTCATGATTTTACAGACATCTGTCCTATCCCCAATTAGTTGTGGCTCTTCTAAACTGAACAGTCCCAGTTTTTAATCTCTCCTCATACAAAGCTGTTCCATAACCCTAATGATTTTGTTGCCTTTCTCTGTACCTAATCTCTCTCTCTCTTTTTTTTTTTTTTTTTTTAAAGATGGGGCAACCACAAGTGCATTCAGAAATCTTGCTATAGGCATACCATCAATTTACATAGTGGCATTATGATATATTCTGTCTTATCTCCCTCATTCCTTTAGCTTTTTTGAGTGCTACTGCACACTGAGCAGATGTTTTCATTACTTCAGGATCTCTTGTGTGGTAACAGCTAATATAGACTCTATGAATTTTCATATATAGCCGGAGTTATATTTACCTATTTGTATTACATTGTATTTATCAACTTCAAATTTGATCTGCCATTTTGTTGCCCAGTCAGCCAGTTTTGGGGATTCCTTTGTAACTCTTCCCAGTCACGTTTGAACTTTACTATATTGAGTAATTTTGTGTCCTCTTCAAACTTTGCCACTTCACTGTTTAATCTCTTTTTCCAGGTAACTTATGAATATGTTGAACAGCACAGGTCCCCGTACAGATCCTCAGGGAACCCCACTATTTTCCTGTCTCCACCATGAAAACTGATCTTTCTTCCTACTTTTTTGTTGCTTATGTTTTAACAAATTGAGAGGACCTTCCCTCTTATGCCATGACTGTTAACTTTGCTTAAGAGTCTTTTGTCAAACGCTTTCTAAAAGTCCAAGTGTGCTATATTGACTGGATCACTCTTGTCCACGTGTTTGTTGATCCCCTCAAAGAATTCTAATAGATTGGTGAGACACTATTTCCATTTACAAAAGCCATGTTGACTCTTCCCTAACAAATAATGTTGATTGATGCGTCTGATAATTCTGTTCTTTAGTAATAGTTTCAATCAATTTGCTTGGTTCACTGTCATGAAAGGTATGTAGGTGGTCTGACATAGTGGTCGGAGCAGGAGTCGGGAGTCAGACTGAGCCCAATAGCAGGAGGGCAGAGTCCAAGACAGGCCCAAGGGCAACCCAGAGATCAGGAGTCAGGGTCAGGTTATCAGGAGATTAGTAGGAGCAGGTATCACAGGGGAAGCATTCCCAAGCAGGAAAGAAACCAGTTGTATGTTCAACTTCCTGTTCATATGCTTGAGTTAAATAAGGGCTGTGGAGCAATTTGGACCACAAGATCCCACCAATCAGATCTCTCTGGAGTCCTGCGTTAGAGTTGAGCTGATATTCTAGCACCTACAGGCAGGTCACAGCATGGCATGTTGGGCCTGCCTAGGTGTTAAGAGTGCTGTGGACCAGGGTGCAGGACACATGGTACTTGATATATTTGAATTAGATTTACCAGCTGGTAATTGCTAGGGTTATCTCTGGAACCTTTTTCAAAAATCAATGTTACACTCACTACCCTCTAGTCATCTGGTGCTGACAGCAATTTAAGTGGATAGGTTATATATCAGTTAGTGGCGGTGCAATTTTCATATTTGAGTTCCTTCAGAACTCTTGGGTAAATACCATCTGGTCCTGATGACTTATTACTATTTTATTTTATCAGTGTTTCCAAACCTCCTCTATTGATACCTCAAACTGGGACAGTTCATGAGATTTGTCTCTGAACAAGAAAGGCTCAGGTATGAGACTCCCTCACTTCATCTGCAGTGAAGACCGGTGCAAAGAATTCATTTAACTTCTCCACAATGGCCTTATCCTCCTTGAGTGCTCCTTCAGGACCTTTCTTTAGTAGAGAAAAAAGCTTACATATAAAGACCAGTAGATATAAATCTCTCTTTCTGTGCGTACAGGTTAGCATTTATTTAGAATTAGGTGGTTCTCCATACCCCATTTCTGTAGCTGTCTTTTGACTGTGACTTTTTTGTGTTTGCTAATGTAAAATGATGAAAAAAAGGCTGAAAAGATTGGAACAGGTAAAAGGATCCTTCCAGACGGTGTGGAATTTGGAGACAGATAACATACTTTGACTGACTGATTAATGTAATATAACTTTACAATAAGGATCAAATATGTAAGTTGATACGCTCTATACAATTTTGAGGAGAGATGCAATCTCCATTGTGATGCTTTACTAGAAGTATAATGAGAAGTTACAAGTATTAATCTATTACATTCACATTCTATAAAAGGAAGATTTATTTTAATGGCACATCCGTGGAACAATAAATTGCATCCCTGTTTTGCTAGTGGGCCACAGGCATGCTCGTCAGCCTGACACGTATTATGCTATACCTCCTAAAACTGTAGCAGTGAAGCATTACACTTGAACTATACAAACTGATCACTTTTATTATCTGACGTTCTGTGTGATTCTATTCCATTGTCAGATACGGTAATTCTGGGTCCCACAGCATAATACTGAGATGGCACACTTCAAAATGTTTCAATGAAAAAAGCTGAAGTTGTCACCACCAAAGCAAAGGAAAATGTAGGGTACCCTGAATTATATGGGCAACACACATGTATTTCACTCCTTTAGCATTTTCTAGTTCTAGTTGTGGAAGCTATTCCCTTTCTGGATCAAATTTTCAAAATCATTTGTGTGTACAATTTGTGTGTACAATGTGAAGTTAAACACATGCTCTTAGGAAGAAGTGAAGGGCACTGAAAATATAAATTCTAACACTTCCACACACAAAAATACAGTGTTAACCCCATCAATGGACTTTTTCAGAATGAGTCAGTTCTAATTTGACACTTCTAAACTAGTCATCTCGTTTAAAAATTATCTAGTAGTAGTGAGGGAGGGAATAAAGTTACTTTCCCACTAAAGTAACATTTCTAGCTAGAACATATGTCCTTTAAAATAGCCGAGTCATGTTGTCTACATCCGTAGATAACCTATTCCAAATCAAATATATTGTACTTTATAAAAAACATGCTGTTCCCGAATGCACAACCAGATGGTCCTTTAAATATAATCATCACTATTAACTATAAAGCCATAGTACAAAGTAAAGCTACCAATCACAGCAGTAAATCCAATTTTAACTTGGTCCCATGTTTCATGTTTGTTTTTTTGCTCCGAGTATTTGCATTATAAAAGTTACTTAAGTCGCAGTGAAATGTATAAAAATGCTTCATTCATATCCTTTTGTGGAGAAGAATCATTGGCTGCTGTTCAGTTGTCCTTGGGCTGTCAAATACTAAAATTATCTGCTTGGTGTTGATCAGGATGTTCTGTTTTCAGTGGATCAATTTCTAACTTCACTGAAAATTTTCCCAAGCAAAAGCTGAAACAGAAATAAAACCTTTTTAAAAGGAAACCCTCGATTTAAAAATCACACTTCTGTTTGGAAAAAAAATGTACCTACTATTGGTACAAGTAACCTCTCGGATTCTGACAGCTAAAAGAAAGAGACAAAGATGTCTGATCTTTGTTTTCTTTGTGCATCTCCTGGTAGGGGGTGTATTGCTGTTTTCCCTGTATTGTCAGCTAGGGCTCAATCATGAGTCACATGAGCAAGTAGTCCCACTGAAGTCTTTGCACAGTCTGTTTTCTGCATTGTTTATGCAGATCTTCCATATGCAGAGAAAAACATTTTTAAAAATAATAAAAAAGGAGATGGTAAAACCACAAACATTAAGCAGGTGAAGTCAGCAGCAGGTGTAGTTACTGAACCACTAACTACATTTTTTAAAACTGACTAGATTTCAAATTGACAGAGTCCCTTTAATCTGAGAATTTTTGGGCTTGGAAGCAGCGGTCGAATCTGAATTTTTCTGATCCCATTTTCCAGTCACATCCTTTTCTGTTCAACTTTGTTTGTTTGTTTTATTTTTTCAATATTTCCAATACTTATCCGAAAATCTGGGCCATTTCCTAATGTGAAGTCTTCACTGAAATAATTTAATTCTTAAATGTTTTAGATTTCTAAATTCATTACTGGTTATTGCCATACCTGCCGCACATTTGCTAGCTGTACAACTGGATGCCAGTAGCCAGATTTTTCACAAGTGTTCACTACTCAGCTGCTCCCATTAACACACAACATTTTGTCACTTTTGGGGGGGGGGGGGAAGACTATAGAGCCTATCCAAAGCCCATTAAAGTAAATGGAAGTGCTCTGCATCTAGCAGCTCTTATTAATAATTGGAGTTGTTGGCTTCTGAACACTTGTTAAAATATGGCCAGAAAAATGTAGTGGAGAATATTTAAAAATTCAGCGAAGTTCTGCATATTTTAGTTGTCAAAATAAAACAATATTCATATGTCAGTTTTTCAATTATTTTGGCAACTTATTTAAATTACAATACAGAAAAAAGTCACAATAAGTACTCAGCATTTCCTGAAAACATGAAATTTAAGTTCCAAATAGTTGGTAAACAGTACCCTGCATTTCAGTTGTTATCCTGCATTTTCATTTAAATTACATTACAGATGACCAAACAGAAAAATAAAAATGGAAGTCAAAACTGCTCAGCACTTTCACGCATCTAGGCTACACGTTTTTGCTAATCATTGTCCTGAATTTCAGTACAATCCAGTATTTTCATTTAAATTATTATACAGAAAACAGAGCTTTCAAGTTTTTCTCACTTAGTGATTTCTTCTGGCAGGAAGGATTGAATTGTACAGTGAAAAACTTCTCTGTGAATCTGCAGAGTTTGAGACACCATTTACTCAATTCAAGGCCAGTTTAGTGATATTTGGAATTATCTCTCACTGAAAGCCAAAACACTTGGCAGTCTACAAAAACAGCTTGACCTTGAATAGGTTCAGGCACAATCTTTACCCTCTACAGTTTTATCTCCTGTTCAGGTACTTCAGAAAAATGAGGTATAACTTGAAAATACTCAGTGTTCTGGCAGGATATAAACATGATGAGAATCAAATAACCTACAAGCCTTCTGAAAATTCAGACCTGGTTGTCCAAGTGACGCACATTTTGTCAAGCTTTTCAGAAGCTTCATGGAATGCCTCTTTAAAGAGATCTAGACAGACAAGTCTTTTAACAAGAGAGACATTTTCTGCCTCCATAAATTTGAAAAACTCTGAAGGGAGCTCTAGATGTGAATGGAAATATATCTGCAGTTCTTCCAGAAGGTCAAATGCTTTAACAGTGCAAGGTTACCTGCTCTCAGACACCAGATTTAAACAGAATTTATTCACATTTCTTTGCTAGAAAAACAGTCTTTCTTTCAACAATGCAAATTTAGTTGAGTCATTCAACAGTTTCCAAATAATTTGCACAGAAACTGGGGAGCTGCTATTGCACTCTTCATTAAAGAACTCATTGTAAACAGAAAGTTCTTAGTGATACTGAACAGCATGGAACCAGCTGTGCCGGCATGTTCCACCTAGGCTACGAGGCATGGATGCTTTGGCATCTGGAGACTCTTCTTGTACCTCTCTTTCAGGAACCAAAAAACTACTTCACTTTCCTACTACCAGAGGCATAAAATATGTTTTTGAAGCACCTTACAAATGTATCAACCGTTTGAAAAGGCTTGCTGAATGATTCACTAATTAAGTTAACAATATGCACCAAATAGGATATGCACAGAATTTGGAAACAGTGAATACTATTGGTGGGCAAAATGCAGCCCACGGGCCACAACCAGCCTGTCAGGGTAATCTACTGACAGGCTGTGAGACAGTTTTTGTTTACACTGACCATTTGTAGGCATGGCTGCAGTTTGCCATTCCTGGACAATGAGAGTTGCAGGAAGCAGCACGAGCCGCAGGGATGTGCTGGCCACTGCTTCCTGCAGCTCCCATTGGCCGAGAATGATGAACTGCGGCCACTGGGAGCTGCAGGCAGCCGTGCCAGTGGATTACCCTGGTCTCGTGCCAGTGGATTACCTTGGTCTTGAGTGAACACAAATGTTTACTATCCATATAACATATGAAGGGTATGCTTGTGTTCATTTTAAACAAAATGTGATTTACAAGGTACTTGCGCATAAAGAAGCATGCTGTGGTTCACCACCCTAGGAACATTCTAGAAAAGGCCAAGGGGAGGAGGGCAAGTTCAACATGTGGAATGGAGATGTGATGAACAAATCCATGTCTAGAAAGGTTAAATATGATTGGTTAGAGGTTTGTGTTATGTAACTGCCATGTGCTATAAAATAGCAATGGGAGGGGCTCCTTGCTGGAGGGACTCTGGCTGATTTTTGTACCAGGGGCTCTCTCTTTGTGCACATTGAACAAAGTCTTGCTGAGTTGAATCGAAGACCCTTGATTCTGCCCGGCATATGACTCATTTGCTTATTATTGGGAACCACAAAATCCCAACACATAGTTAAACTTAGATTAACCCCTTTATTCATATTATTTTTAATTTTAATTTAGATTTATGGCAAATTATAATAGGTGTGTATATATATGTATATCTAGCAGTATATAGATATTTGGCTTATGCCTCTATGCAAGGAGACTCTCACTGAATAACAAAACTGCATTATTAAATTATAATCAATTGTAAAACATGTGACAGTGCAAAAGTTACCTAATATAGAGTATTATTATTTTTATTATCTTAACAGAAAACTGACCATAGTCACCACTCTACAAAAAGCTTTAAAACTGAGCTGTCTATTCAAGACCTCAGAGCAAGTAGAGACCTCATCGCTATGCCTCTTCTAAGCCACTTACCTTATTTCTGTATTATAAAATTTTCTTATTTCCACTCACCTCCACATGTTCTTTCTCTGCCTCTGTAGTGTTTTTCAGTATGCTTGTAATGGCCTTCTGATGTTTGTTTCTGCCATCTTCTTGAGCTCTGTGCTCCTTCAGTTTGGGATGGATTTTTACGCAAAAATGATCCACAATTACAGACCACCAGTCATGACTGAGAACAACATGGCAGTATGTGCAAATTAATTGTCCCCATACACATGCAGTTTTGCAGGGAATTCTCTAGCACAAGAATCTGGTGTAGCCAATTTTGATGTGTGAAGTGAAGGCCATTCACGTTGTGCAAAAGAATAAATATCCCTTTGGTCTTCGGTAACTTCATCCAGACCTGGCTGGTTACTTTGGGAAGTATTTTGTTCTGACGTTTTATCAGCTGCTTTATAAATGTGTCATGACCAACTTAATTTCATAGTATACCATAAGGTTTTTATGTTGAGTCTTGCTGCTCACACAGCAGGCGTTCTGATGTGCACACAAAGACATCAAAAGACTCAGAAATAAGACCAACCCCTAAAGATCTTTGACTTCCTCCTTCAAAAGGTGCATATGTGGAGGGGTCAGGGAATTTGTTACTATCTAACAAATTTGTATTTAAAATTCTCAGTTCTTCCTATCAAAAATGATTGATGTACACAAAACATGTTAGTGCACTTTATATGAAGTAAAGTGGGAAAAGATCAAAGTTAGTTCATGTTTATAGTTCTAACATTTTATTTGCCCTCAATCTTTTTTTTTAATTGGTTCATAAAATAGATCCTGAGCTGTAATCTAGCCCATTGGTGCCACTCTGGCACAGGAAAAAAAGCCAGAAAGCACATAGATCTTCCTAGCTGAGTATTCCCTTGGTGTGGAAGAGTCCTGACTACTGTACAGGCAATTCCTATGTCAATCCCTACACAGGAAACAAGGAGTGGAAAGGGGCATGGTCAGAGCATGCTACAGTGTTCATGATGGTGGGTTACCAGCTGGCATATTTTGGAGTAGCATAGAGAGACTTCTCTCTAGAGGCCCCAAATTCAAGGAGCTGCATCCAGCTGCATGGTGGTGGTTCTTCTCAGCTGCATCCAGAGGAAGCCAGTTACCATAGAGAATTTAATCTAATTGAGCACAGAGCCAACAAGCTCCTTTTTACACTGACACAGTGCAAGGGCTGGGCCTCCCCAGAAACACCCTGGAGCCCTGCCCCTCCCTGCTGGGTGCCCCATGATAGCGAGTGAGAGGGATAGAGTCTTGAATGAACACTCACCACCTCCCTCCCCCACCACCACCTACCCCCGCTGCGGCAGTGACTTATGTCTCTTCTGGCTACTCTTGAGGCCTGAACTGGGGACCACTGCCCAGGAGCGGCATGTGACCATTCTTGCATCTTCCCTTTACCACCCCTTCAGAATCAATTATTCTGGTGGGGGGGATCAATCTTGGGGGGGTGTCCTTAATATAAAGGGAAGGGTAAACACCTTTAAAATCCCTCCTGGCCAGAGGAAATACCCTTTCACCTGTAAAGGGTTAAGAAGCTAGGATAATCTCACTGGCACCTGACCAAAATGACCAATGAGGAGACAAGATACTTTCTAAAGCTGGAGGGGAGGGAGAGGGAGAAACAAAGGATCTCTCTGTCTGTGTGATGTTTTTTTGCCAGGAACAGAAAAGGAATGGAGTCTTAAAATTTAGAAAGTAATCTAGCAAGATACGCACTAGATTCTGTTTTGTTTAAATGGCTGATAAAATAAGTTGTGCTGAATGGAATGTATATTCCTGGTTTTGTGTCTTTTTGTAACTTAAGGTTTTGCCTAGAGGGGTTCTCTGTTTTGATTCTGATTAACCTGTAAGGTATTTACCATCCTGATTTTACAGAGGTGATTCTCTTACTTTTTCTTTAATTAAAATTCTTCTTTTAAGAACCTGATTGCTTTTTCCTTGTTCTTAAGATCCAAGGGTTTGGGTCTGTGTTCACCTACGCAAATTGGTGAGGATTTTTATCAAGCCTTCCCCAGGAAAGGGGGTGTAGTGTTTGGGAGGATTTGGGGGAGGGGAAAGATGTTTCCAAGCGGGCTCTTTCCCAGTTATATATCTGTTAGACACTTGGTGGTGGGAGCAATAAAGTCCAAGGGCAAAAGGTAAAATAGTTTGTACCTTGGGGAAGTTTTAACCTAAGCTGGTAAAAGTAAGCTTAGGGGGTTTTCATGCAGGTCCCCACATCTGTACCCTAGAGTTCAGAGTGGGGAAGAAACCTTGACAGGGGGTGTGGACATTAATTCTGCACTTGTGCTGTGGCACAGAATTCCTCCAGGAGTATAATGTTGACACAAGAACAAATGGCTATAAATTAGCCATCAAAAAGTTTAGGCTTGAAATTAGACAAAGGTTTCTAACCATCAGAGGGGTTAAGTTCTGGAACAGCCTACCAAGGAAAGTAATGGGGACAAAAAAGCTAAATGGCTTCAGTAGTGAGTTTGACAAGAGATGGTCTGATGAAACTGCCTACAATGGCTTGTGGCCAATCTGCAACTGCTAGCAGCAAATTTCTCCATTAGCCAGTGATGGGACACTAGATGGGGAGGGCTCCGAGTTACTACAGAGAATTCTTTTCTGGGTATCTGGCTGGTGGGTCTTGCCCATGTGCTCAGTGTCTAATTTATCACCGTATTTGGTGTCGGGAAGGAATTTTCTGCTGGGTCAGATTGGCACAGACCCTGAATTTGTTTGTTTGGGTTTTTTTTGCCTTCCTCTGCAGCATGGGACATGGGGCACTTGCAGGTTTGAACTAGTATAAATGGTGGATTCTAGTCTTCTTTACATCAAGACTGGAGGACTTAAGTAACTCGGGCCAGAGGTTATGGGTCTATTACAGGAGTGAGTGGGTGAGGTTCTATGGCCAATGATGTGCAGGAGGTCAGACTAAATGATCATGATGGTCCCTACTGGCCTTAAATCTATGAGTCCTGCTCATGAGGCCATGCATGTAGAGGCCTCCCTACAGTACACTCTCTCACTCTTTTCACACTGAATACAGTAGCATCCCCTCCATGACACCATTGCCCTGTGGGAATGCCCTTCTAGAGCACTACCATACAGGTGAACTTTTGTAGACTTCAGTGGGCAGAGCAGTGGATGGGAGTTTGAGGAGCAGAGGTGATTGGTGCTAGCTATTTCCCTGCTGTGCCAGGGACATTCCATTGGATATTCCTTTCTCGTATAGAAAAAACAAACTTGTTTTTTGTTGGGTGGTGGAACTCTGTTAGGAGCAAAGCTGTCTCCCTGTCCGGTTGCTAGCAAAGCTCAACCTAACAAGCCTTCTCCACATGGTTGTGCTTCCTGTTTTGGCCAGGATAGTCTGTGGCCTGCTACTTTAACCTTGTCTTGGCCTCAGCAGCACAGCAGCTGCTCAACCTATACTGCGCCTGTTGCTGCATTTTCCCTGCTTCTAATCCTAGTTCCAGTCTGGTTGCAGCTATTGCCTCCAGCCACTCTTCTAGCTTTGTTCAAGTCCTGTTCCAGACTTGATTCCTATCCACTCCAGTCTAGTCTTTGGGAGCTGGGCAGGGAAGCAATCTTGGCTCTGAATCTGACCTATGGCTTTGTTTCTTGGTGTCCTAGTTCTGACTTCTGGCTTGGCTCCTCAACCCTGACTCTGGCTTCACCCACAGTCTGGTACCTGACTCCTGGAGCTTCACTTGCCACTACTCAGAACTGCCAGCACAACCATCAGACAGGGTCCTGTTCCACTCACTATGTTGGCCACCCAACTGTCGTCAGCTCATAGTTTGAGGAGCACACAAAGACCAGATGCAGGAAGGGTGCAGGCTTAACAACATGGAAATCTCTTCTGGAATTACAACAGCAGGAAGCCCGCTTACCCTTGTAGGCTTGTTCAGGGCCTTACAGAAACTGAAGGTCTAGATTGCTACACTAAAAGACAGTGCTGCTGCCCCCTAGGCCCAGGTGCAAACCTGGTGGTAACTGGAGACATGTACCTCACATGTACTGTCCCCACATCCAACGTCCCCTTACCTGACAAGTTCACTGGGGACCATGCCAAATTCCAGGCATTTTTGTAACAGTGCTGCCTGCTATTTGTACTGTGACCACTATCATGTACCATGGACTGATTCTGACTAGACTTGCAATTAGCATACTTACCGGAGAGATGTTGAGGTGGGCTTCCCCACTATAGGAGGGCCATTACTCTCTTCTCAAACACTTTAAAGAGTTTGTCCAGGCAATGACAAGCATTTTTGATGATCTTAGCAGACAGTGCACTGCAGAAGCTGCACTCCAAGCCCTCAGGCAGGGGTCCTAGCCTGTTGCCTGTACGCAGCTCAGATTTGATGCCTAGCAGCCGATATCAGTTGGAATAAGACCACACAATGACATCATGTCTGGCAAGGATTCAATATTTCTAATTAAAACGGGATTAACTCAGGTGTAATCCCTTCAGGCCACCAAAGCTCCATTTTATTTTTAGTATGCAGGCAGAGCTAGTGCAAGTGTCTCCTTGAGCTGGAAATTACTCCCCAACTTGAAGTGCAAATGTACTATGCAGACGACATATACTGTTCTTGCCATTATCACTGTGAGGCATTCAGTTTCTATGATAACAGGTGCTAATAGGAGAACCCAAATAGACAGATAAACAACTTTAGTGAAAATCATTGATATGCAAAAGTACATACTGGCAAATAACAGGATTCTGAGTATTTTCGCTAAAAGTCAACACTATAATTCAGTCCATATTGTCTAAGCACAATACTTATTTTTCCATTCGTCTTTCCAACAAGCGTTCAAATAGCACTTAACTTTAATGATATTAAAGGGAACATTCCTCTTTTCCCTCCTGAGTATCCCTATAGTAGCTTTCAAGTGTTCACCCCAACTTCCACAGACCGGCTCTGCAATGAATTAAGAATCAAGCTATTTGGCATGAAAATTTTAAACTTGTAAGGTGTTTGCTTTTTCCTTAGGTAATGAACATTTTGTTCTCTATGAAGACTAGCTGTGAATTTAAAATGTTTTCTGAAATTTCTGGCTAGAAGATTTTTACTATATGTTCTAAATATATTCTAGAATGCTAAGAAAAATAACTCTATTTCATGTCATTATATTATATTCTGGCATACTAAAGCATTCTGGCATATTCCTCCAGGAACATCTGCATTACCCAGAAGCATCAAAATTCAGTAAGGAAAATGTTGCCTTATTGTGTGTGTGTGTGTGTGTGTGCTATATAATCACACTTTCATCCATAAACCTTTATATACCTTTCAGGTAGCACAATTTAAATATTGGGAAATATAAATTGGGAAATGTCAAAGTTAAGTTTTCCTATAGAACCTAAACTCTGCCCAATTATCTGTTTGTTATGATAGCCTTTATTTACACGTGCCGTACTATTTCTCAAATCTAATACAATAGAAACAAAACAGTGAACAGTGTAGTAATATATTGCAATATTTTGTTTTCTAACTCTAATATTTTCATTGACCTAATATATTAGTATATGGAGTTAGAATATGGAGTTAGAATACCAGCTGATTTATGGCAGCTGAAGCTCGGGGCTTTATATATATATTAAAAAATCTTTCTTCTGAAGGACTGATTGTGCCATTCTTATTCACACTGGGCAGCACCTGGCTCCACAGGTGCACTTCAAAGAAGTCAGTGGTGGGATTTGTGGAATAATGTTCAAAATCAGTAAAGTTGTAGGGATCAGACTCTTAATTGTGTATTTTAATAACTTTGGACTTGATTTGGCAATTCTTACTCTGATGAGAACTTACTCAAACGACAGGTTTCAGAGTAACAGCCGTGTTAGTCTGTATTCGCAAAAAGAAAAGGAGTACTTATGGCATCTTAGAGATTAACCAATTTATTTGAGCATAAGCTTTCGTGAGCTACAGCTCACTTCATCGGATGCATACTGTGGAAAGTGTAGAAGATCTTTTATACACACAAAGCATGAAAAAATACCTTCCCCCACCCCACTCTCCTGCTGGTAATAGCTTATCTAAAGTGATCACTCTCCTTACAATGTGTATGATAATCAAGGTGGGCCATTTCCAGGAGAATACCTGAATTTGAATGCAAGAGTTGCTCTCTAGTACCAGCCATGAATATATAGAATTTTTTTTACTTGCTTTGTTTTTCACTTTCCCTTCATCCATCTGTTTCTTTTAATATTTAAAATAGGGGATTTGATGTGCAAAAGGAGTTCTCAATTTGCCTATCACTGAGTATCTGCAACACAGTAGGGGCATAAGCTCCTGGTATTCTCTCCCTCCTTGCTTGCATAAGGATTTGTTGCAAACTGGCCATGGACCTGCTCTGGCCAAGCTAGGCTCTAGACCAAGTTCTGTTGACTGGCAGGGCATACCATCTAAATTATTTCTGAATTGATTAATTCTAGCTTAAATCAAGATTCAAATGGCAGACAATTAAAGATTTAAACTTGATTTAAAATTCAAATCTCAAATAAATGGGTCTGTAGTGAGATCTGCAGTAATTTATCTGGGAAAATGCTTTGTTTTTTATGCACCTCCTTTGCTTGCCATTGATTTAGTTTAAAAACACCCTGTAATTAATGTTTTTCTAAATTAAAGAACAATGTGATGTAGGTCAGAAAATGTCCTCAATCCAGAAACAATAATAGTGATGAGGTTCAACAAGGATGAGTGCAGAGTCCTATACTTACAACAGAAGAATTCCATGCACCATTACAAGCTGAGGACCGACTGGCCAAGCAGCAGTTCTGCAGAAAAAGACATGGGGATTACAGTGGATGAGAAGCTGGATACGAGTCAATAGTGTGCTCTTGTAGCCAAGAAGGCTAATGGCATACTGAGCTGCATTAGTAGCAGCATTGCCAGCAGATCTAGGGAAGTGATTATTCCCCTCTATTCAGCACTGGTGAGGCCACATATGGAGTGTTGCATCCTGGTTTGGGCCCCCCACTACAGAAAGAATGTAGAAAAATTGGAGAGAGTCCAGCAGAGAGCAACAAAAATGATTAGAGGGCTGGGGCACATGATTTAAGAGGAGAGGCTGAGGGAAATGGGCTTATTTAGTCTGCAGAAGAGTGAGGGAAGATTTGATAGCAGCTGTCAACTACCTGAAGGGGGGTTTCAAAGAGGATGGAGCTCGGCTGCTCTCAGTCGTGGCAGATGACCGAACAAGGAACAATGGTCTCAGGTAGCAGTGGGGGAGGTCTAGGCTGGCTATTAGGAAAAACTATTTCACTAGGAGGGTGGTGAAGCACTGGAATGGGTTACCTAGAGAGGTGGTGGAATCTTCTTCCTTAGAGGTTTTTAAGGCGCAACTTGACAAATCCCTGGCTGGGATGATTTAGTTTGTGTTGGACCTGCTTTGAGCAGGGGGTTGGACTAGATGACCTTCTGAGGACTCTTTCAACCCTAATATTCTATGATTCTATCATGTGGACTCTCTAAGAGTATTCGGGACATTACATGGCCCAGAGTTAGAAATATAATTGCTTACTTGCATATTTGGTGTCATCAATTCCATAAAAAACAATTTCTGCCAGAGAATATCACCTTTTTAGGTATTGGATTTGTCATTTTGTTAAGGAGACAGATACTGTTTGGTTGTTAAACTTTAACAAATATTTCTAGGGATAGGTAATATATTAATCTTTTGTACAGAAGACTAGAAAAAGTATAGAAGATATTTCTGTAGGACCAGATATCAAATAACTATACTGTGGTGGGGTTGATCACCAGTAGAGAAACTAAGACCTAGGATGGCAGTACAACAAAATTTGAAAAATGAAAAATAACTTAGCACATGATATTTTGTTGAATCTGGCTCTCATTTTTCTATAAATAAAAGCTCCGGGATATTAGAAGTAAAGAAATATTACTTGCTCTCTGACAGCTGGCATCAGGCCTAACTAAACTTTATGAATGTAAGCATTTTGTATTCAAAGAGCTGCCACATTCCTTGAAGAAATTACTTGCAACAAACAGTTACACTAGCTCTAATAATATGTCTAATAATGTTTTTGCCCATGAGGCTATTTAGGGACAAACTTTGATCTTAGAGATGCACAAATTCCATAGCTTAAGTGGGAATTGTTTAAGGGCAAAACTTGTTTCTTAGAATGTAAAGTCTTCAGGGTGAAGTATCTCTTAGAAAAACAGTTTTGCCCTTCAGTCAAGGGTAAGGACTACATCTCTGTGTGATATTATGTAGGAAGACCTTTATGCAACCGAAACTCTGATCTGAGTTTGTTTTTATTTTTTAATTGCAGTGTCATGGTCTTCTTTACACAGTAATACCACATAGTCAGAAAATCTGCTTTGTCTAGTAAACACACCTTTAATTGTTTTGCATTCTTTTTAGCTGATTGTACAGCATCATGGCTCTTAGACTCATAGACTTTAAGGTCAGAAGAGACCATCATGATCATCTAGTCTGCCCACCTGCACATAATATGTGTTAAATGTAAACTACTAAAAAAATAAAGGGAAAGCAGCATTTTTCTTCTGCATAGTAAAGTTTTAAAGATGTATTAAGTCAATGTTCAGTTGAAAACTTTTGAAAGAACAAACCTAATGTTTGTTAAGAGTTATGAACATTTCAGAGTTACAAACCTCCATTCCTGAGGTATTCATATCTCTAAGGTTCTAGTGTATGTTAATGCCATTAATACACAGAATAGAAAAAAATGACACTCAAGTTTAATATCTTTTTTTCCATCTAGCTCTTCAAAGAAAAATTGAAGAGTCAGTGGGTTTGCTAATGATATAAATGGTTTTTATATATTTTATAAAGGTTTTATATATTTAAAATAAATGACAAAGAGCTTCTAATTTCTTGACAAACCTGAAAGGCAAAAATCCTTGTTGGTCACTCTTACTGCAGCGTGGAAACCATATTCCATATTATCACACACGGCCCACTTTGGCTTTCCTGCAAAAGTTCAAATTGTATTTATGCTGCCTGTCAGAGGGTGTTAAAGCTCATCGGTAACACACCTAGCTCACCGCCTCAGGTGGAGAAATGAGCAAAGTCATGTGAAGGGCAGTTCCTGTGGCTCAATGAGCCCTTATTTGGGCAGAGTGTGGGAGAGAAAAGACAGAAGCCTCTGGAGAGCGAGAACAGAGAGACTGTACATAGGAAGCCCTGGGAGTCAGTGTTTGGTGAAAGTTGGGAGAGACTGAAGAGTGTTTGAAGAGAAGACAGACCCTCAAGAAACAGGGGTTGTACCCACTTGAGGCTGAGGGAAAAATTCTTTTGTTTGTTTTTTGAACTTGGATACTCCAGAAGTGGTTGACTTTTTCTTTATTGACTTCAGCAGAGAGCTAAGCAAGTCTCTGCAGCAATCAAATTAAGTTAGGTCAAGAGATTCAAGTTGTGTGAGAGGAAACTGAGGCAGTGGCTAGCTCAGAGCCAGACCAGGTAGGTGGCATTGCTGTATTTTCATGTTACTATATGATTTTAAAAGTGTCAATCTCAGGAAGGAACATACCACAGGAGTTTCACCTGGGCTTTCTGCACAGTTGACTCCTAATGCAGATTACCTACATACAGATTTCAGTTAAATGAATTGAAGGAAAAAATTGAAATAATCAGCATTCAAGGACATAAAAATGGAAAGTTTTAGTATATTTCCTTCACCACCATCTATTTTGGTTTTGACTCCATTAGCATCATTATTAAACCCTGTAACTCCTTAGTGATGATGATGATTATTCACATAATGGAAATCCTTATGCCTGAACCCCATTCATCTGTGGTTAAATATAACTGCACACGACTACATTAAAATAACATTATTACGGTTGCAAAGTCAAGCACTCAAAAGTTAGGACAGTCAGAATTAACGCTGTCAGTGCAACCTTAATTTGCCCCCCTGTGAGTGTGAATTATGAAAACGTCAATAATTTGATGATCACATACTACTTTGCTTCATTCACAGGATGGATGGTGCTCAATTAATGAGCAGCTATTCAATATTTTTGTTTTATACTCACTCTTCAATCTATGACTTTGTCCAGCCAGTGTTAGCCCCCATGGGGCTTTGCGTCGGTGTCACTCTTCCCTCTCCCAACCCTCCCATTATTTCACCTTCCCCACACCTTGTTCCAGTCTTCCGGCCCATCCACTCCTAGCTCGTTATCCAATTTCTCTCTCCCCTACCCTGCCCCCACCCTGAGCTTTCCCATCCAATCTGTCTTTTTTCCCCATCCTTTTCCTGGCTCATTGTCCCAGTGTTTTTGTTCAGTCAGTGCCAGTTCTCCCCCAGCACCTGAGATCTTTGTCAGATCTGCCTCCCCTCACTGTTGCACCTATTCACACACCCCCCAAACACATACCTTGGTTCCTAGTCCCAGTCTCCCTCCCCCCCCCAAATCTATGCTGCACCTCTAGTCCCAGTCTCACCAGGTTCCTTATCCCAATATTTTCCTTTCCATCCCCCATCTGGCTTTTGTCCCTTTTGCATTCAAATCAGACAGCTACCTGCATGATAGCAGGGATTCACTAAAAGCACAGGAGACCAGGTTCCCTGCCTCCATTTCTGTTGCCTGGCCTGAACCTAGCCTTGAGCATTTGGGAGCAGAAATTGCAATGAAAGACCTTCTGAGCCCGTAGAGAGCATGTTCACTTCCTTTTTAGGGATGGCATGTGCACAGTATGCGCAGCACTAGGAATTGTGAAAGGCTCAGGCATGCTCAGTGAGAACAGAATCTTTGGCAAAACAGCTAAAATCTAAGAAGTCCCTACTGACCATGTGTGAATAGCAATATTTTCCAAAGACTTATAACTTGGACAACTTTGGATGGAGTTAAACAGGAATGGTGAAAGGCATATACCTGACACAGCACCCATCTCCTTACCAAATTTCAAGTCCATACTACAAAGCATGGGAGTGCTAAAGTATTTCAAAGAAAAGGTCTCAAGAATTCCATATGGAGGAAAAAATATTTCCCCCTTCCTTGTCTGGAATCAGTTGAACCATTGTGGCTGAGGCAGACACCCAGCATAGAAAATTGCTGTCTGAATGGTAAAGTTTTGCAAAGTTATAAGCAACAGAAAAAGAGGGTCTTATGGGATGTGTTGAGACACTGTAAAAATAGATGGTGCTGCCTGCCTTTACGAGCCCAATGTTTAGATACCCATTTTTATTAATATAGCTTATGATTTTTAAACACATATTGTGTTTAAATATGCTCACTTATCCAGAGATGTGCAGATTCTAGTCACTTCATTTCTCTTTGTTTCAAAGCAGTGTGTGATGGGGCAGAGAGACCCTACACCAGCAGCGAAAGGGTTATGGGGATCCTATGAGCCCAGCTAGCCCCACCCTGCTAGGCCTACAACCAATGCCAAGCCTGGAGGAGGGAATAAAAGGAGAGAGCCTAGCTCAGTTTAGGGCTGACTGGCCAGGAAGGCGGTCAGAGCTCTGCCTAAAGGGAGCTTTGCCTGCAGAGTTGCAGAGCTATAGGTCTATTACCTGAAGCAGCCACTGGGGAGGAGCATTTACATTTCAAGGAGCAAGCAACACACCACTAAGACTGTTTGGGAACCAAGTCCAAAGTGGGGGAAAAAAAGGAGGAATGTCCCATAGAAAGAGTGGTGAACAGCATAATAGTGTGTTCGGTTTGCTTTTTGTTTCAGAACATTTGGGGGCTAAACCCCTCCGCCGACTGCCACTACCCTGAAAGGAATAACACTGAAGGACAACTATCCAAGTGGCAGGAGACTGCCTTAGTGCCACTGCAAGCCAAGACTTCTTCCCCTCCAGGGAGACCCACTTGAAAAATCCACAAGGGGATACTGCTCCAGCCATGCCACTATGCAGTGGCTAATTGATTATGATAGTTTTAAGCTCTTTATATATGCCTAGAGGCTAACTGTGAGGGGGGGCTTACTATAAACTTGAGCAACAAGTAACATTAAGTTTCCAGTTTTCTCATTAGGAGACAGTTATGGCCGACCTTGTTATGGCCGTGTAAAAGGTGGTCTCCACTGACCGTTGTCAAGTTTACAGTGTACTTTTACAAGGCACAGACATAATTAGACTTGTTGTCAGAGGCAGATACAATCTAGCTGTGGAGGGGCATATTTAGCCAAGATATTGGCTAACTAAACAGAGCTGGAGTTGAATGGTAAATGCCTATTGCTCCTTGAGAAGCTCACTGACTGTATTCACACCTATAGGTACTTTCAGACCTTACGCCAATCCACTAAAAGGTCCAGCTGTTCTGTAGGTGAATTTTTATTGAGCTCCGAAAAAAAGAAAAGAGAAAAGATGTCCTTCTGCAGGGGAGACAATATGAAGTGGACTGGACCCCATTTGTGATGGAATGGCTGGTGTAATGAGTGATGGCACCAGGGAGGAAAAGAAATCTGTAAAATCTACTCTTCTACATAGGATGAAAGCTTGTGTTGATAAGTACTCAAACAAAAAGGCTTGAGCTTCCTCCAGTTTTCAGTTCCCAAATGAAGTTTATTAAGGAGTACATCACTCTGGCTTCCTAAAACTCCAATCAAGAACTACCCGGTTCTCCTCCTGCTGGGTTTATGTACTTGACCTTGGGGAACACAGCTACATGCTGGCAATTGCCCTTGTTACAGCAGCAGAGGGTTGAGGGGGGAGTCAGACAAGAACTAATTGCCAGAAGTGGTGAAGCCTCCTGCTGCCTGAAACTGTCACAATATCTCAAAGATTTTCTTTTTCTTCCATTTGAAAGGATATGACTTGTTCTTTTAAACTTCTCATTAAAACTCTAAGTTATAGCTGGACTCCAGAGGTGTCAATAGAATCATATCATAACTTTTTAAAAAATTACTGCTGGCTCAGTATGAAGTGGACAATTTAGAGTCCAAATCTCTTATCCAAAACTCATAACTAACTCAGTTTAGTTATATACAGAGGTGAAAGTAAGGTGGTATGCCCCAGTACAGCGTACAGGCAAAAGCCGGTGCGCCATACTGGGGCGGGTCAGCTTCGCTAGGTGCAATTTAAAGGGCCTACAGCTCCCAGCAGTGGCTGGAGCCCCCGGCCCTTTAAATTGCTGCCAGAGCCCCACTGCCAGAGCCTTGGGGTAGCGGTGGCGGGGCTGGGGAGGAGATGTAAAGGGCCCAGGGCGGTAGCGGCAGCCAAGCCCTGGGCCCTTTAAATCATCCCCGGAGCCCCACCGCTGCTTCCCCAGGGCTCCGGCAGGCTCCGGGGATGATTTAAAGGGCCCGGGGCGGCAGTGGCGGTCAGAGCCCTGTCCCCGGAGCCCTGCTGCCGGAGCCCTGGGAAAGTGGCGGCAGGGTTCCGGGGATGATTTAAAGGGCTCAGGGCCCTTTAAACTGCTGCCAGAGCCCCCGGCTGCCACTGTTACCCCGGGGAGGGGGAAAGAGGCACTTGTGGGTACAGGTTGGCTGGGGCTGGCTCTGACCTCCTCCAGTCCCACCCCGTCCGCCCGAGGCCCCGCCCCTTCCAGGTGCCAGAGCCAGATGTTAGAGGGCTTATTCCTTCACCCACTTACTTCCCTGGTCCTTCTCTCATGAACAGAGAGCAACAATACCCGAAGTCCAAAGGTGCAAACAATTCGATGTTTATTGGGGTGAACTTCCAGCAAGCATGATTCCAGTTTCCTTCCTTAGTATCCTCCTTCCCAGCTCTGATACCACAGAGCCTTACACCTGTGTCCCTGTTCCCATTCCTACCCTTAACCAAACATGATTCCAACTTCCTTACTCCCATTCCCATTTCCCCCTTTAGCAAAACATGATTCCAATTTTCTTACCCCCATTCCCTGTTCCCATCTCACACACCCACATGCCCACCCCCACCCACACTCAGTCACTTCCTCATTGACTACAGATTATATAGTAAAACTTGAGTTCTGCTTAGCTATACCTTAACCAATCATTTTCCTGAAATTTAACTAACCAATCCTAACATATTGTAACATGATTATGTAACCAATTATATCCCACCACCTTAATTAGTTTACACCCAGCAAAATTAATTATACAGCAGACAGGAACAATCACAGAACCAGACAGAAATTATACAGACAAACAACAGCAAAGTGGGAATGATAATGACAAGACAATACAGAAGTGAGGATTTCACATCCCAGCTATTGATAAGTGAGTTCTTGCCAGACAGGATGCTATCAAACTAAGTTTCCTTTTACATTTTCTAGGCACTTCCCTTTCTCTGGAGGTGATAGGAACTATCAGGACAGGATTGTATTCCTAACAGCCGAATAGCACCTTATTTCAGTGTGACTAGTTTGGAATGTGAGGATGTGACTGTTTGCTTCCCAGCTTATGGCTGCCTCTGCTTGCTTAGCCAAAGGCCTTAGCCTAAGAACAGGGCCTCAGACTGTCACAGTAAGAGAAGGCCCTTACACCAGCAGACGGTGATTTTGATTCTTTCTTTTATACCTCTATCACTATCCAAGTGATAAGAATACACCTAAATTCTTAGAGTATAGGCCTTTACAGACAGGCCTGAATATCTATATCCTAACACCGGCCCCGCCCCTTCCAGGGGCCAGAGCCGGCCCCAGCCCAGCCCCGTACCGGTAAGTCCCTAGACTTACTTTCACCCCTGGTTATATAGCATTGCTGGGGGAAAATCCCACTGATTAAGGATAAAAAAAATCACACTATTTACAGATAGCCATATGCAAGAAAAATGTCTTGTCAGATAAGCCTAAAATTTATTTAACAGATTACAATCTTTTCCACTGCAGTGTATGTTAAATGCCAAAAGTGGAATGGTTATTATGAGCCAAAAGTAATACCAGCCTAATGTGATAAGATAATAAACAGCACCATTTTTCAAGTTGCACTCAGAGAAACATTGCACTAGAAATTAGAGGTAGGTATTTGGGGCTAGTCCTTTCTCTTTGGGATTCGTAATTTAAATGAAAGGTGCATTTCTCCTTCTTCTTTCTTTTGGTCTCCTTAGATAGTCTTGTTTTATTCTATTTTATAGACTACTCATGGTAGGCCAGCTGGAGCAATGGCTCAAAGCATAAAGGAATCTGCACAGATAGGTTTTTCTTCAGACTCCACAGAGGCTTTCTTAATTCAATAACTGATCATAAAAGATAAATTCCCTCAGCTACAGTATGGGTGTGCGTGTGTGATAGAAAAGAAGACCTGTCTGTTCTCCTCAAACTTCCAGATTCCCTCAGCAGTGTCTCTGCTGCTATCTCCAAAGGGAACCAGGTGTGTTCTGCTGCCAGCTAACCTTAGCACCATTCCTCCTGGATTTTTTTGATGATCAATTAGGCCTTGCTACTGGGTTCCATACAGACATCTGACAGCATCCCCTAACAATCCAAACAGTCTGGGGAATGTGCTTGTATAGGAAAGAGTTTTAACTGAGTGGAATGGAAATGCATGCTGCAGTATGTCTCTGATTTTTCTGCTATATTGACTGATCTCCAGAAAAATCTGTTTCCATGTGGTACTGCTGGTAGAGAAAGCATGTAGACGTTGACGGCTTAGTAATGAAACATGGGGAAGTGCCAATCTCACAATAAAGTACTTAAGCATTATTGAAAAGGCAGAAAGAAACTGGCACCACCAGTGCCCTGTTGGAGTGGGATAGTGGCACTCAAGTAGTAAAAACATCCCCAAATCCCATGTAAAATGTGCATGTGAGTGAAACCACTAGAATGAGAGCTCTTCGTTTTCTCACAGAATTTGTTTGACGTGAAATTGATAGCAGTGTTTTTCCTCTAACCTAAGCTGATTAGTTAAAATAATGGTGGTTTTGCATGTAGAATTGCTAATACAGTGTATTTTAATTGTTGAAGCTATGGGGTCTTATGCACCTTTATATGCTGTTCCCTGTATACCATTTTAGCATTGTAACAGAGCCTTAAAGTGGGCACCATAGAAGTGTAAAGGGGCCATGATGTCCATTCTGCAGAATACGGAAGACAAGTCAGTTTAAATATGATATAGAGTGAGCTGACCTCTCCTTGTTACATCTGCACTACTTAAATGCATACATGTGAAGGATGAATCTAGGAAGGAGCTATGCCCTGAAATGTCGGTGCCACAGTTTTTGGTGTATACTTGAAGCTTGTTCTTCTTTCCAATAATCTGAACACAAAATGAAGTAGTGGCATGATCAAATTAGCCTTCTTGAATGAAGGCATAACATTTAAAACTTTCATGAGTCTCATTAGTGGAAATCAATTGTACTCTTTAATTACAGAAGCAGCTATGTGGTAATACCTCCCCCTCCTTGTATTGTTGACCTTTGTCACTTGACGATGTACAGAGACTGTAATGTCTGTGCAGAAATCATTTTATTTATTCGATAGCTCATTTTTTTTCCCCCAGTGTTTTAGACTGAAAAATCTTGTTAGGTAGTGATAAAGCAGAAGATGTGCAGTACCTGTGGTGGGTCTAATAACGTGCTATCTCTCTCCTCCACATCTCAGTTGGGTCACTATCAGTACTGAGACCCATAGTGAGCAATATGAACTACACGCATGAAAAGGAGGAGACTGCTACGTAATTATACACACCTGTTTAGTAACAGTCTGTAGTTTTCCAGAAGAATGTGGACACGGAAACAGGTCCAATATTCAGTATAAAAGCAATGCATCACATGAGACCTACAAGTCTATATGCAGAACAAACTCACATGACAAGTAATTAGAGTAGGAGGTAAGTAGCAGCCCATATCAAACTCACAATGTAGCCTGGCTCAGAAGAACCTGTTAAGATAGAAGATATTCTAATATATTTCATCCGTCACACACAAAAGTAGCTCTGTTGCTCACTTTTCCAATAGTGGATCCTATTCATGTGGTGTAATACATGTAACAAATTAAGAACAGAATTGTCAAATCTATTTTTTTTCCAAATCTTTTCTAATTTTGCCTTCTTCTCTGAACATGGTATGAATGGCAATAAAGAGCTGCTTGTCCTCAAAGCTATAAAAGGTGGTGATACTTGCCATGTTCATTATGAATAAATTTTAAAATATCTATCAGGCACCACATAAGCTGCTTAATTTTATTATTTATGAAAATGAGATCTCTACGTTTTAAAAGATGACATTAAATCAATATAAATACAACATTTAGTAACTACGTCTATGAAATGTTTGTCAATGTACATTCTGGAAGAGAATGAGTAAGAGAGTGATTATTTTTGCTACCCCCAGGAGCAGGGCAGGATCTGAATAGCACATACAATCATAGTTTGGTCCCTGTCTAAGAACTCTGTGACAAAAGCAATCTGTGCCTTATAATTGGCTGGTGCAAATTGCTTCCCCCTTCTCATTGGTTCAACCACGTTGGCTAGAGCATGGAGGGTGTGGAGCCAAAGCTCTCCCGGCCTGTACTTTGCTTCCTGTACAGGTGGTCAGCAATGACATTTCACCCACCACCGCAGCATTGTGACCCTCAAATTTGACCTGTGCAGATTAATAAGGAGGCACCTTATTCCTCCTTACATCCCTGTATGGGTGCACAGACAGGATAACAACTGATCCCCTAGAGACTTTAAAATATTAATTAAAGAAACACCAATAATCAACAGTGATTATAAAAAAGTCCTCTTGAATATAGCTTTGAATTATTAATCATGTTTGTTACAGTACAAATATTTATGGAATGGAGACTCTATGGCCTGTTCTGGTCTGCTTGCTGGAATTTGTGAGAGTGGTGGTGGTCCGATAAATTATTAATCACTGCACTTGGACAGTTCTGGAAGCAGGGAATCACAAAGATGAAAGTGAAGGGTAGCTGGGTAATATACTGTGTAGTTATTTTTCTTGGAAAGAATGAGTATTGTGGTTAGAGATAAGGATGATCAGGGCCAGCTCACTTAATGCTGCCCAACCTGCAGCTTCTAGAATCGCCAGCCCAGCAGGGGCTGGTTAAAATAATAGCAGGGTATTTTCTACTCAGCTTCAGTGTCACCTGGTTTGGAGTACAAGTTGCTGGTTGAACACTCTCTGTGGAGATAATGAGGATTCTGGGTAAATGAGACCCATGCCAGTACTATACAAAATTCCTAATAAACCTCACTCTAAAGAACTAAAACCTGTCCCATATGGCATGGCAGTGCTGTTTTAGTTAGCCTGTGAAGCAAAGGGATTTGGACACAAAACTACTTTTTGGATCATTCATTATTTTGTATACCTGTTAAATGTCTCCTCATTTTCCTCTCCTTTTTAAAGTAATGAGTCCCAAGCTTTTCAATCTCTCATCATATGGAAGGTTTTCCTTGCCTGTAATCTTTCAGCTGACCTACTCTATTTTCCTCTCACAAAAGATATAATAGGCTGACTAGAACTAGAGTTCAGCAGTTAGGACATAAATCCAGGTCTTCCATGGCCTAGGTGCAAGTCGCTGCTTCCCCCACAAATTAATGTGTGACCTTGGGCAAACCACCTATTCTTTCTTTCACTTCATTCACCATCTGTAAAACATGGCTAATAGCACTTCTTTGAGTATTTGCCCACACAGATCCCACTCTAGGTGCACGTGCACATAACGTCAGATTATTTTGGCCAACAGTGACCATTGAGGCTCTGCATACACTCTGCATCCTCAAGCTCCTCACCTGCTTGGTAAGGTGGGCTCATTTAAATAATGTGTGTGTTAACACAGTCAAATGCAAGGTCATGCATCTAGGAACAAAGAATATAAGTCACACTTACAAAATGAAGAACTACAGCCTGGAAAACAGTAAGTCTGAAAATAACTTTGGCATCATGGTAGGTAGCCATTTGAAAATGAGCTCTTATTCTGACACTGCAGATAAGTGGGCAGACGTGATCCTTGGTTGTGTAAGCAGTGGAATATCACGTAAGAGGAGGAAGGTGGTATTACCTCTGTGTTCAGTGTTAGTGAGACCATTACTGGAATGCCATGTCCAGTTTTCATGTCCACACTTCAAAAAGGACACTGACAAACTGGAAAGGATTCATGGTTCACAAAAGAGCTACAAGAATGACTTGAAGTCTGGAAAACCTGCCTTATAGTGAGAGACTGAAAGAGCTCTATCTATTTAGTTTATCCAGAAGAAGATTAAGGTGTGATTTTGATCATCATTTACAAGTACCTACACAGGAAAGCAATTTCACTTCAGCCTAGCAGACAGATATAACAATACTCACTGATTGGAAGATGAAGCTAGACAAATTCAGACTAACAACAGTCTGAACATTTTAACAGTAAGGGTAATTAACCATTGGAACAACTTACTTAGTGATCTGACGGATTATCCCCGACTTTCTAAATGATATGCTATAGCTCAAACAAAAGTTGTGGGCTTGATACATAAATTATTGTTTGGGGTTCTTTGACCTGTTGTGCAGGAGCTCAAACTAAATCATAGTGGTTCCCTCTTGCCTTAAGAATCTATGAATCATCTGTCATTTATAGCTATGCCAGTGGTTATGTTTCTTGTACTTAACATCTTAGGCATGTCTGTTCAATGCTTAGACTGCCTCTGATTTTGACTATTTGTCCATTAAAAAAAAAAAACAAATTTACCTCCATTCTACGCACACCTGCTGTTCTCTAACTTTTATCATTGTAAATAACATCTCAGAAACTGAGACTCAGACAATATTATTGCTAATGAATGCTATATTATTTCAAATGTTTATACTGTTTTTTTTTTCTTGTGTCCCTCATTTTTGGTCTTTTTTCCAGCTTTGAAAGTGGGACCTTGAAAGGTATGGACCTCTTAACAGAAAGAAGAACACTTCTTCTGTATAATTAACCGTATGTTATCTGTAATAATGTAGCATGCTAGAAATATATTGAAGGCACAATCTAAGAAATTATTGTACCTTTCAATATACTTATCTGCAGCTATGAAATTCTTGGCATAATGTTCCACCTACACATGGTCTTAACAGATATATATTAAAGAGGCATAAACTCACTGCTTATATGATTGTGATTTATGAATCATTGGCAGGAGAAAAACAACTCATTTTCATGACCATTCATCCTATGTTGTTTCACTGGAATTTATTTGTTTACATGTTTGTTTTTCATTGTATAAAATTAAAGAAACCTTTCACTATGTGCCAGGGTCTATTATGCATAATTTAAAACACCCACAATGTTCATTTAAACAACACAGGTTTCAGAGTAATAGCTGTGTTAGTCTGTTTTCGCAAAAAGAAAAGGAGTACTAGTGGCACCTTAGAGACT
This sequence comes from Eretmochelys imbricata, assembly GCF_965152235.1. Taxonomy (NCBI): domain Eukaryota; kingdom Metazoa; phylum Chordata; order Testudines; family Cheloniidae; genus Eretmochelys; species Eretmochelys imbricata. The sequence continues at coordinate 130,855,099 of NC_135573.1, read as the reverse complement.
AACCAATTTATTTGAGCATAAGCTTTCGTGAGCTACAGCTCACTTCATTGGATGCATACTGTGGAAAGTGTAGAAGATCTTTTATACACACAAAGCATGAAAAAAAACCTCCCCCCGCTCCATTCTCCTGCTGGCCATAGCTTATCTAAAGTGATCACTCTCCTTACAATGTGTATGATAATCAAGGTGGGCCATTTCCAGCACAAATCCAGGGTTTAACAAGAACGTCTGGGGGGGGGTATGGAAAAAACAAGGGGAAATAGGTTACCTTGCATAATGATTTAGCCACTCCCAGTCTCTATTCAAGCCTAAGTTAATTGTATCCAATTTGCAAATGAATTCCAATTCAACAGTTTCTCGCTGGAGTCTGGATTTGAAGGTTTTTTTTGTTGAAGAATTGCAACTTTCATGTCTGTAATCGCATGACCAGAGAGATTGAAGTGTTCTCTGACTGGTTTATGAATGTTATAATTCTTGACATCTAATTTGTGTCCATTTATTCTTTTACGTAGAGACTGTCCAGTTTGACCAATGTACATGGCAGAAGAGCATTGCTGGCACATGATGGCATATATCACATTGGTGGATGTGCAGGTGAACTAGCCTCTGATAGTGTGGCTGATGTTATTAGGCCCTGTGATGGTGTCCCCTGAATAGATATGTGGGCACAGTTGGCAACAGGCTTTGTTGCAAGGATAGGTTCCTGGGTTAGTGGTTCTGTTGTGTGATATGTGGTTGCTGGTGAGTATTGGCTTCAGGCTGGGGGGCTGTCTGCAGGCAAGGACTGGCCTGTCTCCCAAGATTTGTGAGAGTGTTGGGTCATCCTTCAGGATAGATTGTAGATCCTTAATAATGCGTTGGAGGGGTTTTAGTTGGGGGCTGAAGGTGACGGCTAGTGGCGTTCTGTTGTTTTCTTTGTTAGGCCTGTCCTGTAGTAGGTGACTTCTGGGAACTCTTCTGGCTCTGTCAATCTGTTTCTTCACTTCCGCAGGTGGGTATTGTAGTTGTAAGAATGCTTGATAGAGATCTTGTAGGTGTTTGTCTCTGTCTGAGGGGTTGGAGCAAATGCAGTTGTATCGCAGAGCTTGGCTGTAGACGATGAATCGTGTGGTGTGGTCAGGGTGAAAGCTGGAGGCATGTAGGTAGGAATAGCGGTCAGTAGGTTTCCGGTATAGGGTGGTGTTTATGTGACCATTGTTTATTAGCACCATAGTGTCCAGGAAGTGGATCTCTTGTGTGGACTGGACCAGGCTGAGGTTGATGGTGGGATGGAAATTGTTGAAATCATGGTGGAATTCCTCAAGGGCTTCTTTTCCATGGGTCCAGATGATGATGTCATCAATATAGCGCAAGTAGAGTAGGGGCGTTAGGGGACGAGAGCTGAGGAAGCGTTGTTCTAAGTTAGCCATAAAAATGTTGGCATACTGTGGGGCCATGCGGGTACCCATAGCAGTGCCGCTGATCTGAAGGTATACATTGTCCCCAAATGTAAAATATTTATGGGTAAGGACAAAGTCACAAAGTTCAGCCACCAGGTTAGCCGTGACATTATCGGGGATAGTGTTCTTGACGGCTTGTAGTCCATCTTTGTGTGGAATGTTGGTGTAGAGGGCTTCTACATCCATAGTGGCCAGGATGGTGTTATCAGGAAGATCACCGATGGATTGTAGTTTCCTCAGGAAGTCAGTGGTGTCTCGAAGGTAGCTGGGAGTGCTGGTAGCGTAGGGCCTGAGGAGGGAGTCTACATAGCCAGACAATCCTGCTGTCAGGGTGCCAATGCCTGAGATGATGGGGTGCCCAGGATTTCCAGGTTTATGGATCTTGGGTAGTAGATTGGGATTCCAGGGGTGTGTCTGTGCAGATTTGATCTTGTGCTTTTTCAGGGAGTTTCTTGAGCAAATGCTGTAGTTTCTTTTGGTAACTCTCAGTGGGATCAGAGGGTAATGGCTTGTAGAAAGTGGTGTTGGAGAGCTGCTGAGCAGCCTCTTGTTCATATTCCGACCTATTCATGATGACAACAGCACCTTCTTTGTCAGCCTTTTTGATTATGATGTCAGAGTTATTTCTGAGGCTGTGGATGGCATTGTGTTCCGCATGGCTGAGGTTATGTGGCAAATGATGCTGCTTTTCCACAATTTCAGCCCGTGCACGTCGGCGGAAGCACTCTATGTAGAAGTCCAGTCTGCTGTTTCGACCTTCAGGAGGAGTCCACCTAGAATCCTTCTTTTTGTAGTGTTGGTAGGGAGGTCTCTGTGGATTAGTATGTTGTTCAGAGGTATGTTCGTGGGGGTCCTTCTGCCCCTCCACCCCCACGAACATGGTACAGTTCTGTGGTGACCTAGAATCCTATTTTCGATGTCTCCGACTCAAGGAATATTTCCAACATACCTCTGAACAACATACTAATCCACAGAGACCTCCCTACCAATGCTACAAAAAGAAGGATTCTAGGTGGACTCCTCCTGAAGGCTCGTTTACCTGCACATCCACCAATGTGATATATGCCATCATGTGCCAGCAATGCCCCTCTGCCAGGTACATTGGTCAAACTGGATAATCTCTACGTAAAAGAATAAATGGACACAAATCAGATGTCAAGAATTATAACATTCATAAACCAGTCAGAGAACACTTCAATCTCTCTGGTCACGCGATTACAGACATGAAAGTTGCAATTCTTCAACCAAAAAACTTCAAATCCAGACTCCAGTGAGAAACTGTTGAATTGGAATTCATTTGCAAATTGGATACAATTAACTTAGGCTTGAATAGAGACTGGGAGTGGCTAAGTCATTATGCAAGGTAACCTATTTCCCCTTGTTTTTTTCCTAACCCCCCACCCCCAGACGTTCTTGTTAAACCCTGGATTTGTGCTGGAAATGGCCCACCTTGATTATCATACACATTGTAAGGAGAGTGATCACTTTAGATAAGCTATGGTCAGCAGGAGAGTGGGGTGGGAGGAGGTATTTTTTCATGCTTTGTGTGTATAAAAGATCTTCTACACTTTCCACAGTATGCATCCGATGAAGTGAGCTGTAGCTCACGAAAGCTTATGCTCAAATAAATTGTTTAGTCTCTAAGGTGCCACAAGTACTCCTTTTCTTTAAACAACACAATTTCCCAAAAAAACAAAGCCAATCATTAACTAAGAATATGTTACTATTGCTTCATAAGGCAAAGGTGTGCACAACTAAGGGAGCTTTGTGCTATGTCTTGTTTTGTTAACAGATTCTCTGTCAGATCAAGGGGGCAAGAAAATTCGAAAGGCTCTAGTATTGACAATCCCCTGACAGAAGCCCTCAGACAATTAATGTGTATATGGACTGTTAGCTCAAGGATCTCATATGCCTTCACTTCTGTGGGTGGCATAGGTGCTGGAACTTGGTGTCCTGGGGCTGCTGCAGCACCCTCTGGCTTGAAGTGGTTTCCATCATGTACAGGGTTTACAGTTTGGTTCAATGGCTTTCAGTGCCCCCACTATACAAAAAGTTCCAGCACCACTGGTGGATGGGCATAGAAAGAGCGAGAGATGGCTACTGAGATAGCTAGGGATTAATATCAGCACTTTGAATAGTGCCCGGTATAAAATATTACTGGTGACAAATGTTTCTTCAGCTACCACTGCTGAGCCAGCACAGTCTGTTCTACTTTTAACTTCAGAGTAAACTTCAAGAATGGCCACATCTAGGGTCTGGTTCTCTCTTATTTAAGTCAATGGCAAAACTCCTCTTGGCTTAAATGGTGCAGCATCAGGCCCACAAAGTTCACCACAATAATGCATTTGGGTGTCAAACAAGGCATGGATGACTGGCAAGGTGGGACAGGGAGGGGAGGAAACACTTTTGGGCACTGCTGCCATAGGGGAATCCAGCAATGATCAGGAATCCAGAAAATTCTGTGGTGGTTTTTTTTTTTTGTTTTGTTTTGTTTTTGGTCAAACAGTGGGCACATTTCAAAAGTGGGGACCCATTGACCCTATCACACTCTCATGTGGTTGCCCAAATCAACTAGCATCACAACCATATTAATGTCCTGAGCAGCACCAGTACATGCAGCCTTAAATCTGTCCCCATCGAATATTGTACTAGATAGACTGAACTGCCAGCAGCTGGTAATGACTTTCCCCGCTCTGATCTTAGCTGGGTTTGAGACAGTGGCCTAGAGCTCAGATTCCATAGTCCATTGCTCATTACCAGTCATCTGAGCCATCCATTCATCCAAAAGCACAGCTATGTATGCTCAATCCTGCTGTGCGCTATTAGCAGCTGGCATCTCGGCTACTGTTTTGAATAAATAGTGATGGTTGAGATACAAGTCTTATGTTGTGCCTGGCTGACTTAAGCAGGAGTTTTGTCTAAGTAAGGGCTGAAGCATTTGGCTTATCCATCCACTGCCCAGGAAATTGTGTAGCATACTTTGACTTCATAAAAGCTATTGTTTATCATCTGAAGTATAAACTGTGGGAAAACTATAGGTATCTTCCATATTTTTTTTAAAAAAGATTTTTCTTTATTTTTATAAAGAAATGTAGTGTGAGATTTTTAAAGGCTTTATGAATTGGAGAGTGAACAGAAACTAAAGAAAAGCTCTTATTTGATTAGCTTTTAAAATGTGAGTTCTGGAGAGTTTTCTCAAATAGCCCTTTTTACTAGCTGAGTTAAAGAGGCTTAAGACCTTTAAGTACCCCGTCATTCTTTAGAGTTTCAGCATGTCTGTTAGCAACTATTAGAACTGGCTTAAAGTCAATAGCAGATGCACAAACCATATTAATGAGTTTATTTTCCAACCTTTTGTGGGTGTGGAGAACTATCACTGCATTAGAAAAAGATACGTGTGACACAGACTTTATGATCTGAAATGGCTATACTATATTTTAAGAAGTGCTGGGACTTACCTAAAATGATGCCTCTAACTCTTCTCCTTACCTTTTTAGTCAATATTTTTTTTTTAAAAAGTGCTTAAAATAAAGGAATTCCATAAAGCGAGAAATGCAAAACCTTAATTCTGCTTGAATGAATTGGTAACAGTGTCCTGTCCCCTCAGACATTGTAAGGTCTATCCGACTGGCCTAAACTCTGACTGCAGCCCAAATCCTTAGGTGATATGAATTGGTGTAGCTCCCTTTAAAGCAACCAGAACTATGCTGATTTATACCAGCCAAAGATCCAGCCAAAAGTATGTAATACTCTCACTACCTGCAGCTAACATTTCAAATGCCAGTAGAATCAACTCGGAGCTCCATCCTTCTGAAGCTGATAACTTTAGCATCCTTCAGGGATGAATGTTACTAACCCTCAGATGAGACAATAAAACTATGTTCTCTGTTCTTCTTGAATGTAAAACATCCATGGTGAGTGTTCTCGGCCAACATTTTCCTTCTCAACTACTGTGCTGTGTGCTGATAGGCTGATTCCCTCCACCACAGAAGTGACTTCATTTTAATGGTGCTCTTAGTGGACCACATTGGTGTCCTAGTTCAGGGTAACTTCACCTGTATTCCCTCTCCATGGATCTTCAGGGGAACCCACTCTGGGCTGCCACCTCTTCAACTGTCACCTGTCTTGGGGTGATGATCCATGCCTCTTTTACTTCTGGCCAAGGTTTTTCCAGACTTCACAGTCCCCTGCCTACACTGCATTCCCAACAAGCCAGACTCCCTAAACAGTCCAGCATCTGCACTTTACTTTCTCTTCAAAGACCATTAACAAGTACAGTTGTCGTCAGTTGTAAATTAACACACAGCTCTTTATAAGCAAGCAAGTTTATTTGCAAGGTGAAAGCACTGAAGCTAGAGTCACACAGTTTAAGGCAAGAAGGGACCAGTAGATCATCTAGTCTGGTCCTTTGTATATCACAGGCCACCAACCCCACCTAGCACTTGCACACTGAGCCCAACAACTAAAATGAGCTTACAACAAACAGAAGACTAGACTATTATGTTCCCCAAATAGAGACTAGAAGGGACTAAGGTGCACTGAGTATCATTCACATAAATGACATAATAAATAAGGTTAAATACACAAACTGTCCAAGAGGGAGGGGAAAAAGTAGGTAAAATGTAAACCTTTATTTATAGATATGTAAAGTGAAATTAGAAGGCTTAGTGTTGGTCTAACAGTAGAAAACTATTTGGTAGATAATCAGCTGAACATGAGCTCCTAGTGCAATAAGGTGGCCAAAAAGAGCTAATGCAATCCTGGGCTTTGTTAACAGGGGAAACTTGCATAGGAGTAGAGACACTTGGCCTCTGCATTTGGCACTGGTGCAACAATTACTGCCTACTGTGTACAGCTCTGGTGCCCACAATTCAAGAAGGATGTTGATAAGCTGGAGAGGGTTGAGAGAAGATCCACACAAATGATTAGAGAAGATACTGTATAGTGATAGACTCAAAGATCTGAATCTATTTATCTTAACAAAGAGAAGATGAAGAAGTAACTAAATTAGTCTACAAGTATCTGTGCCAGAAACAAATATTTAATAATAGACTATTCAGTCTAGCTGAGAAAGGCATAACAATCCAATGGCTGGACATTAAACTTGTATAATTGATTTCACTATAAATGTATCAAAGTGCCATGTGTTAAGCGGAAGAGTGGTCAGAGGTGTAGCTGGTAAACTGGGGTATGCTGTTTCTTTGGAACCAACAAGTCTGTGAGTACTGCTCATGTCCAGTGGATTGGGGATTGGACATTCTTGAGAGATGTTTGCAGTGCTCCAGGGTTGCCATAAAAATAAAGGGAAGGGTAACCACCTTTTTGTATACAGTGCCTTTGGTAAGCTTACCTTTGGTAAGCATAGATAATGCTTTGTCATGCTAAGGACAGGTGCTGTGAGGGTGTGTCCACAGGAAGTGTCATAACATGTTCAGAGCAAGCCTGCTCCTCACAAAAGCCATCAGAGGAGGAAATGACCCACTCCCTTTTTATACCTAATAGTCCAATTGTTACAAAATTCACTTGGGAGGTGGAAGACCCAGGTTCAAATCCCCATTCTGTCATATTTGGCACAGGGAATTCTTGAACTCAGCTCTCCCACCTCAGTACCCTAACCACTGGGCTGTTGGGATACTCTGGGTGGGTTTCTCCTGTTGAAGTTGTTCCACTTTGACTCAGTGAATATTATTTTACACAGAGAAGAGAGTAGAATGATTCTATAGCCTAAATGTAGGGCACTCACTGGGAGCCAGGGTGTGTGTCAGTCTCTGCTCCAAATCGGGCAGAGGCGGGGAATGAACCTCTGTCTTCCAGACCCCAGGTGAGTGCTCTAACCACTGGACTATTCAGCATAAGGAGACTACCTAGCTACCTTTTGATGGGTGGGGCTAAAGCTACATCCCTCTCCTTCACGTTTCCTTCTGACTAGTTTACATGGCTCCCTACTCAGCATACTAGCTTCTGTGACTCCTTTTTTAGGTGCCTAATTCTCTCATGCATCATATAGGGAGCTTGGGTGTCTAACTTGGGGTTGTGAGTTCCACTAGGTAGCAGGGCACCTAAAAGTTAGGCACTGCAACATTGAGACTTGCAACACGTATGTCCCCTTGTGAATTCATCCCAAAGTCTTCAGCTTCTTTATCATAAATCTTTTGATTTATTTGACACAGATTACAGAAAATACCGGTGTAAGGACACTATCGTGGAATAAGTCTGCTGTTTTATGTTTGATTGTACTAAACCACTTACAGAAACGTTGCTACTGTACAAAATAAAGTTGCATTGAATTTTAATGTATAATTGAAGGCAAGGAAAATTAAAGGTTTCTCCAGAAGGAGAAGCCAGCACAAATGGCTCTTAACCCAGGCTTCAATGGCAACTCAGAATTATCAGCACAAATGCCTACAGAGCTCATCCAGCGGCCAGAGATCGCTGCTGAAAGAATACATTTGATAATTTTGTGTTTGGATCATGTAATGACCTGCTGTTTTCTTTATGTGCCACATTATTTCGTGATAGATGTGCAATGACTTTAGGTAAGGCTAAGATTTTGTCATGGTTATTTTTAATAACAGTCACAGACAGGTCACAGGCAATAATAAACAATTCACGGAAGCCGTGACCTGTCTGTGACTTTTGCTGCTGCAGCTCCATGGTTTCCCCAACCACCCTGGTGGCTGGGAGCTGTGGGGTTCCCCCTCTGCCTGCAGCAGCTGAAAGCTGCAGGGTGATCATATTTCCCAAAGAGAAAATGGGACACCCCAAGCTGCTTGCTGGTGGCATCCACCTCCCCCACACTCTGCGAGGTTGCCCATTGCTGGAACCTTGCAGGGGGCCCACCTGTTATGCGTCACTGCTGTCGCCAGAATACTGCCAGGGCCTCACTGGCTGCCAGCTCCAGAGTCCTGCAGCCCCTGGGGCTGAAGCACAGAATGTCAGGGTGGTGTCTGGAAGTCACTGATTCCATGACCTCTGTGACATAAACATAACCTTAACTTTAAGTCCGTGAGAGCCTGAGGTCAAAATCAACCTTCGGTGTCAAAGCACTGTCTACAGAACTGGTTTAGAGCGTTAGTGTAAGCCCCACTAGCACAAGTGTGTGGTCCTGTACTAGAAGGCTTATTCCCCAGTGCAGTGTAGACATGCTCATTATGGACCTAGTTTTATGGCTGAATGCTTGCTGGATCAAAAATTTAAAAACATATTTTGATCAAAATATATCTAGTTTTGATTTATTTATGACCACATCCTTAATTGTAGTGTGTAATGTCTTACTTCACAAATTGATTCACTTATTTCAAAAGCATTACTCAGGAGTAAGGTGAGCAGAATCTGATAACATCCGTTCTCTTGTCTTTTTTTCTGCACAACATTTCAAAAGCCTTTAGTTTACAAGTTTCAAAAGATTGGTTGTTTTTCAATTCACAGTAGAGTTTCTTTGTGGTTGTAGCATCTATCTTGCTGTATTCATTCTACTGATTTGTTTGCCTGAGTGTCTTTTTGTAATCTTGTTTTTTCTAGGTTTCCTCCGTGTACTGAACCATAAAGAAATTCTAAATCTTTGATTTTGCTGTCAGCTATTCTATATATTATAATAACTTGTTTTACCACAACTTTACGGTTCTGTGTTACTGCTATCATTTACAATGCCTTCCTTTTAGCATTGACAGGGATAAGTTATACCACTGGCCTCAGTTACATGCTTTTCTTTACAATTAATATAATTCTGAACACTATTAAAATGCTGTACCTTCATGAATTGTAACTTGCTGTTCAGACGAAAATATGTATGTATTTAAATTTCTGTGTGTGTGAGATATACCCTGTTTGCACTGCGCTTTCTATAGCTAGACCAGGACACCTACACTTTGCAGTCATCTAATAACGTCTAATGATAGGCTTGTGAAGACTGCTACCTGCATACAGTTGCTGCTGCTTAACAGTTTCAAGCTGTAATTACTTGGAACCTAAATTACATTACAGTGTTTGTTTCTTACCAAAAGTGACAGAATGGTTATTGATTGGGCTATTGTCTTTGCCTGCTCAGTAGCTATTCAAAATATTCATCCCAAGAGTGTGAGAGGAAATGTAACTTACCATCCCTAGACTCTTAATATCAATCACATATTATATACCAGTTATGAAAATATCTTGACTTTTTGTTTTTACTTTCTCAAAGAAAATGGACTCTTATTTTCCCACTGAATACACTCAAGGACTTGATTAATAACAGTTACTAAGGTGTGTGCCTATTACTATAATGTCATTTGTATGTGCCACAGCAATATTGGTGCCACTATTTACATTCTAAACCTAAGATGAGATTTTTTTTTTGAGCATTTATATGTTATGGGAGTTAGGCATCTAATGGCTTTCAGTGAGAATTGTGTGCCTGGCTCCCCTACATGCTTCTGAAAATCCCACCCTAGTTTTCTGTAGTGATTAGATAAATATCTGCCCAAGAGATGGATGGATCGATAGAGCTAACTTTAACACATTTTAGGAAGCTTCTTCCTATCTCCCCAGATGCAGGAACCAGAAGATGGACAATATCAGAGGAGGAGGCAAAAAACAACTCCAGGACCAATTAAAATGTCAAATCCAAGAAACACCATAGCCTGAGGTTGACTAGGTTAGCCTTCCATTAGGCCCATAACTTGGACCAGAAAATAAACAGAAAAGGAAACAAAGTACGGATGGGGAAAAAAATGAAACAATTGACAACATGTGAAAATGAGCTCTCCCTACCCATCTCTCCTTCCAGGTTACTCTGGGTTTTATACTTCCCCAGTCCATGAAAAACTACCAGGCTGTTCAAAATGGTCTCTTACAGAATTTTGCAGAAGATTCCCCCGCCCATTTCCACCCCCACCCCCGATGTCCAATTCAGACACAGTTAACTCAGGAAAAAAAAGGAACTACGGGTAGCTCAGACAGATCAACAAGTATCCAGTTCTCAGAATGCAGGTTCTCCTTAATGTGGCTCTAACTAAATGATAGTAGGCCTTTCCAAAAGTTCCAAAGTAATAATCCATAGTCTGTAAACCTGCTGCCATCTCTCTCCAGGTGCGAGGCCTGCCAGTTGGTCCCATTGTCCCAACAGCCCCTCTCTTGCTTTTCAAGAAGCATTCCGTGCAAGTGCCTTTGCTAACTTCAGTTGTGTCAGTTTACCATGGGGAGAGGGACATGGCCATGCTAGAAAGAAGGTCCCATCCCATTTAAAGCTTTGTCACATGAAAGGGATGATTCCTATCTTGCCAACAGGACACAGAGTGCTAGTGTTTAGCCCAGGACTGTAGTTAACAGCTGGTTCCAATATATACTGTAGGAATCCATGGGCTCATCTGCAAAATGGTGTGAGGAAAGATGGCTATTTTAGTAGGGTTATTCAGTGCTTCAGCATCACTTCTTTCCCTTCCAGGCTCTTCATATCACTTCAGAGTTGCAAGACTGTACATGAATTATTTTGTAGTGATTAAGTACTCCATTACTTTAGAGAGTGACCAACCATCCCCAGCAGAAGATGATGTAGTTAGGAGTTGTGTGGACATACACACTTCGATTAAAGCTAGATACACTATATATTCTGCATATAAAGGTGCCTCTGAGAAGTAAAAATTACCATATCATTAATCTCCAGTCAAGTAATGACTTTTTATGAGAATTTCTATTGTCCAGTCCAGGTAACCTTTAAAGACTTGCATTTCCAGCTGCATATAGCACCAGGAATGGGAATTGGCATCTCAGTGTTGAGCAGAGACCATATTATCCCAGACAGGCAGGTGATCAGCAGATTTAGCTCTTTATGCAGTGCTTTTCATACACGCTTTATGAAAGAAGGTAAATATAATTCTCCTCACCTTATATGTGGGGAAACTGAAGAACAGAGAGGTGAAGCAACTTCATTGTAGCGGGTAGTTGCGAAGGTAGCTCCTCAATCAGCACAGTGCAGAAACTGCAACTTTAGTTGGTCCACTGACAGCTGATTAATAGGTTTGACAGTCTGGAATGTATCATCTTCCATCATAACTATTGTGATTCTCATTGAAGTTGTTGGGGAACTACAGTATATGGACCTAGCAAATGTTTGATTGAATCTTGCTTTTTAAAGAGATGAGTTATGTGAGATTGCAAGGTTTGGACTTTTCTCTATTATCCTGTACACATAGGGACAGTGTAGGAGCAGGATTTGATAATTGTACTATAAGAACAGAGGTACTAATGTATGTCTTGATTTCATTTTACCAGCCACCTTTTTGAATAGCAGAACGGAATGACCCTCTGGGACATGGATAGGAATGCATCTGACAGACTGCCAGTGTCTGTACTGATGTTAAGGCAGGGACAGACCAGAACAATCCTTATGACTGATTATGGTCCCCCTTTTATTTTAGGATAAGTTATAATGTCTACTATGGTTTCCTATATGTATTACAAATTAGGCACCCTAGTTAAATACTTATTAAACCTTAAAACAAATAAATTTATAAGAGACAGAATCTTGAATTGTGTCTATGTTAAGGAGATTCAAAATAAACTGACATTGTATTCTCAAAGGTCTCTGTAAAAAGACTGTGTGAATGAGGAATGTATGCATCAGGAAAAGATAAGGAGTGAAGGCCATTGTTATAGCCAGATGGTCAAGAAAAATGGGGTAAAGAGACTTAAGGTTACCAGAAAATGATCAACGCACATCCATAATGAAAGAAGGGCAAACTGAGGACCCTGAAGTGAAGGCTGGCACCTCTAAAGACAGGACATTTGATTAAATCAGAACCAGGACAAGATAACCGTCTCGGAGGTGTATTGGAATGTTTACATCAGAAGATAACACCAATTAAGAAGTAACCTGTCACAAAATGACACAGCAAAATCCATAGACTTCTACAGAGAAAAGGAACTATAAGAATAGGGTGCTTTGCCATGGGATTTTGGGTTTGTCTTGTCACTACTCCAGGAGCATAGGATCGTGACAGACAAAGCCTGGCTCCCCTCTGCAACCAATCTAGCTGGCTACTAGATTGATCCAGACTCCAGACTGGTAACTATAAAAACATCAACTGGCAGGACTGTGTGCATGATGCGTATGTGTGTGTGACTGAAAAGCATATGCTAACTGTTGTATTTTCAACAAATATGGCGTATTTGCCTTCTCTCTTATACAAAGCCCATGGGATCTTTTATAGCATAGCAACAGCACCATGATTTATAAAACTGCTCCAGGAAATAACATTAGATATGCTCATTTATTGGAGATTTTACATCATTTCTGTAATGAATGGTATAGAACAGCTTCTGTATGAGGAGAGATTAATAAAATTGGGACTTTTCAGCTTGGAAAAGAGACGACCCAGGGCAGATATGATAGAGTTCTATAAAATCATGACTGGTGTGGAGAAAGTAAATAAAGAAGTATTATTTACTCCTTCTCATAACACAAGAACTAGGGGTAACCATATGAAATTAATAGGCAGCAGGTTTAAAACAAACAAAAGGAAATATTTCTTCACACAATGCACTGTTAAACCTGTGGAACTCTTTGCCAGAGGATGTTGTGAAGGCCAAGAATATGACAGGGTTCAAAAAAACTAGATAAATTCATAGAGGATAGGTCAATCCATGGCCATTAGCCAGGATGGGCAGGTATGGTGTCCTGAGCCTCTGTTTGCGAGAAGCTGGAAATGGGCGATAGGGGATAGATCACTTGATGATTACCTGTTCTGTTCACTCCCTCTGGGGCACAAAACATTGGCCACAATCAGAAGACAGGATACTGGGCTAGATGGACCTTTGGTCTTACCCAGTATGGTTGTTCTTATGTTCTTATGAATGCCTTTCAGTTGGAGGACTCTGAAGAATGATTTCAGAGGATTTCTGCTTGGAAGATTCTCTGGGTTGCTGGTCTTCTAATACTTACTTATTTATAATTCTTTGTTAGTTGACCTTTAAATTGCATGCAGGTAGAGAAATGATGGCTGCAAACTTTTTTTTTCCCTAATCACAGCTATAACTAGTCCCCTCCCCCAGCAAAAAAATGAGTATTTTCTATACTAGATATTCATCATAAAGTTGCATAAACTATTTCCTTATGGGGGCGGGGAGAAGCTGTTGCTTATTTTCGTCCAAATTAAAACAGAAATCCCATTTTGGAAATGTTTTAATGCATCCATTTGTTCAAAGTTAGTGAAACAATTTAATTGCTATGGCAACAGGATTAAATGATTTAACTTTTTTTTTTTGTATAAGACACAATGCAGAACAATTTTAAGTAATCAGATAAAGAATAAATATGCAAGAAGAGGCTTTAAGCAATTTACTCAGCAGGAATAGCATTGTGATTTTTACCAACTTGCCTTTCAAGTTCAGAAACCCTTTAGCATTAGGTTTCTAACTTGCTAGTCCATGTGTTCTTGTCATAAATATAAAGAGAAGGGTAAACACCTTTAAAATCCCTCCTGGCCAGAGGAAAAATCCTTTCACCTGTAAAGGGTTAAGAAGCTAGGATAACCTCACTGGCACCTGAGCAAAATGACCAATGAGGAGACAAGATACTTTAAAAAGCTGGGAGGAGGGAGAAAAACAAAGGGTCTGTGTCTGTCTGTGTGATGCTTTTGCCGGGAACAGAACAGGAATGGAGTTTTGGAACTTAGTAAGTAATCTAGCTAGATATGCATTAGATTATGATTTCTTTAAATGGCTGAGAAATTAAGCTGTGCTGAATAGAATGGATATTCCTGTCTGTGTGTCTTTTTGTAACTTAAGGTTTTGCCTAGAGGGATCCTCTATGTTTTGAATCTAATTACCCTGTAAGGTATTTACCATCCTGATTTCACAAAGGTGATTCTTTTTTTTACTTTTTATTTCTATTAAAATCCTTTTTTTCAGAAACTGAATGCTTTTTCATTGTTCTTAAGATCCAAGGGTTTGGGTCTGTGGTTATCTATGCAAATTGGTGAGGCTTTTTACCAAACCTTCCCCAGGAAGTGGGGTGCAAGGGTTGGGAGGATTTGGGGGGGAAAGACATTTCCAAACAACGCTTTCTTAATAAATAAACCCACATAAACGTTTGGTGGTAGCAATGGAAGTCCAAGGGCAAAGGGTAAAATAGTTTGTACCTTGGGGAAGTTTTATCCTAACCTGGTAAAAGTAAGCTTAGGAGGTTTTCATGCAGGTCCCCACATCTGTACCCTAGAGTTCAGAGTGGGGAAGGAACCTTGACAGTTCTGCATTGTACCTGTCACAATGGATACCACTATGCTTCTTGAGGGATCACACTGTCAGACCATATCCCTGTAGCAAGAGAGATTCATTTTTCTCATTGAGTCCCAATAATGTAATCATTATCAAATAAAATGGATCTGTATATTTGATGTATATTATTAATTCCACCTAAGAAATGCCTTTGGCTAATCTTACTTTAAAGATCCAGGAAAGTGCAAGAAACATAATTAATATTCTAAAAGTCATGTATATTTTCTCTTGCAACTATACAGTTTAATTAAAGGAAATGGACTGAAAAAAACAAAGATATTAAAATATGTTGAACAACTAAAGTCTTATTTTATCAAAATGTGCTCTGGTTATTTTACTAAAATGTAGCTGCTTCTTTTAAGGGAATGAAAGATCAATCTTTGATACACTGTTTTTTGAAAATAAAGAATTGTTGGAACAATGATTTTCTCACTACAATTCTGACTTGTTTAACTTAAAGAATTAGAAGATTATTTTTTAGTAGTGGTGTTTAGAATAATAACTTATTTTAGAACCACTCCAAGTTTGGTCTGATTAAGTTGCATAAAATATTCCTAACAGCTTGTTCTGGGCCAAATTCTGATCTCTGACTATTGTAATTGCAAAATAATTCTCTTGACGTCAGTGCAATTACTCTGGATTTATCCAGGAGTAAACAGGAGTGGAATCTGGAACTCTGAGTTTTAGATACTCACTACATCAATTGATATAAACTGGTGGTAATGGTATATAAACCAGTAGAGTTACAACAGTTTAAAACTGGCATGTGTAGTGTTAAGTCCTACTTGTACTGTCAAATTTATAACTAAAGCATAGTGCCTGTTCTATCCAGTTACCTGCTGGTGCAGAAAAAATACCATAGGTATTCAGTGAAGTACCTGTCTGGTGCTCTCCATTTATGTCCTTCATTTAATGGTAAGGGACGGACTCAAGGGCTGGTATATGCTTGTTATTAGCCTCAACTGAAAGTGAGGTCTGTGGAGACCTGGATAGAAAAGCTTGTATTGCCAGAGGCCATTGATTTCAGGGAGCTCAGTTAAAACAGGCACAGACAAGACTGCTTCATGCTAAGGCAACTAAAGATGACTAATACCGCCGGGAAGCATCATAAAGGGCTCTCTTATAGAAGCTAAAATTGTCCTCTCAGTGGTAACTCTGAAACAGGGTAACTCCCAGTTACCCTATCTGTCTTTCCTTGGGTGATTTCCCCATACGGGACAGTGGACCAGTAAAATATTGCCCTCTGACTGTAGTTCATATAGAAATGTGTCAAGTAATTTATGTAAACAAGACAGTAGATAATTGAAGCAAATTGTCAAAGCAGTGCATGAGAGTTAGCCATACAACTGCCATTAGCATCTGAGTTGCACAATAAAATACCCTGTGGCACTTCTGAAATGCATGGGCATGTGTTTAACTTATGATCTTAGTTAATGTAAAAATTTTACTACATAGGGAATTTCATTCTCATACTGTAAAACTGAGAGAAGAGGCCTTTAATCTTTTTAATACACTGTATTAATTTGTCTGCCAAAGCTCATCAGTCCTTTTGGGTGCATGCAGCCTGAAACTAGTTGGAACAAGTTAGTATTAGTAGAAATAGGAACCAGTATTTTTAGCAATAGCCATCAGTGTGGCTAGTTAATGCCATTACATACTCTAAAATGGGCACCAGTAAAATTCAGGGAAACACTTTTTCTGTATAACCCAATTGTTATTTAGGAGTGTTTGCTGAATTTCCAGTAGAAGAGGGACTTGAAGTCAGAGTAGCAGGTAGATCGAATGTAACACAAATTATATCTGTCAATTCAATGAGGCTTTTACAGCTTTCCATCTTGTCCTCTGATTCTTCTCCACCATGTCAAAACAGTAAGACTAAGATTTATGCTACTGTTTTAACTCTTGTATGTCTAAAAGGACTCCAAATTGATGTTGTAGAGCACAGAAAGGAAAAGGCATCATGATGGCAATTTGTTGACCTGCCAGTCTCCTTCACTATTAACATGTTATAAACCTAGAAAATAAAACCGATTATTTAAATGAAATGATGGTGTACCGAGAAAATGTAGTTGTAAAGAGCATTCCCTTAAACCTATTGTAAAGCTTCTATCACCTGAGGAAGTAGAATCCAATTTTGCTTTGTTTTTTAAACTTATATTTCCACTACTAATCAGCAACTTTACCCTTTCAGGAGATGGATTTGCTTTTTAGATGCCATTGATCACGATTAAGTACTTTGGCAGCTGCTACTGCTTTCAAATGCACCTACAATCTAATTGCATCCAGCAATCAATGTTAATGGACAGTGGCAGTGATGTACCAGTAGAAAAAATAAATCTAAAAATGGTCCAGAAAATAAAGTAGGCGAAGTGAACAGTTTGTGAATGGTTTCAGAGCAGTAGCCGTGTTAGTCTGTATCCGCAAAAAGAAGAGGAGGACTTGTGGCACTTTAGAGGCTAACGCATTTATTTGAGCATAAGCTTTCGGGAGCTACAGCTCACTTCATCGGATGCATTTTGTGAATGGTGCAACCTAAATGGAAAAGAGAGTTCGAAGGAATATCCAGGCACAGAAGCACTTGCTATGTAAACCTTTGAACAGAACTTTATTGAAACTTCTCCTTGTGTTCCTAAGCTTTCCTGAGCAGGACTCTATTCTCTTCTGAACTTTTCTTTGGGCTTCTTTGATTGTCCAGCACTTTACCCAGTAAAGGAGGAAAAGTGCTGCAGCCATGTTGAAGAGCCCAGTCATCTTTTCAGACCCTGTCCCCTGTGTCTCCCACTTTTCTCCTTAGTTTTCAGCTGGAAGGCAGTCTCAAGTTGTTGAGAAGAGTATCCTGAAATGCTTCGCTAACATCCATTATCTTTTGGGGAAGGTACCTCCATATTCAAGATGCTCTGCTCCCTTCTACACTATAAATTATGAGCTGAGTTTCCTTGCCCATCATTGTTACCATATGTTTCTCACAAATCTTTCCAGGGTGCAAAACTGCTTGTAGTTTTCCATTTATAATATATTTTCCCACTTGCTGCTCTTTCCCAAATCAATTTTGTACACCCTTTTCAGCTGTTCTCTGAAGGGAAAACAAGATTCTGACAGTCAAGGACCACCTGAAGAATCAAATGAAAAATTGATTTCAGTTGGGGCAGGATTTTACCTACAGTGTTGGATTTTGTGCCAGCATCAGGTTTTATCTGGGTCCAAAGGCCTCCAGTCCTTAGTTTCCTAGTTATCTATTGGGGATTTAAAAGACAGAATGCAAATGCTCATTGGAGGCAACCCTGTTGCTGGCTTGGATCTCTCTATTTTAGGATTTTATAATGCAGCCAGCTCTGGAAAGGTAGGACTAGGGAATGGAGAATTGGAGGTGGAATGAGATTCAGAAAAGTGCACCTGTGCAAGAACCTGCTATGGATTCTTCATTTTTCCACATCTATTTTTTTTTCTTTAACTGATAACACGTAAAATTGACCTGATGTGGATTATTGTTGCTGCTGCCACTGTTGTTGAATGAGGCCTATAATTATTCTGCAAACGTCTAAGAATAAGAATGGATGATCATCACATTTTTAACATTCTGTGTTTCTTTGGTGTGCAGTAATTATTCTCAAGAGTAGGGGAATCAGAACAATAGCTTTCTGGAAGACCCCCTACCACTCTCTAGGTAGCAAAATCTATTCAATATAGATGCAGTGATTGCTATTAAAAAGTCAGAATTTATCCCCCATTCCAAGCTCCCCCTAGGATTGAGAGTCTGAACTACAACCTCCACACTGCTACTTTTAGCATGATAGCTTGTGTCAAATCTTACTACCCAGGCTGGGAGTACCACTCCTAGTTGCAGTGTAGATGGTACCCTCAAGGGCTATACTAGGGGTTGGAGGGGTTAAGGGCTCATAAGTCAGCAGTTTTGTTTTGCAGGTTTTCATGCCAACACTTTCTTTAACTTCAGGCTGCATGTAAGAGTTCAAATGTTCTTTATCAGTTGCTTTATTTTGTAGCATCCTAAAGTGTGTTATGTCCTGTTGTGGTAACTGGGCCTATGCATTTACCCTAGTTGTAAACTCCTCTGTAAAAAGTGAGTGAAAGGTAATAACAATGACCTGCTACATAAAATTGTTTAAGAAAAGATGTAAGAAGAAGAGAGAATAAATTAATTTAAAGAGAAGATGTTTTATTGATACCACTCAAGGACTGAGTTAAGAATACTACTAGCAAACAAGAGAAGAGGACTGGCAATTAATGAACCAAAATTGGTGTGTCGGTAATTAGGCCTACTTGTGGACAAAATAATGAGAGAATGGACTATTCTTCTTTTTGGGGGCTTTTCACAGAAGCAATTTTAAGCACAAACAATTTTAATTTCCATGATTTATGTAAATGCACAGCTTTAATTGTGTAAGCAAGAGAAGGGGCAGTGGTACGCATCTTTACCCATTCTGTAGTGATAAGAGCGGGTTTGTTTTGAAACATCTTACAAACATATAACAGCAGCAGTTTTGAGCTTTACTTTAGCTACAAATGAAATGAGTTATAAGTTCTTAGCACAGAGATCACAGAAGGGCAGGTTCTCTCTGAAAACGTTTACAATCTCAGTTTTAGACATTGTTACAGATAAGGGTGAAAAAAAGCCGGGAGGAGATGCGGGAAGGAAGAAGGATACAGCAATCTGATAATGTGGTTACTCAGCTTAGGTGTGTGCATTTTCTGGTGGTTTTGATCAGAAAGAAACTCAAATGTTATTGAGGAAAAACTCGGTCAAAGCCACCAGTTTCACTTGACTCATCTTGAAACCATTAATTTTACATTTGTTTGAAGCAACCATAAATTGACCCAGGTTTCTGAGAAACTGGTCCAGGAATGCTCAAATGGTTTGTGTTTCAGATTTATAATGAAACCATGATCATTGTTATTTAGAATCTCTCTGACCTTTTCATTGCCAATCACATTATTTCGTGTTTTTCAAAACTGAGACTGAAAATAATTTATTTTCCAATCGCCTCCTAGAAACATTGTAACTATAAAAGTATTGCTTGATTTATTAGACATATTTACTATGCCCCAATTTATGCCTAAACAGTTGACCTATTTCATTAGTTATATTACTAGTTTCCACACACCCAAAACTGGTCTGATCTATATTATCTCATTTATTATTCAGCTGCTCATTCGGATCCTGGGATACAGTGTATAGCAAACTCCCACTCTCTTTATTATCTTTAAATCTGATCCATGAGGACTAAGGATGTGTATTTATCATGGCTGTTTTTGGAAAGCAATACACTGTGTTAATTTCATTTTTTAAGTGTACATCTTTGTCTCACCAAAAAAACCAAACAAAAAAAAATGCCTTTTAGCTACAACAGTTTTAATGGGTTCACACAGAAATAAAATAAAATTAAGAAATAATCCAGCTAGTACAGTTAGAGGGTCTGCAATGGGTAGACAAACCCCACTGGGCAAGAAGGAGTTAAAGGCCAGTACTGTGCCCAGGAAGCCCCGCCTTTCCAGCCCTAAAGAGCAGCCTCCACCTAGAGAAGGGGTTGAAAAGGGAGCAACACAGCTAAGAAGGAGGCTGTGGAGGAGAACAGCCCTATCCTGAAGGCTCCTGTCAAGGATGCCAGAGAAGCCTCCCTGCGTGAACAACAGTGTATGCTGAGCCTCACGGTTGGGGCTCACGGTTTGGTCACCTTTTCTTTTCCTTTTCATCGCATTTTGGACTGGAAGCTGGGAGAGAAATCAGCAGTAGGAAGTGACTCAGGGTGGGTAAGTCAGAGGGTACATTTGGGGGCCAGACACTGTTGACCCTCCTAGGGCCCTGGGTCAGAGCCTGGTGGAGTAGGCAGGCCTAGGCTCCCCTACCACTGCCCCCACTTCAGGAGGGAACCAAACCACCTGCCCATCTCTCCACACCTCTGATTAGAGGAGGACCAGGTCTACAAGACTTACCCACCAGGAGTGGGCACTAGGTTCACTAACCATTTGGCCATCTAACCCACCCTCTTACTGGGTCCCTTAAGGATCAGTACTTTAGTTACTACCAAATCTGTGCCTGACTTCGACTAAGTTACCCTGACTGCTGTTTCATGTGCCGCTTGCTGGGTAATAATATAAGAAGACTCCATATTTCTAAAAATAAACTGGTTCTTTATTAAGAGGACAATTTACAGATGTGATGCAATTGTAGCTAGTATTCTAATCATGTAGACACAGACTGACTTCCCGGTTCCTCCTCCAAACTTTTCCTTCCTGTAATCCTCCCTCCAAGTTCCATGAAGGTTGCTACAATATCTAAGTGACTTTTCCCAGAACTGGCCATGCTATCATATCCAATGTTTCTTTTCATGTGAAGCTACTACTTAGCCCTTTCTTTTCCTTTATTTACTTTTCAGTACTTTCCCCTTAAGTTTTCACCCCAATTAAGGGCCAGATTCTGCCAACCTAACTCATGTACAGTCGTATCTTATTCCATCTATATGACCCTTGATTTCAATGGAGTAAGACAGTACTCATCTTGAAGTAAAAGTGACACAATCTGACCCTAAATTACTATGTGCTATCTGGAATTCTTTTCTGTTAAAATAACATCTGTGTACATATATACCCAGGTTTCTTGTTATCCTCGTACTCTTTATGCATTTGTGTATAGAAAAGCTTTAGATCCTAAGTGATGTACTTATTATTTTCTATTTCCTCCCTATTTTCTGATTTTATTTTTATATGAACATTTTCTCCTGGTTTTCTCCTCTGTGCTTTATGCAATGTGAGAAACTTGTGGTGGTATTAGAATACAGTTGACTCACATGTGGGTTACTGTAGAACCAGTGTCCTTAGGAGAAAATGATCATCTGGATTAAAGGTATAATGCACTGAATCAGCCTTTGACAAATAGACTTGCTAAAATGTATCTCAGAAAGGTGTTTAAAAGAAATATTTTCATCATTATTCCACATCACATGTGAGTAGAAGGAGGAAACATGGAGGATACACAGCTTTTTGAAAAATAGCATATTCATGTACTTTATTATATTGGAATAATTTGTAAAGAAATTCAATTATCCTTAAAATCCTTCCCTGCTGTCACAAGCTGACAGGGTACAAATGAAAATTGGAACACTATTTGTTCATTCATTTTCCCCTGCGAAAGAAATGCCCTGAAGGGGAAGAAATTGAAAAATTGATCTGTAAGAGACTGAAACCACTATAACAA
This sequence comes from Eretmochelys imbricata, assembly GCF_965152235.1. Taxonomy (NCBI): domain Eukaryota; kingdom Metazoa; phylum Chordata; order Testudines; family Cheloniidae; genus Eretmochelys; species Eretmochelys imbricata. The sequence goes on along the minus strand of NC_135573.1, from coordinate 130,833,199 downwards.
CAGAGCAATCTATACGAAAAAGAAATAATTACTACACGAGAAAGGTACTGTATTTAAAATGACTAGAAATAGAGAATATTAAATATATAACATGGTTATTTTAGCAATCTTTTAAAGTCATTACTGAGCTGAAAAGCTGAGAGTTATTGTTGTAGCTATTTACTACGGAAGTCATTAAAATTAAAACCAAAGTGTGATGTATGTTTTGTGGAAATTGGAAGAAATCTGAGCACAGTGATTGACCATAACAAACTTTGTATATGTGTGCAGAGAGCTTCCAAAACACTTTGCAGTTGGACATGGCCTAGTGGGTCACACAGATTGAAAGGAGTCCACCAATCAGATCTTATCCTGCTCCTTGGTCTCTAGACTTGTATGAATGAAGTAAGCTGTGGTATCTCTTTGCCCTGTCACGCTAAGACATACCCTAGACAGATGCTGCAAGCTGATGTTATCAGCTAATGTAACATTTAGTGCAGTCCTATTTTACTAGGTGATATTTTGGGCCTTGACTGATTCTATGGATAATGAATCCTGTATATTGGAACACCTTTATATAATGTCCTTGTGTACAATAGGGAGAAAACCAATATAAAGGAATAGTTACATGAGCATAATTATTTCATTGCCTAATGAAGAACAAGATAGTCTTATGGTATACTTAGACATTAACTTCAAGGCTAATATCTGATTGACCACCAGAAAGATGCACTCCGAGTAACTCTGTGCTCTCATTGCTATAATAGGGTAAAGACATTTTTGCTAATTTTCCCCCTACTACCTGGTTAGTGAATAGTACTGGTTCCCCCAGTCTTCCAGTTCATGCCTTTTCCTCTGGGCTTCGTTCCCAAACAGTCTCTGATTTGTGTTTTTTTTCTCCAGTGGTTGTTCCTGTTAGCAAGCCTATCTCTCTGTAAGTGAAGCTCCCTTCAGGTAAAGGTCCATCTTCCTTCCTTCCCAGTCAGCCCTGAACTGTGCCAGGCTCTCTCCTTTTATTCCCTCTTCAGGCTTGGCATTGGCTGCAGGTGTAGCAGGGTGGAACTACCTGGGCCCATAGACTCTCCTTAAGCCCTTCCTTGCTGGCATAGGGCCTCTCTGCCCCACTGCAGTCTATTTTCCCCATAGTTTTACATCATGTTTGTTTGTTTTAGTTTAGTAGAAAATGTCTTGCTGAACCAAATATTCAAATACAATATAATAAATTACTTGTAGTTATCTAAAACTAGAACTTTAAATTTATGTAAGATTGTGACATAAAAAGTACATACAGCCATCCTGGAAGCACATTAGCCAAATATTTCCAGTTCACTTATCAAATATATCAATACCATCAGTGGCATTTTAGGCATCCACTGTCCCCAGTACTGCCAATCACAAGCATTCAGAAATTGAGCTATGCGTTCAAAATCACAAGATTATGTTTAAAAAAGTTAAAAATCATGATTTTTAAGCCAAATGTTTTATTCACCCTCAGGTTTTCCAGCCTTTAAGGTTCACATTTCCAAATGTTTCTCAGCAACCACTGGGATTAGCCAGTGACTTTTAATTAAATGAAGGCTGAGATTCTCATGTGTTCATATGACTCCAGGAGCTGGGGCTTTAAGAAAAACACCAAACACTACCAAACTTGTGATTGGGATGAAATTCAATAAGGACAAATGCAAAGTACTCCACTTAGGAAGGAACAATCAGTTGCACACATACAACATGGGAAATGACTGCCTAGGAAGGAATACTGCAGAGAGGGATCTGGAGATCATAATGGATCACAAGCTAAATATGCATGTAATACTGTTTAAAACAAACAAAGAAACATCATTCTGGGATATATTAGCAGCAATGTTGTAAGCAAGATATAAGAAGTAATTCTTCTGCTCTACTCCACACTGATTAGGCCTCAGCTAGAGTGTTCTGTCCAGTTCTGGGCGCCACATTTCAGGAAAGATGCTAGCAAATTAGTGAAAGTCCAGAGAAGAGCAACAGAAATGATTAAAGGTCTAGAAAACATGACATATGACAGAAGATTGAAAACAAAAATGGGGCTGTTTAGTCTGCAGAAAAGAAGACTGAGGGGGGACATAACAGTTTTCAAGTACATAAAAGGTTGTTACAAGGAGGAGGGAGAAAAATATTCTCCTTAACCTCTGAGCATAGGACAAGAAGAATGGGTTAAATTGCAGAAAAGGTGGTTTAGGTTGGACATTAGGTAAAACTTCCTACCTTCAGGGTGGTTGGGTACTGGAATAAATTGCCCAGGTACGTTGTGGAATCTCCATCATTGGAGATCTTTAAGAGCAGGTTAGAAAACCACTGTCAGGAATGGTCTAGATAATACTTAGTCCTTCCATGAGTGGAGGGGACTGGATTAGATGATCTCTTGAGGTCCCTTCCAGTCCTACATTTCTATGATTCTATGATTAAAATCATGAGAGTTGGCAACACAGTGTTCCTGTGAACCAGATAATAATGTTGCCTTCCACCTGTAGAACCAGTGAATGATCATAGGCGCAAAGTGTTCACTTGCTCCAGTTGGACTGAGGTTGGCCCAATATATAATTTACTTATTGTGAAAGGAAATTAAACTGTAACAGAAACATATTAAAATTATGGCAGAGGAAGATATGAGACATGTTTTATTGGCTACCTCTTTCATGCAGAAAATCCATTTAGAAACTATCAAACAGATGTCCTGATTTCAAACATGTATTGAATGAGCCGTATCAGGCTATTGGATACAGAGTATGGAAACTCTTTGCATATATTCCAGACACACACACACACACACACACACACACATAGTCTATTAGGGAGCTTGGAGTATCCACAAAAAAGAGAATGTACTTATTTAGATCCATGGTATTTGATACTGGCTTGTACTTCAGAAAGGCTTGAACAAAGAAGAATGGCATAAGAACAACGGGGTACCCGTATGAGGAAAAAAGGATCCTCCTGGTTAGCCATGCGTTACAAATTTAAGTGAGATCCAGGAATCATGAGAGGTTTGCAGGAAGAGACTTCAGTTAAATATTGGCAAAGAGATAAGTGCATAGGCAGGTGGACCCCTATTTTGGATAAATATACAAACTTTAGTCCAATACTGTGTTGGGAGTTTTGAGCAGTAAGCAATTTATATGATTGGGCCCTATAAAGAGAGGATCTCTGATGTGTTGTCTCACTCATTACCTTCTCATGTTTTAGACTCTGATCTCTCCATGAGTAGCAGGGTGTCTTTAAATTCTTTGGGGCAGATCCTCAGCTCCTGTAAATAGTCAGTCATAGCTCTACAATGGAGCTACAACTATTTACAGCAGTTGAGGCTCAGAACATTCATTTTGAATTTTGCCACTATCACATAAGGATGAGAAAACAAAGAGCTTCCTATTATGCATATGTGATAGCCAGGGATAGTGATTTAAAAGTGAAGCTGGGTATCTTAGGTACCTACCAATGCACAACTACAAGGGGCCAATTTGTCAAAACCTTCCCCATGTTGATCAGTAGTTGTGTTTATTCCTGTTCTGTTAAGTATCTGAGAACTAATGGGAGTAAGGGTTCCACAACTCGGCTCATAGTTTGGAAGCAGTAAGGGATGTTAATAGTGTAGACAATGCATTCACATGCAAAAGAAAACTTGAAAGTCCTTTGAATGCACAAAGTTTATTCAGAAGCTTTTGAATATACAACTCAAGGGATTTTGGGCACTCTCGATATATTGGTTTCACAATATCCCGTCTAGCATTCTCTGAATTCAACTTGGGAGAGGAGAAAAAAGATTGTGCTTCTTGTTAACAACATTTATCGAGATAATTTGAAAAGGCCCTGACACTGTTACATTACTGTCACTGAGAATAAATGTGTAATGACCTTGCCCTGTAAATCCAGGGTTTGGATACAAAGGGTGTGACCAGAATTATTTTATCTAAACAGGAAGGAGGCTCAGCATAAAAGATGATGCAGCATGGATAGCTGTGCTAAATATGTATTTAATACAGTTACTTTCTTGCAACCAAACAAGAAAGACAACGCTGATATGTCAAATTGCTCAGCAAAAAGTGGCAGCACTCCATTGAATGCAATGGGGTTGCAGCCATCAATGGCACTGGGGAATATGGCCTGTAATTTACAGGGATATTAACAAATGCATCATATTTCTAAAACTTAAGTTAAAATGTATTTACAATTTGAGAAAAATCAACTTTTTTAAATTTAAAAAAAAGTGTCCAAATTATAGATACCTATATTAGTGACTGGTAAACTTGACTATATTCAGAGGTTGGTTTTGTTATAGATAAAAATACAAACATTTAGAAATTTTATCAAAGCTCCTCCAAGTTTCCTGTTTCTTCAAATTTGCTTTGGAAATCTTGCAAGATTTTCTAGCACTTCAGCTTCACCAAGGGCAGCTATGCTACAAACAGAACCAATTATGTGTTATGGGTGGGATTTTCAAAAGCACTCAACACAGGCCATGTTGCATTTAAGAGAATGGGTGTTTTGCCACTGATTTTAATGGGCTCATAGGTAGGAATTTCAAAAGTCCTCAAATCAGTCCATCCATTTTTATTTATTTGCAGATCAGCCATTGCTACTTAGATTCATAGATTATAGGACCACTGTGATCATATAGTCTGACCTCCTGTATTATACATGCAATAGAACTTCCTCAAAATAATTCCTGCTGGAACTAGAACAGATTTTCTAGGAATACATCCAAGTTTGATTAAAAAAAATGCCTGTGATGGAGACTCTATAGTAGCCCTTACAAAGTTGTTCCAGTGGTTAATTGCCCTCACTATTAAAAATTTGCTCTTTCTTTCTCATCTGAACTTGTCTAGCTTCAACTTCCAGCCTTTAGATTTTGTCAGTCTGCTAGACTGAAAAGTCTGTTATCAATTTTTGTGGCCTCCTGTAGATTCTTATAGACTGTGATCTAGTCACCACTTAATATTTCTCTTTGTTAAGCTAACATCTCCTAATATGACTGCAGTTTATGTTCCAGATATAGCCAGAAGAAGGAAAATTAGAAACATATCCCAACATTTCAGATCTTTACAAAAGGTCTAATTAGTGACTGGTTTAAAAAACTGGGCAAAGGTTCAGGGATTTCATTTGTTTATGAACTAGTTCTCCTATCCCTGCTAAATGTGCAGGTTTACTAGCTAGTTTAACACCATCTTAATCCAGAGGCCTTCATTTGAAATATTTGGAGTGAAGTTCTCACCTCTTAAGCAGTCAACAAAGAAACTGGATCTACTGGGCAAGGCCAGATGGCTATGGAAAAGTAGTGGGAGATAGATATATTAGCTCCAGGCTAAACAAATCCCTGGTACCAGGAAAAGTGAAATGGCAGCTGCTCCAGGTCAATTCATTAAGGCACCTGGGGCCAATTAAGAACTTTCCAGAAGGCAGGGAGAAGGCTAGGTTGATTGGGACACCTGAAGCCAATCAGGAGCTGGCTGAAACTAGTTAAAAGCCCCCCAGTCAGTCAGGTGGGTGTGCATGTCAGGAGCTGTGGGAGGAAGTTGCGCTGTTGGAGAGGCTGAGTAGTACACACCGTATCAGGCACAAGGAAGGAGGCACTGAGGTAAGGGTGAAGTGGAGCTTGAGGAAGCGAGGGCTGCTGTAGGGGAAGTATCCCAGGGAATTGTACATGTTATGTTTCTAAAAGGTCCGCTGCCATAGCTGATACTATTAGGGTCCCTGGGCTGGAGCCTGGAGTAGAGGGTGGGCCCGGGCTCCCCCCCCTGACCTTTGCCCCCAATTAATCACTGAGACTGGGAGACAACAGAGACTATGCAAGGAAGGATAACTTCTCACCTCCCTCACTGGCTTATGATGAAAATGGCTCAGTAGACTGTGACCCTTGTCTCTAGAGAGAGGAGGGTTACGTGGAGGGTCACAGTGAGCCTCTGAGGCTAGTGAAATCCGCCAGGAAACGCGGGACCCACGGAGGCAAGGACAGAGCTTTGTCACAATATATTAATGTAGCAGTAAACTTTAAACAATTTCATTTACCAAGTAGATTTGGTGGCATATGGTATAGTTTGACTAAGAAGAAAGCAAATAATTACAAATACGGATATCTTTTGCAATGCAACTTTTTTACCCCCAAAAAGTATTTGTGTAGCCTTACAGATTTTCACCACTTTAAAGCAAATATCACTATTTGTTGTTTTATATAGATTGTATCCCATGTGAACTGGCCTCTTTAGAATTAATGCAGCCCTAATGTGCGTACTTTCATTTGAAAATAGAAGGTAAGGTTGTCTCAAAAGAAACTACTTTATGATGCCGGAGTATTAATATCATGTTGTGCTAGAGGCAAGAATAAGCTACATGAGGCGTGTGTTGCTATGGAGGTTTATTAATAAAATTCCGGTTGTTAACAGCACAACTTCCTACTTTCATGAGAACAATGATAACTCTTCAAGCACCTTCCAGCACAATTGAAAGGGAGTTCTCTACAAATAAATTGATTATCAGTAAGAAACTTTATAATTGTATCTGTAAACATAGGGCCAAACCCTCCCATCCAGTGCTTTGCCTGCCTGTACATAAGATCTTTTCATAAGGGGCTGTGGAGGAAAGGTTCTTTCTTCTAAACTTAAAACCACCCCAAAAGTACCTCCTACTCCACAGCCATCCACTCCCTTCTGAAGTAGAATCACATCAATTCCCCCTCTGGGGACATCTCTGCACTCTCAGAAGGAGAGGCAAGATTGTTTCCCCCTACCATCCACACATGCCAAGTCAAGATATTTTTGTACTGAAACTAGAAGTTTCACTATCTCAGAGAACTAAATGCTACCTGTCCTTCAAGCAAACATTGTAACTACAATGGTTTTGCAGTTTCAGGAGAATTTTCTGCTCACACTCTTCCTTAGCCTTTAAGTAGGCTTCTGTTAGCAGTAAAATGTAAGCCCTCGAGACACATTCTAGATTTGTCCATAGTGTAAATCATTTATACGAGAACAGCAGATTTAGACTTAATCCTCTCAAACAAGAGACATCTCTTAATTTGACTCTGCTATAAGGGTGGGTCATTGCTACAAAAGTTTCTTAAATCAAGAAGAAAGACTGCCAAGGAGTATGGATACTCTAATTCACATGTTTAGATTCATGAGTTTAAGCTGCTTTCTGCTCTTATATTTATTTAATTTCAAGCAAACATCAATAGATATGAATCCCTTACTACTGTATATAAAAAGAAAAGGATTACTTGTGGCACCTTAGAGACAAACAAATGTATTTGAGCATAAGCTTTCGTGAGCTAAAGCTCACTTCATCGGATGGAGTCAGTGGAAAATACAGTGGGGGGATTTATATACACAGAGAACATGAAACAATGGGTGTTACCATACACACTGTAATGAAAGTGATCAGGTAAGGTGAGTTATTAGCAGCAGGAGAGTGGTGGCAGGGGGACGACACCTTTTGTAGTGATAATCAAGGTGGGCCATTTCCAGCAGTTGACCAGAACATCTGAGGAACAGTGGCGGGGGGGCATAAACATGGGGAAATAGTTTTACTTTGTGTAATGACCCATCCACTCCCAGTCTTTATTCAAGCCTAAGTTAATTATATCCAGTTTGCAAATTAATTCCAATTCAACAGTCTCTCGTTGGAGTCTGTTTTTGAAGTTTTTTTTTGTTGAAGAATTGCCACTTTTAGGTCTGTAATCGAGTGACCAAAGAGATTGAAGTATTCTCTGACTGGTTTTTGAATGTTATAATTCTTGACGTCTGATTTGTGTCCATTTATTCTTTTATGTAGAGACTGTCCAGTTTGGCCAATGTACATGGCAGAGGGGCATTGCTGGCACATGATGGCATATATCACATTGGTAGATGTGCAGGTGAATGAGCCTCTGATAGTGTGGCTGATGTGATTAGGCCCTATGATGGTGTCCCCTGAATAGATATGTGGACAGAGTTGGCAACGGGCTTTGTTGCAAGGATAGGTTCCTGGGTTAGTGGTTCTGTTGTGTGGTGTGTAGTTGCTGGTGAGTATTTGCTTCAGGTTGGGGGGCTATCTGGAAGCAAGGACTGGCCTGTCTCCCAAGATCTGTGAGAGTGATGGGTCGTCCTTCAGGATAGGTTGTAGATCCTTGATGATACATTGGGGAGGTTTCAGTTGGGAGGCTGAAGGTGATGGCTAGTGGCATTCTGTTCTTTTCTTTGTTGGGCCTGTCCTGTAGTAGGTAACTTCTGAGTACTCTTCTGGCTCTGTCAATCTGTTTCTTCACTTCAGCGGGTGGGTATTGTAGTTGTAAGAACGCTTGATAGAGATCTTGTAGGTGTTTGTCTCTGTCTAAGGGGTTGGAGCAAATGCGGTTTCATCATAGAGCTTGGCTGTAGACAATGGATCGTGTGGTGTGGTCAGGGTGAAAGCTGGAGGCATGTAGGTAGGCATAGCGCTCAGTAGGTTTCCGGTATAGGGTGGTGTTTATGTGACCATCGCTTATTAGCACCATAGTGTCCAGGAAGTGGATCTCTTATGTGGACTGGTCCAGGCTGAGGTTGATGGTGGGATGGAAATTGTTGAAATCATGGTGGAATTCCTCAAGGCTTCTTTTCCATGGGTCCAGATGGTGAAGATGTCATCAGTGTAGAGCAAGTAGAGTAGGGGCATTTGGGGACGAGATCTGAGGAAGTGTTGTTCTAAGTCAGCCATAAAAATGTTGGAATACTGTTGGGCCATGTGGGTACCCATAGCAGTGCCGCTGATTTGAAGGTATACATTGTCACCAAATGTGAAATAGTTATGGGTGAGGAAAAAGTCACAAAGTTCAGCCACCAGGTTTGCCGTGACATTATCGGGGATACTGTTCCTGATGACTTGTAGTCCATCTTTGTGTGTAATGTTGGTGTAGAGGGCTTCTACATCCATAGCCAAACTCTATGATACAACCGCATTTGCTCCAACCCCTTCTTGCTGATGACCATAGTGTGTGTGTACATTCATTACTATAACTGCACTGAAAAATAATATCATTACACAATCTTATTATATCAAGAAGAGATTATATATCTCTGTATACCCAGAGTGTACTCACATTTCTGATTGCCAGAGGTTTTCTAACGGATAATATATGGTAAAATATTAGACTTGGTTACATTCTCAATTATTTTCTGTATTTAGAATACTGAACAATTATTGTCTAGAACCATGGAATATTGAGAGTGAGAAAAGTTACAGTGTCGGGGACAGAGGCCAATGTTCCTGCAAACACTTATGCACCTGCTCAACTTTACTCACATGCGCAGTCCTATTGAAGTAATTAGTCTATTTGATTTCATTCATAAAGTCACATGCATGCTAAAGTCTTTGCAGGATTGGGGCCCAAATCACTACAGAAAGACCCAACCTGCAAAATTCTGATTTTGAACCCTCTCAAGTTGGGGATGATGGTATGATCTAAGGTTTCAGTTTTGGCCCATATCTGCTCGTAACACATTAAGCTATTGACTGGTTAGTCCTGGGGCAACATCAGAAAAAGGGTCAGAAAAGAGAGAGAAAATGTACATTACAAATGTTTATTTTTTTCCATTAAAAAAAGGGTCTGACATACAGCATGTTCCACTACAGATCAGGTTAAGTTCTTACCCTCAAACCGATTAAAGCTTTGTCAAAGAAGTCTGAACTGATAGTCACAAGCCTTTTGCAGGGAAGAAAAAGGCAGGAAAAAAAAGCAGTATGGGATTAAACCTCGTCTTCCTGCTCCTGGTAATGAGGACAAACACAGTTTGCAATTGTAATGATGCCCATTGAGGGGTTATCTGTGTGGACTGAATCTGGAAATTCTGGATCCAAAATCATGAGAGATCCATCAGCTCAAAGGCATTAATGGATTCCTAAAACTCTGTGGTTTGGACATTAGATGGGAACAGAAAGATGCACCTTGTTAACATGGGTTGCACGCTCCCTTTGGCTGGGAAAACTCAATTCTGAGTTTCAGACATCTGCAGTGGTCCAAATGACTGTGTGCTCCACCAACTGAAAAAATGCCCTGGATGAGTCATTGGAAGTGGGGTCTGAACACGCTGCATCTGCATAGGTTACACAAGTAATATGGAAGACTATAGCATACACAAGTATTTTAGTTGATGGGAAAAAATGCTGGAGTTACTACAGTGAGAAGTTTAAGCTGCTAAATTTGAGTGCTCCTCCACTTACTTTATCAATCTAGTCAGTTTTTCTGAAAATCAGACTACTGCAAAGTCTACTAAATCATCTTTGAAATTAAGCATTAATAACCAGGAATTAGCAGAGGAGCAAGTTTAAATCTTTTTTTTTTTCCTCTTGTAGATCTTTTTAATACATTAAGCCACTTGACTCATTCAAATAAGTAATTCTCTCTTTAACAAACCAAACTCTGGTATAATTTAATTCCCTGATTAAAGTTTGGTATCTGCAATTTTATTTAATGTGTAAGGAAATATTTCTACAGCTTTTCTCTTGAACTGATTTAAAAAATGAAATCCACTAATTTTGATACACTATCTTGTGTTGAATTATTACTCCAAATTATCTTAGACAAATGTCACAGCCAGTCAAAGCATCTGAACTGGAAAAGGCATTTATAGGATCAGATATCAAGGATGTGATCTATTTCTGCAAACCACAAGTATTCAGTCAACAGTTTGTGCTAGTTTGTTAGGAACAGGCTTGCAATGAAATAATAAGTTCCTTCCCCACTTACTGTTTTTAGAATCTTACCACTGTATGGTATGTTATTAGCAACAGAACCTTTTCAGTCTGTATTTTACTGTCTAGTTCTTTCTGTCTCAAGGTATTCCTTTGCACAACATAGGGCTTGTCTTCACTTCATTGTTACCTCAAGGTATAATTTGAGTGTCACCTCTAACCTGACTCCTGACCACACCCCAAAATTTCTAGCTCAGTGTAACTGGGGATTTAAATGTAAGGTAGATAGCCCATCAGCAACAATGGATTAGCGCTTGAGTGCTGCTGAATCTTGAGCTACTAATAGAGTGGGAACTCAGCTGTAAAGCATAGATTGTGCCCATGTCCTAAGGGGGAATAAGTCCCTCACTTTATTACCCAGAGTTTTTTTAACCCAAAGCAGTGGTAACTTAACTGTTTTTTTAGGTGGTGTCAGGAATACATCAATAAGGACACAGCTGATAAATGATTGATATAAAAGAGTGCTTTTACCTAAAACTACTTTTTATTAGGTCTCAAGCACACACACACACATTTACTACAGCAATAGGTTCAGTGCATCCTAAACATTATATCAGAGGGGCAGCCATGTTAGTCTGTATCCACAAAAACAACAAGGAGTCCAGTGGCACCTTAAAGACTAAGAGATTTGTTTGGGCGTAAGCTTTCGTGGGTATGTGGGGTTTTTACCCACAGAAGCTTATGCCCAAATAAATCTCTGGTGGCACCTTAAAGACTCCTCATTGTTTTTCTAAACATTATAGTTACCCTAAGTCTGAGATGGTTTTGAGTTATCACCAGCTGGGCTTCTGGGGGCCCTCCTTCCATCCAGTGGATGGGAAGTTTAGGTGTCAGCCCAAAGAAAAGCTTCCTCTAAGAGTATTCCTTTGCTTAATTTTTATAGCTAATGTAGACAAAGCACATAACTCATAGTGACTTATAGTGGGTCATCAATTCTTTTAATTTCAGCAAATTACTTATTTTTATTATTAAAGCATTTTTAGTATTTCTAGTCATAACAATAAAACTTATATATCAGGGCACTTAAAACCAAGGTTAGCTGCCCAAACATTCCTTCCATTTTCATGGTACATTAGTTCTTTGTCCCATCCTCCCATTCTGATTAGCAAAACTGCAAACATGCAGCTATTTGTCCATGCCTCTCAGAGCCCTAATGGTTATTTCTAGCTGTATGGTATTTGGTTTTTAGCTGGCAGTGGCTGGACACACAAAATAGTTGACTAGTTTGGTCAAGTTCTGTGGTTACACCTTTCCCATGTGGCTCCATAGGGCCTATCTAGATCACAACTCAGGGCGTGGGAAGAGGGAGGAGAGAACAGTCTGTGCTGATACTAGCCTCATGAGCAAATGGGAAGAAGAGGCAAGATGTAGCAAGACCTGTGAGTGCAGAAGCAAGGGAGTATGCTGAGTCTAGTAATTGGCTGACACAATATAGGAAAAGTGAAGTACCAGAGGAATTGTGTGTCAGAAGGGTTTTTGAGGCACAATGTCATCCCATACTGCTTCTGGGGCAAGGTTTAGGTCTCTGTGCCCAATGGCTTAACCTAGCGCCAAGTAATTATTATAATCCAACTGGCAAAGTAATACAACACTGGCATTAAAAAAGCTGGCTGGATCATGCTAACCACCACCTGACTACTGAAGTTGCAGGAGAGGGCCCATGGGGCCTGATTTTAAAATGTATTAGGCACCTAAATTTGAAAATCATACTAGGCACATAGCTTTAGTGGAATCAATATGGGAAATATGGCTGAAGAGTTGTGAGGACATAGTCAGCCAAAGTAGAGTATCACAGTATCCATGCTGAGTGAGAGGATATGAGGACAGCACATTTCAATGTAATTATTAAAACTTGACTAAACTTCCTGTCAGAGAGGTTAGAAGTAATCTTTGGCAAGCAAATTATATATAGTACATTTGCCGTAAATATTTGTACTCTGTTCCTGGAAAATATACTACTCTTTATAGTACAGTATTGCATTTAGCTCCTCTGCTTTGGAAGTGGGGATCTGATAGTGGTGGTTGTGCCCTCCGCCATTTGATGTAATTGAGTGCATTCCAAAGATAAAATAGGAGGTATTGGAACTGCCTCATCCATTTCTGCCTATTACAATATTGTTTATGCATGGACCTCCCAGAGCAAAGAAAGAGGCTGGCCAGTCATGAAAACTAAAAATTGTATGCAGGTTCACACAACAGACATAGGCATCCCTTTCAACGAGGCCAGAGTGGTATTACCCAACCCTTTTTACTGCTCTTATGACTCCCACTTATTCTACATTTTTCCCAGTGGCTCCAGCAAGCCTGTAATTTTGCATCATCCACTGAGCTACCATGAGAGTTAAATCATGTTCAGCCACATTTATATTCCATATTTAGTCTTTCTGGAGATAATTAGGGACTAGAAAAATGCCTTCAGTCTATCCACTGGGGTAAATCAGTGGAGCTCCAGTGATACTGGTGGACCAACACTAATTTACACCAGGAATCTGGCCCAGAATATCCAGAAAATCCCATTTTGGGGATTTTTTTTTTGTCTTTTTGTTTTTTATAAAGCTCCATAAAAGCTGACTTTTCATAAGCAGCTGAAATTATTCTGCTAGAGGAATTAATTTCCTCCTCCTGTGCCCACATCTTTCAGTTTATCAAAACTTTCTCCCCACTGGTAGACTGACATGCTCCAAACACTCCAGGAATTTCACTGTCCAATTATATGATAATTTAGAGTTATATATAATTTTATCTAGTCAAACTTATCATTACATTTCTGATACTTCCTACTTCCACCTGGCCAAGTACTGGAATGAAATGTTAAATTGTATTAAACCATTCAGCCACAAGGTGGCACTGTGTGTAAAATACCTTATTGAAAGCTATCCTTAGCTATTCCGGGTAGACCATTAAAGGATCTTATGAACATGTCTGATGTGTATAAGAAAGCTTTGTAGCCAGTTCATATCCAGTACAGGTATCAGGAGTAGACTAAGGAGACTACTAAGGTAGACTAAGGTGTCAGGAGTAGACTAAGAACAGAAACAGAAGGAAAACAGCAAAAAGTTTGCTGACCAAAGGGACAGCAACAAAAGTTGAAGGATCTCATCGACATGCCACTCTTCAGTGCCCCAGAGAACTTCAGCTTTGACAAACCTTGGACATCCTGGAAACAGTATTTTTCAATATTTTTAATTACAACCAACTCCACAAAGAAACGAGAGATTTATAGGTATCTTCTTTAATAATTGCTATGGGGAAGCAGGCAGAGCATATCTTTGGATCCTTTTGACTTTACCAAAGTTAGTCAAAAAGATGACTATGAAAGGCTTCTGGCTATGTTTGCTGCATACTTTATACCTCAGAGAAACGTGGTTTGTGAAAGAGCATGTTTTCACCAGAATATTCAAGAACAAGGGGGAAATGCTTAATGTTTTAAAAGAGCTCTGCTTGCAAGTGCTGAAAAGTGCCATTTTTTTGGAATGCAACAGAGGAAAATATCAGAGACAAGCTGGTTATTGGGTTATCAGATTTGGAAAATAACACCTTTCACAGCAACTACAATTGAAGAGAGATTTAACCCTAGCCAGAGCTATTAAAATAGCAAAGCAGTCTGAGCTAGTGAGACAGCAAAACCAAGAACAACTTGCCAAACTTGGAAAAACAAGAAACTAGTTTATAACCGGTTAAGACACGCAACATGAGTGCTAAAATCCATTACCATCAGACTCCTGAGGGAAGGCGAGAGAACTCTAAGGCTAACAGGGACAAATTCCAATTTACGTGCACAAGGTGTGGAAAAAAGTCATATCCCAAGAGACTATGGATGTCCAGGCAGAGGCACACTGTGTAACAAATGCATGAAATATGGACATTTTCCAGTTGTTTGCTGCATGAAAGCAGTCAGGGAGTTGACTCGTATTACAGACAATCAAGAGTCATTTGTTTCTGGGATCAGTCACCTGTGATGACATAGTGCCTGCTTGGTGAGTGACATAGAATATTCATGGGAAGGCTATTGACTTTGAAAGTGACCCAGGCGCTGATGTCACAGTCATCTCAGAAAGCACTTATAATCTCCTTCAACCTGGCCTAAAGCTAAAGTTACCGGACACAGCTCTAACTAGCCCTGGAGGTATTTTGAACTGCCTGGGTCATTTCATCACAGAAACAACTTATCAAGACAAAATATTTGCATTCTGAATGTATGTAATCAATGGACAATAGGCCAAAAACTTTCTCAGCCTGAGTGTGGCTGCAGTGATGGACCTCATGGCAAAGGTGGAACAAGTCAATTAAATGTTTGGTAATAAGGGACTTTTGAAACAAGATCCAGTACAGAATAACCTTAAGAGACAATTCTGAACTATGTAGTGTACATACCCCTTACATGATTTCTATCTCATTACTTCATAAAGTGGAAACTGACTTCAAGAGAATGGAGTGTATTGGCATAATCAAGAAAATCTCTGAGCCAACACCATGGCGTGCACCAATGATACCTGTTTAAAAAGAAAAATGAAAAAAAAAATGAACTTAAGAATTAATGAAGCAGGTAAGTGAAAAAAAATAATATCCTCCCAACACTGGATGACCCAAAGTGAAAAGAGCTACAATATTCTCCAAGCTGGGTGCCTTGAGCAGATTCTGGAAAATTCCTTTCACCAATCAAAGGGCTAAAATTGACTGCATTTAGTATACCCTTTGAGAGATTTTGCTTTCAAACATTATTTTGGGGATTACCAATGCACCTGAAATTTTCCAAAGAGACATGGCAGAATTGTTCACAAACACAAATGGAGTTGTAGTTTTCATAGACAACATTCTGATATATGGATCTTCAATTAAAGAACTCAACAAAACCCTCAAAGAAGTCCTAAGTCAGTCAGTCTGGACTGAAACTAAGGCTTTGTCTACACTGGCAAGTGGAAAAAAAAAAACGTTAAAAAACGCTCACCCCCGAAAAACAAAAGTTTTGCCGATGACAAGTGTTGGCGTGAACAGCGCTTTGTTGGCAGCAGCGCTCTCCTGCTAACAATACTAATGCCACTCATTGATGGGGTGGAAGGTTTTGTCGGCAGGAGAGCTCTCTCTTGCCAACAAATAGTGGTGATGCTGCACAGTGGCATAGCCATGTCCCTAAAAGCTGCACAGTGCAGAAATAGCCTAAATAAGGAAAAAATGCATTTTCCACTTATCCCAAATTGAGTTTTTGGAATAAACAGTAAACAAAGATGAAATCAATCCTAGCCCTGAGAAAGTAAAAGCAATTTGAGAATTGAATGCATCAACCAATATATGAGAATATATTCTGGCAATGGTAAATTACCTTAGTCAATATCTAGAAGTGACAAAACCACTGAATGAAGTGTAAAGTACAATATATCTTGGTTATGGAGGTCAAATCAAGAAATTGCCTTCAAAAGGTAAAATAAGAACTGTAGCTGCTGAGATAATTTATGTACTATGATGTGAACGAACCCACAATGATCAGTGTGAATGCAAGTGGTTATGGCCTAAGTTGTGTATTGTTGCAACCACATGGGTCTGAGTGGAAGCCAAATGCATTTTGCTCTCACAAACTTACAGGAGCAGAATAATTATCTACAGATTGAAAAGGAGTGCCTGGCAAGTATGTGGGCATATGAGAACTTTTACCAATATCTGTGTGGACAGGATTCATTGACACTGATAACAGACCATAAAACTTGCTTGCAACCCTCATCACCAGAAAACACCTGAATCAAGCACTGCTGAGATGTGAACATTTACTGCTAAGGTAAATGTGATTTAACCCAATTGCTAATTATGTTCCTGAGAAAAATCTGGTAGTAGCAGACACTCTGTTATAGAGCCCAGGATTGCACTCAACTACCTATGAGCTGCTAAACTGCTCCCTACATGTGCACTTCAAGAGGAACAACGTCCCAAACCTGATGGAAAGTCACAAGGAGGAAACAGGGCCCGTTGCCCTTCTGTAACAACCCCTAAAATGGTCCTGTGCACCAGAAAGCTCAAGAAGGGATTGTACCCCTGTCAGCGTTCTGTCCCCACTCTGAACTCTAGGGTACAGATGTGGGGACCCGCTTGAAAGACCCCCTAATCTTATTTCTACCAGCTTAGGTTAAAAACTCCCCAAGGCACAAATTCTCCCTTGTACCTTGGATTAGATAACGCTGTCACCACCAAGTGATTTAGACAAACTCAGGGAAAGGACCACTTGGAGTTCCTACTCCCCCCTAATATCCCCCCCAAACCCCCACACCCCCTTTCCTGGGGAGGCTTGAAATAAACAACATGAGCACAGACCAACCTTGGGGTTTTTTTAGGACACTTAAAAAAAACCCCAATCAGATTCTAAAAGAAACAGAACTTTATTATAAAAAAAGGTAAATGAAGCACCTCTGTAAAGTTAGAATGGAAGATAATCTTAGAGGGCAATAAGATTCAAAAACACAGAGGATTTTCCTCTGGGCCAAACTTTAAAGTTATAAAAAGAAAACCAGGAATACACCTTCCACTCAGCACAGAGAAAAACAGAAGCCAAAACAAAAATAAGCATTCCCTTGCTAGTACTTACTAATTCTAATGGAGTTGGATTGCTTGCTTCCTTGATCTGTGTCCGACAAGCGCAGAGAACAGACAGACCAAAACCTTCCCCCCCGCCCCGATTTGAAAGTATCTTGTCCCCTTATTGGCCCTTTTGTTCAGGGGTCAGCCAGGTTACCTGAGCTTCTTAACCCTTTACAGGTAAAAGGATTTTGTGCCTCTGACCAGGAGGAATTTTATAGGACTGGATACAGAAAGGTTGTTACCCTTCCCTTTATAGTTATGACAACTCTACTGTGGAACAACTCTTTCTCAAGCTCCAACTGAGAATGCACCCCAAACTCAAGGTCGTGGCTAAGTGCCATGGACTACCTAGCCCTAGTTTGTTCTCAGGCAGACGTGCTTTCTTTTCCAAGTTATCTGGAGTGAAATGTATCTTCTGTACTTCTCCAGATCCTTCTCTTTTCACTTCCATCAACTCTGAGTAGGGCCCCATGCTATGGGCTGTGACGTTTTGTGGTTGTGCAATTTGCCTATCGTGGAAACTGCATTCCCGTGCTGCAAGCCTCCCTGTGACAAATCCTCTAGCTACAACCCCCACCCCAGCAACTGCTAAAATCCAGCTATGTGTCACTTGTATCAAATTCAGTTTCAAATAACTGTTAAATGGAAAATCATTTATTAAAATATTAATAGTAAGAACACTATCAATATTATCAGTAGTGCTGATTTGTTCTTAAATGTTTGCTTCCTTCCTCTGTGTAAAAATTCAATTTATCAATTTGTCACAGATTCCCTGGAGAAATCTAAAAATGTTTCTATAGAATTTAGGTCCATCATATTGCAGTACAAACCAGTCCTGGTTATAGGAGACTCTGAAACCATTAGTTTCTCTAAGTTCTGTCAGCAACTCCAGACAGGTAGATGTGTTTAAAAGAACAGAAAACAACCTAAATAACTGAAGGGTAGTTTTATTTGTTGCTCTTCTTTTTTTTTTAAACTGCCTTTCCACCAGTATAGTTCTGTAAAGAATGTCTTGAAAAATGAGATGAAGTTGTGCATCATGTAGACTTACAAATCCACTCAATTTTTGGCATCAAATTTAAATCCTAGTAAATTAAAACTATCTGGGTGTAATTGTAACTTAAAAAAAAAAAACAGACTACTCTATATCTGTCTGCCACAAATGTACCATTAAGATTATTAATTATTTCTATCATGGGAATGAGAGGAGAATAAAATAGACAAAACAGCAAGAAACTTTCAGTATATAATTATCTGATTCTCTTCCTGAATAGGACAAATTATATAAAACCTTAAACACCCTTGGAGTCTGTGCGGGGGACCATGACCAGGGTGTCATTTTGAATGCTATATTAATCTTGCAAACCTCCCTAAGCCCTGTTTAACTGCTTTTTCAGCATTAAGAGTACCCTAACTGCTTTTTACGTATAATTAGCTCTAGATTCCTTTTTGAGGCACAAGTAGTAAAATTAGCAACAAATGTGGGACCAAGTCCTTACTCATTCAGTGGGAATTTGTTGGCCTTGTGACAGGAGTCGACTGTGTCATTAGGAATCAGTCCTGCAGTGTGCTGGGGGGCAGGGCAAAATCACACTTGCCTCAAAGATGTCCCAGGAGGCATTTTGGTGGTGTGCCTACACTGCTACGCCCCTTCATGGGATGCTGAATACACCTGGACAGGACAGATCTGCTGAGAGATCCACTGAGTGTAAGAGCGAGTTCGGCCCAGCCATGATGTGGACCATGTAAGGGCAGGGGTAGATTGGGGGATGGCTCTTCACCACCCCACGGCACAGCTGTATAACTACTAGGCACAATGTGGCCTTAAATAAGGATTCTAAGACTTTGCTTGCTTTGAATTAAGGTTTCTGAACTCGCCCAATCAAGGAAGAATATCACTTACTAATCCCAAACATCTTCTGAAACCTAAACCTGATGCTTTTTAAAATGTCTCATGTCTGTTGCATCCCTAAATGCTTCCTAAATGCATTTCTATTCACATTTTAAATGCTTCTATTTGCATTTTAATACCTTTGTGTAGTGCTGTCAGCTGTACATCCATACTCAAGTACACTTTTATTTCCACACTTGTGAAACCATGCCGTGCAAAGGTGGTAAAGAACCACAGAAATGGTCATTTTAGTCTAACACTGAACAAAAAACTCTATTTAAAATAAGGCAAACAGTATAATCCCTTAGTTACTCTGCCTCCCTCTGCTTTGCTGGGTAGAGCTTTTCCCTAGAATCGTTTCCTGCTCCTTCTGGCGTGGCTTCCTACTACATTCTTGAAGAAACGCTATACCTATCATAAAAGTGTAAAGTACCTTAGGAGTTGGAGTTTGCACAGATGAAATAGGACACATTTGTATTACACAATCAAAGTATATGCATTAAAACAGATTTGCTCGCGGAGCATCTAAACATGCGCACCAGAAACTTCCAGCATGACAATGTAATTGGGATCTTTCAATTATACTAAAGGTACCTTCTTATTTAGGCACAGGCAATTGGAAGGATGTGTATTTTCAGGTAAACTTTACTCCTCTGCATCAGTTTGACCCAGATTTAATTGTCATGTTAGTGTCTGTTTGACTAGATCAACCAGTTGTTTCCAGCAGAGATGTGGAAACCAGCTGAGCCTCATGATGAAGTCTTCTGATTGAAAATACTGTCATGATCGTAGACAGATTGCCAGAAGAGATTTTTTTTTAATTATATTTTTTACAACAGGCAATCAGTCAATCAAACTTGGGGATAATTAATCTTACAAATTGAAATGATTATCTTTCCTACAGCCAGAACCTACACCTTTTTGATGGGTCTGGTCTTCAACTCTCTCTCCCCGAATCACCTGCCTCTTCACAACGTTTTCTATCCTACAGCTGGAGGGAACAAACTGTAGTGTTCACAGGGAGACCAGCTGTGCAACACACCTTTTCCTTGCCTCAGAAAGATCTGGTAAGGCTACATTTCTTATCTCCCAGTGGCCATGTAAGGTCTGTATGTAAGGTGTTCATCTCTCCCAGCTGTGGGAATACTAATATATCCATAGCTCGAAGAGCAGATTAAGCCTAGGTTTCTGCCAGAGCAATATGGGGCTAGAAGGCACGGGGGAGCTAGGATACATAGCTGATCCTTGGCCCCTTCAACCTACCACTTTTTATTTAGACTAGTGTGCTATTCTGCTATGTGGAAGGTGGTGTCCCAAAGATGGCTCATCCTATACTGAATCCAGCATGACTACACACTAATTTCAAACAGAAGGGTGGCTGACAGAGAAGCAGGTGGACCATGCATGCAGTGAGGCCCCCACTCTGACAGCTGGACCTGCCCAGGGTTAAGATGTTGTAGGAGTGTCCCTCAGAACAGGGAATCCTCTGGCAACCAGCATTGTGTGGACATGTGCGTGCATACTCTGACTCCAATGAAGTTACACTACATAAAACTGAAGTAAAGGAGTGGAGAATTGGGTCCTACTTACTTTGGGGATACATCATGAGAGAAAAGCAGGATGGAGAGAATTAATTATGAGGAAAGATAAAGAAAGAAATGGAGGAATATGAAAGAGGTAGTTCAAGGGATCAATGAGAGAGAAATTAACCAGATGGGGGAAAAAAACAAACAGGAGAAAGAAGAAGGAAAGAGAGTCTGAACTAAGGGATGTAATGGAAAATAAAGAAGAGAGATATAATGTGCCAAATGCATCCAAAATGTCATCATTGAGTTAACTGCATAATCACACCTGAGATGAAATCCTGACCCTGCTCATGTTAATGGCACTCTTGTCATTGATTTCAGTAGAGCCAGGATTTCACCAACAGTTTTATATAAGAACTGTGAAGGCCTAGATTATACCACCCTTACTCTGCGAGCAGTCCCACGGGTTTCAGTGAAACTATATACTGAATAAGGTTCTACTCAACATGGCTAAAGGGGGTAGAAAACAGTCCAAAATTTGAAAGAAAAAAATAAAAAGAAATATGTCAGTTTATAAGGCCAAAAATGCCTATGCTAAAATCTTATGGAAAATAATGTATGCAGTATCTGCTAAGTGTACAAAGTTGAAAGTTAAGTTTGTGCTTACTCAAGCATATGTATTGCATATACTGCACAATATGTGTAACCACAGTACAAGGGCCATTTATTGAAAGAACCATGCAAATAAATATATCTGACTTTAAACTCAGTTTATTGAGCCCACTGCTCTCCGAAGTGGAACACTGCTGATGCACTAAAAAAATCTAAAACCAAACCAAACCCCAACACGCTATCGTTATACCTGTGGTCAAGCGTATTACACTCTTGAAAGTCTGAACGTGTATGTGACATTGGCACAGATGCTTAATAACAGAATACAAACATTTTCACCTCACTGGTTTAAATATCACTCAGGTGTAGTCTGACAGGCAGATCACAGAACTGGGAGTCATCAGGACCTTTCTTTCTATAGAAACCTCTGCCATTATTATATACGTTATAATTTCAGGCAAGTCACTTGACATCAGTCTAGCCATTCATAGAATTGGTGCAATGATACTTACCCACCTCATAAGTGTTTGAGTTTCAACTGGTGACTGTAGCTTGCATCCCAACTGCAAAGTGGGTTGGAAATGGATCTCTGGCTCTAAACCTTTACCC
Organism: Eretmochelys imbricata; assembly: GCF_965152235.1. Classification (NCBI taxonomy): domain Eukaryota; kingdom Metazoa; phylum Chordata; order Testudines; family Cheloniidae; genus Eretmochelys; species Eretmochelys imbricata. The sequence continues at coordinate 130,811,290 of NC_135573.1, read as the reverse complement.
CCAGCTAGCCTGGGTTGAACGCACCATTCAACTCAGGTGAGAAGGTTTAGTAACTGGACAGGAGGAGGGGTTAGGAGCAACACCTGGGTAAGAGCTCAGGCTAACTATACAGTTAAGACATCTCACTAAATGGATTATTCCTACATAGCAGAAAAGAAATGACAAATTTCCTCTTTCAGGATTTCCCTAGAATTCTCCCACCAGTGACGAGGATTGGATTTGTCACAGCAGGTATAGCAGGAGGAGTTTCATCCCATATGATCTATGGAGACCAAAAGGCCAGGGCCATCTAGAATTCTGGTGGCTCCCAGGAGCCTTACCAGCCCTACTAGGTTCCTCCCTGGCTGCTGACCTGGAGCCTCCTCTGTAATTTTACATCATACAGAGAAAGTCTACCAATGTTAATGTTGACACATGGCTGACAGCTCTATGTTAAGAAGTGGATACTTCAGTCTGCCCCATTCAAATCATTGGTCCTGATCATGGGACCCAGGCAAGCATGAGAAAGATGAAAGGGAAGAGTCACTCTCCACCTCCCAGTCTGTGGTAGGACCTACCAGATTTCTCCCCGTGGTGTTCACAGAAGCAGAGAAGGACATTTAACTCTAGCTAGGCATCATTGTAATTTAGTACTCAGTAAGATTTTGGGGCTCTGCTTAATTCCTCTTCCTGAAAGTCAACTGAGAAACAAATTATGTATGATTTTGAAGGTAAACAAAGAAAGTTGTACATTGCAGGGCAGTGGATCAAGAGACTAGCCTTTCACTTCTAGGGGTATGTCTACACCATCCATGGAAGCAAGCCTTTTCAGCCTGGGATGATAGACTTGTGCTAGCAGGCCCTAAACTAGCAGTCTAAACATAGCTGCACGGACATCACTTCGGTGTTGCACTTCAGGCTGGCACTCAGGCTCCGAAGCGCATCCTTCCATCCTTAGGCTTCAGCTTCAAAACGTTGTCTTTATGGTTATTTTTATTTAGAGTGCTAGTGTGAACCCTACTAGCTCAAGTCTATTGACCCGGGCTGAGTGGTTCACTTCCATAGACCGTGTGGACATATCATCATATTCCTGTCAGAATTAAGTGACAGTGAAATGAGGGCAATGGTCTCAACCTAGTTTTTAGTGGACATGAATCAAGTTTACTAAACTGCAATACAAGCCAGCAGGATTGTCCATCTCTATTAAGTACCAGATTAGGTAGGTCAGGTAAAAACCAGAGTTCAGTCACTTAAACGTGTGCAAAGTAAGCAGGTTACCAGCCTGAGTATTCAGCCTGTTTAAGCAAGTTAATAAATGTCACCTCTTTATTTTATATTTTGCTGGATTGGAGCCTTTTTTATAGAAGCAGACACACACTACTTTTTGAGGAGCAACAGATTAACTCAAAACAATATAAAACAGACAAGAAGACATAACATAGATAGTTGGGAACCAATCCTGCAGGACTGATATCACTGGAAATTTTCAAGTGACTTCAGCAGGAGCAAGATCAGATCCTTTGGGATCAGCAAACATTGGGTGTTCTGAGAAATATTGTTCTCAGGATGAAAGGAGCAGGTACAGTCCATGATATTTTGTGGTGGAATTTCTATTACAAAAGAATGTCACACGGCCAAGATATTTGAAGAAGGGAAAAAGAAGAAATATAATGCCAGGTGATACTGCATGGTACAAGGATACATTTCATCCTAAATCATTCTGGAGTTTTAATGAATGCTCATGTTAACCTTCATTTTAAACTAAATAAATCCTCTCAGAATTTGCTGCAAATCTCAGCTGCTTTTAAAAATTACTCTTCTTTGACAGTCACATTAACTTATAGCTCTGAATAAAGGATTTGCTTTCAATACACACAATGTAATATTGGGTTATATATTTAAAAAGAAGAGATGAGAGGATCCAAAAATATAATCTTCTTCTTGTAATCCTTATTAATCCATTCTCTAGTCATAGGGTTTTTGACTTGAGTTTGGAGCTCACAAAGATTTTGGCAGAGAAAAAATAAAGACTTCCTTATTTGAATCCCTAGACCCACACCTATAACAAATTTTGCAATCTGCAAAGAAAGAAACAGGCCCAGGAACTAATCTCTTATTGCATGGATTTCTGTCCTTTTGTCATGACCTTGGCTCTCCCGCATCCCCAGTAAGCATCTATGCTCTTGGCCATACTTGGAGTGTGCTGCTACTTGTCATCCCATATGCCTCTTCAGTATCAAGCTGCTGTTTGATTAATCCTACACTGCGATCACTCGGGCTGAGAAGGGGTTTTACTGCAACATCAAGCAAGATGCACCAAGATGACAAATCAATTGATTCTGGCATGCAATGAAAACATCAATGATTTAATCATCACATACTGTTAGTAAACTTATGTGTGATCTGATCTAAACCGAGAAAAGAGAACAGTTTGCTTGGAGTAGAAACCCACATTAAGGATATAAGACATGAGCGATATTTTGGTTCATGACACTTCCATGTAGATTCCGAGAAACAGTTTAGCAGGATAAAACAGTCTGCTTTTACTTTTAAAGTGCATTTGCATTTCAGATGTATGAGCAATTGTTTACAACAACAAAAAAAAATCATCATTCTATTGAGGATGGGCCCAAAACTAATCTGAATCCAGATCCCACTTTCATGGCTTCTCCTAATCTTCATAATGGACCAAACCAAAATGCCAGGATGAAATCTTGGTCCCATTGAAATCAATAGCAAAAATCTCACCGACTTCAATGGGACTAGTATTTCTCCTCAGATCCACATGCTCCTGAACTTTTCAAGAGAACAAAATTCTATGGCTTGGGCCTATCTCTTTTTAATAGTCTAATGAAAGCAACAAAAGTCATTGCAATTAGTCAAGGCAAATGCTAATGACTAAGAAATGCAAAATATGTAAACACACAAATAGACAACACTCATGACTTCTGAATGCTGCTTCTTTATAACTCTGGAACCTTAATTGTGTCAGGAACTATGAGCTGCTCTGCAGCACTGTATATTTTGGGTACATCTACACTGGAGCTGGAAGGTGTAATTTCCAGCTAGGGTAGACATATGCATGCTTGCTTTGATTGAACTAGTGCGCAACAAGTAGAAGCATGTCCATGATGGCAGTGTGAGTAGTAGGACAGACGAGCGGTCCTGGGTATGATTCCATTTGAAACTCCCTAGCCCTGGACAGAAAAATACAGGCCCAAATTGAGACCCAGAAGCATGAACTGGCTGTAATGGAGTGAAAGAGACAAAACCCTTCAGCAGCTGGCTCCACCTCCCGAAAAATCCACACATGGGAGTGGTTGTGCCCACAATATGATGAATCCAGTGATACTGCCGAATATTTCATCACCCTTGAGAGACTGTGCACTCTCCATGTGATTCCTGAAGGCCAAAAAATGACTGCTTTGGTTGCAAAATTGACTGGGAGAGCACTGGAGATATTCAATATGATATCTATTGATGATGCTTCAAACTATGGTAAATTTAAGGAACTGGTTTGGAAACCGTTCCAGATTGCACCTGAAACATACAGGGTAAAATTCAGGAGTCTTAAGAGGAGATCTAGATTAAGTAATGTGGCCTATGTAAATGAAATGAGAGATTTGTTAGACAAGTGTGTGAGGGGGAAAGGCATTACAAGCTTTGAAGAAATGTATGATTTAGTTACTCAGGAACAGTTCCTGAATATGTGCAGTAATGATGCAAAACAGTATTTGTGGGACAAAAAGGTGAATGCAGAGGGTGAATAATCTGGGTTTGCAGACTCTTTTGAGCAGTTACAAGCTGTAATTAAACATAAACCACTGGCAGAGGGGTACAGGGTGGGTGAAAAACAAAATCACCGTTTTACCCCTGGAAAAAAGGAGGCGGAGCGTTCACCTCCACATTCCCCTGTTACTTGTCCCAGTTCTCCTGTACAAGCAGAGGCACCCAGAAGGTGCTGTCACTGTAAATCCACTGAGCAACTGAGAAATAAATGTCCTTGGCTGAGTGGGAACAGGCACAAGGTAACACGTGAAGCTGCTGCTTCTCAGAGCATGGGGGTATCCCAGGCTACTGCCTCTTTCCACACAGGATTTTAAAGGCTGCTTCTGCACAACCAAGCATTGACAATATGCATGCTGTTAAGCTTAATGGCAAAGTGCTCCAAGGATGGAGAGATACTGGTGCACAGATTTCCATGGTCAGGAGAGACCTGATCCAGGAGAAGGATTTCTTACCAGGAAAAATGGCAGAATTAGAATTGGTGGGAGGTTACAAAGTCCTTGCACCTTTAGCTAAGGAACACATGGAAACTGGTGATTTTCAGGCTGAACTAACTGTTGCAGTGGTGGCACACAATTTTACACCAGGGAATGGTTTTATTGATGTGGCAGAATTTGTCCCAGGGTTTGTTAGCAGCAAGAAGGGATCTTGTGCTGAAAGCCCCAGAGGAGAGGGTGAAGTCACATGTGCTGCTGGAAAAATAGGAGAGTGTCTCTTTAATTCCTCAGTAGCAGCAGGGATGATCGTAACCAGATCCTTTAGCCCTAGGGCTCAAGGCAAATCCCTGCAGGAAGGGCTGGATAGGGCCAGCTCCTCTCCTGTGATCATCTCCCTGGTGGAGGGGAATGTTCCACCTTGTAACAGGGAGGCCTTCCCAGCTGCTGACTGCCAGGAAGTTGCAGGTCAGCAGGGGACAGGTCCTGTCCCAGGGTGCACAGAAACATGTATCCCGGAGATGGAAGTTTGGGTCCTGACGACTGCTGCAGTGGGAACAGACCCTAAGGGCTCTGTAGCTGGAAGTAAGCCCAACCTGAGTGAATGGGGGAGGGGGGCAATTTTGCTAGCCAGTGAAGGGTCTGTCATAGCTGGTCGCTGTGAGCCCACAGCTAGGCCAGGGTCACCTTCCCTTTTGGGGGACACAGGAATGTCTGCCCCAGAGGGGAGCCCAGAGACGGAAGTCCAGACGGAAGGTGAGGGGGAACAGGAGGGTCTGTCCGCCTTTCGTCAGAAGGCTTTTTGCCGGGAGGAGGGTGAAGGATCTGCATCTGAAACACCAGATCCCGCACCTGTGGATCAGGTTTTAAGGGAAGACTGGGGGTCAAATCTCCTGGAGGGGAGAGTCCACCCAGCTGACCTTTTGGGGACAAAGAGTGGGATGACTGGCGGGATCTTACCAATCCAAAGCAGTCCATTGTTCCTGCTATGCTTGTAAGAGATAAAACTGTCAAGGCAGGAGGAAGAAAAACTTTGCATTTGGGAAACTTCACACGTGGGTGGAGCCCAATACAAAGGGATTCCAGAGGGAGGGGCTGAGGGCAGACATGGTTGCAGTGCACCCTTTCCTAACCAGGACCCCAAACACATACCTGAATTAAGAGCCTTCTCCAAAGAGACAGGAGTATCAGTATCAGAACACCTAGCATGGTACACAAGGGGATTGGGAAATGGAATAGACGCTGAACAAGCCAAACTGTGTGAACAAAGTCTGCTTGTCATAAATTGGCTGTTAATCTTCTGTCTTTTGCTACTTCATCTATGGCTCAAGACAAAGAAGTTGATGCTAATGGTAAACCCTTTAAAGATGTATTACGTACCTGATTTGTGGAAAAAACTTTTCTACATGCTAGGGATAGTGACAAGACAGTCCCACAAGCATGTTGCTTTTCAGCTTATAGCTGTAAACAGTCTGGAAGCTGGGCACTGCAGCAAAAGCATAATAGGCCTACACTGCTGTGTGGAAGGGGAAACCTCATGGCATCGGTGGCTAAATGCTAAGGCACCTACACTTTAACAGATAGTGCTGTCTGCATTCTGTTAGCAATACTGCACCCCAATATGTTTTTAGGCACCCAGGGGCCAGGAACTCAGAACTTTGCTTAGGACACCGATGAATGACATCATAGGGTTTAAAGGTACTGGAAGGGATGTAACCAGAGACAAACTGAGCCCTGGTCTACGCTAGGAGTTGGGGTCAACCTAAGATATGCAACTTCATCTACACGAGTAGCGTAGCTGAAGTCGGCGTATCTTAGGTCGACTTACCTGGTCGTGAGGACGGCGGCGAGTCGACTGCTGCCACTCTCCCATCGACTCTGCTTCTGCCTCTTGCAAGTTGGAGTTCCGGAGTCAATGGGGAGCGCGTTCGGGGATCAATTTATCGCATTTAGACGAGAGGCGATAAATCGATCCCTGATAGATAGATCACTATCCGGTGACTAGTGAAGACCTGCCCAGGGATTTTACATGTACTGCCTCCACAATGGACAGTGTCCAAAACTCCAGAAGTAAGTTTAGGAGGAGGGTGTGACGTTGCACTTCATATGTTTATGGAAATATGCTTATGAGTATGAATATAATGTAACTGGAATATGCTTTATGCAAAAGGTCTCTTGTAAGGTATCATTAGAAAGTTTATAATCTACTGAGTGTTTTCATCCTATTTGAATGGATGTATCCTTGTATCTAAAACTAGAAATGTGAAGTATTACTCCAAAGTCCTATTGTAATTGTGCAAAGTGTGGGCCATTAATGGTAGTTTAGAATCTTGATGTCTCCCATTGACTAGGACAATTGGTTGTAAATGTCTCTGTTTACTTGCAAGCCTTCTTGCATTCCTGTGAGTCAGGCCAGGAAGAATGGAGGCTTGGGGTCCCACAGGACATGTGACCATGTCACCAGGAACTGGAATCCATCTTAAACCTTGTGCTTTTCCATTTAGAAGGAGGTGTAGGGACCCAGAGAGAAAAAAGATTCCTGCCTTGTGCCAAAGCTATAAAAGGGGGTGGAACAGAACAAAGGGGGCGGCCAGTCATGAGAATCCCCTAGTTACCATCTGAGCTGGAACTAAAAAGGACTGTACCAGAGGATTGGGCCCAGACTAGGAAGGCATCTAGTCTGTGAAAGAAGCTTATTGGAACATCTCTGAGGGTGAGATATTACCAGTATCAGTTTAATGTATTTGGCTTAGACTTACGTGGTTTTGATTGGTGACGTACTTTCTTCTGTCTGTTATTACTTGAAACCACTTAAATCCTACTTTATATACTTAATAAAATCACTTTTGTTTATTATTAAACCAGAGTAAATGATTAATACCTGGGCGAGTAAACAGCTGTGCATATCTGTCTCTCAGTGTTATAGAGGGCGGACAATATATGAGTTTACCCTGTATAAGCTTTATACAGGGTAAAGCTGATTAATTTGGGGGTTTGGATCCCACTGGGAACTGGGTGTCTAGGTGCTGGAGATAGGTGACCTGCTGAGTGATTTTCAGTTAAGTCTGCAGCTTTGGGGGCATGGTTCAGACCTGTGTCTCTGTTGCAGCAGGCTAGGTGTCTGTCTCAACAAGGCAGGGTTCTGGAGTCCCAAGCCATCAGGGAAAACAGGCTCAAAGGTAATTTCAGCACATCAGGTAATAGTCCCAAGGAGGTCTCTGTGACTGAACCCATCACAGGAGTCACCACCCAGGAATCCCTTCCCATAGCTCACGTGAACCTTTATTAAGAGCAGCTCTCTCCCTCTTTACTGCTATTACTCAGTCCTTAAAGGAAGAGAAAGCACTTAACATACTCAGCTTACATAGTTACCATGTAAATGCCCTGTTTTAGCTCTGCCTTCACAAAAGCCACTTCTCTTCCCTAACCCAGCTATTAGCCCTGATCAGTTCAGAAAATTGCCTTTCCTTCTCATTATCATGAACTGCTGTGTGTTTGCCACTAACCACTCCCCTATGAGCCCATTGTTTCATACATTATATTCTACCAGAAACTTCAATTTTAAAAGAAGTTTTTGTTAAAGCTTGTTTTTTAAAATCTTTATTACAATTTTGGATTTGCCTTCCTTCTCTACTCTTGCTGGTAGAGCTTTATGTAAATGTTATGTGGCTTTGTTGATGTACTCCATCATTAAGATGCTATGCCAGTTTCTGTTTATTCTAGCCAAAGGCTCTTTTTGATGTTAGATTAAGAGTGTTTCATATTATTCCACTGGGATTGTGGTAGGAGACTTTTGTGGAATCTTCTTCCAGTTGATAATGTGGTTCTCTAAGACAAAACAGTCTTTTCTTTGCTAAGGTCCTAGACCCTAATAATTCTCTCTATTTCAGGGTTTCATTTTTCCAGGGCTATTTTTCCCAGCTTGCCTTTCTGAGGCTGGTCTTTTAAATTTGGGAGGGCAAACTAGCTGAAGGCCTAAAGCGGCCATTTTTGAAATTTGCTGTTGGTTGCATCTATCTCTCCCAAATGGTAAGTCACTTTCATGTTTCCTTCTCATTTTACCTTTCTTGTTAAAGTACTTGAACTGAATTTCCTTATGTTTAGTCTAGGACCAAGATTTTTATTCTTTCTTTTTTTCTCAATCACTTCACTTTAGCTGAGAAATGACCTCAGCATTTGGACCATAATGAATAAGTTCTTACTGACTTTACTGAGTATATTAGTGTGAGTAAGGATTAATCTAGTAAGGTTTTCTGGGTTTGGATCCTTGAAGAGCAGAAGTAGCTGCAATATAGAAAGAGGCAGTGAAACATGTAGCCTCATTATAGTATAGGGGTCCTATCCTGTAGCCCTTACTTACATCAAAAAAGCCTCATTCATGTAAGTAGCCCCTGAAATCATTTGTCTCTTGATGACTCATGTAGCAAGATGTTGCTTTATGGCTGTTGCTGACCATCTGGCTATGAACAAAGGGGGTATTTTCATATTTGATCTGTAAAAGCAGAAATGTATATATTTGTAGATGGAATGAAGTTAACTCTCTAATTAATTATTTCTGACTTTTTAAATTAGCTACATTGTTTCCAAGACAACATAAAGTACATTTTTAATTAACCTGAGTGGTTTAAATATTAATAAAATGAAATAGTCCTCTACACATTTCCTACTTCTACTCTCTTACATGTATATATAGATCTCAGAGGCCATGTTTTCAACAACTTGTTCAAAAATTGCTGGGTATATATTTCTGTATCTAATCTCTATGTAGTACTTTTTTGTTTTAAAATTATTTTAAAATATTTATTGAAAATGTAATACAATGAAAGAGAAATATGTTTCATTAAAAAGTTTGGTTTCATTCAGTTTCTGTTCTTCATCCCAAACAATATCTTTATTAAAACAACAACTTTGCATAAAAGGTGAGGAAAAACCCATTTGAACAGATGGGTTTAATAAAGGTTCTGCAATATATTTGCCACAAATATTTAAGCATTACTACTATAGTGGCACCAAAATATGACTTAGAATAAAGAACTTTCAAATGTCTTGTGCTCACAATGAAGTGTTAGATGAAAGATAAAGGTTATAATGTATATCTATATACTGTACATAGATCAAAAGAATACATACACAGCAACAACAATAATCACTGTCCTTCCAAACTAATAAAACTACAGGTATATACTGTAGTGAGAGTGCAGTGGGGTCAGCACTATGGGTTTACATAATGCCACTCCCAGTTGAGCTACAGTCTGGGGTTTGTTCCAAAACATAATGTAAAACTAAATTATCTAAAATGTTCACCCAAACCAGTTATTAAAGCTTTAAATTTTCACAAGCTTCTTTTAAGGCTCTTTGTCTGCATAAGATCTAGAGTTTTCTAACCTTTTCATTCTCTGCTGTGGGCTATTGTGTCCCAATAACCCAGAGAAAAGTTGACAGAATTCATAAAGGCAGATGTCTAAGGACAAAGTATTCATGTAAGGAAGTATTCAGTAAAAAGTCAAATTAATTAAATATATGTTTAGTAACCCACAAAACCAGTGTAACAATACTTGCCATTAGAATTAAAGTAGTAAACCTTCATATTGTATAAAAGCTAGTGAAGGGGAAGCATCAAAAGGTTTAGAATTTGGTTCAGTTATACATTCAAACGTTTGGATGTATCTGAAGCTTCCTCATTCAGAAACCTTTCTGATCAGGCAGTTAGGGTAGAACTATCATGAGATTAGATTCTCCTGTGAGACTTCCAGATCTTCTTGGTTTGTGGCCATGCAGAATTACTGCAAAAACAGCCACTTTCAGGGCATGTGGCTAAATCAGCTTTCAGTACCAGAAAGTGTAAAGGCACACAGAAATGATGAGAAGCATAACATGATTTAACCAAAGGACAGACTCAATTTTTCTGGTATAGTGAAATAGAGGAGCTGATTTTCCATTCTGCTATAGCCCCTTGACAGTGCTCTGACAGCATAAAAGGGCCAAAAGTTGCCCCTAATCAGTCCCACCTGTGTGTGTGGCCCTTTGCCAGCTCTCAGCATGTCAGGGGAGGCTATACTGCACTTCTGCTATTGTCCGAGGCTCATGGCCTATAGACTTGGGAAGCCAAGTGTAATTTAGAGTAACCCTGAGGCCACACAGGCTCCCAATAGCCCCAGAATATGAGGAGTAAAATGTGACTCCAAGCTATCTTTCAGAGTAACAGCCGTGTTAGTCTGTATTCGCAAAAAGAAAAGGAGTACTTGTGGCACCTTAGAGACTAACCAATTTATTTGAGCATGAGCTTTCGTGAGCTACAGCTCACTTCATCAGATACATACCGTGGAAACTGCAGCAGACTGCTGCAGTTTCCACGGTATGTATCTGATGAAGTGAGCTGTAGCTCACGAAAGCTCATGCTCAAATAAATTGGTTAGTCTCTAAGGTGCCACAAGTACTCCTTTTCTTCAAGCTATCTTTATCGTCTTTCCCGCATTTCTATGCTGAGCACAGGGAAAAGGGAACAAGAATCAAGGTCAAGATTTGAAGCTACTTTCCACTGAAAAATCCTGATTTAATATCACTATCATGTTGGCTTGAAAAATACATTGGTCCTGGAAATGGGTTCATTTACTCTAAAGGAAAAGGACAATGTTTCTGTCAAGTTAAAAGAAAATGTATTTTTTTTTAAAACTACAGACTATACAATAATTACGCTAATTTGAAATGTCAACTTGTGCCTAAGATTTCAGTTTCCCACTTGCTCAAATCAGCTTATTACTTCACCTTCAAAAATGTCGACAATGTTATATCTCCTTAAAAACTTGTGTGCAGGGAATATTAGAATAAAACAGGTTGTAATCAAAGTTACTAGTGATTTTTTTTGCTGTGGAGAGCTTTTGGATTAATTCTTCTTCCTGTTATTTTACAGTCCTTTAATTTTAGGAACCTACTGATTTAGGACCCTAATTTTTAGGCATCCAGGTTTGACATTTTTTTAGCCAATGTGTTTATGATGTGGGAAGTGTAAGACCTGCTGCTTCCTTAATTATTGGTTTTTGTTGTTTTTAAGTGTTTGGAATTTTGGAAGTGATGTGATGGATAACCACACATTGTCACCTGAGCATCCTTAATTTGTTTTGAAATTATTTTTGTGTGTGTTAAATATCTGTAAGGGTTTGTTGATTTATGTATACTGAAACTTTAAATCTCCGAGATTTGCTGTCTGCAGAGACAGGCAACCACTTTTGCCTCAGAGAAGATGGACAGACACACATACATATGCTGTGTTCTGTCCTTAGAAGCCCCCTCATCCCCCAGCTTCTTAAGACAGACCCAACTAGGGGACTTGAATTCCTTGTTTATAAAATGGCTGATCTCCCACCAAAATGACCTGCATTAAAAATAGTTTTTAGTCAGCCTCTGCCTAAATATGTAAGCAGGAACAGAGCTGTCTGTTAATGGTATCCTCTACTAGTTATGAAGTACCCGAAAGGAGAACTGGGAGTCAGTCTGTCTGCTTTTCATGCTGAATAAGAGCCTGAGAAGACAGATTCTTGTTGTGTGTTTAGTACAATACCTTAAAGGAAAATCCACTGTATGATTCTGATATTCTGTGTTTATTTAATTATTTTGGTTAAGTTTCTGGTCTCTGGCTGTTGTGTGCTATCAGAGAATTAATTCCCTCTCACCCACAGTGACCTTGAGTTTGCATAGATAAATACCTACCAAGATGCATACTATCAACATTCTCCCTTTCCCAAACTTAAGTCACTGCATCCATCATAAAAGTGCTTGTCACTTCACAGTAATGGCTGTTTGATTAGCAGCAAATTGAAATTGTCTGGTTGATTTGTCAATGACACCAATTTAGACCTAGATCAGAGTTATCACCAGGGTGAGAGACAAAGGGGATGCAGCATAGCAGCTGTAGCTTTAGAGCTGGAAGAATTAGGGGAAAGCAAAGAGAGCATTTTGTTTTTCCAACTCACCAATAGTTTTATTGCAATGTGGCATGGAGCCAGACTAATCAGTTAAAAGGCTGTAACCATTTTGGGGTGCAGCATGCTAAATCTGACAATAGTCATTAAGAATTAAACAGCTAGTTTGGTTGCCTTGATTTTCCTATGAGGCTTTTTTATTTGAAATGCTGTGCAAGAAACAATGCAATTAAAGATGCAAATGTTTTCATGCTCTTCATTCCGTGAATATTCCTGAGTGATGATACAAGAAAAAGGGCAATATATTTATAAATAAAACATGTAGGAAGTGACAGCTTGTCTTCTCCAAACACAAAATATTCTATTTCATCAGACATAAAAATAAATATCTTTAAGACAACAGGCTTTCCAAGAAAAAAATAATTCATTCCTCCATTCCTAAGACATTAGTTTTATTTTATTTTATTTTCCCTTTCAGCTAATGTCTATCCTGTATTTCTGAAGCAGATTTTATGGTGACATTTATTGAGTTCAAGGGCAGAGATGTAATTTGTATTCAAACTGCATGCTAAAAGAACTATATGTATTTATTTGCATAATACAAAAGCACAACAAACAAAGCCTAAATGCTATTATAAACAAAATAAGATGGTGCAATTAGTAATGGGTGAACACAGCACCAAAGGAGGTGCATACATTTTATAGAGTGGGGATTACTAGATACTTCAATGTAGCTGGAATAGAATGTCAGAAGGAAATTTCCCTGGAAACCATGTCTCAATATTCCTGTGTAGCCAACCTCATCGTTGGGATCCTGAGGCTGAGAAGGCACTCAGCTCTTCTATGCCTTTCTGTCACACTTTGGGGGTCTCCTTTAGGAAGCCCCTTCAATTCCATACATTAGAAAGTCCACATCAGAGAGTCCTCTTTCCTATGAAACTTAGGAGATCCTTAGCTGAGGAAGACACTTTGCACCATCACCTGCTATAGAGCTTCAAAGGGACATTGTATCAATGCTCTCCACTGTTTACTTTTAACGAGTTTTCGTGAAGATTTTGTAAACACTTTGATATCTTATCAGCGACACAGGGTTCTTTCACTCAGTCCCTGTGCTTACAAGGTGTATAGGAGCCTATCTTTAACCCCTTCACAATATATAAGATGCATGAATGTAATTATAGTACTGTGACACTGAAATTTTTCTATTCATTATTTTAATTGTAGTTTACCACACTTCCATTTGTTTTTCCATTCTTCCTTTTCTTAACTCTGCTTCCTCTCTTGTATATCTTGTGTATCTCAACCTCTTTTTGTCTTCATAGTTCTTCCCTTTTTCTTGGTTTTTTTTGTTTTTTTTTTGTTTTCTCCCCACATCTTTCTACCTTGCTTTCATGGCATTGTCCTCTTTTCCTTCTCCTCAATCTCTCTCTGTCATCTTGCCATTCCAACCATCTCTCCCTCATTCCCAAATGCTGTTGGCCTATCATTTCTACGAGTACTTACTTTAAAAAAAAAATCTCATCAGTGTCTTTGGACTCCAGATCTATTCACCCCTCACCCAATTCATCCACCTATCTACTCTAGATACCCCTTACGCGTTTATCTGCACATCCACTTGCTGTTCAATATCAGTCATACTCTCCCAGTCACTCACCCACTGTTACCTGGGGAGTGTGCCCAGAGACCCAAGGAGGATCACCTTTATTAAGCTGGTGCTGAGTAGAACCAAAGTCCTGAAAGGGAAGACAATATCAGTGTAGACCTTTGGACAAAGGGATGCATTTCCTGCAGGCAACAGGAGGCCAGGCTGGACTCAAACTATTTATTTGTCCCAGTCTAAAGCAATGGGATGCTGAAAGGGAAAATATTTCAGAAGGGGAGACATTTTTCTTAACACTTAAGCCTAAAAAATTAGATATTAACAGGAATATGTAAATAACACAGCCCTGTAATCTCAATTAAATCAATGCTTTTACACAAGTGTAACTCAGAGTGTGCCCTGCAGGCCAAATTCCACCCTGGGATGTATGTCCCTCATGTTGACATCGGTGTAGGCTGCGTTCCTTACTTCCAATGTCCAATATAGATGTTATTTTTTTTCAAAACTTAAATGACATCAGAGTTCCTTTATGCAATGTGGACTGATGGGTTTATTCCCATCCACTTCTAAACCAATCAGAGTAACTTCTCCTGTTTGCCTAACACAGTAAATCATAAGGCACTGGCAGCATCAGTGGGAATTACAAGCTTATAAGGGCACAGGATCTTAGAACTGTATTAAAAAACTGCTGTGTTCTGCTTTGTGAAAATTACAGACAGACACAACTGAGAATTTTCGCTGAACAATGTTCATTCATAGATTCCAAGGCCAGAAGAGACCATTATGATCATCTAGTCTGACCTCCTATATAAAAGAGGCCATAAAAATTCCCCAGAATATTTTCTAGAGCACATTTTTAAACAAAACATCCAATTTTGATTTTAAAAATTTTCCAAATCCCTTAATCAAGTTTATCCTCTTCTCATGAACTATTTATCAGTGATTATTTTTTTAAAAATATATTAATCTTATAAGTAGATTTTATTACTAATTATTATCTGTATTGCAGTAGCACCTAGAGCAGCCTTTCTCAAATGCGGCAACCGTGGCCACCAGGGGCTTGTCTTGTGACCACAGCCTCCTGGGCTGTGATTGGGAGGAGGGTGGGCCAGTAAAGCAGCGGCTCCTCCCCTTGGGTTGTGTGCAGGGTTGGTTCCCTCCCCGTTGTGGAGCCAGGAAAACAGTAGGAGCAAGCAACCAGTCTGAGTTCTCCACCTTCCCTGGGGCGGTGTGGTTCAGGCTTTGGGCTTCCACCCTCGGGGGGTGGGCACCAGGCTTTGGCTATGTGGCGGCAGGCCCTGTCCCCCAGCCACAGAGTTTTGGGCTCCATCCCTGGACTCACCCCCACCATCACCTCGACCCCTGCTGCCTCCTCCAGACCCCCATTACCACTGCTGCCCCCACGTCCTTACCACTTCCTCATCCAGGGATGAGGAAGGCTTTCAAGGGCAAGCTGCACCCAGTATTCTTTTCACAGGTTAGAAATCCCTCTAGCCTTGGTCCAGCTCTTCTACCCAGTTCAGTCCTTGTTTCTCAGGTGTTTCCAAGAGTCTCCTTTGGGCAGGAAGTTAGTGAAGAACCATGATGATGTCACTTCCCTGCCTTAAATAGCTTTTGCATATGGCGGAAAACCTTTGTCTCCCAGTTTAATTCCCACACTTTTCAGTGGAAAAACCTGTTCACATCCCTGTAGGGCTATAGCAGCCATGACTCTGAGGCTGTTTGTAGTGTCCTCAGGAAGGCTCCCTGGTGGGTGATAAGCATCTTCTAAGACCTATTGTTCTCCCTAATGACCCTTCCTAGCCAGCCATCTAGACTGATTGCATTCTGACTAGTGGGCATTTCCCAGTTGTTAACACATCTGTAATAGATGCATAGACAATATTACTAACTTCACATACCAAAATGCATACAAATAGGATAATCCTATTCCGGGAATCATAACCTTTTCAGTGATATCTTATATGACCTATCTTGCATAAAATACATATAATCATAATATTACTATGAACAGTATGGAGTGTAGTGTAACAGATAGCCCTTCCCCAGTGGTGAGCTGGAACCGTTTTACATTGTTTCACGCAAACCGGTTGTTAAATTTTGAAGCTGGTTTAGAACCGGTTGTTAAAAGGGTGGGCAAACTGTGGCCTGAGCTCTTGGCTGGGAAAGCTCCCCTGAGAATTTTTACTCACCCAGCGACACTCCGGGCCTTCGGCAACACTTTGGCGGCAGGTCTTTCATTCGCTCCGGGCCTTCGGCGGCAGGTCCTTCAGTGCCGCCGAAGACCCGGAGCAACTGAAGGAACTGATCCTTCAGCTTCTGGCAGCTCATCACTGACCTTTCCCAAACAGTTTACAATTTAAGTATAAGATGAGAGAGAATGGATGGGCTCAAGAAATGACAGAGGGCGGAACACAAGGTAACAGAGATGATCAGGATCTATATGATAAGTACAAATTACAATACACCAGCTGCCTAATATTCATTGAGATTTTTGTAGGTATTGTAGCAGAGATGATTTTTTTAAGGAGTGAGTTGAAAGAGGACAATGAGGTGGCTTTGCAGATTTTTACAGATCTCTTTCCATGCATAAGGGGAGATATGGGAGGAAGTGCAAAGGTACTTTCTCAAAAACTGACAATCAGGCAATGAAGGTTGAGGCTGGTGATGAGGTGGATGTTGACATTTCAATACCATATATATGCTGATGGTTAGGGTGTATATAGGCCATGAAGGGCTTCAAAGGTGAAGATGTGGTTTATGCTGAAGATTTGTCTGAAAGGATCTTTCTGCCATCAGCATAAAATGGTTTGAAGTATTCAAAGGATAACTGTTATAACAAAAACACTCCTTTAGAGATTGTGGACTTTATGCTATATTGAGAACAGGAAGTGTTTGGCATTTTTTGGTAAGGTGGTCAAAACCATCAGTTATTGCAATAGATACATGTTAGATGATGATATATCACATTCTCACTTGCCTTCTAAATAGTTTTACTGAGTCTTGTTTGACTTAGGAACACAACATGAATCCATTTGTTTGGTTTCCAAGACCTTGAGTTTAATTATCTTAAACAAGGGGAACTAAATGGTATTAAGCTAATGAAGTATTTATTCAGTCCACCCAATTAATCTATACAACCTTGTGTGAAAAGTCTAAAGCATATGCAATTAAGTAGGACATTTACTAATCGATTGATTGCTTTAGAGGGCTTACGGTGTGTGCCAGATTTTGAAGGCATTGGTTCTGAGTCCATTGTGAAAGGGCATCACTTCATTTGAAGAAATGGTTACATAAATTAATGTTACTGAATTTATATTCTATGAAAAGAACAAAGACTTTTTACATGCAAGATGCAGAGGGACATTTTGCTTGGATATATGGCTCTTAGATCAAAGTCTCTGTTTGTGACATTTCTAATGCCTTGATGTTACAATTCATGGAAATAGGCAGGAGACCTCAAGAATTAAGCATCACTTTTTCATCTTCAGCTGAATTTTCACTTCTGCATGAAGGTGTTATTGTATGTTACCTGCTGAGGAGAAGAGAAAAATACATACACATAGGATGTGCATGGAGAGGTTATCATAAACTTGGGTCAGCTCATGTCAGCTACAAAAGCACCATAGAAGTATTCCCTCAGGTACAGATTGTGAGTCAGGTTATGTGTACACTGCAATCTGAGATGCGATTGCAGCTTGAGTAGACATACCTGGACTAGCATGACTGAAAACAGGAGTGCAGATGCAGCAGTGTGGGCTGTACAAGTATGCTAGGGAGCCTGCACCGACTCAGACCACAAACTTCAGCAGATGCCTGTGCCCTCACAACTGCATGGCTGTTTTTAGCCATGCTGGCATGTGGAAAAGCTAGTAAGAGTGTGGGTACCCAAGCTGCAATCACACCTTGGACTGCAGTTTAGACACACACTAAATACATCCTTGATTGACTGGCTGCTGTTGTTTCCACAGCACAAGTCAACTGATTACAGAAATACTTCAGAATTCTAGTACATCCATTACCTGGATACTTTTATGGACTTTTTAGTCCTTCGTAAACTAAAATACCACTCTTACATTTTTGTTTAAATTATTTAATCAAATGAAGTACAAGAAATCCTCTATTTTACAGGTAAAAATAAAATTTGAGAACTTACCAGTGTAATGATAAAGATTTGGACAAGTATATTTAAAATGTATGGTTCAATTAGCCAAAGTTGGGCAGCTTTAGGGGGCATAATTTAGGACACATCTGGTTAGGCAGCCCTTTTGAATAAATTCACGTTTGAATGGTAGTATGGAGAGATCTGAACTAAAACAATAGTGGTTGTTCATATATTGTTTTTAATTATTTGACCTCCTTATGTGGGAAGGCATAGCATTATCTATTTAATTGCAACGTGCAATGAGAGACACCTTTAGAGGCCAAATATAAATATTTATATTAAAAGAAATGTGCATAACCCACATTTTTAAAATGTACGTTCCTTTCAGATCACATCAGGAAATGTGACTAACAAATATGAATGCTATTCCTCATAAATACTCCTTTCATTTCTATGCAATCTGTAGGAGATGCAACATTATTCACTTTTTTCATAGTAAGCTAGCTTAGTAATTCTTCAACTGAAGACTTTCTACAGCTGATAGGTCATGTGGCATTGGCTTCTCCCTGCCTCCAGTTGCTAATATGGATGCTAATCCCCTTTGTTAAAAAGAGGAGCCTCAATATCTGTAAAAGCAGCCAGCAACAAGAACAATGTTGTCTAGCTGCTCCCAGTTGGGGCTTCTACTGCTGCATAGGAAAGGGAGGAGGGAAAGAGAGGCAGGGAAAGAGAAGCCATTCACTGAGGCTGCTGCTACCAGCAAAAATGGTGCCTCCAGCCAATAATTAGAACTGCAGCTGGAGAGAAACAAGGAGGTGCCAAAGCGGGGAGAGGGGGAGAGAATGAGCAGTGGTGAAGGGAACCAGGCAGCATGCTAAGGAGCAAAAGGAGAGGAAGAGTACATTGCTGGGCAGCATCCCAGGAGAGTAGGAAAGCTGGTGGCCAACCAGGGAGAGAAAGAGGCAGAGAAGCACTTACAGTGGAGTGGGGGAGAAAGAGCCTAGATGGCAGAGAAGCAATGTGCTCAGATCAGTGGGCTGGTGGAACCAAACACTTGGAAAGGGTTGATGAAAGGAATGAGAGTGAACATGTTGACTAACTTTTTTTCAAAAAGGACAAAGCATTCATCATATGTATGACGGGTTCAGGGACTGTCACCTGATATGCTGAAATTACCTCTGAGCCTGTTTTCCCTGCTAGCTTGGGACTTCCAGAACTCTCCCTTGTTGAGCCAGACACTCTAGGCTGTTGCAACACAGACCTAGGGCCTGGTCCATGCCCCCAAAGCTTCAGACTTAACTGAAAACACCTCAGCAGGTTACCTGCCTCCAGCACACAGACACCCAGCTCCCAGTGGGATCCAAACCCCAAATAAATCCGCTTTACTCTGTGTAACGCTTGTGCAGGGTAAACTCATAAATTGTCCACCCTCTATAAAACTGATAAAGAGATATACACACCTGTTTGCTCCCCCAGGTATTAATCACTTACTCTGGGTTTACTAATAAACAAAAGTGATTTTATTAAGTACAAAAAGTAGAATTTAAGTGGTTTCAAGGAATAACAGACAGAACAAAATAAGTCACCAAGCAAAAAGCAAAAACGTGCAAGTCTAAGCCTAATACATTAAGAAACTGATTACATGTAATATCTCACCCTTAGAGATGTTCCAATAAACTTCTTTCACAGACTAGACTCCACATCTCAGGTGGTAAGCCTGGGCTTTCTCATGACTGGTAGCCCTCCTTGTCCTGCTCCACCCCCTTTTATAGCTTTGGCACAAGGCAGGAATCTTTTGTCTCTGTGTCCCCCTTCCTCCTTCTAAATGGAAAAGTCCCGGATTTAAGATGGATTCCAGCATCATGTGACATGGTCACATGTCCTGTGAGACCCCAGCGTACATTCTTCCTGGACTGGCCCACACTTACACAGGAAGGTTTGCAAGTAAACAGAGCCATTTACAGTTCATTGATTCTGAAGCACCCTTAATGGCTTCCACTTAATATGGTTACATTAGTAATATAAGTTTATATCTTATTCTCCTAATTCCTGTCATAGAAATAATACATGCAAACAAATAGGATGAACACACTCAGTAGATTATAAGCTTTATAACGATACCTTACAAGAGACCTTTTGCATAAAGCATATTCCAGTTACATTATATTCACATTTATAAGCATATTTTCTTAAAGCATATGGACTCCAATGTCGCAATATGAAACACAGCCAGAATACTTTCCTGATATTAACTTTCCATGTACAGGTATAATGCATGGTTTCTGATGGAAGGGAAACGATCCATGCAATTGCAAATGACAGCTAGCTGTCTGTGAGGCAATCAAGATGTGATCCATGCTGTAGGCAAAATCTGACAAACCCTGTCTTAACTGGCTGATACACCAGCATTTTTGCACTGAGTTTGGTTTGTCTAGCTCTATTTCCTGCTAGGGTCTCTCAATAGTTTAGACAAGGTTGTCCGCAAAACATTCTAAATCGGTTTTATGTACCTTTAAATTGTATTTTAGCCATTTCATTACAGTTGTTACCGCCAGTATTTTCCTGAAAAAGGTGATCAAGCACTAACCTACCATGTGGTCATTTTGAATGACTTAGAAAAAGAGCAGCCCAAGCAAATTGAAGTGATAAGGCACAAGTTAAATATTGATTTTCAAAAACTACTGTATACTGGGCACTATTGCTTTCAGAATTCTGAGACTGCCTATTGACTCCAATTCCTGTTTACCCCTCATGGTATAGCACATTCCTTAATCTGCAGCATGATAGTGCGTTTGTCTGTATATGTATAAAAGTTGTTTTGAAAAGACACTGTGAAGGAATCTTCGCAGACTTGTGCACAGAAGTACAGAATAAGGTGATGTAAGCTAAAGTGATATATTCAGTAGTATTGAAGAAAGTGAGCCAAATTCTGCTCTGTTACATGGGTGAAATCCTGTTGAAATCATCAGTGTAACTCAGTAGAATTTGCCCAATAGTATTTAATAGCTCTGCAGAGGGTTTGTATATAAGAGTTAGAAGACAGAGATGCAGATAATTCTGACCAGTGCCAATGAAGGACATTGAAACGATGATGTTGGTGCCTTTGATGGAGATACAATCAATTAGGCTATAAAGATGGTGACTGATTCCACTGCCTCACTTTGAAAAGTATTAGAATTTTCCTATCTGAAATACTGAAAATGTTTTCTGGGAACATCTTTCTTTGCTGTAGAAACTTCAATTATATCCCTAGTGACTTCACTAGGAAGGCTGAGAGTTTGTGAAAACCCACCTGGTGAGTGAATTGTCTTTATAAGGACACTGTCAAATTGACAATCAGGTGCCAGCCATATTGTCTGTCTCTCTGTGCAGTCTCACCATGTGTGTCCATCCATGCAATTGATTCTCTTTTGTGGTTTTGTTCACCTGCACAAGGATTGAGAAGGGGGAGGCTTGGCTCCTTGTTGGTTAAAGTAGATCAAGAGAAAAAAAAATCTACCTTCTGCCTTAAATCTGAGGACTTGTGATATATCCCTTCTTTCTGCCACCCTAAATTATTACCCATTATTCTTGACTTGAAGCCAGTGGAGTTACTCTAGATACACACCAGACTATCTGAGAGCAGCCCTCTGGTGTTTACTTTTAAGAATGTCAGTTGTTCAAGGAACCCCAACATGTCTTATCCAACACAACATTGCTTTCAACTTGTGCAACACACTGCTGCTACATTCTTTGAACATTTATAATGTGGCTTTTGGAGTTGAAATAGAAAGATCCTATACTTTCAGAATTCATACTAACCTGACTTTCTTGAATAAAATCCAGCATTATCCCATAAGCAAACTTAGTTAATGCTTTGAAAATGAATAGTATAGGGGTATGTCACTATAAATCTTAGTGCCTGGTGTTCTGAGCCATAGAGGATGGCAGCAGCCATTAATTACAGGTGGCTGCTGAGTGATTATGTTTTCATTCCAGGTATGATTGCTGTATTTATTGTCAACTTTGCTAGTGGTGATGCAGTGAACTATTTCTCTGATTTTCGTAGCACTAAGGGTATTAGATGAATGTTGAAAGAAAACTTTCTCTCCTGCCCCTATAACTCCTTACAGTGATGATGGTTCAAACCAAAATTCTGGATGCAAACACCTTCCCATATGAGGTGATCAATATCCAAGCCTGGATCAGCTGTGTTTTCAGCTTGAACTCCCATCTACTTAACAATCCTCACAGCAGCAGGATGTGAATCTCTTGAGGCAATTCCAACTAACACAATTTTAAATAAACTATTTGTGGCTATTATTGTTTCAGATGCTTCAAGGCACCTGGCTTGCATTAGTTGAATTACTTTTATGTAGCAATTAAACTGATAATTGTGTGCTTATTAAACAAGGTGTAAACACGTGCACCTTTACTAGATAGAATCAGTACTGGTCATCTATGTGTCAGAGGCCCAGAACTGCCAACAATTTTCCTACAGGCTGTACTTCTGGGGCAGAAGTATCTGAGTTCTGTCCCAGCTGTTGCTCTGACACTCCAAGTAGCCATGATGTGCAACATCATAAGAATCATGAAGTTCATACGTGGTCATAGATTTGTAACAGCACTTTTCTCATTAGATGTTAGAAATGAGTTGTCTTATTAGTATGGTGCAACTGCTTCTCATGTGCCTGAGTTTCTCATCTGATGCAGAAAAACCACAGAGTTCAGGCATATTTACTTACTGAATTTGATTCAACCTATACTAGCACTGGAAGCTAGTGATTCACTTTAGTTCCCCTATTTGAGTTCAACTGTGTTTGGATACAGGGTTTGGCTGGGCTAATCTCTGCCTTCTTTTTTGTGTAGTTGTAGCTTGGGTATAGAAGCATTACATTTACTATTGTATTATTATTATTATGCTCTCCTTCCTGCAGTTTATTTATTTCTGCTGAATCACAGGCTACAGGTGTATCAAGAACTTTTCAGAAAGAACAGGAGTACTTGTGGCATATGCTCTAATACATTTGTTAGTCTCTAAGGTGCCACAAGTACTCCTGTTCTTTTTGCGGATACAGACTAACATGGCTGCTACTCTGAAACCTGCCATTTTTCAGAAAGAGTTACACAGAGTCCAACTTAAGGCTATTGTATTTAATCTTGAACTTTATACTAGCTCCCGGTCACTTTCAAGAATGTTACATGACTACATAATATACAAGTATTATATTAATTTAATACAAATAATAAATAGAAACACTTGTTCTTATGTATTTTAACAGCATTTACATAACTTTTCAATAAAGACTGTATGGAATTCATTAGTGTGTCCTTTCTGTCTAGACTTTCTGAAGACTTTTCTTTCTGCCTATATATATTGATATGATTTTATAGATTATAAAAGCAGAAGAGCCATGACGATAATCTACTCTGACCTCCTGTATAGCACAGATCATGGTATTTATAACTACTTTGTACCAGCTCCTATGTCTCCACATTCACTCTACTTTATTTCAGCATTCACACTCGTATCGTTTCATCTCTAGTCTTCAGAGATATTTCTTGAATTGCTTGAGCAGAATTGGAATGAAAACTGCAGTGTTTCTCAGTCCATACACAAATGTTTCTGTATCTTTGCATCAACAAGAAACATCTTGCCTTTGCAACCCTTTTGTCAGCAGCCATCCTCTCAGCTGGTCCCTAGTTTGGCCAGATCAGGAAATATTAGCGGTAAAGGGGAAGGTAGTGAGACTTGGCATATAAAGCAATAGATTCCTTAGATTTGCATGCCACTCCCAGGAATCCAGGCTGAACTGGATCACGATTTTATAGATCCTTTCTAATTGATCTCTGCCTCTGGTTTTCCCTCATTAGTTAAGACAGATTTCCAAATTCTAGTAACTAGCTAACAGTTTCATGGGGCTTTTAGAGCTAATGTTCCCTGTAGGGATAACTGAAGCTCCCCTGCCAATCCTGTCTTGTCAGTCCTACAGTGAATATCCTAATGGGCAAAGATACACTTCTACTTCACTTTAAGATACTCCCCCTTCACCTACCGAAGCTCTCAAAGAAGAAGTAATCATTCATTATGAACATATATAGCATGCGCAATGATGATTACATGTTGATTTACTAACCAAACAATCCTGTGACTCAATAGAATTGACTCTTTTCCTGGTGCACTGAAGTAGTTGCTAAATGAGTGTCCTGGGACTGGTATTTGTGCATTTGCAAAATAAATATATGTTTGTATATTCATGTTTATGGTCACATTCTTTCTGTTTTGTTAAATCTCTTAGCAAGATAGGATTTTGGTTGCAATATTTGCAGCAGATGTCCCTTAGAGTCTCAGCCAGGGAAATGGAGAACATAGGCTGAAGTGAGGATTTCTGTTATCCAAGAATTTTGAGGTGCTGTAAAAAGATTACTGTACAGCTGCCAGTATGTTGCTGTCCAAAGGGAAACAGGGATTTTTTTTTAAAATTGTTTGTAATAAGTTAAATGATCAGTCTTCTCAATGATGCATGTGATAGGATGCAATGTCACTATCATGAAATATTTCCTGTTCAGTCATCAGCATTAGGTGGCTGAAGAGAAGGCAAAATCAGTATTATGACAAATGTTTGACATACATAATTATAGCACAAACAAAAAGCAGTTACAACATAACTGACTTGAAGTGTTTGTGCTTTTTCCTGCACCAGTTACAGGTAGAGCTGGTGGTAGCATCATGGTACTTAAGACTGCCCAACACTTCCTGTTGTAAGCCCCTATTTTCAATTGTATAGAACTTTGCCAGACATTACCTTTATGGTCTGAAATGTTCCATTCCAGCTGCCTCAGCCTGAATTGTTTTTAAAAGTTTGAGCTTGAATGGTCCCATGAAGGAGCTTTCCAAGAAGAGATTAGAAAAAAGAATGAAGATGGGAAAAAAATAAAACAAAAACATTCTAGCAACATGTGGCAGGGTGCCTCTCCGGAGTTCACCTTCTTAGGGCACAGAGTGGCCCTACAGGTACCTTGCCCCTCAGTTCTTGCCTAGTTGTCCCAACAACTTAGTCACAGCCCAGAGTATTGAAGGTATCATTCCCCTGTTTGGGGACTAATGTAAGTCTTTATGAAGTAGTCTCCTTTGGGCCTTCAGGCCCAAACCTGACCCTTTTAGGGTTTCAATTGACCCTTGTTCCAAGGCTCTGGGTTCCTAGTTCCTTCTGAGCAAAGGAGTTTTGCCACTTTATTAATCTCTACCTCCCCCCACGCTGCACCACCCCATAATGCCCATGAAAGCAAGGCTTCACCCTGCCCCAGCACCTCACATGTAGGGGGCATTAGACATAAGGAAATGAAGCTTGGGTCCTACAGACACCAACCTCATTCAATAGTCAGCCCTCATTAATTCCTTGAGTACCATCTGTCCTGTGCAGTGCTTGAGACAGTGGTCCTGTGGGAAAAAATAGCATATCATCAGGTGACTAGGCAGCATCACAATGCATACTCAGAAGGCAGCTGGATTAAAGCTGCACAGGCAAGTTTAATTCTGGGATTTCCTAATTTAGAGTGTCCTTTTGAAACCTTAGTGTTCTTTTTCAATAGTTTGTGTGTGTGTGTGATTTATAAATAAAATAATAATACTTTATTCTTCTTTAATAACCCAGCAGCATTCATTACAGCTTTACGACCAATATTTCAAGAGCCTTTTTTGCAGTTCACCAGTGTAACTAGACAGTATTGGCTTTGTAATTCATTATGGCTATATAAAAATTACAAAGTAAAATTCAGACCATGTGCACAGGGATGTAATATCACTTGCTTCCGTGTAGTTGTAGCCTCTTAACAGAAGGTTTGAATCTCAACTGTGCATTTAGAGACTTTAATACATTAAGATGATAGTTACATTTTGCATCTCCCTCATTAAAATGATCACTGTAGAACACTTCTCCATCTAAATACTGCTTTAGACAATATGTGCTTCACAGTGATAGTGATAAAACATAGTTTAATTACCTGATTATTTAAAAGTACAGCTCCTTTATAGACAAGTTCTTTCTTTGTTCATAAAAAAAATAATATTTTTCATTATGTATTTATTTTAGCACATTATTGGGAAATGCTCCAGAGTGTAATTTTTAGTGTTACATTAATGGGATTGTGTATGTATTGTGTTCTCAAATAGAGGGGCAGATTTTTATCTTTTGAACCAATAATCAGCAAATACAGATTCCAACTGACAAAGCAATTTAACAATAACTAAGTTGCTAATTATAATTAGTTATTCTTTACACAGACACCCAACCCAAAAATGTGGTGTTCTTGCAAGACCTTCAAATATCCTATTTACATAAACTGTGAGTTTGGGTCTCAAGTGCTTAGTACAGCCTTGAAAAATGTGTAATGCATGTCATAGAGTTTAAGGCTAGAAGGGGTGTGGCGGTTCAATGATGAGACAGAACACAGCTTTATGCAAGCAAGCAGGCTGGTCAGCTGAGATGGGCTGCTCTGCCCCCAGCTTTCCACCTTCCCCTTTTATTATATTTCTCCCCCCTATGCATTACATACTTCTACCGCAAAAAGACACACAAAGGAATGTATGACGTTGATTAATATACTTGTTTACCATCTTTTATCAACTACAATCCTGGTTCTCAGGCCTTGAGCCCAGGCTAAGAAAGCTTCCCACGGTCACTGTCTTTTAATCAACTTCTCATGGTTCATATCTAGTTCTTGTCCTTGTATAAAGAGCAATGTGTGCATTGCTTCTACAAAACAGTCAGGGTTTGCCCTGCCTGTTTCCAGGTGGAATAATTAAACATGAACCCTTCATCCCCCCGTTTTTTGTTTAATTATACTCGGCCATCTCATGGTAGCCATCAATTTGCTTTGGCATGCTATTTAACTCCCAGACAGACAAGGACATAACTCGGGGAGCTTTCCAGGGCGAATTTCCGCAAAATCTTAGCAAGGAGGGAATACATTGTACACAGCAGCAGCAAAAAATAAGCCCAATGATTACAAACACAGCATAACCGAAAAGTTGTCGCAGCCATTCTAGAGAGGGCAGCCAACCTGTAAGCCAATTCCAAAAACCCTCAAACCCCAGATCTTGGCATATGTGTGTTGTAAGATTGGCCAATTCGGCCAGTCTCGTTTCTATGGAGCGACTATTATCAGTTAAATTAAAGCAACACGTGCTGAAACGTGGAGCAGCCTAGATGGTGTTTCAGGAGCACAAAATCAATGGATGCTCTATTATCCAAGATTGCATCCCTTAATTTGTGCTGCTCTGTGTTAAGTAGGGCAATTGCCTGGGATGTTGTATTAATTGCCTTTGCTGCAAAGCATGCCAGGTTATTTAAAGTTCTGGCTGAATACATGGCAAGCGCGGGGACCCCAACAATAGAGGCCGCTAAAGCAGTATACTCAGCACGACTAAAAAGCTCAACATCTGCAACACAATTATCTGAAACGGGTAAGCTTTTGACCGGCAAAAGGCAATATAAGCGTCATTCTACTAAGACAGCAAAGGGTGCCATCACTTAAATTTGCGGGAATATAATTAAAGGTGCATGAACCGCAAGTAAAAAACTATCCTGATGGTAGGATGATATGGCCATAATTGTATGAAACATTAACAGCATGGGAACAATTTCAAAGGGGTTGAGAAATTTTTCGACAGCCCAAGGGCACCTTTGTACTAGTGCAGTTAACCACACGCGCACAGGTGACATTGTCGGCCCTGGCCGGGTACGGTGTGTGGAGGGATATAGCCGTGTGAGGCAGGGTATAGTTGGCCGGGCCCCAATTAGCCATGCTAGAGTGCTGGGAAGAGAGATTTGCATAAGCAGAGAACATTGTCTTACTCTCCATCTCCTCAGGGTGATGACATACTGGAATAAGGCATGTACCTAACAAATCTCCGGCTGCTACAGAATTAGATAAACAAAAGTGGGTAACATTTGCTATTGAAGCTAATCTTTCCCATATGTTATATGTCATTCGGGCTCGTAACGGGGGAAGCGCTTCTGAGCCAACCCCTACAGGAAATAGCAGACACAAAAGGCATACAATCATTACAGAATTAGCAGTGATTTGGGCGAGAATCGCCACAAACAAAGTCTCAGGAGTCTCTGGCTGTTGATCTGCTGCCAGTCTTCGTTGAGCCGCGGCGACCAATGCTTTTACTGCTCCCCATGTCATGGGCCGGTTTGGGACGCTACGCCTCCTCCGTTTCCGTCCCGCCGTTGTCGACTCGGGAGGCAACGCGGTCTCCTCCAAAGTCAGCTGAAACTTTGGTATGGGATTCGACAGCCCCTGGTGCCATGCCATGCTGTTTCAGTGCCGGTCGCACACACCGAGCTGTAATCTACAACGGTCCTGCAGGGAGAGACACAGCAGCATATCCCCGACCCCAAGTGATTAGAGGTACTGGGCCCAGCCACTGTGGGTCGGGCAGCTGACGGTAAAAGACACGCGGTCTTTCCAGTACCTCAGATTTGTGAAAATGCCGATCCGCAGGGGTCTGCTGATCTGCGTTCAGTGTTAAATTATTTAAAGTAAATAAAAGGATATGCATTTGTTGTTGAATGTCTCCTAAGGTTCGGAGACGCAGCTCTCCTTGTTTTAATTGTTTATCAAGCAAGGTTTTGAGCATGCGATTGGCACGTTCAACAATGGCTTGGCCCGTGGAATTATAAGGGATCCCGTGTTTAAGACGGACGTCCCATCGGGCACAAAAGGTGGAGAGGGCTGTCGAGCAGTAGGCTGGGGCATTATCCGTTTTAATCTGGCTTGGGCGACCCATAACAGAAAAGCAGGCCAGCAAATGGTGAATAACTTTGGCAGTGGCTTCCCCACGCTGTGGGGTTGCCCAAAGGAACCCCGAATAAGTATCAACAGAAACATGTAAAAACGAATAGGGGCGAAATTGTGGCACGTGAGTGACATCCATTTGCCATAGCTGATTTGCTGCGGTACCTCTGGGATTAAAGGCATAAGAAAAGGTAGGAGCAGCAGCAGAACAGTGGGGGCAGGAACGAACAATGGAACGTGCATGATCAGCAGGAATGTGAAACTGCCGGGCCAAAACAGAGGCAGACTGATGAAAAAAGGCATGGCTTTCAATGGGGTCTGAAAAAAGGGAATTTACCTGACCACGCAACGCGCGATCGGCGCGCGCGTTGCCCTCAGTGAGTGGCCCAGGCAAAGGGGTATGACTGCGAATATGAGCAACAAAATAAGGGAAATTACGAGTGGCGATGAGATACTGCAAAGACAAAAACAGGCGAAGGAGGTCCGCATCAACCTGAGGGGTAATGAGGGCAAGGGGTAAATGATCAATTACCTGATAAACATAATGGGTATCCACAATTAAATTAAAGGGACAATCAGCAAAAAGTTGAAAGGCCAAAATAACAGCAGCCAATTCTGAACGCTGTGCGGAACGCTGAGGCAGTGTAAAATGAGAATGCCAACAAGGGGGGTCACCCAATTGATAAGTGACTACACCTCGGTGTGGAGAGCCATCAATAAAAAGAGTGACAGCGGAAACAATGGGTTGAGAGTGGCTAAGACGATGGACAATTAGGGGCACCTTTTGGGTAATGACCAACCGAGGATCTTTTGGGGGATTGTAAGAAATCTCTCCCACATAATCACAAAGAGCAACCTGCCAGGCCAAGGAGGTGTGGCACAAAGAATCAAATTCACTACGGGACAAGGGGAACACAATGGCAACTAAATCAGTGCCAGTGAGTTGCACTGCACGGTGGCGGGCTTTATGAACAAGATCAGACAGGGCATCTAAATATGGATAAATGTTCCGAGGAGGAGTGGATGAGAGGTATAGCCACTCTATGATAGAGACGGCTGTGTCCGTACGGGGTACAAACAGAGCCGCAGTGGGTGTATGAGGGGTGGCAAGAAGAACCAACCGTAGGGGACGGACCTCTGGGAGTCTGTCCACAAACTGCTGGCTCAATGCTGCATTAATCTGTCGAATGTAGGCAATGTGCTCCTCAGTGATGGCAATAACTGCACCCGGTGCCCGGGCTCCACGTAGGAGCTCAAACAACGGCTGCAGCATTGAGGTGGGGAGACGGAAGTAGGGCTGAATCCAATTAAATTACCCAAAATTTGTTGTAATTTAACAAGGGTTAGGGGTCGAGGTAGAATTAATTCCAGACGAACCGGAGCAGCATAGATTTGTAAAACCTTATGTCCGAGGTAGTGGTAGGGATAAGAGCGTTGGATTTTTTCTGGTGCCACTAACAGGCCATTGTGGCCAAGAATCTGAGACAGAGATTCAAGCTGTTGTGCCGTGACCTGGGGACCACTAAGCAAAATGTCATCCATGTAATGGTAGACCTTTAGCGTAGGGTACTGGGCACGGAAAGGGGCGAGGGCCCGATCCACAAAAAGCTGACACAAGGTTGGACTATTTTGCATTCCCTGGGGTAAGACCTTCCACTGATACCTTTGAGAGGGTTGTTGATTATTATATTGTGGCACCGTAAACGCAAATTTTTCGCGATCTTGTGGGCAAAGGGGGATGGTGAAAAAACAATCTTTTAAATCTAACACACAAAGCTGATCAGTTTGAGGAATTAAATTTGGATTTGGTAAGCCAAACTGCAAGGGGCCCATAGGTTGGATGCGTTTATTTATTTCCCTTAAATCATGTAACAGCCGCCAAGCACCAGATTTTTTCTTAATAACGAACACCGGGGTGTTCCAGGGACTAGTGGAGCTCTCCAAGCGCTGTGCTTGCAAATGCTGCTGCACAAGCGAATGAAGTGCGTTTAGCTTTTCTAGAGGGAGGGGCCACTGGTCAATCCATACAGGCTCTAAGGATTGCCATACCAAGGGTAATGCAGAGGGCACGGTGGTCAAGGGAGGGTTTTGGGCCATCAGATATTAATATCGAGGGTGGTGTCCAGTTTTGTAAGTAAATCACAGCCCCAAATATTGAGGTGGACAGGGAGTACAAAAGGGCGGATAGTAGCAAGGGTACGGCCTCCCGGTTTAGAGACTGTGACCCAAGACAAACTTTGGCGCCCGGGTTTACTACCCCCGATCCCCCACAATTCTTTAGAAGGAACCATAGGCCAACTGACCGGCCACTCCGGATCACGAATCACCATAACGTCAGCTCCAGTGTCCACCAGCCCTGTAAAAGGAACATCATTTAAGAGAAGTGTTAACTGAGGTTTCGAGAGGTGGACTGACATTGTCAGAGCAACAAGTGGAGAGGACGTGCTGTGAGACGGCGAGTGAGACAACGTTGATCCAAAGCCGCCTCCGCCCTGAGTTCGATCCTCGGCAGCTGGTACCTGATAGTGCAATTGACCGTCCACGCGGGAGTGACTGTGGAAGATGAGTCCACACCTGAACCTTAATAATGCCGGTGTAATCGGCATCAATGACCCCTGGAATGACAAAAAAGCCCTGTTTCCCAGCATGTGAGCGAGGGAGAACGAGACCCACAAAGCCGGCAGGGAGAGGTCCCGTCACCTGCGTAGGTATGGCGCAGACCTCCCCTGGCAGCCGAAAGTCAGTGTCCTCCTGCATGATCAAATCAAGCCCTGCACTTCCAGCAGTCGCCGCCCTCATAGAGTCTATGGATTTTAAGGCAGAGGAGCAATTGTCTGAGTGGGAAACACCCCCGTTTGGCCCTGGGTTCGGGGGGGACCCGTCGCGCGGTTTCCCGACCCCCTACGACACTGATTAGCTCAGTGATAACCCTTCCCACACTTGGGACACTTCTTTGAGGGTCGGGTTGGTGCCTTTGATGAGCGGCACTCCCGCTGAAAGTGACCCTCCTTACCACAGCGGTAACAACGCTTCCCCTCCTTCCCGGTTTTTCTCAGGGCGGCAGCCAGAACTCCAGCGTTATGGGCTTGTGTGCCGATGTTCTGGCACGCCCACAGCATATCTGAGAGCTCTAAAATGCCAGAGGCTTGCACCGCCTGGAGAGCACGGCAGCAATGCTTGTTTGCATTTTCAACTGCCAATTTTAACAGGAGCTCCTGAGCTGCCTCAGTGTTATCCACCTGTCGGAGGATAGCCTCATGCAACCTGTTGGTAAAATCCAGAAAGGACTCTGATGCACCCTGACGGATACTGACAAAGCTTTTGGTAGGCTTGCCTGAATCCAGGACCTTCTTGGAAGCATGCTGGGCACAGGTGGAAATAATGGGGAAGACAGCCTGAGGGAGTTGAGACTGCATCTCAACAGTAGCAAACGGGCCCTCCCCTGCCAAATGCTCATAAATGATACCTTGGTCTCTATGTACCTGGGCTTGGCATTCCGCCATCTGCCGATACTCCCTAATCCAAATTACATACTGACTGGGTGATAACATCATGCGCAACAGCGTCTTCCAATCTTCAGGGATTAAGGAGTACCCAGTACCTATCCCTTCAATGAGACCACGCACAAAGGTGCTAGTCAGGCCGAACTCGCGAATTGCTTTCTTTACCTCTCTAACCACCGAGTATGGCAAAGTGGTCCAGGTTCCAACGGGGTTGCCCTGGTCATCGTTCTGCCAGGTCACTGGACAAACTGAGACCAGATCAGCCAGCTCCTCCGCTGTAAGATCTGAGCGAGTTTTCGCTGTGTGAACCATTTGTTGCACCAGCGAAAGCCTCTGAGCAGATGCAGACGACCCTCCGGGGGCCCCTGGAGCATGGGGCCCTACGGACGGAGGGCGATCACACACCAGCTCCGGTGGGGAAGGCAAGGGAGGCGGTGGTAATAAAGGCACTGGGGGCAAAGCAGGGAGAGGGGGGGCTGTGGGTGCGGGAGAGGGTCTTTCCGAGGCGACATGCTGTGTTGCATCGGTAGAAGGGGGGATGGCTGCAACGGGGATGGCTACAGGAGCCGACGGGTGTGGCGAGATCACCAGCCTCGCGAGAGAGGGCCTGTCCGAGGCGACACGCAGTATCGCGTCGCGACAGAGGTGCCAGGCATGTAAAGCCTGCACGGCCGCCCGAGGCTCTTCGTGCAATGTCTGGCCCAGTCGCTCCCAGTCTGCTAGCTTAAGGCTTCCGGCTTCAGGGTACCATGGGCACTTGGCACTCACCTCCTGTAGCAGGAGAGTAAGTGCTCGAGCGGGGCAGTCATGCTGAGCCTTACGCAGCAAATACTGCAGCTCATTGCGGTGTTGCACTTGCAAAGCAGAGAGGGAGCTTCCCATACTTACCACAATGAAAAATACTCACCGGGATCCACGAAGCGGATGAGTGACGCGTCTGAAACCCTTGCCGGGCGAGGTGAGTGCTGAGGGCCCCACGTTGGGCGCCAGTTGTGGCGGTTCAATGATGAGACAGAACACAGCTTTATGCAAGCAAGCAGGCTGGTCAGCTGAGATGGGCTGCTCTGCCCCCAGCTTTCCACCTTCCCCTTTTATTATATTTCTCCCCCCTATGCATTACATACTTCTACCGCAAAAAGACACACAAAGGAATGTATGACGTTGATTAATATACTTGTTTACCATCTTTTATCTATTACAATCCTGGTTCTCAGGCCTTGAGCCCAGGCTAAGAAACCTTCCCATGGTCACCGTCTTTTAATCAACTTCTCATGGTTCATATCTAGTCCTTGTCCTTGGATAGAGCAATGTGTGTATTGCTTCTACAAAACAGTCAGGGTGTGCCCTGCCTGTTTCCAGGTGGAATAACTAAACATGAACCCTTCAAAGGGGGGTGGCACTAGATCATCTAGTCTCATGTCTGAATGTCACAAGTCACCAACACCATCACCACCCGCAGACTAAACGCTACAATGGAAATTAAACCAAAGTATTACAGCCCACGGTAGACGAGACTATTCTGTGCCACAAGCAGAGAACAAGAGGCTCTGAGGTATCCAAGGCCCCTGCAATGGCAGGGAACTGAGTAAGTAAAATATACCAGATAATCCTGGCAAATGACCTGTGTATCCACACGCTGCAGAGAATGGCAGTGAATTTAGGGAATTTTGCCTATCTGACCTAAGGGGAAATTCCTTCCTGACCCCACTATGATCAGTTAGACCATGAGCAAGTGTGCAAGAATCAGCCAGCCAAGCACTCGAGACAAGGAATGTGCAGTGCCACCTCAGAGCCATAGTCCTCCCCATCCAATGTCTCATCTGCAGCCATGGCTATCTCTGATGTTTCAGAGGAAAGAGATTAAAAAAAAAAAAACAGTTACAGAATACAAGGGTGGGGGGAGAGGCGGGGGGAGATATCTCTTCCTGATCGCTGCTGATGCCTGGCTGAAACCCTAAGATTTAGGAACATAAAACATAAACTGGAAGTGATCCCCAGGGTTGTTGAGCCCTGCTCTCTACAGTCACAAGCAATCCTGTCATAGACTAGCGCTCATAAATTTTTCCAGCTCTCTCTTCCAACTAATTAAGTCATTTGCCCCCACAACTGCTACTGAGAGGCTGTTCCAGAACCTCACCTTCTAATGGCTAGAAACTTTCTTCAAATCTCAAGCCTGGAATTTGTTCATGGCTAGTTTATAGCCATTGTAGTTGAGCCAATACTGTGCTTTAGCTTAAATAGCTTTTCACCCTCTCTTGTATATTTACCCCCTTAATGTATTTATAGATAGCAATTATATCCCCTCTCAGCTTTCTTTTTTCCAGACTAAACAAGTCAAGCTCTTCCAGTCACCTCTCATAAGATAGGCCCTCCATTCCTCTCATCATCCTAATAGGTCTTCTCTGCACCTGTTCCAGTTTAAATTAATCTTTCTTGAACATGAGTGACCAGTGTAAACAGTATTCCAGATGAGGTCTCACCAGTTCCTTCTATAATAGCAGTAATGCTTCCCTATCTCTACTGGAAATACCTCACCAGCTCCATCACCAAGTTTTATTTCCCAACATTTAACTATATGCTTAGTGGTTAAAAATATTTGAATCATCCATTTAGGGAAAAAAAAAAAAAAAACTTGCTGTGAAAATTTGCAAGGGTGATTTTGTATAACAGAAAGGGGGGAAGAGTGATGGTATGCCATAGTATTTCTTGTGCTTTGAAAGCAGAAGACAATGTACCTCCCCTGTATCCTTTTCAAGCAGTCCTTCACCTTTGAGGAGTGGAATGGTGATGAGCAAGGAATGCAGGAGCATTAATGTGTGGAACAGCTTTTGTTTGTCGTCATCTCCTGCATTTACCAAGCAGGAGAAAACACTTATTTATTTTCTCTAGACAAAATGAGGGACTCTAAACACTAGCCCTTCAAAAGAGAGAAAGAGAAAGAGCTATTAGCATCCTGTGACTGAAGAGCTAGATTTCACCTGAATATCACAAGGATATAATCCTAGATAAGAAATAGGATAATCTCCACTGCACATAAAATGGGCAGAATCTTCTGGCTCTTGCAATCTACCAGTAGTCTGGGGAAAAGGACTCACTGAAGAGAGGAAACCATACATGTGTGGCCAGAGTACCCTATAGAACAGTTGTGTAGCTTAGTTCTGATCTCACTGCTTGGTTTGGAGCTTCCTCTCCCTAGGAAGTAGCTGGACAAGGAAAAGGTGAACAGATGACTGTACAGAAAGCATGATCCTTGTCTCTCTATTATTGTCTCTTTATTTATCCTCCTCCATTGGTCTGTCTGTATCCATCTGTTGTTTCTTGTCTTATACTTAAATTGTAAACTCTCTGGAGCAGGGACTGTCTTTTTATTCTGTGACTGTACAGTGCCTAGTACAGTGGGGTCCTGGTCCACAGTTAGGGCTCCTATGTGCTACGGTAATACAAATAACAATAACAATAAAGCTTGAAGTGCTTTACAAAGAAATTAAACATAATCATCCCAATTTTACAGATGGAGAAACTGAGGCACAGGTCAGTTGAACTGACTTGTCCAAGATCACCCTGTAGCCAAATGAGGAATACAACCTAGATCTCCTGAGGCCCAATCCAGTAACCTCCACTACCTGCACCAATATCAGCAAAGGAGTGATGACGGAGAGCAAATGTGCAAGGATTTGTCCCCCATTTGGGTTTTACTTTTCTGTTACATGTGTTTTGTGCATGTTGAATATTTTTTTTTACAAGTCTTACAGGGATAACCTCAAGAAGGGTTTGAACCAATGGCACAGTAAATATACAAGTATATAGTTGTGTTTATGTGGAAAAAAAGGATTTTATCTGTATAAGAAACATAGAGTAAGGTTCCATTTATACAGGAAGCACACTTGGAAATCAGAATAAAATAGCCTAGTAGGGTTTAAGGGAGCCTGATGTATGCATTGTTTTACAGAAAAACTTACAGACATCAGGAGACAAACACAGATCAGATGGGGCTGTTTTTGTCTTCTTTAATTTAAAATAAATTAAGTTGTTAACCTTTGTATTTGGGAAGATAGCCTTTGATATGTGATCCAACCAGTTCACTGTTGCCTTTCTAAGTCTGCACTTTAGGCAGCTTGAAACAATAGCTATGAAATAAGTGTTAATTGCTCCCAGTTATCTGAGATGCTTAACTCTGAAGCCTAATGATGACAATCTAGTTATGAACTACTATATTACCAATCAAAGCCCACAACAGAGGATTATTAGAGCTGGTCAAAAATGCCAATTATTTTTCACTGAATTAAAAAAAAATGGTTACCAACCTTCCGTAACTTGTTATTTGAGATGTGTTGAACATGTCTATTCCAACATAGGTGTGTGTATGCCCGAGCACGGTCACCATAACTTTTTCCCTCAGAGGTATCTGGGCCAGTTCTGGTGCCCACTGGTGCTGAATGCTCATATCGCTGTGATAAAGGGGCTGGCCAACCCCACGCCCTCTCAGTTCCTTCTTTCTAGCCAACTTCAATAAGAGGGATAGGAGGGCAGGTCTTATAATGGACATGTGCAACATCTTGAAAAACCTAAGGAAGGTTAGTAACCATTTTTTCTTTGAGCAATTGTACATGTCCATTCCAATGTAGGTGACTCCCAAGCAGTTGAATAGGTGGTGGGCTCAGAGTTCAAACATGCTGACTGCAACACAGCTTGACCAACAAATCTGGCATCGTCCATGGCCTGCTGGGTGATGAAATGATGAGACGAGAATGTACACAGCAACAACCATGTTGTAGCTTTGTAAATGTCCTGAATAGGAATCTGAGCTAGAAATGCCCCTGAGGATGCCTGTGCCCTTGTGGAGTGAGCGGTTCAGATAGGCGAGAGTGGAACTCATGCTAGTTCATGATATGATACACGAGGGAATTATCTGAGCAAACACAGGAAGACCTTTCATCTTGTATGCTACTGCTATAAGGATAAGGTCTTTGTCTGAAGCCATATTGTAAGGCCTAAAGCCTAAGACCTTCATCTGCAGACAGATTAAAAGAGCAGCCAACCAGCAGCCATTAGCTGAGTAGCAGGAAGTCACATCCTCACATTCCATCTAAATTACATTAAAACAATGTAATATCAGATTAAGGAGGAGACCCTGTCCTAATGGCACCCACTATCACCAGATAAAGAAATAGATCTTCAAATGGCTAAAGAAAACTTAGTTTGATAGCATTCTGTCTGTCAAGAAATCACTTATCAATAGTTGTGGTTGTGAAATCCTCGTTTCTTTCTTGTTTTGTCATTATGGTCCCCACTTCCCTATTGTTTATCTGTATGGTCTCTGTCTGGTTCTTTAATTGTTTCTGTCTGTTACATACTTAATTTTGCTAGGTGTAAATTAATTAAGATGGTTGGATATAATTGATTAAAGAATTTTGTTACACTAGGTTAGGATTGGTTAAGTTACAGCTAAAACAGGACTCAAATTTCACTATATAAACTGGGGTCCAAACGGAATTTCTTTGGGAACGAACACCAGGACACAGCCCCAGAGATCAGAGCTTCCAGACCTCAACACTCTAACAATGACACCATTCAGAAACTGAAGTCCCCCAGATGGACCTGATCCTGACTGGACATCAAGAAAAGTTCATCTGTCTTACTGGGAGTGGTGAGGGCTGTATGCGTAGCGTGTGCAGTCTAGTTTTGGTGATTGTTAATAAATAGAGGTTATGTAGTATATTACTGTGTAAGGCTCTTTCACTGGTAAAAGATCCTGCAGACCTGAAGAAGTAGTATACACCCAGAGCCGTACAGATTAGGAAAGGGTGTGAGTACTTAAATTGACCAGGTTAGTTACACCCTGAGCCCTATGAATTGGGTACCAGTGGCCCTGAGCTCTACTAATTCAATATGGATAGGTGCTTTTCGCCTGGAGCTCTAAGAATTGGGAAAAGGTGGGGGTGCCTAAGTTAACTGGGTTACACCTGGAGCCCTAATCACTGGGAAAAGGTGGGGTGCCCTAATGTGTGCAGGTAACATCCCTACAAATAATCACTTTTGGGAGGAATGTGGGGTGAGGATACAACTATACCTTATCTTTAAAGAAAACTGTGTATGGAGGTTCCGAAGTGAGGGCACAGTGCTTTAGGAGGGTTTCAGAGATCTAAGAAGGTCACTTTCCAGAAGAGGTATAGAAGGGAACATGATGCTTGGGGCTTGAATGGTGGACTCATAAGCTTTTATAAGACCTGATTGGGATCCTAAGGAAGGATGGGCTCTCATACTTGGGCTCTCATACATCCTCTTTAGGCCCTTAAGGAAACGGATAGACAGCTAATGTGAGAACATGGACCATCCTGAGGGTGAAAATTGCCTCTCAACACAGGGAGGAAGAGTGAGCCCCTCCCTCTTTGTTGGCATAGAACATGGCCATTGTTTTGTCTGTGAGAACCAAGCTGTTCTTGCCCGCAAGATGAAGTAGGAATGTCCAACATACCATGTGGTCTGCCCTGAGCTCTCGGACATTGATGTGGAGCTCTTCCTGAGACCAAAGGCCTTAGGACCTCAGCAGCCTCAGGTAAGCTTCCCATCCTAGCACTGATGCATCAGAAACCAGGGAAATAGACATTTGGGGCTGAGAAAATAGGATGCCTGTGCAAATCGTTAATGGATCTTACCACCAGTTAAGGGAAGTGAGAACCAGGAGAGAAATCATGAGGACTGAGTCCAGATGGTGGTGGATTAGAGAGTATACCAAGGCCAGAATGTCTGGAGAGACATGTCTGGAGGGACCTGAGGCATAGTCTTGCACACTGGACCACATGAGGCCAGTGGCCCAGCAGCTTCAGGCAATATTGGGCTATGATAACCAGTTGCCTCTGGAGGTGTGCTATGAGGGCCATGACTGCCTAGAAATAAACTTCCAGGAGAAAGGCCCTGGCCTGGGCAGAGTCAAGCACCACTCCCAAAAAATCTGTACCGGGATGAGGATGGACTTTTGAACGTT
Source organism: Eretmochelys imbricata (assembly GCF_965152235.1). NCBI lineage: Eukaryota > Metazoa > Chordata > Testudines > Cheloniidae > Eretmochelys > Eretmochelys imbricata. The sequence goes on along the minus strand of NC_135573.1, from coordinate 130,772,194 downwards.
TATTAGTAGGCCTAAGTGTTGGAAAAGACAATTGAATAACAAGGATGCTGGATACCACCTGAGCTCTGGACTGACATTTGACCAGCCCTTGCCTCCTCGGGAAGGCCACCACTACCGCTATGTACTTCATCAACACATCCAGGCCAAAGAGGAGGAGTGCAAACTGATAGTGCATATGGCCGTCAACGAATCTGAGGAACCTCCTGTGTCCTAAGAAGATAGCGATATGAAAGTAAGCCACTCTTAAATAGAAGACAGTGTACCAGTCCCCTGGATCCAAGGAGGGAATGATGGAAGCCAATGAGACCATGTGGAACTTTAGCTTATTGAGGTACCAGCTGAGCTGGCACAAGTCTAGAATAGGTCTGAGATCACCCTTGGCTTTTGGGTTTAGGAAATAACAGGAGTAGATCCCCTGGCCCTTTAGGTTCTGTGGAACCTCCTTCCACAGTGCCCACTCTTAGGAGGGACTGAACCTTTTGGGCTAGGAGTTGCTTGTGAGAAGGTTTCCTGAAGAGGGTAGGAGAGGGCGGGACGGTGGAAAGTGGGGTAGAACTGAACTGGATGGTATATCCCACTTCGAATGTGCTCAGCACCCAACGGTCTGTAGTAATACAGGACCATGCCTGAAGGAAGTGGGACAGGTAGTCCACAAATGGGGGAACAGGATCCCAAAACTCTGAGACTGGTATAATGTCCTTGAGCGTCCCATCAAAAGCCTGCTTGGAGCCACCTAAATGTCTGGGAGGGGTGGGCATTGATGTTGAGAAGGAAGGGGGCAGAAATCTGCTCCTAAAGCCCCTTCTCCTTTTCCTCTGTGGGTCCTGTCCAGCCAGCAGAGGGAAGTACCAGGAGGACTGCTGAGGCTTACAATGCTTCCTTGAAGTCGTTAGGGTATACAAACCCGGAGACTTTAGGGTTTCCTGGGGTCTTCTGACTGGAGATTTGCATCAATCTGATCTGAGAAGAGTGAAGCCCCCTAAAAGGGTAGGTCCTGCAGGGTTTGTTGTACCTCCCAGGGGAAACCAGAGGATTGGATCCACAAGCCCTGATGCATGGCCACTGTGGAGGACATGGACCTCACAGCCAAATCAGCTGCATCCAGGGCTGCTTGCAGGGAGGCCCTTCCTGTAGATTTCCCCTCTTCTACCAGTGAGGAGAATTCCAGTCTGGCCTCATGCCAGAGAGAGTCCTTAAAAGTTGACATGGAGTCTCATGTGTTGAAGTCATATCTGCTGCTGTTAACTTATGTAAACTTTGTTAAAGTTTCACACTCCAGTTTGATCAAGTCCATTAGCTGATGGATATCTTGGACATAGGGTTACACATGCAAATCAATATGGTTCAGCAAATCTTGCAAGCTCGGCTGCACTGAATTGAGGACTATTATCGGTAAGGATTTGCTGTGGAATCCCCCCCAAAAATAGAATCATAGAATATCAGAGTTGGAAGGGCCCTCAGGAGGTCATCTAGTCCAACCCCCTGCTCAAAGCAGGACCGATCCCCGACTAAATCATCCCAGCCAGGGCTTTGTCAAGCCCGACATTAAAAACTTCCAGGGAAGGAGATTCCACCACCTCCCTAGGTAACGCATTCCAGTGTTTCACCACCCTCATAGTGAAAAAGTTTTTCCTACTATCCATCCTAAATCTCCCCCACTGCAACTTAAGACCATTACTCCTTGTTCTGTCATCTGCTACCACTGAGAACAGTCTAGAGCCATCCTCTTTGGAACCCCCTTTCAGGTAGTTGAAAGCAGCTATCAAATCCCCCCTCCTTCTTCTCTTCTGAAGACTAAACATCCCCAGTTCCCTCAGCCTCTCCTCATAAGTCATGTATTCCAGTCCCCTAATCATTTTTGTTGCCCTCCGCTGGACTCTTTCCAGTTTTTCCACATCCTTCTTGTAGTGTGGGGCCCAAAACTGGACACAGTACTCCAAATGAGGCCTCACCAATGTCGAACAGAGGGGAACGATCACGTCCCTCGATCTGCTGGCAATGCCCCTACTTATACATCCCAAAATGCCATTGGCCTTCTTGGCAACAGGGGCACACTATTGACTCATATACAACTTCTCGTTGACTGTAACCCCTAGGTCCTTTTCTGCAGAACTGCTGCCGAGCCATTCGGTCCCTAGTCTGTAGCGGTGCATTGGATTCTTCCGTCCTAAGTGCAGGACTCTGTACTTGTCCTTGTTGAAGCTCATCAGATTTCTTTTGGCCCAATCCTCCAATTTTTCTAGGTCCCTCTGTATCCTATCCCTACCCTCCAGCGTATCTGCCACTCCTCCCAGTTTAGTGTCATCTGCAAACTTGCTGAGGATGCAATCCACACCATCCTCCAGATCACGTATGAAGATATTGAACAAAACCGGCCCCAGGACCGACCCCTGGGGCACTCCACTTGATACCGGCTGCCAACTAGACATGGAGCCATTGATCACTGCCCGTTGAGCCCGACAATCTAGCCAGCTGTCTATCCACCTTATATTCCATTCATCCAGCCCATACTTCTTTAACTTGCTTGCAAGAATACTGTGGGACACCGTGTTGAAAGCTTTGCTGAAGTCAAGGAAAAACACGTCCTCTGCTTTCCCTTCATCCACAGAGCCAGTTATCTAGTCATAGAAGGCAATTAGATTAGTCAGGCATGACTTTCCCTTGGTGAATCCATGCTGACTGTTCCTGATCACTTTCCTCTCCTCTAAGTGCTTCAGAATTGATTCCTTGAGGACCTGCTCCATGATTTTTTACAGGGACTGAGGTGAGGCTGACTGGCCTGTAGTTCCCAGGATCCTCCTTCTTCCCTTTTTTAAAGATGGGCACTACATTAGCCTTTTTCTAGTCATCTGGGACCTCCCCCGCTCACCATGAGTTTTCAAAGATAATGGCCAATGGCTCTGCAATCACATCCGCCAACTCCTTTAGCACTCTCGGATGCAATGCATCCGGCCCCATGGACTTGTGCTCATCCAACTTTTCTAAATAGTCCTGAACCACTTCTTTCTCCACAGAGGGCTCGTCACCTCCTCCCCATGCTGTGCTGCCCAGTGCAGTAGTCTGGGAGCTGACCTTGTTCGTGAAGACAGAGGCAAAAAAAAATCATTGAGTACATTAGCTTTTTCCACATCCTCTGTCACGAGGTTGCCTCCCTCATTCAGTAAGGGGCCCACACTTTCCTTGACTTTCTTCTTGTTGCTAACATACCTGAAGAAACCCTTCTTGTTACTCTTAAAATCTCTTGCTAGCTGCAACTCCAGGTGTGATTTGGGCTTCCTGATTTCACTCCGGCAAGCCAGAGCAATATTTTTATACTCATCCCTGGTCATTTGTCCAATCTTCCACTTCTTGTAAGCTTCTTTTTTGTATTTAAGAGCAGCAAGGATTTCACTGTTAAGCCAAGCTGGTCGCCTGCCATATTTACTATTCTTTCTACACATCGGGATGGTTTGTCCCTGTAACCTCAATAAGGATTCTTTAAAATACAGCCAGCTCTCCTGAACTCCTTTCCCCCTCATGTTATTCTCCCAGGGAATCCTGCCCATCAGTTCCCTGAGGGAGTCAAAGTCTGCTTTTCTGAAGTCCAGGGTCTGTATTCTGGTGCTCTCCTTTTTTTCCTTGTGTCAGGATCCTGAACTTGACCATCTCATGGTTACTGCCTCCCAGGTTCCCATCCACTTCCCCTACTAATTCTTCCCAGTTTGTGAGCAGCAGGTCAAGAAGAGCTCTGTCCCTAGTTGGTTCCTCCAGCACTTGCACCAGGAAATTGTCCCCTACATTTTCCAAAAACTTCCTGGATTGCCTGTGCACGCTGTATTGCTCTTCCAGCAGATATCAGGGTGATTGAAGTCTCCCACGAGAACCAGGGCCTGCGATCTAGTAGCTTCTGCGAGTTGCCAGAAGAAAGCCTCGTCCACCTCATTCCCCTGGTCTGGTGGTCTATAGTAGACTCCCACCACGACATCATCCTTGTTGCTCACACTTCTAAACTTAATCCAGAGACTCTCAGGTTTTTCTGCAGTTTCATACTTGAGCTCTGAGCAGTCATACTGCTCCCTTACATACAGTGCAACTCCCCCACCTTTTCTGCCCTTCCTGTCCTCCCTGAACAGCTTATATCCATCCATGACAGTACTCCAGTCATGTGAGTTATCCCACCAAGTCTCTGTTATTCCAATCACATCATAATTCCTTGACTGTGTCAGGACTTCCAGTTCTCCCTGCTTGTTTCCCAGGCTTCATGCATTTGTATATAGGCACTTAAGGTAACCTGCTGATCGCCCCTCTTTCTCAGTATGAGGCAGGAGCCCTCCCCTCTCACGCGCTCCTGCTCGTGCCTTCTCCAGGTATCCCACTTCCCCACTTACCTCAGGGCTTTGGTCTCCTTCCCCCGGTGAACCTAGTTTAAAGCCCTCCTCACTAGGTTAGCCAACCTGCTTGCGAAGATGCTCTTCCCTCTCTTCGTTAGGTGGAGCCCGTCTCTGCCTAGCACTCCTTCTTGGAACACCATCCCATGGTCAAAGATTCCAAAGCCTTCTCTCTGACACCACCTGTGTAGCCATTCATTGACTTCCACGATTCGACGGTCTCTACCCAGGCCTTTTCCTTCCACGGGGAGGATGGACGAGAACACCACTTGCACCTCAAACTCCTTTATCCTTCTTCCCAGAGCCATGTAGTCCGCAGTGATCCGCTCAAAGTCATTCTTGGCAGTATCATTGGTGCTCACGTGAAGAAGCAGGAAGGGGTAGTGATCTGAGGGCTTGATGAGTCTCGGCAGTCTCTCCATCACATTGTGAATCTTAGCTCCTGGCAAGCAGCAGACTTCTCGGTTTTCCCAGTCGGGACGGCAGATAGATGACTCAGTCCCCCTGAGGAGAGAGTCCCCGACCACCACCACCCACCTCCTTCTTTTGGGAGCAGTGGTCGTGGAACCCCCAACCCTAGGACAGTGCATCCCATGCCTTCCAATTGGCGGAGTCGCCTCCTGCTCCCTTCCCTCAGACGTATCATCTGGTCCACTCTCCGCATTGGTACCTGTGGAGTGAACATGAAAACGGTTACTTACCTGTATCTGCCCTGCTGGTACATGGACGTTCCCCTTGTTTCTTCTGGAGGTCACATGATGCTAAATTTCTTCACCATCCTTCTGTCCCCGATGTGCAGCCTGCTCTGAATCTTCAGAAAAATAGATGCTTGCTGGCTGTTTTAATCCTTTTGTTAAGATGAGAAACTCTAGGTCTCCCCAAGAACACCACTGGTGGATACTTAGTTTAATAATCCATAATGGCTGCATAGTCTTTACCCTAAAGCACAAATAAGTCTATGCCCACTTTTTCACATGAAAATTCTTCCTTCAGATCCACAAGATCTTTTGATTATTAATTTCTATAGTGCAAAGAGAAACCAGTTAATTGCCAACTCTTCAATAACTATATATTTTTGACCAATTAAGCTACTTGACTTGTTCACTATTTGCATTTTTCTATTACTAAATGACTCTCATGCCCATGTATGGATAAGCTTTTTCATCCATGCAAGAGTTACAATTCTTGTACCTTTTATTAGAACTCCAATTTCTGATAGTTCTGCACTGCTTATTATGGATGAATGCTTTTCCATCTTTGGAGAGCCAATTGTTGGCAAGGTCTCTGATAGCGCCTTTGGTAACTTCTTCCTGCACAGCTGCAGAAAGGGCACACATACATCAATCTGTGAGATATGTATTTTGGTCTCATGCTTGGAACCATGTCTCCCTTGAATAACTGATTTCCTTGTGCATATTTTCCAGATAGTATTTCTGCACTATTAACATTATTTGCTTATGAGAAAGTACATTACCCCAGACTATTTTGAGATGGCAATGAGAGCTGTTTGAGGTTCCTTGTAGGGGGATGATCTTATGGGCAATAATATAGTTGTGGAAAACTAAGGTGTCTGGGTTTGGATATATGCATATTTGCATTCCAAAGGTTATCATTGCACTGCATGGATACATACTGGGTTTATTATCTGTCACTAAAATTTCCAAAATGTATATAAAAATCAATTTGGAAAAACCCAAGTTTAGAGAAGCTTCCTATGCTGATCTGATCTAAAAGGGACCCTGCAGGCCTCTCCTATGGACAACAACCCCCTTCTCTTTCCCAACATACTCTGGATCCCTCCCTATCTACCATTTTCTTAAGGAATTATTTTCTATGCCCTGCAATGTGATTGGGGACTGATTCCCCTCTCCCCACCTTGTGTCTTCAGGAGGAATAAGGTAGCCAGTTCACTCCTACAGAATTTTTGTGGATTACCTCATCCTCTCTGAGGTTCCCCCATGTTCAATTACTCCTGCAGTGTCTTCTCATTTGGCCACCACTGGGATATCTCACCTGTTGTATTATACTGATTTGACGTGTGATGGCTGGCACATGGAAAAGATAAGGGACATGCTCCTTTTACCAGCTAAGATTGTTTTGCCTTTTCAAGGTTCTTAAGCTGAAGGATCAGAATTCTGTACCAGCTTCCGTTGTGTATGCCTTATACAATAATCAAGTCTGTCTGCAGCACATATTAACCTCTGTTTCTCCCAGGTTTTCCCCAGGAAAGTCATCTGTAGTGACCAAATGATATAATTGAAGTTACTTTTGTTTTACTGAGTCTCAAATGTTGAAACCTCAGGACTGTTTGCCTCAGGACTGTTTGTGAGGTAAGAATTAGTGAGAAACAGGGAGAGTGTTGTGGAAGAGAAAAAAGACTGATCAATAAGTGTGAGGATCCACCAAGACAAGGTGGGGGAGGGGACAAGATGGAGAGCAAAAAAGGGAAAAAAAACCCCACAAAAACAAAAGAAATAGAAAAAAATAGAACTGGAGGGAGAAGGGCAGAAAAATAGTGATATTGGGTAAATCCAGAAGAAGGTACCCCCAGACAAAGCCAAGATGACAATAAAATTAATGAAAAGAATATTGTTAGAACATGGTCCATCAAATAAAAAAACATTATGTGATGTTTTTCCTCTCTGCCTTCATGCTTACACTAATATATCCTAACTGCTAAAATGCAGCTGCATTTGGTAGTATTGATTTAATTAAGCAATAAAATACAACAGAACATGCTGCGATACTGATTAAAGTATACCTCAGATGCATACAAGCCTGAGGTCAGTATATCTACAGCATCCAAGAAGTGTATTAATCAGTACTCTACACAGTATTCTGTCTCTTAATTGTAATTATAAAATGGACATTTTAACAAAAGAATAAGTATATAGAGTTTCTCTTTATTTTTGTACATAAGCCCAATAATGATGAATGAGGCATCTTCTAAATGTAAATCAGAAACAATAAACAAGCATGCAAGAATTTATCATCTTATATAACTCAGCGATTGACAGCTCAGTTGGGCAGCATATTTCCTGTTGTTTGTTCAAAAGATAACCATGTCTTACCAAAGTTTCATGCTAAATTATATCCACCCTTTCTAGAGACCAGCATGGAAAGCAGGCCATTTCAAAACATTTTGGACATCTTCAAGAGGCACAAAAGAAATATCAAAGCTATTCCTGCATACTTGTCACTAGAGTTTTTATTTCTGTGCACTGTACAAATCTACCATGCACTATCCATTTATAAACTGGGAAATTCTTTTAAAGTACAAGACTGAACATAGGAACTGGCATACTGGACTCTAAAGCTGTGGTCCATCTAATTCAGCATCCTTTCTACTTTAGTGGCCAATGCCAACTGGTAATGCATATGGATTAAATTCAAAGCTTTTTTAAAACCATCACATCTTACGGTATCAGTAAGTCTGGTGACCCCTGATCTGCTTCTGGTACATTCTCTTAAGAGTCTCTGGACTTTCAGGTCCTAGATGATAAGCTAGCAGGTGCCTTTCAATCTTGTGAGGAAACAAAGGAAGGTCCCCTAAACAGGTTAACCGCAGGCTGCGGAATTTCCCTCATTGGAGGTTTTACCTGTCCAGGATAGTTTAGGTTTACTCCTCCTGCCTCAGACCAGGGTCATGGACTAAATGGCCTCTTGAGACCCCTTCCAGCCTACATTTCTATGATTCTATCATACTGTTTTGAAAACAAAGTGGAAGAGCTTTATTCCAATTCCAACATCCTGATCTAAGGTAGGGGCTTTGCCATACACAAACTTCCCATTATACACAGGCTGAAATCCTTACAATAATCCAGCAGCAAATAACTCTGCAGCATGCCCATGTGAATTATTACCAGGGGATTCCTATTTCTGCATCTGCCTAAATAATGAAAAGTAGCTTCCATGTCACAGCCAATGAATGCTCTTTCTGTGGGTAGCAGATACCTTGGCTTGTGTTAAAAGAGGATCCTCGGTTGTTGTTTGTTTGTTTGTTTGTTTTAAGTTGTTTTATCTTGCATTATAACACATTCATGTGTATGGACAACAAGGGGCAGGGACTAGCTTTGTTATTCTTCTAAACCACAGACTTCTACCTACTTGGTCTCAAGACGTATGTATTATATATATATATATATTTTTAACAGCCCCATATCCACTCCCTGGGCTAGTGACTATTACAGGGTGACAATTCCTCACCTATGGACAAAACCAACTTTTTGCAATGTGTTTGTGTTACAGGGTTTTTAACTGAATGACACATCCATATTTAAAAAATCCACCTTAAACATTATGAGATGTCTGGAGACGTCTCTGTACTCCGTAGCAAAAAAAAAAAAAAAAAAAAAAAAAAGGTTAAGACATGTCTTGTAACTTGTTGATGGTGCTTTTTACTTATATGGATCTAGTTGAGTTACAAGTGTAACATGCTTTCATCTGTTATCTTTTACGTAACCTATAGTTTGCTCACAATGTTAATGTCTCATATTAGTGCCCATCATTTCTTTACTGCTTTCTGTCTCCCTATCTCACTAGCATGAAAATATATAGGAGCATGTTACAATCCCACCTTGCACCTCAGCAGCAGGCAAAAATTAAGTGTTAGGAGACAGCATGGTAGGGATGAGAAAGCCAGTCTCCCTACTTCTGGCATGGTCCTGCTCCCTTTTATAATCCCCAGCCCTGCACAGGGCCCACTTCTCATGCTCAGTTCCAATCCCTCCATCCTAACCTCCTCTCCATACAACACAGCTCCAACCACTATCACCATCTTCTCACCTGACTCACCTCCAGCTGCCTCATGTCCCTTTCTCTCTTCACAGGCATAGCTCTGATTCCCACACCTCCATCCTAAAAAAGTCTTGCCCCCCTCTTTTCTCTCTCCTTCTGCACAGCTCCAATTCTCAATACAATCAACCTCCTTCTCCTCTTTGGCACAGCTCCATTTTCATAGAATCATAGAAACTGGAAGGGACCTTGAGATGTCATCTAGTCCAATCCCCTGCACTTAAGTCAGGACTAAGTATTATCTAAACCAGTGGTTCTCAAACTAGGGCCGCCGCTTCTTCAGGGAAATGACGCGGCTGGAGGGATGTGCTGGCCACACTTCCTGCAGCCCCCATTGGCGTGGAGCAGTGAACTGCAGCCAGTGGGAGCCGCAATCGGCCGAACCTGTAGATGCGGCAGGTAAACAAACTGGACCAGCCCTCCAGCGGTTTTCACTGAACAGATGGCAGCCCTAGTTTGAGAACCACTGATCTAGACCATCCCTGACAGGTGTTTGTCCAACCTGCTCTTAAAAATCCCCAATGATGGAGATTCCACAACCTCCCTAGGCAATTTATTCCAGTGCTTAACCACTCTGACAGTTAGGAAGTTTTTCCTAATATCTAACCTAAACCGCCCTTGCTGCAATTTAAGCCCATTGCTACTTGTCCTATCCTCAGAGGTTAAGAACAATTTTTCTCCCTCCTCCTTGTAATAAACCTTTTATGTACTTGAAAACTGTTATCATGTCCCCTCTCAGTCTTCTCTTCTCCATTCTAAACAAACCCAATTTTTTCAATCTTCCCTCATCAGTCATGTTTTCTAGGCCTTTAATCATTTTTGTTGTTTTTTTGTGGACTTTCTCCAATTTGTCCACCTCTTTCCTGAAATGTGGTGCCCAAAACTGGACACAATACTCCAGCTGAGTCCTTATCAGCATGGAGTAGTGCGGAAGAATTACTTCTCGTGTCTTGCTTACAATACTCCTGCTAATACATTCCAGAATGATGTTTGCTTTTTTTGCAACAGTGTTATACAGTTGACTCATATTTAACTTAAAAAGAACAGGAGTACTTGTGGCACCTTAGAGACTAACAAATTTATTTGAGCATAAGCTTCATCGGATGCATAGAATGGAACATATAGTAAGAAGATCTATATATATACATACAGAGAACATGAAAAGGTGGAAGTAGCCATACCAGCTGTTTGAGGCTAATTAATTAAGAAGAGCTATTATCAGCAGGAGAAAAGAAACTTTTGTAGTGATAATCAAGATGGCCCATTTAGACAGTTGACAAGAAGGTGTGAGGATACGTAACATGGGGAAATAGACTCAATATGTGTAATAACCCAGCCACTCCCAGTCTCTATTCAAACCCAAGCTAATGGTATCTAGTTTGCATATTAATTCAAGCTCAGCAGTTTCTTGTTGCAGTCTGTTTTTGAAGTTTTTCTGTTGCAAAATTGCAACCTTTAAGTCTGTTACTGAGTGGTCAGAGAGGTTGAAGTGTTCTCCTACCAGTTTTTGAATGTTATGTTTCCTGATGTCAGATTTGTGTCCATTTATTCTTTGGCATAAAGACTGTCTGGTTTGGCCAATGTACATGGCAGAGGGGCATTGCTGGCACATGATGGCATATATCACATTAGTAGATGTGAACGAGCCCCTAATAGCATGGCTAATGTGATTAGCTTCCTATGATTGTCTCACTTGAATAAATATGTGGACAGAGTTGGCATTGGGCTTTGTTGCAAGGACAGGTTCCTGGGTTAGTGTTTTTGTTGTGTGGTGTGTGGTTGCTGGAGAGTATTTGCTTCAGGTTGGGGGGCTGTCCGTAAGGAAGGACTGGCCTGTCTCCCAAGATCTGTGAGAGTGATGGGTCATCCTTCAGGATAGGTTGTAGATCCTTGATGATGCGTTGGAGAAGTTTTAGTTGGGGGCTGAAGGTGATGGCTAGTGGCATTCTGTTATTTTCTTTGTTGGGCCTGTCCTGTAGTAGGTGACTTCTGGGTACTCTTCTGGCTCTGTCAATCTGTTTCTTCACTTCAGCAGGTGGGTATTATAGTTGTAAGAATGCTTGATAGAGATCTTGTAAGTGTTTGTCTCTGTCTGAGGGATTGGAGCAAATGCAGTTGTAACTTAGAGCTTGGCTGTAGACAATGGATCATGTGGTGTGTCCTGGATGGAAGCTGGAGGCATGTAGGTAAGTATAGAAGTCAGTAGGTTTCCGATATAGGGCGGTGTTTGTGACCATCGCTTATTAGCACAGTAGTGTCCAGGAAATGGACCGCTTGTGTGGATTGGTCTAGGCTGAGGTTGATGGTGGGATGGAAATTGTTGAAATCATGGTGGAATTCCTCAAGGGCTTCTTTTCCATGGGTCCAGATCATGAAAATGTCATCAATGTAGCACAAGTAGAGTCAGGGCGTTAGGAGATGAGAGCTAAGGAAGTGTTGTTGTAAATCCATTAAACATGTAAGTCATGTAACATTAAAATGTTGGCATACTGTGGGGACATAAAGATACCCATAGTGCCACTTACTTGAAGGTATATATTGTCGCTAAATGTGAAATAGTTGTGGGTGAAGACAAAGTCACAAAGGTCAGCCACCAGGTTTGCTGTGACATTATTAGGGATACTGTTCCTGATAGCTTGCAGTCCATCTTTGTGTGGAATAATTGTATGGGCTTCTACATCCATAGTGGCCAGGATGGTGTTTTCAGAAAGATCACTGATGGATTGTAGTTTCCTCAGGAAGTCAGTGGTGTCTCGAAGATAGCTAGGAGTGCCGGTAGAATAGGGAGTCTGAGGAGGGAGTCTGCATAGCCAGACAATCCTGCTGTTAGGGTGCCAAGGCCTGAGATGATGGGGTGTCCCGGATTTCCAGGTTTATGGATCTTTGGTAGCAGATAGAATACCCCTGCTCAGGGTTCTAGGCATGTGTCTGCACAGGTCTGTTCCTGTGCTTTTTCAGGGAGTTTCTTGAGCAGATGGTGTAGTTTCTTTTGGTAATCCTCAGTGGAATCAGAGGATAATGGCCTGTAGAATGTGGAGTTAGAGAGCTGCCTAGCAGCCTCTTGTTCATATTCCAACGTATTCATGATGATGACAGCACCTCCTTTGGCAGCCTTTTTGATTATGATGTCAGACTTGTTGCTGAGGCTGTTGATGATGTTGTGTTCAGCATGGCTGAGGTTTTGGAGAAGTGATGCTGCTTTTCCACAATTTCAGCCCATGAACTTTGACAGAAGCAATCTATGTAGAAGTCCAGTCTGTTTCGACCTTCAGGAGGAGTCCACCCAGAATCCTTCTTTTTGTAGTGTTGGTAGGAAGGATTCTGTGAGTTAGTATGTTGCTCAGAGATGTGTTGGAAATATTCTTTGAGTCGGAGATGTCGAAAGTAGGATTCTACGTCACCGCAGAACTGTATCATGTTCGTGGGCCTGGAGGGACAAAAGGAGAGGCCCCGAGATAGGACAGACTCTTCTGCCGGGTTCAGAGTATAGCTGGAAAGACTGACTTGTGATCCACTATGACCCCCAGATCCTTTTCTGCAATACTTCTTTCTAGGCAGTCATTTCCCTTGTTGTATGTGTGTAACTGACTGTTCCTTCCTAAGTGGAGTACTTTGCATTTGTCCTTATTGAATTTCAATCTTTTTAATTCAGACCATTTCTCCAGTTTGTCCAGATCATTTTGAATTTTAATACTATCCCCCAAAGCACTTTCAGCCTCTCCCAGCTTGGTTTATCATCCGCGGACTTTATATGTGTACTCTCTATTCCATTATCTAAATCATTGATGAAGATATTGAACAGAACCAGAGCCAGAACCAATCCCTGTGGGACCCCACTCATTATGCCCTTCCAGCATGAATGTGAACGACTAATAACTACTCTCTGGGAACAATTTTCCAACCAGTTATGCACCTGCCTTATAGTAGCTCCATCTAGGTTGCATTCCCTAGTTTGTTTATGAGAAGGTCATGAGAGAAAGTATTAAAAGCCTTACTAAAGTCAAGATATACAACATCTACCACTTCCTCCCTATCCACAAGGCTTGTTACCCTGTCAAAGAAAACTGTCAGGTTGGTTTGACACAATTTTTTTCTTGAAAAATCCATCCTGACTGTTATTTATCACCTTATTATCTTCTAGGTGTTTGCAAATTGATTGCTTAATTATTTGCTCCATTATCTTTCTGGGTGCAGACGTTAAGCTGACTGGTCTGGAATTCCCCGGGTTGTCCTTATTTCCCTCTTTATAGATGGGCACTATGTTTGCCCTTTTCCAGTCTTCTGGAATGTCTCCCATGGCTTTTCAAAGATAATTGCTAAATGGCTCAGATATCTCCTCAATCAGCTCCTTGAGTATTCTAGGATGCATTTCATCAGGCCCTGGTGATTTGAAGACATCTAACTTGTCTAAGTAATTTCTGACTTTTTCTTTCCGTATTTTAGACTCTGATCCTACCTCATTTTCATTGGCATTCACTATGTTAGATGTCCAATCGCCACCAACCTTCTTGGTGAAAACCAAAACAAAGAAATCATTGAGCATCTCTGCCATTTCCACATTTTCTGTTATTGTCTTTCCCTCCTCATTGAGTAACGGGCCTAATCTGTCCTTGGTCTTTCTCTTGCTTCTAATGTATTTGTAGAATATTTTATTGTTACCCTTTATGTCCCTAGCTAGTTTGATCTTATTTTGTGCATTGGCTTTTCTAATTTTGTCCCTACATACTTGTGCTGTTTGTTCATATTCATCCTTTGTAATTTGACCATTTCCATTTTTTGTAGGACTCTTTTTTGAGTTTTAGATCATTGAAGATCTCCTGGTAAAGCCAGCATGGTCTCTTGCCATGCTTCCTATCTTTCCTACACAGTAGGATAGTTTGCTCTTGTGCCCTTAATAATGTCTCTTAAATTGTTTTTCCCCTTAGATTTGCTTCCCATGGGATTTTACGTACCAACTCCCTGTGCTTGCTAAAGTCTGCCTTCTTGAAATCCATTGTCTTTATTGTGCTGTTCTCCCTCCTACCATTCCTTATAATCATGAACTCTATCATTTCATGATCACTTTCAACCAAGTTGCCTTCCACTTTCAAATTCTCAACCAGTTCCTCCCTATTTGTCAAAATCAAATCTAGAACAGCCTCCCCCTAGTAGCTTTCTCCACCTTCTGAAATAAAAAAATTGTCTCCAATACATTCCAAGAACTTGTTGGTTATTCTGTGCCCTGCTGTTTTATTTTTCCCAACAGATGTCTGAGTAGTTGAAGTCCCCCATCAACAGCATGTCCTGTGCTTTGGATGACTTTGTTAGTTGTTTTAAAAAAAAAAGCCTCATCCACCTTTTCTTCCTGGTTTAGTAGACCCCTACCATGACATCACCCTTGTTTTTTACCCCTTTTATCCTTACCCAGAGACTTTCAACAAGTCTGTCTCTTATTTCTATCTCAACCTCAGTCCAAGTGTATACATTTTTAATATATAAGGGAACATCTCCTTTTTTCCTTGCTTGTCCTTCCTGAGCAAGCTGTATCCTTCTATACCAATATTCCAGTCATGCGTATTATCCTACCAAGTCTCTGTGATGCCAACTATGCCATAGTTGTGTTTATTTACTAGCATTTCAAGTTCTTCCTGCTTATTCCCCATACTTCTCGCATTAGTATACAGACATCTAAGATACTGATTTGATTTCTCCCCACCCCAGTTCTATCTTGTCTCTCCCTTATTTCTGTTATAACAGCCCATGCTTCCCCCAAATTCCAAACATTCTCCCAAGTCTACACGTTTTTGACTTACCTGTGGGCTTTGGTCACCTGCCCCTGTTGAACCTAGTTTAAAACCCTCAATAGCCAGTCTGTATCCAAATATGCTCTTCCCCTTCCTTGATAGGTGGATCCCATCTCTGTTTAGTAGTCCTTCTTCCTGGAACATCATACCATGGTCCAGGAAGCCAAAGCCCTCCTGGTGACACCATCGCCACAGCCAGGATGCATCTGTCTCTGCCGAGGCCCCTACCGTTGACTGGAAGTACTGAGGAGAACACCACCTGTGCTCCCAACTCCCTCATCCTTACTCCTAGAGCCCTGTAGTCACTTCTGATCTGCTGAGGGTCATTACTCGCAGTATCATTAGTGCCCATATGGATGAGTAGCATGGGGTAGTAGTCAGAGGGCCAGATGATCCTCGACAATCCCTCCGTAACATCTTGGATACGGGCCCCTGGCAGGCAGTATACCTCCCGGGATGCCATGTCAGGGCAATAGATGAGTGCCTCCGTCCCCCTCAGAAGACAGTCTCCAATCACCACTCCCCTACGTTTCCTCCTGGGAGTGGTGGTTGTGATCGTCCCAGACTTGGGGGTACAGGGCTTCTCTTCTTCAACCTTTGGGAGTGATTCCTCATCACGCATTGCCAGGGTAGCATAACAGTTCTCCATCAATATGGTGGGTGGGTTGAGAGTAGGGGCAGAGCACTGGCTGCTGCCAGAAGTAACCAGCAGCCAGTGTCCTCCCTGTACCAGCACCTTATCCTCTTCCCCCAGTGCCATGACAGCAGTCCTGTCTAGCTGAATAGTGTCCTCAGCCTTGGAAGTCTCCATATGAATACTGTCAATGAATTCCTTGTCTGCATGGATGCTCCTCAGCCTAGCCACCTCCTCTTGTAACTCTCCCACCTGTTTCCTGAGAGATTCCACCAGCAGGCACCTCTCATACTGGATGGTCCCCCCCAGCCTGGCTTTCTGTGAGTGGGAAATGCAGGCCACAGTCTCTGCAAATCCACACCAGGATCTGGGTAGAGGCATCCATGGTTAGTTTCTCTGTCTGGATACAGGCGCAGGTGGAGGAGACAGGAGTAGTACTGGCACTGGCAATGCGGCCCTTCCTAACCATGACAATTATATTATGACTCCCTCTCTCAAACTCCCCTGTTTGAGGTCCCCCCGTTCACTAGCTCCCTTTGGTTGCTTAGCCTCTGGCTTTTTTAAGGCCTTCCCTCCTAGGTCAGCCCTACCCCCTCGTTGATCACACAGGGGGAAGATGATCACAAGGCTGATTGAGGCTGATCAGAGATTATCAGGGGAACAAAGGCTCAAACTGTCCCCAAACGCACAATCCCAATTGACCCTGTAACTTCCTCCTACCCAAAAACCATCCACCATGATTTTCACCCACATTGAAAATAGTTATCAGCAAAACCTGTTTTCCTGTAGGCTGTAATCGATTATGAACTGTATGGGTATGTCTACACAGCATTTTGGAGCAAGTGAGAGTCAGTTTCCCATCCGGATTGGGAGATTCAGGTTTGAAAGCTAGTTCTCTAAAAATATCTCTTTAGACAGCATTTTGAAGTATAGCTCAAGCTCTGAAATGTACCCCCCTCTGTAGGCCTCAGAGCTCAAGCTCCAGCCCAAGCCACAACCTAAAATGCTTTCTATGCAGTAATTTTTGGAATGTTAGCATGAGCTAGGCTAGCCTGAGTCTGTCGACCTGGGCTGGGACACTTGTTCTCGCTCACTTCAAAATGATGTGTAGACATACCCTTTGGGATAGAGACTGTCTTCTTGTATGTGTGGATAGTGTCCAACACACCACTACTACCAGATTAGAACTAGGAATTAAAAGTAAATCTAAAGTAGACAGGAAGTGCATGACAACAGGAAAAATCTGGAGCAATTAGAATACTGCTAAAGTTAATTTAATTTTGTGAAAAAATTATTTGAGGGAAAAATAATGAAGCTATTGATTATACAGTCCATAGAAATGTACAGGGGAGTTGTTTAAGTGAAGTAAAAAAGGAAGAAGAAAATAGCACACTCGGGTGAGTATGAAAAGTTGATAAAATCAGCAATCCCAAACAAATGTTCAGTGTGCAGTAAGTGAAACTGCACTGGCAGAGATTGAAGAGACACAGGGTGAGGGTGAGGATTGCTTCAGTTCTAAGGCTAAGTGAGATCAATAATGAATTACCTAAGTCATCTTCCTAAAGGAGGAAGGGGTGTGTGAATGATGGCACAGAGTGCATGAAGGAGGTCTCTATGTCTGGCAAAAACAAATAGCCTGCACTTTACTATAATTAGAGCTGTTAAAGGGTTACAGGAAATTTAGAATGTCTTTGCACTGGGAGCTGCTATTAATCATAACAGCAAAAGACAACATTGCTCCTGTTTGGAATAGGCCCATGATGAAGAGAGAGCAGAGCTTCTCTGGCCCAGGGAGAGACGGGGGGGGTGTGTCTCAGGAAGGCACAAAGAGCTCCCTGATCTGCAGGGGAAATAAGTCTGCTACCACCTTCCCCTAGGAGGCTTCAGCATGCACTGCCTGCTATGATCAGCCAATGTCCTGCCTCTGGTGGCATGGGTAGTTTACTGTTTTAGTGAGGGAATGAGTCAGATTTTAGGAGAACTTAGTAAACTAAAAAAGAACAACTTATAAAGTCAAAAAAAGTACTGATACTGCTACAGCAGGGGTTCTCAAACTGGGGATTGGGACCCCTCAGGGGGTCGTGAGGTTATTATATGGGGGGTCGCAAGCTGTCAGCCTCCACCCTAAACCCCGCTTTGCCTCTAACATTTATAATGGTGTTAACTGTATAAAAAAATGTTTTTAATTTATAAGGGGGGGTCGCACTCCGAGGCTTGCTATGTGAAAGGGGTCACCAGTACAAAAGTCTGAGAACTACTGGGCTATAGCCTAAACCATCTGCATTCCCTGTCTCACGCTCTACAGTTAGTTCCTGCCTCCACATGTGAAGAAACATTTTCAAAGGTATTAATGAGAGTTAGATGTCTAATTCCCGTTGACTTCCCGTGGAGTTTTCCTTGGAGAGGTTTTTTTTTTCCCCAGTGGCTCATTAATTTCCTCAGAAATGTCCCTTTTAAATTAGTTAATGTATACTTTTGCAGTTTTGAAGAAATTCCAAATGAGACTCAGCCTACTGCTGGTTTATTGAATCTATAAACTGCCTTAAATAGTAATGCTGGTGGTGTGAGCGCCTCATGTTGTTTTCAACTGAGTGTTGACAATGATCATTTTAATAAGAACCAAGTTAACTACTGAATTACTGTTTGTAGTGTTGTTGTACCCATGTTGGTCCCAGGATATGAGAGAGACAGGTGAGTGAGGTAATATCTTTTAGCGTATGTCTACACTGGAATTAAAAACATGCAGTTGGCCCATGACAGCTGATGTTTAAGTGCAGTGTAGACTTTTGGGGGCTTGGTCTGGAACCAGGGCTCTAGGACCCTGAGGTGTGGGAATGTCCCAGAGCTCAGGCTGCAGCCCAAGCCCAAACATCTATATATTTAGTCTCATGCCCCTTTCTATCTCCTTCCATCTTTCTTTGTCAGTTTCCGGGGAGCAAACAAACTGCCACATCCCTATAAGCAATGCAGCCTGCTCCATTTCATATGGCTGGTGTGGAAGGGGGGAGAGGCTAGCAATTGCTCTGTCTCCTTTCTACACCTCCAGCCTCCTCCTCCTTCCTTTCGGTGCCCCCAGGTGAATAATTAGGAACGAGTCCCTTTGCTTCTCTGACACAAAGACTTCAGGTGTGGCTGGCCCAAATGGACCATGCCAAACTAGGGAAGATTTTTACTCTACCCCAACAAAATAGACAGCCATGAACCTGTCCCTGAGTTTTTAAGCATTAAAACATTAATTCCACTTTAGAATAAAAAGCGAAACAAATAGCAAATGTCTCTAGTAAAGCTAGATTTCTTGGCTCCTTTTGGTGGGGACAGAGGTGGACAGAAGAATGCCAGTGTATATCTTTGTCATCTAAGTAGCATTTCATTGCCTTTTATTTGATTCCTGAACACTTAAAATGATATTAAAATGCCAGTCTAATACATTTTAATGAATGTCAAATACAGTCCTTTTCACTGTAGTTCGTATTTTAGGGAATGGCACCGGAGAACTGTAGTCCATTTAAATGGGATCATTATTCATGATGAAACTGGGAGATTTGCATCGAGATGCATTGTAGTAGAAGACATTACAGATCTGATTCTGCTCTTAGTTGCACTGGTGTAAATGCAGAGTGAATTTGCTGAAGTCTTTGGGGTTTTTTAGCCAGTTAAAAAACAGTGCCCGAATGAGCAGAATCAGGGCAACCGTGGTTTCTAATTGCAATTTCTTTAAAAGTGAAATAATGCATGTTTTCTAATATGGGAGAACTCTACAGTACAGAATCAGCTGAAATAGCATGCACTCTTTATATTTAGAATATTTACATTCTGAAGTAATGCCATTGACAACCACTTCATACATTCTTATTACGGATTTATACATTTCCAAAATGTCAAAGGCACTTTTTATTAGCAGTAATGAAGTTTCATATAATATGAGCTTTAGAGATGCAATCAACTAGCTTCAAAATCATTGTTAATTGAAAGGATTTTTCCCTGAGTTTATGTCAGGGGCTTTGTTAATAAGAGATCTGTTAAAAAGAGTACTTAGAAATTATTCAAATAATAATCCCATAAAAGATCTAATTTTGATGTCTTTAAAACTGCTAATGATTAAGCTAAACTTTAAAAAATCATTTAATTCCATCAATATGTCCAGAAGACTTGATGTCTGAAATATTCAAAGAACTATCATAGCTCTCACTCAATAAGGCTTAAAACTCAACAAAGCAAAAAGTAAAGGTCATTTACTGAATATTATCAAACTAATTTTAATCTTTGAAAACTTTGGCCTACTGCAGTCACAATCTGTCTAACTTTGATACATGTTCTTTAAGGACAGGGGCAGCAACATTGGCAGCATCACTCCAGTTTTGTTCTGCTTTGGGGAACAATACCACAGTGAACTGGAATCTTGTCCAGCAGCTACCATCCCCATGAATAAACAGTGGGCCCAGCTCTTGGTTCTGTAGGGCCAGGGAAGCTCTGGCTGCCCTTTGGTGTCAGAGACATTCATCCACACATTACAATAACATCACCAAAGATTTTTTCCCGGTTTCGTCTATTTTAGAATAGCTTAAGCACAGCAATACTGAACTGGGTGACAACGGTACATCCAATAATGAAATTGCCTGCCTGGACCTGTGCATGGCTGCCTGTGGCACCATCTTGTTTACTTTGAATGTGGAAAAGAAGGCCACAATTAATGTTACCTTAAATAAAAGGCCCTCAATCCCACAGTTGAATATCCTGGACAAAGCCTTTTAATAACCCTATAAGAATGTCTATGGTTAAGGAGTTTCTGTCATCCCTCATGTGCCTGCTGCCTCTGGACCTTCCCTCCTAGAGCTTCCTCACTATGCAATCTCTGCAGGGGTCTGGGAAATCTGTAACACCTCAACAACAGGCCAGCTAGTCGACTTGATATAGAGAAAGGAGCTATCCTGTGGTGCACCAATGATATACACACCTCGCCGTATGATGCTTAGGGATGGGCCACAGATGTTGGAACCCTCCTGAGTTCTAAATTCCAAGAACTCAGTAAGGCAGTCCTTATAGCCCCTGAATGTTCTCAGAGAAGCTAGTCCTGTGTCAGAAGCCAAGGTTCCACAGTTGGTTTTACATAACTTACAGATCTCTGTTAACAAACAGGGAAACCCCTGGAATCTATTTTCCACCATTCACAAGCTGAATGATTTCATCCAAGTTTCTGGTTCCTGTGCACTTCCCTGCTCCTCAGACAGGATGGGGGCTCTTTTCTCTAGCTCCACTTCTCAGCATCGTTGCCTTGCCAATGGTCCCTGTCCACTCCAAAGTCCTGTGGAAATGGAGAATATTTCTCCCCATGGGGCAGCAATCCTAAATTCATTATTCTCCAGCAAAGCTGCATAAAGGGATCCTCACCCTCTGAGGTCACCACTCAATGTGTCTATGAGTACCAGACTGAAGTTCTTAGGGTAGGAAAGGGAACACCCCATCTATGGCCCTGGGCTGCTCCTGTGCCCCTCTTTCCTCCAAGAGCTGCAGGGCGGGGGGGGGGGGGGGGCAGCAGTTATAGCTGCCTTCTGCCCCAAATGTTTATGGCTGCCAGAGTAAGATGACGACTGCTTCCAACCAAGGTCTGCATTAGGACAATGTTATAAAGAATGTGGCAAGTTGAACCATTTTAGTAGCATGGGCAAGAGCAGAAGAAGTTTCAGAAAGATTCAATTGTACAAATGGGGGATGACACATCAGACAGCAGTGATGACATCATGACTCTTTCCTGGAGTGCAAGTGCCTATCAGGTTCAGGCTGCAGAACAGGAAAGCAAAAAGAGACAGTACTGACCTCCATGCATGCAACCCTGTTAACAAGGAAATGCCCTGTGTGATTTCAGGTGAATAGTGGGACCTTCTGCAATGTGAGTCCCCGTGGTGAACTGGACTTGAACATGTCCATTATGAAAAGCAGATGCGATCTTATAATGTACCATAAGAGCATAACACAGCCTGTAGAAAAATGTGGCCTCATAGTAACTAACCTGAAAAATAACAAACAGTACCAATTAAAGTTTTGGGTGGTCAGTGGTGAATATGACAGACCCCTCTTCGGGAGTACAGCCATACAACCATTGATCTGATTGGGGTGCATTGTCAGAATTTTAATAACTGAAGTGCAAAAAGCAAAAGGGAGAATTCCTTGGATAATGAAGTCAATTTTAAAAGCATTTTAGGGATGTTTTCAAAGGCAATGGGTGCCCTGAAGGAAAGCTGCAACAGGAAGTAGACCCCACTGTGCAACCTGTGCTTACTACAAAGAAAAATGCCATCAGCACTATATAATTCAGTACTTATGGCACTCAAAAGTATGCAGAGCAGGGGTATTATAGCTCCTGTAGAGACCAGTGCAGCCCAGGTAAGCAGTATGGTGGTGGTAAAAAAGCCATGAGGCAAATGATGTATCTACATAGACCCAAAGCCAGTGAACCAGGTATTGAAAAGATGCTGTCAAGGTTCCTCCCCCACTCTGAACTCTAGGGTACAGATGTGGGGACCTGCATGAAAAACCTCCTAAGCTTATCTTTACCAGCTTAGGTCAAAACTTCCCCAAGGTACAAAATATTCCACCCGTTGTCCTTGGACTGGTCGCTACCACCACCAAACTAATACTGGTTACTGGGGAAGAGCTGTTTGGACACGTCTTTCCCAAAAAAATACTTCCCAAAACCTTGCACCCCACTTCCTGGACAATTTGCCTAGGTGACTACAGATCCAGACCCTTGGATCTTAAGAACATTGAACAATCCTCCCAACACTTGCACCCCCCTCACACCCTTTCCTGGGAAATGTTGGATAAAAAGCCTCACCAATTTGCATAGGTGACCACAGACCCAAACCCTTGGATCTGAGAACAATGAAAAAGCATTCAGTTTTCTTACAAGAAGACTTTTAATAAAAATAGAAGTAAATAGAAATAAAGAAACCCCCCCTGTAAAATCAGGATGGTAGATATCTTACAGGGTAATTAGATTCAAAAACATAGAGAACCCCTCTAGGCAAAACCTTAAGTTACAAAAAAGATACACAGACAGAAATAGTTATTCTATTCAGCACAGTTCTTTTCTCAGCCATTTAAAGAAATCATAATCTAACACGTACCTAGCTAGATTACTTACTAAAAGTTCTAAGACTCCATTCCTGGTCTATCCCCGGCCAAGACCAGCATAAGACAGACACACAGACCCTTTGTTTCTCTCCCTCCTCCCAGCTTTTGAAAGTATCTTGTCTCCTCATTGGTCATTTTGGTCAGGTGCCAGCGAGGTTACCTTTAGCTTCTTAACCCTTTACAGGTGAGAGGAGCTTTCCCCTGGCCAGGAGGGATTTCAAAGGGGTTTACCCTTCCCTTTATTTATGACAGATGCCAATATGTACTGCCCACAATTAATGACCTCTTGCCAGAACTCTCCAAAGCCAGAAACTTTATGGTCTGTGATGTGAGGAATAGGTTTTTGGCACATAAACCTGAATACAGAGTCCAGCATGTTGCCAATGTTTGCAACACCAACTGGTCATTACAGATGCCTTCATATGTCAAAGGGCATAAGACAAGACTCATTCATGCTGTGGAGTGACTGTCTCGCTTAAAAATAATTGTCAATTGCATCCTCATTGTAGGTGAAGGGAACAGTGATATAGAAGCTGAATGACAGGTTTCAGAGTAACAGCCGTGTTAGTCTGTATTCGCAAAAAGAAAAGGAGTACTTGTGGCACCTTAGAGACTAACCAATTTATTTGAGCATGAGCTTTCGTGAGCTACAGCTCACTTCATCAGATGCATACCGTGGAAGTTTCCACGGTATGCATCTGATGAAGTGAGCTGTAGCTCACGAAAGCTCATGCTCAAATAAATTGGTTAGTCTCTAAGGTGCCACAAGTACTCCTTTTCTTTTTATAGAAGCTGAAGAAGATCATGATAGAAAATCACAAGCTTTTCTACAGCAATGCAGGGACAAGAACATAAAACCTGAACCCAGAAAAATTCATCTCAAACACTGTGAGGTGACTTATATTGGACATTGGCTCACAGCAAAAGGACTGAATTTGAAACCAGATGCCCACAGAATCAAAACGGTCAGAGTCATGCCAACTCCAGTGGATGTGAAAGGAGTACAATTCTTTATAGGAGTGATAATTTATCTGTCTAAGTTCAATCCACACATGGCTGCAGAAGAAGAGCACATGTCAGTTCACAAGGCAGGATGTTGAGTGGGACTGGGCAAATCCCCAACAGCAAGCATTTTATACCCTAAAACAAATAATGGTTGCCCCTGTCTTGAAGTACTAACAGCCAGGAAAGCCACAGACACACCAATGTGATGCATCAAAGAAAGTATTGACTGTAACTCTTTTGCAGGAGCAGTTCATTGCTTAAGCCAGCAGAACCCTGTTAGAAACTTAAAAGGGGTATGTTCAAATAGAAAAAAAGCTTCTGGCTGTGGTATTTGAAGTGGAGCAATTTCATCAATACACCTATGCCCACCCAGTAATAATGCAATCCGATCATAACCCCCTAGACACAATAATTGCAAATCCCCTTCTTAGTGGTCCAAAGAGATTGCAGCACATGTTGATGCACCTCCAGAACTATCAGGTTCAGAGCAGATATTGTCCAGGATGATTACTAGTGATAGCTTGACACCCTGAGCAGGGCACATGTACCCAGCATTTGCGAGTTGGAAGAAGGGAATTGGGACACAGTGCAGCATGTTAATGAATTCAATGTCCCAGTTTCAACAGCAAAATTGGTAGGAACCAAAGAAGGTACGGAAAAGGATATCAGACTACAGGCAGTCAAAAGAGTGATATTAGCAGAGTGGCCAGAAGACAAAAGCCAAGTAGCAGTAGGAGCAGAAACATATTTGCAAATTAAG
This sequence comes from Eretmochelys imbricata, assembly GCF_965152235.1. Lineage (NCBI taxonomy): Eukaryota > Metazoa > Chordata > Testudines > Cheloniidae > Eretmochelys > Eretmochelys imbricata. Next base: position 130,747,720 of record NC_135573.1, on the reverse strand, counting down.
GATGAGCTGGGTGTGCAGGATGGAATCATATTATGAGGACAGAGCTGTTGTTCCTGTCTCTTCTTATAAGGATATCATGCCTCACGCTTAGGTATTGGCAGCTGTCTTAGATGGGCTCGAGAGTGTATTAACTGGGGAATGAATATACAACTCTGCTCTTTGATAGAAGTGTGTGACACCTGCTGGTTGTGTGATAACTGCCAACAGAGAGAGACTCTGTTACTGCATGAGCTGTCCCACAACCAGGGGAAAAGGTGGAAATGGACTTATGTAGCTTTAAGGAAAAGCAGTACTTGCTTACAGTGGACTATTCAATTTTTGGGAGGTTGATGGCCTTCCTGGTTCAAGAAGCAAATCAGTGATTGAACTAAAGGCCCACTTCGTGAGATATTGTATTCCGGGCATCGTATTCCCTGAAACAGTACCCAATTTGCCATAGAAAAATTCAAGAAATTTGCATACAAATGGGAGTTTGATCACCACACCTCCTCCGCAACATACCCATAGAGTAATGGTACGGTGGAATCTGCTTTGAAAACAACTAAGAGACTATTCTAGGCTGTTTCTTTTGGCTCAGACCTTTTGGTAGCATTTCAGGCACATAGGAAAACCTCATGATAGGGGTGATAAAATGGTTCAGTGCAGGCACTGATGGGTTGAAGGAACAAAACCTTGCTACCAAAGAGGGGAGGTCTGTTGCAGCTAGAAGGATGGAGATAGACAAAAATCATAGACTTTAAGGTCATATGGGACCATCATGATCATCTAGTCTAACCTGCTGCACATTGCAGGCCATAGAAACTCACCCACTTGCTCCTGTAATAGACCCCTAACTTCTGGATGAGTTACTGAAGTCCTCAAATCATGTTTTAAAGACTTAAAATAAATCCTCCCCATCTAGTGTCCTATCACCTACTGTTGGGGATATTTGCTATTAGAGTCACAGATTCGCTACATTCCATTATAGGCAGTGTCATTATACAATCCCCTCCATAAACTTATCAAGCTCAGTCTTGAACCTAGTTAAGTTTTTTTTCCCGCACTTCTCCCTTTAAAAGGCTGTTCCAGAAATTCACTTCTCTGATGGTTAGAAACCTTCGTCTAATTTCAAGCCTAAACTTGTTGCTAGCCATTTGTTCTTGTGTCAACATTGGCACTTACCAGAGAGTGAGAGGAGATATTTAAGTTATCACTTTGATGTATTTATAAAATACAGTCATATCTCCCCTCAGCCTTCTTTTGTTTAGGCTAAACAAGCCAAGCTCTTTGAGTCTTCTTCCATAAGGTAGGTTTTCCGTTCCTCTGATCATGCTAGCTAGCAATTCTATGCACCTGTTCTAATTTAAATTTATCTTTCTTAAATATGGGTGACCAGAATTGCACATAGTATTCCAGATGGGGGTCTCACCAGTGTCTTCTATAATGGTATTAACACTTCCCTAATCAGAGAAGCAGGGACTAGAGTTTGAGAGATCAGCCAAGGACCTTCTTGTCCTGGAGACAGGCACCCATGTAAGTATCCAACCATTAAAGAGACACCAGAAGAAGTGGATTTAAGGAGTCATGAGAGGTGCAGTGGCACCCAGGCCATATGAGATGACTACACAAGAGGGACAAGAGATACTTATAAGCCAGCAGACAGAGCACCCAGAGAGTCTACAGAGGTTATCACAGAATGGAGGGGCTATGACTCATCCATAGGCCAACCCCACAGGGGAGGGAGGAGAATCCACTGAGAGAGTTTGCTAGATTCAGAGACAGGTGACCTGATTCAGGTGATTCAGAGAGGTGCCAAGGAGTCAGAGAGAGGTCACTCCATGTGTGGTCACCTGTTGAAGAGACCAAACTGTCTCAAAAACCATGTAGCCTGATGAGTCTGTAAAAATGAGACTCCAACTGAGCTATGTGCTAGCAACCTCTGGTCTAAGGGACATGGGGTATAGGTTTTGGCCACCAATTATTTGATTTTCATGTTTGTAAAACCAGAATGATGAATCATGATCAGTTGAACTGGAATCAGAGGCCTATGTTCTCTGCAGGGATTGTTATTGAGGGGACACCAATGGATACAGGGAGTGTGGGAAGTTAGGCTGGAAGCAACTCCATCACATGGACAGAGCAGCGCCCAAGATTTAATCAAATTCCAATTGTTCAACTTATCTTGCATTCAGCTTTGCTCTTTTGCTAATGAAACACCCACATTCAAATCCCTACTCTGACTCATTCAAAGTGGGAACTTGAGCCCAGGTCACCCACCTCTTTGGTGACTACTCTAACTGAAAAAGCTTGGTGGTTAGGGCTCTCACCAGAGAGATGGGTGACCTGGGTTCAAGGCACTGTTCCAAATCAGACAGTGGTGAGATTTGAATCAGATTCTGCCACCTCCCAGGTGAATGCTCTAACCACTTGACCATTCAGTATAATTGAGTGGGTATCTTTCTCTCTGACTTTTTGTGAGAAAGGACTGATTTGGAATAGGTACCTAACTTCAGGAGAGATTTCACTGCTGAAAATCCCAGGCAGAGTTAGGTCTGTCAGTCGAGTGCCTGAGACCCAGACCAATAGGAGTTAAGCCTTTAAGTACTTTGGTGAATGTCAGCCATAAACCTTGTCCCTTTCTTCTACATTTCACTCTTGGCTAGTTTAGGTGCCTCCCTGCTCAGCATGCTGGTTTCTGAGAGTCTCTTTGACAGACACCTCGCTCTCCCCATGCATTTTACGGAAAGGCTGGGCACCGAACTCGGGGCTCAACGTTCCACTAGGCAGCAGGATGCCTAGGAGTTCAGATTTAGAACAGTCAGCATTACAATGCCTAAGTGCCTTTGTGGATCTAGTCCTTATTCTTTCTTCAAATAGTTGAATCTCACAATGTGTTGAAATATCTTGCTGGCATTTTAGATATTTTGTCATATTGCACCACCCATCCACCTCTTCTTCCCTTTCCCTCTATCTCTATCTCTCTCCTATATACAATTAAATCGCTCTATTTTGACATTTCAATTATTAGATTTTTCCCATCTAGAAGATTATACAGACATTTTGGTATATTAATACTCCCTAGGCACCAACCATGCACTGGGAACTATGAATGTGTGCCTCTGTGCTCCACAGAGCCCCAAGGACTGCTGCTTGTGTGGTTCTCAGTTCAGAATCTGAGCCTTAATGTTTTTCTTTTGAATGCATTGGGTTCAAGAGTGTAGTAGTAATAATATATGACTTCCACAAGAAATCACCAAACATGTAAAGAAGTTCCCAGAGGAGAAGAGAAAAGGGAAAAACCAGGCAGCAGCTGAGGTTGATAATGACCACAAATAACAGGAACTGTCTACTTCAGGATGGTCTGTAGAACCTAGAGGGAGCAACTCATCTCTAATTCCAGAATACAGGCTGTATTCCTAGTCCTGATTCTTATTTATATGTTGTAGTATGACTTTAAACTAAACACTGCCTACACTTCCTGCATTGTCTGAGTTAATAATGGCTGCTAATTCAAGTATCTGAAGGATGTTTACGGGTTAATGTTATGAGTCTGACTTATTAGGATATCGAATAAGATTTAAGAGTTTCTCCTAGGAGCCTGCAGATTGGAATTTGTTGCCTTTCTGCGCTGGGTTCCTCCTATTACTCAAAAAGTGTTCTTGAAAATGTTATTAATGAACCAATGCCACCACCCGTTTCCCAATATCATCTTTACAGGATAACAGCCAGGAAATATTTACTCCTCATTTGTCTTTTCAGCATCAAGTTGCATCTCAGCAATTAAAAGGACATCAGCATTATAATTATAAATAGTCGTCATTATTGTCACAGGTGGGTGTGCAGTTGTGGTTGGGGATAGATTTTTACTTTTTTCTTTTTAAATTGTTGATTGTACTAAATTATACATGTGCTGCTGGGAACCAGTATCACAGCAAATATGTAACTAATCGAAGGTGAGTCAAAGACATATGGCATATGTGTGCTGAAGTACTATTGGTTAAAGTTGTCAAAGGATTAATACTTTGATACAGCTTTTTCTTTTACACTCCTGAAAACTGAGTCACCATCATTCACCCACTCCCCCTAACTTTATGCTGCTATTTTTATACACATTTTCCAAACACTGGCAGCCTAATTTAATCTAAAATAGACTTACCCTGTTTCTGAATATTGTTATTTGAAACCCCTTTTGCCTTGTGAATAATTGAATACTTCACAGTCACATTTCAAAGGGTGAGGGAGTTATCGAAATTAAAGCCATTCTGTGTCCTAGTATGTAAAATAGGTGTATGACATTCAACACAAATTATGCTATCAGAACATGAGTGTGTCTAATATATGGCTTTTCTGTAGCATCAGTCTGAAGTTAGGCAGTAAGGTATTATATTACTTATAAACCCAGTCCTGTAGCCCTTGCTCATTCTTTGCATGTGTAAAACTCCCATTATTAAATGAAATATGAGTTTTCTCTGTGTAAGCAATGCAGTACCTGGTGCTAGTTATTATCCATATTTATCCAACAATATATTATTATTTGCATCTGTCAAGGTTCCTTCTCCACTTTGAACTCTAGGGTACAGATGTGGGGACCTGCATGAACCTCCCCCCCACCCCCCTGGCACAGCTTACTTTTACCAGCTTAGGTTAAAACTTCCCCAAGGTAAAAACTATTTTACGCTTTGCCCTTGGACTTCCACTGCCACCACCAAACATTTATCTGCGTTTATTGAGAAAACGTTGTTTGGAAACGTCTTTCCCCCCAAAATCCTCCCAACCCTTGCACCCCACTTCCTGGGGAAGGTTTGGTAAAAATCCTCACCAATTTGCATAGGTGACCACAGACCCAAACCCTTGGATCTTAGAACAATGAAAATAACAGTCAGTTTTTGAAAAGAAACATTTTAATAGAAGAAACAGTAAAAAGAATCACCTCTGTAAAATCAGGATGGTGAATACCTTACAGGGCAATTAGATTCAAAACATAGAGAATCCCTCTAGGCAAAACCTTAAGTTACAAAAAGACACACAGACAGGAATATTCATTCTATTCAGCACAACTTAATTTCTCAGCCATTTAAAGAAATCATAATCTAACGCATATCTAACTAGATTACTTACTAAGTTCTAAGACTCCATTCCTGTTCTGTCCCCAGCCAAAGCATCACACAGACCCAGACCCCTTGTTTTTCTCCCTCCTCCCAGCTTTTTAAAGTATCTCGTCTCCTCATTGGTCATTTTGGTCAGGTGCCAGCAAGGTTATCCTAGCTTCTTAACCCTTTACAGGTGAGAGGATTTTTCCTCTGGCCAGGAGGGATTTTAAAGGGGTTTACCCTTCCCTTTATATTTATGACAGCATCAAAACAATTTCGTGTAAATTTTTCATGGGAACTTGTGTTGCAGGAGGTGCTGGACAATTTCAAAACATGCAGAGGCTGGTGTTGGATTAGTATTCAAACATTCAACTGTGTATCCAATAGGACTAGTGCTGGGCAAGTATTACAACACTCTAAATGTGTGTGTGTGTGTGTGTGTGTGTGTGTAAGTAATTGGTTTGAAAATCTCCTGTAAATGGGATATTATGAGTTTCTTTTTTCTCCTTGGGGGGAAATTCCTGTATGGGCGGGGGAACAAGAACAAGAATATTCTTCCCTTACCCCATGTATTAGCACTTCATTTCTGTTTCTGAGTGAACTAGAAAATCTAGAAATGTGGGGAAAATTATCTTAATCATAAAACATGATCAAACTCCTAGGAACTAGTATAAAATAATGAATAATAAAATAATAAATAGTCAATGATAGACACTATCAATGTCAAAGACAGCTATGTGAAGTTTTATCTAGAACTCTGAACCCTCACATAGTTGTAAATGGTTTGGGGTTCAAGATAAATCAAAAACATCAAGCCCACCAAAATTTCTCTGAATACAAACTCTAGCTTCCCCTCAATGTTATGGGATCCCATATGCACCTTTAATGTCTTAAGGGAAGGAGGTAGACTGACCTTCTATTGCCACTTTTAGCTAGGTCTCATCTTTGGGAGACACTGGCTGACTGTATACACTGGTCCCTGCTGCCATATTCTACAAGCAAATGTAAGAGGCTGGAAGGGTCTGGAAAGCCATAAAGGGCAGAAAGAGTTCAGAAGCCTCCTTCTCCTTCAGAAAGCCACTCTGCACTAACCCCCAGGGCTTAAATTGCCCCAGAATATTTGTGTCACAGTTACCTGGGGAAATGTCCTCAAGAAATCTATGCTGCTATGTGCTAACCCTTAAGAGTTGTTACTTTTCCCTGCAGCTTAGAGAAAAGGCAGTAAGGTGAGAGTGACATTTCCCTTTCTTCTTGCTTATGAGAGGTTGTCCAACCATTTGAAGAGATCCTTCCTGGCATTCCATGAACACTCCAGAGATAGGGACCCACCAGCCTTAGGAGTCCAGTCACCAGCTTCTTGTCCATCAAAGATATTAATTGTGAATCTGGGGGGGGGGGAGGAGTGGAATCCATAAGACATTGGGGAGCAGGTATACAGTGTTGGGAGTGGGAAATGTGTTTTTCTTGCAGGTTCAAATTTCTTGCACAAGTTCAATTACTAGTAATTATTTATTTTAAAATATGTTGACCTATTTTTTTTAAACAAAGAAAAGTTTTAAAGTTCAAGTACAGAAAAATATATGGTAGGAATCAATCCTGGCTTGGCAAAGATGTGGACTCAATAACTTAATTGGTCTTCTCTGTCTGTGAAGTTGTTCCAGCCCTGGTCTCCCTACCCAAGGCTGCCAGTCATGCCGCCCATCAAAATAGATTGTTGATTTTTGTCTTTATTTATAACTATTATTATTATTTTTGGTACAGTTAAATATAAAAATAAGGTGTATATGAACATACTGGGGCATGCCTCAACAGAAATGATGACACCTCAGTCAATCAGAACTGACACACAGGATACAAAAGTAATAAAAGCAAACACTAAAATACAGTTAAATAAATTAAATTGGAGTGAGTTATCAAATTATCAGGATAAACTATGCTCTGCATTCAAATACAAGTCAACCTTATATGAGCACGATCAATATTTGAATCATTTTAATGATTCCCAAGAATTTTATCCAAACTATATTTTACTCTACTAGTTCATGTTGTGTTTTATAACTTAACTTTTCAAAAGATGTTTATGTGGATATAAATTTCCACAAGGTTTAAACCAAGAAATACCATCTACTTATGAAGAAACCTGGATCTCTAGAGTAAAAAGTCTATATAATGATTTGACACATTATGGCATATAACTCCCTGCTAGGTTTCTCTAACTTTAGATGTCATGAAGAATGTTCATTGATTTCTGGTTTTCGTCTTGTTTTTCATACGTTGTCAGATTTCATTAATTGGATTGATTGCAGTCAGTCATCTTCATGGTCTAAATCCAGATAAGTTCATGAAACGTAGTAGAGTTATTCTGGACTTATACTTGTATCAATGGTAAAATAACCTAACCCTAGGGGTTCTCACAACATATTTTTGGTGGCCTCAGAGTACAGCCCACCACCCCAGGGTGGAAACCTGAAGCCCGAGCCCCATTGCACCTGGGAAGGTGGGGAATTCACACTGGTTGCTTGCTCCTACAGCAGTGGTTCCCAAACTTGTTCCTCCGCTTGTTCAGGGAAAGCCCCTGGCGGGCCAGACCAGTTTGTTTATCTGCCGTGTCTGCAGGTTCGGCCTATCGCAGTTCCCAGCTCCCACTGGCCATGGTTCACTGCTCCAGGCCAATGGGAGCTGCTGGAAGCGGCGGCCGTTATGTCCCATTGGCCTGGAGCAGCGAACCATGGCTACTGGGAGCCGCATTCGGATGAACCTGTGGACGTGGCAGGTAAACAAATTGGACCAGCCCGCCAGGGGCTTTCCCCGCACAAGAGGTGGAACAAGTTTGGCATTCCGTCTTTTCCCACAGACGAGAGTTCCTAAAGATGCGAGCGTCATGTACCTTTCCCGGCCATCCCACGTTGATGATGGTGAAACGTCCCTTGTGATCCACCAGTGCTTGCAGCACCATTGAAAAGTATCCATTTCGGTTCATGTACTGGCTGCCTTGGTGGTCCGGTCCCAAGATAGGGATATGGGTTCCGTCTATAGCCCCACCACAGTTAGGGAATACCATTGCAGCAAAGCCATCCACTATGATCTGCGCATTTCCCAGAGTCACTACCCTTGATAGCAGCAGCTCAGTGATCGCATTGGCTACTTGCATCACAGCAGCCCCCACAGTAGATTTGCTCACTCCAAATTGATTCCCGTCTGGCGTTGCAAGCTTCCAGAGGGCTATCGCCACTTGCTTGTGAACTGTGAAGGCTGCTCTCATCTTGGTATTCTTGCGCTTCAGGGCAGGGGAAAGCAAGTCACAAAGTTCCATGAAAGTGGCTTTACGCATACAAAAGTCTTGCAGCGTTGGGAATCATCCCAGACCTGCAACACTGTGCGGTCCCACCAGTCTGTGCTTGTTTCCCGGGCCTAGAATCGGCATGAGCCTTCCCCATTGCCACCAGGATGGCCAAATTTCCGGGGCCTGTACTTTGAGAGAAGTCTGTGTCCATGTCCTCATCACTCTCCTCACTGCGCTGCCGTGACCTACTCACCTTCTTTTGCAGGTTCTGGTTCTGCAAATGCTGCTGGATAATGCACGTGGTGTTTAGAGTGGTCACAACTGCCGCAGTGATCTGAGAGGGCTCCATGCTTGCTGTGGTATGGCATGAGAAGGAGAGCAGAGTAGCAGCGGGTGAATGAGGATGCTGACAGCAATATGGCGCATGGAAAAAGGCGCAAAATGATTGTTGGCCATTGTTTTCACAGAGGGAGGAGCAAGCTGATAGTGCTGCTGGCTGGGAAAGCAGCCTGAGGCAGAATGGCCCCCTCAAGGATTGAACTCAGAACCCTGGGTTTAGCAGGCCAGTGCTCAAATCAATGAGCTACTCCTCTGCTAATATTCCAGGCAGGACTGAATCTCCATTAGACAAAACTTAAAGAAGAGAATGACCTGAGTCACTCCCATTTATGTGCAGGCGCCCCTGATAGACTTTACCGAGGTCTGCCAGGAGCACCCATGTCTGCCCAGGTGCCCCGACCGACCTCGCTGAGGCCAGCCAAGAGCACCCAGGAGACAACGAGGACGGCTACTAGTTGTACTGCACTATCTGCTGCCACAAGGCAATGAGCTGTTGCTGTGTAGCAATGCAGTCCCACGTCTGCCAGCACCCAGGAGACGTACGGTGACGGTGAGCTGAGCGGTATGCTTGCTGTGGTATGGCGTCTGCACAGGTAACCCAGGAAAAAAGGCATAAAACGATTGTCTGCTATTGCTTTCATGGAGGGAGGGAGGGCTTGAAGACATGTACCCAGAACCACCCGCAACAATATTTTTGCCCCATCAGGCATTGGGATCTCAACACAGAATTCCAATGGACTGCGGAGACTGTGGGAAATGTGGGATAGCTATCCACAGTGCAACACTCTGGAAGTCGACGCTTGCCTCGGTACTGTGGACGCACTCCGCCGACTTAATAGTTTTAAGTGGGGACACACATAGTCGACTGTATAAAATCACTCTCTAAAAATTTGACTTCTATAAATTCGACCTAATTTCATAGTGTAGACATACCCCTAGAGGATCTCCCAGTCAATTGCAATCTCCAGCGGTGCAGCGGGGCTGCTGCTAAGGCAGGATCCTTGCCTACCCCAGCAGCACACCACTCCCGGAAGCAGCCAGTGTGGCCCTGCGGCCTGGGGGAGAGGGAGGTGTCTCCCTCCACAGCTGCTCCTGCCTGAAAGCTCCGCCCCTACAGATCCCAGTGGCCAGGAATGGGGAGCTGTGGCCAATGGAAGCTGCGGGGGCAGATCTTGCAGAGAGGGGCAGTGCGTGGAGCCACGTGCCCCCCCGATGCTCCCCCAGGGGCCGCAGGGGCATATGTTAGCCCCTTCTGGGAGCAGTGTGAGGCTGGGCTAGGCAGGGAGCCTGCCTTAGCGGCAGCCATGCTTCACCACAAACTGGGAGCCACTGGAGGCAAGTACTCCAGGCCCCAAGCCCCCTCCTGCACCCCGAGCCAGCACCCTGTGCCCCCTCCTGGAGCCAGCACCCCATACTCTCTCCTGCACCCAACCCCACTGACCCCCCCTTCCCAGAGCCAGCACCCTGTATCCCCTCCTGCACCCCAACACTCTGCCCTAGCCCGGAGCCCACTCCTGCATCCAAACTCTTTGCCCTGAGATTGCATCCTTCACCCCCTCCTGCACCCCAACTCCATGCCCCAGTCTCAGCCCAGAGCAGCCTCCCACACTGTAAACCCAACCCCTCTACCCCATCCCCATGAAAGTGACTGAGGGTCGGGGAGAACGAGTGATGGAGAGAGGTGGGTTATTGAGTGAGCGGGACAGGGCTTTGGGGAAGGGGCGGGGTAGATCCTGGGTTGCCCTTAAATTCAAAAAGTGATATTGAGTGTAAAAAGGTTGGAGATCACTGATCTAAGGCATGTAGGAATACATTGGTATGACCAATGTTAATATCCATCCAGAAAGCTAAAGATCCCGATTAACTGCCTCTTACCCTATATTCTTTCAACTGTTCCTGACCCATTCCTTTTCAGTTATTACATTTGGCATTTTTTAGTGTTAGTGAAGTAAGTATTGCAGAGGGCTTTTAGGTAATAGAAAAACCTGTATTTACATTTAGGAGTCAAAGGAAAGTTATATATATATTGTTCTTATGTGCCATCAGTTTTCTCTTATCATTGCTCCCTTGTGCACAATTGCACCATTCTGAGACTACAGCAGAAAAGTGAAATTGAGATCATCTCAGACAGCAATATAATATGAACAAATGTATTAGAACAACAGAAGGAAGTAATTGGAAGTGGAAGAGGAGAATATTGGAAGCTAGGAGATTGACAAGCAACAGGTGATTAGAGGAGAGAAGAGTAGGAAATAGTAAGTAATTAGAAACGGAAGTATGATACTCCTCAGGATTTTGGCAGAATATTTTTTGCTGAAAAATGCCGATTCATCAAACCCAAAACTACTCATGAAGTAGTGATGTCTTTGATGAAATACCTGACTTGATTTTTTTTTTAGGAAAATGTTTCAAGATTGTTTAACTGGAAATTTTCAGTTTTTGCCATCAAAAGAACTTATTTTTTCCACATTTTAATAAATTTATATTGAAAATATCAAAATTAATCTGAAGTACTTTGAATTTTTCAAAATGATACATTTCTGTTGACCCAAACAGATTTTATTATTATTTTAGGCTTGTGAAAATTTGAGATTTTTGACTTTTATCCTGATTTGAGACGAAAAAAACTTTCAATGTGTTGAAAATTCTTGTAGGGATGGAAAAATCTGTTTCTTACCTAGCTGCACAAGTGACTAGGAAAGAAGTGGGTTGCGTTGAACTGAAACAAATGGATACATTAGTATGGATAGAAACCAGGTAGCTTGGGCAAATGTGAAGCAACAAAAGAACAGGAGAAAGGAATCCCCATTATTCATAGGATTATTAGTAGATAGGATCTGGGAGTCAGAGATGAAGAAGTGGCATCCCTCTAGAGGTTTTTGGCATCTTTAGTTCTGTTCACAGATTACCAGTTCCAAAAATAAAATGGCTGGCACATTTGGGATAATAACCCAACATAGATATTTTCCCACCTCTCCCACAGCGAGTGATGTTAGTGATAAAGTGGCTGTCTTCTTTGGATCAAGCATTTTGGCCATCCAAGGGGGAGGTGAAGAAGGAGGTACAGCAGAAGTTCCTTCCGTTTACATGTGCAGTAGGTTCATGGCAGAGATTGTGTGGTACCCCCTCCCCCCCAAAAAAAACAGCTGTTTTAAGTGGGTTATAGAAGGCTAAAAGCACTAGAAATTACACTATACAGTACTGTACCTGGATGGGTAAGACCTGAATCTACTCTGTTCTTCATTTCTATAGTCAGATCAAGGCAGGTGAGCTTGCTAATTTGCCTTTGGATCAGGAATTCTAGCTCTTGTTTGTTTGTTTGTTTGTTTTTGTTCTTTCTCTAGGGATTGTTAGTGCTTTAATTTGCTTTTCTAGTTGGAGTGTTGCATTGTCATTGGTGTGAGATTGTCGAGTTGCATTTCCATTGTGTATTTCATTCTGTAAACCAGAGGTTCACGTTAACTGATACACATCATATGTCATCTTTATACCTCCAGATTTATTCATTCCTCAACCCTCTCATATTTTTTCTTATTATTTAACAGCAATAATCTACATTTGAACAGGGATTTGTTTTACCTATTTATTTAAGGACTTTTTTTCTATTACTGAATCAGGCCTAATAATCAATTCACAGTATGGTTATTATCCATTGATCTCTCTGGTATTTTATGGCCCTCCTCACAATAATATGAGTGTCTCACAATCACTAATTTTATCTTCCTCATGTGTGAAACACAGAAATATTTATCCTCATTTTACACATGGGGAAGTGAGATATAAAATAGATAAGTGACTTGGCCAAGGTCAAACAGGAAATCTGTGACTAAGCTGGGAATTGAACTCAGCTCTTGAGTCCCAGACCAGGACTCTCTCCAGTAGATCATTCTCCCTACTTTATGATTGAGCACTTGAAACTTTTAAACAATGCTGCAATCCCAAATATTTTCTTTCTCCAAACCACCTATCTAATACAGTGATCTGAAATGCTTTGTATAGTCTTTAGGGAAAAGAAGACCTTCTGATGACACAGCTAAGGATTTCTGAAAACCACAGTGCTTATATGATTTTTGTTTCCCATTTCCAAAGTCATGGTATAGCTTTGTTTCCTTTGGAGACAACACATGAATGTGCACACACACACACACCAGTCTAGACAGTGCAGCTCATTTGGAGAGAAATAGATTTTTAAACATGTACCTGTCAGTGCATTGCTGTAAGATAAAGCCCTGGGGATCCCTGGAAGCTTCTCGAGGAAAGGCCTCATTGTTCCAACTAAATCATTTTGTTTACTTCTTCTCAAATCCATTTCTATATTTTGAAGAGACCAGGCTGACAATATGACATAGTACATTAATTTAAACTTCTGTTTACTGGAGAAAATAGCACTGTACTTCTAAAAAGGAGAGGGGAATAAAGCAGTTCTGGATATTTTCTCATTACAAATTCAACTAATTCTAAAATAAGTAAATATTGTCATTGTTTGTTTGTTTTTTTCAGAAACCCAGAAAACTGAGATGTTTTTAAACTTAATAAAACATCTAATAATATGTGAGTATTACAGGTCTGATCCTTTGAGCTACTAAGAGCATTCAACTCCCAATGACTTCATCAGGATTTGAGTAATCTGTACCTTAAGGTTCAAGCCCCCAGTTAGCTGGTGACATATTTTAGTTGAAATGAGAACCTCTACAAAACCTCAGCCCAAAAAGCCAGCCAGACATGAACCAACATCTTTCTTGAGATTCAAAGAAGTTCAGAACTATTTTTTTTTAATATCAGGCTCACACATCTGTACTTCTGGGTACTATCATGATTTGGAACAGGAAGTGCTGGCATTTCCTATAAGAGAGATTCCTCTCACAGTATTTCTGGTCCATCTGGGAAAAAAAAATGTATAAACAGGTGAAATACAACCTGTTCTCATGAGATTTCATCTTGATTTTACAAACCCAAGAAGTTCAGATGTTTGAAATAACCCAGATGACCTAGTGAAACAATCCAAATAATATCTTTCATGGCTTAAGGCATTTCCCAGGAAATATAAGAGTAAAATGGACACTACTATTGACTGTCCATGAAACCGATTTGCCAAACAGATTTTGAAGGTAGAAAATTTAAGGAAAGTAATCAAGGCTGTTGATGCAATGGGTAAGATACTTTGTGGGAGTTGAGAAACACATACATGGGAAGTTTCAGAGTAACAGCCGTGTTAGTCTGTATTCGCAAAAAGAAAAGGAGTACTTGTGGCACCTTAGAGACTAACGAATTTATTTGAGCATGAGCTTTCGTGAGCTACAGCTCACTTCATCAGATACATACCGTGGAAACTGCAGCAGACTTTATATATAATAAAGTCTTTTATAATAAAAATAATACTTTTATATATAAAGTCTGCTGCAGTTTCCACGGTATGTATCTGATGAAGTGAGCTGTAGCTCACGAAAGCTCATGCTCAAATAAATTGGTTAGTCTCTAAGGTGCCACAAGTACTCCTTTTCTTTTTGCGTATACATGGGAAGGTATCTCAGTTTAGGAAACCTGAATAAGGTATTGAAGCTAGGGCATTACCAGATGCTTACATTTGCTGATGTTACAGGTAAATTTTCTAGAACCTGTTTTTTTTTTTTGTCTTCTGGATGCCAGATCTCAATACTGGCAGAAATAACTGGATAAAAAATTAATTGCTAATACTTTTAACACCTCAGAAGGAAGATACAGGTGCACCTGCTGCTCACCGTTTGCATGTTGCTAAGCCCATGAAGTGTTTTAAAAGGATGTGAATGAATAATATAGAGGGGTACAGTGATTGTACCCTCTGTTTGCGTGGTAGATGAGGTATTGTTTCTTGGAGATAATGTGGAAGATCAAGCCAATCCAAGTGGCTAGATACCTAACCAATCCATGCTCTACAGACCTACTAGTAAGGAAGTCAAGTTGAATCAGAGCAAATAGATCATCAGAGCAGATGTCCCACTATTGTCAAGAAAGCTAATGGCATATTGGGCTGCATTAGTAGGAGCATTGCCAGCAGATTGTGGGAAGTGATTATTCCCCTCTATTTGTCACTGGTGAGGACACATCTGAGTATTGTGTCCAGTTTTAGGCCCCCCACTAGAGAAAGGATGTGGACAAATTGGAGTGAGTCCAGACGGAGGGCGATGGAAATGATTAGTGGGGCACATGACTTATGAGGAGAGGCTGAGAACTGGGCTTACTTAGTCTGCAGAAGAGAAGAGTGAGGGGGGATTTGATGGCAGTCTTCAACTACCTGAAGGGGGGTTCCGAAGAGGATAGAGCTAGGCTGGTCTCAGTGGTGACAGATGACAGAACAAGGAGCAATGGCCTCAATTTGCATTGTGGGAGGTCTAGGTTGGATATTAGGAAACATTATTTCACTAGGAGGATGGTGAAGCACTGGAATGGGTTACCTAGGCAGGTGGTGGAATCTCCATCCTTAAAGGTTTTTAAGGCCCAGCTTGACAAAGCCCTGGCTGGGAAGATTTAGTTGGGATTCGTCCTGCTTTGAACAGGGGTTGGACTAGATGACCTCCTGAGGTCTTTTCCAATTCTAATCTTCTATGATTCTATGAAGGGAAGTATTTTGGTCATATTCTTTTTGCTGAACTGACAAAAAATGGCAGCAATCACTGGATAAAAGCAATCAGAGATTCTTGCCAAGGTAGAAGAGCTATCAGGAATAATTAGGGTTATATCAAACCATTGGCACCAGTAATTGATCTCCTAAAGAAAGACTGAGTTTCAGTAAGTGCTGAGTAAAGATTCAGTCTTCACCAAAAGAAACTAACTGACAGTGGAGGGACATTGATGAGCTACGATATAAATGAAGGGGTAATTCTTGAGATTGATACATCTAAGTAAAGCTTTGGGGCTGTCTCCCTACCAGAAGGGAACCCAGTAGTTTATGTACCCAAGTCTTTCAAAATTCACTGAAATAAGCTCTCCATAAATCAAAGAGATGAATGAAATTTTGTTCAGCTCTGAGTATTTCCATTAATATGGGTATATGGGAGAAAAGTAATAGTGAAATCTGACTGAGTCTTTAGAGGCAATAATAAAATCAATAAAACAACATCAAACAAGCAATGCAGACGTTCCATCAAGACTAGAAAACATATTGCACCTGAAAAAATAGAACATTAAACAGAGACCAAGGTAGGATATATCAGTCATTCATACCTGAAGCAGATTATTTCTGGAAGGGCATGACATTATGGAGGCACAAATTCATGTAGTCTGTCCAAATTATCTACGTAGAACAAGAAATTGTCTAAATTAATGATTGTGACTAAATAAGGTCAGCAGCTAGCCACACTATTACAAACCATTATTGTTACTTGGTCAAAAGAAAAGTGATTGCCACAAGTGATAGGGCACAGGAAGTCTGAGGAACTAAAAGTTAATAGATCATCTGATCTTCAAAATGAAAGATTTGTGGGTCCATTGTCTCTGAGATTTGGAAATTACAAAAATTATATATTCCAGACACATGAGTAAAAAAGTGCCAGACACAAGTAAAAAAGTGCAAACGTAGGGCTACACATTTGCTGTTTTGACTTGAGATGAATGCAGAAGCTGAAGAACTGCTATACAACAAGAGAGATGGTCTTGTGCTCAAAGCACTGAAATGGGCCTCAAATGATGTGAATTCAATTGTCAGATTTATCACAGACTTCCTATGTGACTTTGGGAAAATCATTTATTCCTCTGTAACTCTGTCCCCGACCTGTAAAATTGGAATAATACTACTTCCTTTCTTCTGTCTCCTCTCCTACAGATAGAAGTAGTCACAGCTGAGGAATGTTGTTGTCAAAGCTGTTATCTATTCACAAATAGAGACCTCAACAAATCCCTAAACAAATAAGAAGATGGTGACGTTTCATGTGGAAATTATAAAGTCTGCCCAAGCTTCCATATCCCCAAAGGATTCTTTGTCATCATTACACCTGTAAGAAGCCCAGTTAAATATTCCTCAAGAGGAGAGTCCTCTGTACATTTCTCAGCAACACAACTGTATTGATAATGGATCTCTCACATAGACAAGTCGCGTTCCAATGCCTGCCATTTTGTTCAATTATCTGCTTTACATTGTATTTACTTGGTTTTATTTATTTATTTATTTTATTTTATTTTATTTTTTATTTGCTGAATTGATTTATTTTAAGTACTAACAGAAAAAAGTTTAGAAAAAAAATTCATGGGAGAGCATGAATCGCTTCTCTCATTGGTCCATGTCCGCCATAATTAAATTGACGTCAATGTTGTCATTGCACTACTTTGAAACCAGTGAGAGGAAAATCACATCGTATTCTCTCATTGATGTTTTTTTCACTTCTTTCCACTGAAACTTCTGTCTCCTCTATTATTTCTTCTTCACCTACTGGTCACACCTGAAAATAGTGTACTATATTTGTTTTTTACTGTCTCTTCTTATTAACCAATTATCCCTCCCTTCACCATCCACGTCTCCCTTTAACAGGCTTCACTTCAATAAACTGGACCTTCTTTTCTGCTATGTCACCTTTGGTATTTAAATCTAATAAAAATAAATCTCAGACAATCACTGAACCGCCTCTGTACTGCTGCCTTTTAGCGGTAGCTCCTCCACCCACAGCCTGAAATTGCTAATCATTAAAAACATCCCATTTTTTTTAATTCCCCCTCTTCAGCATTTACATAGACTAAAAATTGGATGTAGGAGTTTTTAAACTGAACAACACAATGGCGAACAGACAAAAACTATTACACTGCCAGAAAGAACATACTGAAAGTGGAATTATAGGGGAAAATAAACTACAAAATCGAACAGAACAAAACATGCTGTAAATCCTTTTTACTGAGAAATTGTAGAAGAGCTTGTCACACTATTGTGTGCTCTAGAAGTATACGGTCATAAGGAAAACACTGATGTTCATTTGCCCCCACCGAAGTGATTGTAAGTTGTGCCATTAACAGGAGCAGTGCTGAGCTCTTGAATTTGGTGGCAAACCTAATTAGCAGGCACTGTGATAGTAAATGCCTCTTGTGATAGCTTGATTTTAATCTGACAATAAATTATATTAAATATAGATTAGAATATTGGTAAAAAAACAACTAAATGTAAATACTGTTATTTTTAAAGACAGACTGATCTTGATTCACTCTAACATTTCTGGCCAAGGGACAATTGATATGTAAACCAGAATCTGGTCACCATGGGTGAAATCCTGGCTCCATTGAAGACAATACTCCCATTGACTTCAGCAGGTCCAGGATTTCACCCCTGATTTTAGTCTTACTAAGATGCAGATGAGTTTCAAAGAGGCATTTGAATAAGGAAATGGGGAATACCTCCAAGGCTATACAGGGACATGTTGAAAGATAAAGGGGACAGTAGCCATTGTAAGTGAAATAAATTGTTGCATTTCCTCCCATGCCCAGTATGTCTGATAAAACATTACATTGCTGAAATACTGATACAATCTCAGGCAACATGCCTGATACAATGATTAAGAATTCTGTCACATCTTGATCATTACAAATGGTTACAGACAATAAAAGACTAGAATCCAAATGTGAGACACCTGTAACTATAAACTGCATTCCTGAGTTGCCTGACCAAGAAGGTCATATAGAAAAGTAATTCTGAAAAGCTGGGTGAGAGGTGAAAAGACAAATGTGTCATTTAGACATGTAAGGGTATTTTTATTCACTGCAATTATATCTAAGTGTTACCAATCTAGAAGAGATCTGCAGAGTTTTCTGATCAAATGTGTTATGCATAGTGTTGCAGATATGTCATTTTCCTGCAATATCTTTGGGAAAACCCATTGAATTAAGTTTTTAAGTATCTTTGAAGTCCATTGTATTAAAAGCAAAAGTGATACATAAATTCGGCCTGGATGATCAAAGTACTATGTTGAAAAATGTGGCAGAGAAGGATGAGATTTTGGGACAATATATGTGGAGTGGATTTCTTGGAAAATATCTGGGGGGCGGTGAATGCAAATCTGCCCCTCACCCCACCATTATGCAAAAATCCATCTCTTTAAAGCTACCACCTGAGGACAGGGCAATTTTCTGCTGATTATCTGTTCCCAGGGTCCCAAGATCAAAGGCCCAAATCATATAAAGAAGTGACTCTCAAATTTGTGAGTCTGCTTGTTCTGAGCTAAAAGTTGTTATGAAATTGTTTCCATGGAAAAACCCATTAGTAGGATTTTGAAGGACTGACATCTACCCGAGAGTTGTTGGAGTTGGGGGTGATTGCTGGTAAGTTTCTCATCATGCATGTATGTTCTTTTATTGTTGTAATATTTTATCTGTAATGCTTTCACTGTAAGAATAAATGTACTTACTTTGAAAGAGCTGTATGGTAATTTCTAATTGTGGGCAGTTAGGATGTTTATAGCATCTGGGGCAAAAGCAAAGCAGACCTGCTGAGGAAGTCTGACTTGCTGGGGAACTTACAATGTAGGCAGGGAACTGTGCAGCCTAGTAAAAGACAGGAGGGAGAGAAATGAAGTTCTCTGTGCAAGAGAGGTGACAGCTGAGGAGCCGGGAGCCTAGAGTGGATGCCCTTGCTGGACCACAAAGGGGAAATACAGGCGCAGTTCCCCTGAACAGACACAGTTTCTTTTGGTTTACTATGATCTTTTCTCTGTTTTTAATGCAGTTTGTTTTTTAATTAAATGACTTGAGTCTTATCGCATGTCTACACTACATACCTAAGTCAACCTATGCTAGATCAATTTACAGCTTCCACGGGGCTCTTGGTGGTGGAGATGGGGTCGCCAGGATAGCATTATGCTTCTTATAGAACCAGCAGGTCTTAGGTGCAGCACCGGAGTGACGGTTTGCCTCCCTCGCCTTATGGTTCGCCTGCCTCAGCTCCTTTATCTTCACTCTGCACTCCACCGTGTCCTGATTATAAGCCTTTTTGCACAAGACTCAATAAATCTGCCTGTAGGTATTAAAATTCCTACAGCTCAAGTGCAGCTGTGACTGCACAGCCTCCTCTCCCCATTACTAAGCAGATCCAAAGTAGTCCAAGCCAGAGAGCATTTGCTATGATAAGATGCCATGGTCACCAGGGAAGATGCAATGAGACCTCTCCATGTCAAGCCAACAGGAAGTGGAATTTCAAAAATTCCCAGGGCTTCTAAGGCAGAGGGGCGGATGGTTGTTTACCGGGCTTGAGGTTGTCTGTGGGATGGAGACAGTTAATGGAAATGTTTATGCCCTTTTTTGTGATGAGTTCTTACTGTAACTGAAAGAAATCTGTGCTTCTCTTATACATGAGGATATTAATGAGTGCATTGCCTTGGTAAAGAGAAATTGTACACAGATTAAGATGGATAGTAAGGTGAACTTTGCTCATGTGTACAGAGGTTTATATGTAACATTGCTTATATATATACAGTTCAGCAAGGTATTCAAGTGCCTACTTGACTATAAGCATATGAGTGATCCAGTGTGTCTACTTGTGTGCTTAAAGATAGGTACATGTTCAAGTATTGGGGTTGAAGGACAATCCAGAGAGCAAGCAGGGTCTTGTGGTTAAAGCAATGGATATAGGGATTTTATTCATGACTGTCCTTCACCCTCATGGTGCAATGGTGGACTTGTCACTTAGTCTCTCTCTGCCTCAGTTCTCCATCTATAGAATGGTGATAATATTACTTTTTTCTCACCCTTTCTCTTGTCTATTTGGACTGTAACCTCTTCAGGCAGGAACTGTGTATATGCACAGTGCCTATCTGGGGGTGGGGGAGGTCTAGGAATGATTGTCATGCAGATAATTAATAATATACAAAATGACTTATTTGTTAGGGTAACTTTGTCTTTAGAGTAAAGTTGCAGCCCTCTTATGCCATGGAATTGAATTGTGGAGCAGTAAGGCTGGGGAGAATATGAGTATGTGCCAGCAATAATATATTCTTAGGAGACTGAAATTTAATTGACTAGATGGAGCTATTTGTACGAGACATTTCAAGAGACATTGGCAATGCTTGCAATGACAGAACTGAGGACACGCGATAAAAGATGGAGGAAAATATAGCTAGGGCAAGAGCCCAGGAAAAACAAATTTGCTTTGGGGATTCAATTAGATTTGCAAAGCAAGAGGTGTTGCTAGAAGAGGCTGCAATATGAATGTGTAATGGAAAATTAGAGATGGATCTGTCTTAGTTAATATGATGGAAATATGTCATGTCTCTATTTACTTGACTGTGTTGCTCACCTTAATTTAAAATCCCTATAACCACTCCTCAAAGCTATCTCAATTCATTACACCTTCATTAGTAATATTTGCATTTGTCATGCTCGACCAACAGAAGCCACAGACTAACTAATAGGGCAATATTCTGGATGTATTTAGGAAGAAATTCACACGGGCACAAAAGGGCCTCTTTTAAAAACATTTTCCACATGACTTATTGCCCAGGAGAGGGGTTGTAGGTGGAGCAGAGCTGTCCTCCCACCTTGAATGCTATGGAGGGTGTATGTGTGATGGTTCAGAGCAGGCTGATGTGACAGGACTGGCGAAGAACTGGAATCTCCAGTTACATGGATCTTGTGTTCCTTATGACTCACTGCAAATGGCATGTCTATTTAAGGTACTTATATGGCTTCCATCACTCTGGTATCTGAGCGCCTCACAATCTTTAATATGCTTACCCTCACCACACCCCTGTGAGGAAGGGAAGCACTACTATCTCCACTTTTACAGATGGGGAACTGAACCACATAGAGCTTAAGTGACTTGTCAAAGACCACACAGGAAGTCTCCCAAGTCCTAGGCTAGTGCCCTAACCATTGGCCCATCCTCTCGTCCCCCCCTGGCTCATGCAGGGTCTGCAGTCCATAATCTGGAATGGCTGCAATGAGGCTGTTCTTCAACCCAATGCCTGGCCCTGGATGGTGGGAGTGGATTTTAACCAGCCTAACACACTGTTGTATCAACCAGGCAAGGTACTAACAAGCTTCAACAGGACTTTATTTTCAATGTGGAAAGCTCTTTACCAAGCTGCTGCTGCACCCTCTGTAGCTTTCTCCCAGCCTCTCAACTCCTCCCCCATCCTTCCTGTTTCCTGTCCTTTCAGACTCCCAACAGCCAGTGCTCCCAATTCTAATAATTGCAAGCAACATCTAAACACCACACATGTATCGTACAGGCAAAATAATATCACCAGTTTACACAAGTAATATCTAAATAAATTCTTGTGAAATCCCAAGGATTTTTGGGACAATTCCACAATTGCCTTAATTTTTTGATTTAGCCAGTTCATTTGGAAACTAAAATAAAACTGAGCTGGATGGAGAGAGATTTCCATTCATTTCTGCCATTTGGAAGCTGGCTAATTTCCTCATTTGGGGAAGGTTTGGAGCAAGGTGGTTCTGTTGCTACTGAGAGAATGACCAGGGTTAAGGCTACTGCTTGCAGTGAAAACCACCTTTTGTACTTCCTCTCTGCTGGGAACCTGAAACAGAAGACTGGGAATATGGGTGACAGATTTCCTAGAATAAGGTTCATGCTGGAAAAGCAAACAATTTACTGATGGCAAGAGGTTGATCTGGCCCCAATTCAGCAAAGCAGCCAAACAGTTAAGGGCATGCTTAAGTGCTTTCCTGAGTAAGGGCCTAACTGCATAAGATTTCACCTCAGAGTGAGAATGCTCAAGCTTCTGAAGATATTTAGTTCACATTGGGTATGCTCAATAGCTTAACAAAAGCATAAGCATAATCACTCCCATACTGGTAATTTCCTTAGAGAGGAAGGCTGGTGGCTGTCACCTGAAAGCAAACTGTACTGGAAACAGGATTGATGTATTGTAAGTTCTGAGAAAAATGATCTAAAACACTTGTGATTTAAATAATAAAACACCACACAATTCAGTGAATTATAGAGGGATTCAAATGAAAGGGAATGCCTCTTTTCCAACCACTTGGATAAAGTCTAGTGCAAACTTTATTTATGGACTAAATTGTAGTTTACTGGGAGGTAAGGTGCCAGGTTTTTTTTTGGTTTTTTGTTTTGTTTTGTTTGCTTGTTTTACTAGTTTCCACATGTGACGTTATAGCGGGTGTTTGAACCTTTGTATTTTGTACAGAAGCTCTTTTGAATGTCAGAGTATATGGAAGTCTTTTTTCATTCCTCTGCATATTAAAAAACAAAAAACAAAAAACAACAAACAAAAATCCTTACATCTTTGTAACAATCTTCCTTTTTATTTAAAGCCACATAGCCTGTTTACAAGAACAATTTATACTTTCCAACATACACCTTAATGCAGTAGTATTTGTTATGTTGCAGGGACTTTTACTTTCACAGCCAATGTTTTTAATTGATAATGTAGATAATATAATTTGACAAAGTTTCAGGAATATTTAATTTCATTTTTAGGGCTGTATTTGCTTTTTTAAATTATAAATAAGATATTTGAAATGTCAGTTAAATGACGGCTGTTCTCGAACCTTTCTTAAGTGATCTTTACATGTAAAAAATATTACTAGACCTAGGACATCACAGTGCTCTTGCATATCAAATTTACAGTAGCCACAACAACTTTATATGACTGTGTAAACAATTTATTGCAATTAACAAAAATCGCTATCATACAAACAAAAAAATATTATGTCAAGGCAACCCACAATGGGGAAACAAAGATGGCAAAGCAAAGGATGTAAACTGTTTTAGGACATGGGATATCTTCTTGTGTGTTTGCCGGGCACACCACCATAATGGGGCCTCAACAGTGATGAGTCCTTTGGATGCTAATTCAATACAAATAATAAAAGGAGGCCATAAAATATCACACATGGACTGAGTCAGTGATTCTGAGAGGTAGGGAAATATTATCTGATCATGTAATAAGACTGTATAAACACAAGGGGCACAAGTTAAGTTATTCAGACAAATGTAACTTCCTCATTCTCTGACTTTTGAGCACTTCACTTTGCAGCTTTAAATGTGCTTTCTAAGGCACTTTCTAAAGACCCAAAGCTCATGGATGTTTAGAAGGATGTTGAGTGGGAAAACTGGGCTGTGGAGCAGCATGTTACTTCTGGGGGAATTCTGTGCCAAAAAATTAAAAATTCTGTGCACAATATTTTTAAATTCTGCATAATTCTGAATATTTTATTTGTCAAAATAACACAATATAATTACATCCCACCATCAGCCTCAGCCTAGACCAGTCCACACAAGAGATCCAATTCCTGGACACTACAGTGCTAATAAGTGATAGCCACATAAACACCACCCTATACCGGCAACCTCCAGACCCGCTATACTTACCTACATGACTCCAGCTTTCATTCAGACCCCATAACACGATCCATTGTCTATAGCCAAGCTCTATGATACAACCGCATTTGCTCCAATCCCTCAGACAGAGACAAACTCCTACAAGATCTCTATAAAGCATTCTTAAAACTACAGTACCCACCTGTTGAAGTGAAGAAACAGATTGACAGAGCCAGAAGAGTACCCAGAAGTCACCTACTCCGGGACAGGCCCAACAAAGAAATTAACAGAACACCACTAACCGTCACCTTCAGCCCCCAACTTAAACCTCTCCAGCACATCATCAAAGATCTACAACCTATCCTGAAGGACAATCCCTCACTCTCACAGATCTTGGGAGACAGGCCAGTCCTCTCTTACAGACAGCCCCCCAACCGAAAGCAAATACTCACCAGCAACCTCACACCACACAACAGAAACACTGACCCAGGAACCTATCCTTGCAACAAAGCCTGTTGCCAAATCTGTCCACTTATCTATTCAGGGGACACCATCATAGGACCTAATCACATCAGCCACACCATAAGAGGCTCATTCACCTGCACATCTACTAATGTGATATATGGCATCATGTGTCAGCAATGCCCCTCTGCCATGTACATTGGCCAAACTGGACAATCTCTATGCAAAAGAATAAATGGACACTAATCAGACATCAAGAATTATAACATTCAAAAACCAGTTGGAGAACACTTCAACCTCCCTGGTCACCCAATTTCAGACCTAAAAGTCGCAATTCTCCAACAAAAAAACTTCAAAAACAGACTCCAATTAGAAACTGCAGAATTGGAATTAATTTGCATACTGGACACCATTAAATTAGACTTGAATAAAGACTGGGAGTGGATGGGTCATTGCACAAAGTAAAAACTATTTCCCCATGCTAATTTTTTCCCCTACTGTTACTGACACCTTCTTGTCAACTGTTTGAAATAGGCCATCCTGATTATCACTACAAAAGGGATTTTTTCTCCTGCTGATAATAGCCCACCTTAATTAATCGGTCTCATTACAGTTGGTATGGCAACACCCATTTTTTCTGTTTGTGTATATATATCTTCCCACTGTATTTTCCACTGAGTGCATCTGATGAATGAGCTGTAGCTCAAGAAAGCTTGTGCCCAGATAAATTTGTTAGTCTCTAAGATGCCACAGATACTCCTCTTTTTTTCCCTGATATTCTTGAGTTTCAAAAGGACTGCCCAGACTAATGAGCCTAGTGATGTATGAATTGCTATTTTAACGTAAAAATATATTTTGTTGGTTTATGTAGCAAAAACAACAATTTGAGGGGTCTTTGCTAAACCTTACCACTCTACTCCCTCTCCCAGCAGATTTGACTTTATTGTCAATGGCCCCTGGAGCATTTAGGAGATTTTTGTTTAACTACATCCCTCCATGTACTGTAGCTTTGAAATAGTGTTCAAAAAATTTCCTCAGAACTGTCCTGTATTGAGATAGGAATTGCTTGGTTTTTCTCTTGCTCCTGCTACAGTCTAGCAGCAGTTCTGATGGACAGAGGGGATCCTGTATGAGGGAATTTCCCTGTTTTTAATCCTCTTCAGCACATTACAAATGATAGGAGCAAGGCCTGGTGCTAAAATGAAAATGTCCCCTTAACCGACTCACACTGATCTCTTCAAGCCTGCTTCTGTGCTTCCCATAAGCATCCTCAGTCAATCAAGGGAGGAGATCTGAAGCCATTCTACCTGGGAAAGACCAGGTTCTATGGATATCTATTGACAGTTTGGCCCTGAACCTCAAAGATATTAATCAATGGGAGTTAAGTGTCTAAATACCATAGAGGATCTGGCCCCTTTTCCCTTGACTTCTAATTGCAGATGAAGCTGAGCACTGCTGCAAGAACCAAGGAGCTGTTTAGTCAGAGAAGAAGGAACTACCCAAGACATGGAATGATCTAGACTACTTCTATAACAGACCATGTTTGCCTAAAGAATACAAGGAAGGATAAAAATATTGATGCTTGATCCCTTTCATGTTCTGATCAGTTGTGGCTGATTTTTTTGTTCTTATTGTTTTGTTTTGTTTTGTTTTAAATGAGGGACAGTTTTGTGAGAAATACTTCAGCCATCTTCCGCAAACTCTTGAGACGTGATCCCACATAACCTCTAAGTAACTAATATATCTTTTTTTATATGTAGTGGGATAGCACTTGACTCTCCCTCCTTAATAGCTATGTTTGTTTTATTATTGTAATCTAGCTACTTCAGATATGTCAAGTCAGAAAGTAAGTTTAGAACAATAGTTATTTATTGTAAATTAATTAATATGACAAATTTACTTTGTCTGCACTATTACTTCTCTCTATCCCTTATTTTAAGTCCTTTCTTGACGTAGGTGACATATTGTCAGTGTACTTAGTGAGTATAACTCAACACAATATATTTAGAAAATGAAAAAAAAAATACTGTATCCATAAATCCTGTTTTCTTTGTGGTTTGAAATGAATATCATTTTTAAGATTCAACTAGAAGATTATAAACGATAGCCAGATGCTAGTATCCATCACTATAAATGGAGTTACTTACTCCAGATTTGTCCTGTAATTAGAATCAGACTGGGGTCCTGGGGATTTGATTCCTTTAATAAATCTACTTGACATAAAAGTCCTGTTAGTTATATTAACTGTGATAAATAGTATCACAACAATGAATTAAGTTCTATCATATCATCTGGTACTTTTTATAATATGCGTTCCAAAGCACTGTCAAGTATTAGTCCAGCAGCTAAACAGTTAGATTTCACAATATTACAAAAGTTAATGTTCAATTACAATGATTAATAAAGCATGAGCTTTTAAGTGTTTGCAATAAATGGCATTTCACTACCCAACTATGAACCATCTGGTCACAAAATCAAGACCTTTGTCAGTGTGTAAATTTGGTCATGGAGCCATGTTACACACTAACCTCGCAAATGCTCTTCTTCTTTATGTTGCTACAGTGAAACATAAAATCTCATTGGTATCCTGAATGTGACTGCGCAAAATAAATATTTTGTTGGATTGATTTTCATTGTAAAGAGACATGATTTAAGTCCAAGAAATGGTGTATGTTGGGGGTGGGGGAGGGGAGGGTGTTTCAGTCTGTCTACTGATACATGTTGTCACAGGATACCTGGCCCCTTTAAGGGGAGATGGCCCTGTGAGCAGTTAGCTGCTATCTCTCAGTTGAGGCTTTAGGGGCTGGTGAAGAGCACCTGCCCTTATACAAGCTGACAGAAGCTCCACTGAAGGGAGAAATGTGGAGATTTGCAAGGAGGCTGCTGTGGAAACCCCTGGGCTAGCTCTGCGGGGGGAGGGGAACAGAACAGAGAGGAACTCCAGCGACAACAGTTCTGAGACACAGTACTGTAAAAAAGGCAGAGACTAAGCAAATGCCAGAAAGGATTGAAGGGTCTTTTGAAAGAGAAGGTACGCCCTCAAGAATCAAGGGATGTGACTAGCTTGAGACTGGGGTTGAAGAAGTGTATGTGTGAGGACTTTGATACTCTGGAAGTGATGGACTTTTCTTCTATGATTTAGCTGGAGGGTGAGTTACTGCAGCAAACAAATCATGTAGGAAGATTTGGGAAAACTAGCCTCATTGATGAGAAACTGAGGTAGCTGCTATCCCAGAGCAGTAGTACTGCTCAGTGTGTGTGTGTGTGTGTGTAGATGGAGCTGCTAGCACGTCATATTAAGATTGCCTGACACTTCACTTTGTGTACTCCTATTTTCAGATGCTTACAAGTTTGTAGCCGTTTATCTGGTGGGGCTGAAATTTTCCATTCTGGGTGTCTCTGCCAGTATGTGGGGGAAAAAGTAACATAGCCATTTCTCAGAATGAGGCTAGGGAAAAATACATTTTGTCTGTGATGAATTCCTCACACCTTTTCTTTGACCCGCTCTAGCACCCTGATGCTTTGGAACAAGGACATGAAATTGGGCATAGGGATTGGCCTTTATTGTGCCAGGGATGTGCCTTTTACCATCCTAGTGAAAATCTGCCTGTATTTGGCCAAGTTAGAAACCTTTGCAAAATAGCAGTTTGCACATGCCCAGTAGAGACTTCTTAGAGTTGAGCAGCTAAAAACTCTGAAGAATCCATCCTCCCTGAGCATGTTCCAGCCCCTCACAGCTTCAAATCCTGACCAGACTATGCCTGCACATCCCCACAGAACAACTGATCAGGTTCTAGCCAAGGTGATGGAGGCTCAGAAGGACTTTTCCTGTAACAGCTGTTCGTGTTAGAAATTGTTTGTTATAGATCAGATTCAAATTAATCAGTGTACTTTGATGTCTAAGTAGATGTCATTCATCTTTCAAATACATTGTTTGCAAGGGCACATTATGACTGGCACTGGAACTGACTGCAGAGGGCCTGACACTCCTGTACGCTCTGACCCTTCTGGCGGTACCCAGGTAGTGTAGAGGGGATAAAGAGAAGGGGCAACTTTTAATTCTGATCCTAACTTTTGAGTAGGAGTACTTGTGGCACCTTAGAGACTAACCAATTTATTTGAGCATGAGCTTTCGTGAGCTACAGCTCACTTCATCAGATACATACCGTGGAAACTGCAGCAGACTTTATATATACACAGAGAATATTGAAACAATACCTCCTCCCACCCCACTGTCCTGCTGGTAATAGCTTATCTAAAGTAATCGTCAGGTTAGGCCATTTCCAGCACAAATCCAGGTTTTCTCACCCTCCACCCCCCCACACAAATTCACTCTCCTGCTGGTGATAGCCCATCCAAAGTGACAACTCTTTACACAATGTGCATGATAATGAAGTTAGGCCATTTCCTGCACAAATCCAGGTTCTCTCACTCCCTCACCCCCCTCCAAAAACCTGAGGGAGTGAGAGAACCTGGATTTGTGCAGGAAATGGCCTAACTTCATTATCATGCACATTGTGTAAAGAGTTGTCACTTTGGATGGGCTATCACCAGCAGGAGAGTGAATTTGTGTGGGGGGGTGGAGGGTGAGAAAACCTGGATTTGTGCTGGAAATGGCCTAACCTGACGATTACTTTAGATAAGCTATTACCAGCAGGACAGTGGGGTGGGAGGAGGTATTGTTTCAATATTCTCTGTGTATATATAAAGTCTGCTGCAGTTTCCACGGTATGTATCTGATGAAGTGAGCTGTAGCTCACGAAAGCTCATGCTCAAATAAATTGGTTAGTCTCTAAGGTGCCACAAGTACTCCTTTTCTTTTTGCGAATACAGACTAACACGGCTGTTACTCTGTAACTTTTGAGTGTTTGACTTGGCTACCTTAATAATGTTCTTTAACATGGTTTTGTGTGTGTGTGTAATATCTATAATATTGCAGTTTCAGGAGTATCTGTAGGAATGAGGTAAAGCCACATTCTCTAAAAATATGATGAACTTTAATGCAGCCACAGCCTTCACACAGCAGAGGCCCACCTCCTGTAGACAGTACTGCTTTCCCAAAAGAACACTGTTTCAAGTCTCATTCCCTCAGCTTCTCCCTCAACCCACACCCAACTGCAACAGTTAGTGGGGATGGAAGCCTATTACACTACCTGCAGTGTCTGTCTATGTACATATGCATAGACGGTTACTGTCATAAATATAAAGGGAAGGGTAAACCCCTTTAAAATCCCTCCTGGCCAGAGGAAAAATCCTCTCACCTATAATGGGTTAAGAAGCTAAAGGTAACCTCGCTGGCACCTGACCAAAATGACTAACGAGGAGACAAGATACTTTAAAAAGCTGGGAGGAGGGAGAAAAACAAAGGGTCTGGGTCTGTCTGTATGCTGCTTGTGCCAGGGACAGAACAGGAATGGAGTCTTAGAACTTTTAGTAAGTAATCTAGCTAGGTATGTGTTCGATTATGATTTCTTTAAATGGCTGAGAAAAGAACTGTGCTGAATAGAATGACTATCCCTGTCTGTGTGTCTTTTTTGTAACTTAAGGATCTCCCTAGAGGGATTCTCTATGTTTTGAATCTAATTACCCTGTAAGGTATCTACCATCCTAATTTTACAGAGGTGATTCCTTTACTTTTATTAAAAGTCTTCTTGTAAGAAAACTGAATGCTTTTCCATTGTTCTAAGATCCAAGGGTTTGGGTCTGTGGTTACCTATGCAAATTGGTGAGGATTTTTACCAAACCTTCCCCAGGAAGTGGGGTGAAAGGGTTGGGAGGATTTGGGGGGGAAAGATGTGTCCAAACTACGTTTCCCAGTAAACCCAGTTAAAGTTTGGTAGTGGCAGTGGAAGTCCAGGGCAAAGGGTAAAATATTTTGTACCTTGGGGAAGTTTTAACCTAAGCTGGTAAAAGTAAGCTGAGGAGGTTTTCATGCAGGTCCTCACATCTGTACCCTAGAGTTAAGAGTGGGGAAGGAACCTTGACAGTTACCAACAAACTACTAACATGTTTGTGAGAGGAGATAAAATAATGGGCCTGCCTGCTATACCAGCAAACCAGTTAAAGCTTCAGTGTCATCTTACTTTAAAGCACTGATCCATCTTGCCCTAAAAAACAGTACTTCTGGAAAGGACAAAATTGTATCTGACAAAGCCAACATAACGATAAAATGAAGTCATAACTCGCTTCAATCCAGGTGTTCAAGGTAGTGTTGACTCAATTTCACCTTCTTTACAAGTCAATACTGTAAAAAAAAAAACAAAAAAAAAATAACAGAAAAACAAAAGAAAAAAACAACACTGCCCTCTCTGACCCTGGCAAGGGTTCACGAACATTTTTATGGTGTGCATCATGTCCTGGTACGAGAGAGTGAGTAAAATTTTCATAAGCACCTAAGCAATGTGACTGTCACTTTCAAAAGCACCTTGAAAGTCAATGGAATGGTCACTAAGGCTTCTAAGTCACTTAGCAATTTTTGAGAACTTTATGTATTATCTTGTGTCCCTTCTCTTCCTCATTTATAATCTCATGGGGCACCTCCCCATCCCTTCACAATCATCCTCCCATTTTTGATCAAATAACATACCTGAATCAATCACATTAATTCCTCACATTTTATGGAATTCTTCACATTATAATGGAAAATTAATGTTAGGAAAATCTGATATTTTTATCTGTTTCTGGTTCAATTTAGCATACAGAAACAAGAAGGAAAAGCCAGCACCATGTGATCAGCCATTTCTCCTCCGATAGTGGTTGTCCCTGGTTCACAGTTTTTGAATCACTGATCTGTGGCAATTTTTGTAAGAGATGAGACATTAATCCTAATGTCTTCACCAAAACCCAGTTCCAATAACTACACTGTAACACTCTAAAATTCCACCTGTAGCTTAAATTGCTTATTGAATATCTTCACTCCTATCCTAAATCACAATGTGGTGGTAGTGTGTGTTAAACCAGTGCTCCCCAAACTGTAGGCAGTGCGCTGGGTCCCGGGCCAGCCTCAATGGGGATGGGGAAGGAGCATCACCCAGCACTGCTCTGCTCTGGCCACGGTCCTGGCTGCAGGCCCAGCCTTGGCCCCTGGCTCCCTTGTCAGCTGTGGCTCCACTCCTGGCCCCAGCCATAGTCCCAGTCTTGGTTCCTGGCCTCGCTCCAAACCACGGCTCCTGGGGGAAGGGGGGAGCATAGACAGGTGTGTGTGGGGTGGGGAACACGACCTAAAAAGTTTGGGGACCACTGAGTTAAATTATTCTCTTGCCATTCAGAGGTGAGATCCTGTTGCTTATACAGTCAATGAGGAGTTTGCTGTTAACATGAATGGGCCCAGTTATTTTACACGTAGTTAGAATCAGATCTGACAAAGGGGTAATACATTAGAGGTGCTCAGTATCTTACAGGATCATACCATTAATACAGTTAATAAAACATAATATAACCATCTAAACAGATGAAAGGCTGATGAAATGTAAGATCATTAGTTCAATGGGATAACTTTCCCCCCAACCAACCTTCCCAAAACAGATGCATTCTTCTTTCCTCTTTCTTTTTCATTAGCTCATTAATTGGTGATACAGCAGAGATCACTGTCTCCCAAATAGAACTGAAGAAATTCTCTCCTTTAATATTACAATTTTGTTCTTGAATAATGTTCCATAACAATATATTCCACATTTCCCATATGAAGAAGTATCAAAGAACATTGCAATTAATATGTAAAACTCTCTCCATACATTCATTATTTTTACTCTATATTTGCATTCAATACCGTTGTGCTTAATATTTTTAAAGCAATTCTTTGCTTAATGTGAGAACAGAACACATTGTACCAATATCACTTCTACCCTCCTTGCATTGTAAATTATTCTAACAACAAAATCTATATGTGTGCACAGTTCATAAATCAGAACAAGTGTATTCTTATTATTGAGGCAAACTACCCTTGAAACTAAAGTGAATGCTGAGTCTGAACTATGACTTTCAAAGTTCAGGTTCAGTAGCTGTGAAATGACTGGCTCTCGCTCAGCTATATATAATGCAAGTTTCTGTTTGGATGATATCTCATCTCCTAACCCTCACTTGAAATACCAGTGGGAGCCATGATGGTCCGAACCTGCAGACATGGCAGGTAAGCAAACTGGCCCGGTCCGCCAGGGGCTTTCCCTGAACAAGCGGCATCCCAAGTTTGGGAAACA
The DNA here is from genome assembly GCF_965152235.1 of Eretmochelys imbricata. Lineage (NCBI taxonomy): Eukaryota > Metazoa > Chordata > Testudines > Cheloniidae > Eretmochelys > Eretmochelys imbricata. The sequence continues at coordinate 130,715,125 of NC_135573.1, read as the reverse complement.
CTGGCCTAAAGGGATAAAACAGAGGACTGTAAGATTTAATTCATCCCCATTTTAGTGTTTTTATGTGAAGAGCCTGAACTTCCCACTGTTCTCATATCAAGAGTGTTAATTAACCCTCTTCTATCCTTCCTTTTCCTTTTCTGAGTACACCAGTCTTGTCTTGTTCTCTGTCCTTGGATATATAAATTGGAAATCTCAAGTTAGGAGTAGAGAGTTAATTTTACCTCTATATTTGGAACTAGTTTAGCTGCTGCTGCAATACTGTGTCCATTTTGGGCAGTGGTGGGCAACCTGCGGCCTGCGGGCCTGTCAGGATAATCCGCTGGTGGGCCATGACACAGTTTGTTTACATTGACCATTTGCCATTCCCGGCCATTGGGAGCTGTGGGAAGTGACACAGGCCGCAGGCATGTGCTGGCTGCCGCTTCCCGCAGCTCCCATTGGTCGGGAGTGGTGAACCGCAGCTACTGGGACCTGTGGGCGGCTGTGATTGAGGAAGGTCAATGTAAACAAACTGTCTCGCGGCCTGCCAGCGGATTACCCTGACTGGCTGCAGGTAGCCCACCACTGGTTTTGGGTGTCTACAATTCAAGAAGGATGTTGATAAATTGGAGAGGCTTCAGAGAAAAGCCACAAGAATGATTAAAGGATTGGAAAGTATGCCTTGCAGTGATATAAGGAGTTTAATCTATTTAGCTTAAAAAAGGAAGATTAGGGGTTGATTTGATTAGAGTCTATGTGTACTTGTATGATGAACAAATATTTATCCTTTCTTAAGATCCAGCTCCTTCATGCTTGCCCCTCTTTCCTGCTAGCCTTCTCGATAGCTCCTGTCTCCCAACCCAGAACAATCAGTTTTCTCTGTCCTCCGTCAGAACACCCGTAACTAGTATTTCTCTCCCCCTTTCTCAGCTAGTTTCCCATTTCTCTGTGAGCAGCACAGCAGAAATGTTAACATTTAAATTTTGATAATGTATGTTTTAGAATTAATGTCCTTTGAGATGAACTGGAAAGCTCATAACTCTTTGTGACTATTTTTCTATCTGCAGACTCACTAAGCCATTACTTCTCAGTTCAAGCTTAGATTTCTCCTGTAAACCTGGGTAGAATATTATTTTTTCTAATTAGATTTAGAAGTATATAACATACATAATGGAATGTGCCTTAAAGTTGTGCACAATTCTCTCTCATGTTGTATGGCAGTGCTGCTTGTTTGTATGAAAAGAAAGAAACACATTCAAGAAGAAAAATCAAGGACTTAACTCCTAGTGCACAAATAGTTCCTATTCTCAATTGTTAAAGTAGCTTAGCTCAGTGGTTCTCAATTTTTTTTCCCACCAAGGACCCCTTTGGCATCTGATGAGATTTCCTTGGCCCCTTTATTTTTTTATACTTAAGTTTCATGTTGTTTTTATTCTATTAATTAGGTTACTTTATTTTTAAAAAATGTAATTAAAATAAGACTCAAAGGAACCAAAAGTCAACCATTTGTAATTATTATAAGTTATCGCATCACCCTTATTTTCACTTTAACTAACCTAGTAAAGGGACAGCTACCCACATAACCTATGTCCTAGGGAACACCACTTTGGAAAACACTGCCGTAACTTAAACTGGTTTCAGAATAGCAGCCGTGTTAGTCTGTATCCGCAAAAAGAAAAGGAGTACTTTTGGCATCTTAGAGACTAACAAATTTATTTGAGCATAAGCTTGCCACTATTTGAGCAGTGGAAAATACAGTGCGGAGATTTTATATACACAGAGAACATGAAACAATGGGTGTTACCATACACACTGTAATGAGAGTGATCAGGTAAGGTGAGCTATTACCAACAGGAGAGAAAAAATAACCTTTTGTAGTGACAATCAAGGTGGGCCATTTCCAACCATTGACATGACCGTGTGAGGAACAGTGGGCGGGGGTGGGGGGAGATAAACATGGGGAAATAGTTTTACTTTGTGTAATGACACATCCACTCCCAGTCTTTATTCAAGCCTAATGTAATCGTGTCCAGTTTTCAAATTAATTCCAATTCAGCAGTCTCTCGTTGGAGTCTGTTTTTAAAGTTTTTTTGTTGAAGAATTGCAACTTTTAGGTCTGTAATCGAGTGACCAGAGAGATTGAAGTGTTCTCCGACTGGTTTTTGAATGTTATAATTCCTGACATCTGATTTGTGTCCATTTATTCTTTTACGTAGAGACTGTCCAGTTTGGCCAATGTACATGGCAGAGGGGCATTGCTAGCACATGATGGCATATATCACATTGGTAGATGTGCAGGTGAACGAGCTTCTGATAGTGTGACTGATGTGATTAGGCCCTATGATGGTGTCCCCTGAATAGAGATGTGGACACAGTTGGCAACTGGCTTTGTTGCAAGGATAGGTTCCTGGGTTAGTGCTTTTGTTGTGTGGTGTGAGGTTGCTGGTGAGTATTTGCTTCAGGTTGGGGGGCTGTCTGTAAGGAAGGACTGGCCTGTCTCCCAAGATCTGTGAGAGTGATGGGTCATCCTTCAGGATAGGTTGTAGATCCTTGATGATGCATTGGAGAAGTTTTAGTTGGGGGCTGAAGGTGATGGCTAGTGGCATTCTGTTATTTTCTTTGTTGGGCCTGTCCTGTAGTAGGTAACTTCTGGGTACTCTTCTGGCTCTGTCAATCTGTTTCTTCACTTCAGCAAGTGGGCATTGTAGTTGTAAGAATGCTTGATCGAGATCTTGTTTCTGTCTGAGGGATTGGAGCAAATGTGGTTGTATCATAGAGCTTGGCTGTAGACAATGGATCATGTGGTGTGGTCTGGATGAAAGCTGGAGGCATGTATGTAAGTATAGCAGTCAGTAGGTTTCCCGTATAGGGTGGTGTTTATGTGACCATTGCCTATTAGCACAGAAGTGTCCAGGGAGTGGATCTCTTGTGTGGACTGGTCCAGGCTGAGGTTGATGGTGGGATGGAAATTGTTGAAATCATGGTGGAATTCCTCAAGGCTTCTGTCAAGTTTCCTTCCCCACTCTGAACTCTAGGGTACAGATGTGGGGACCTGCATGAAAACCTCCTAAGCTTACTTTTACCAGCTTAGGTTAAAACTTCCCCAAGGTACAAACTATTTTACCCTTTGCCCTTGGAATTCCACTGCCACCACCAAATGTTTATCTGTGTTTATTTATTAGGAAAGCGTTGTTTGGAAACGTCTTTCCCCCCAAAATCCTCCCAACCCTTGCACCCCACTTCCTGGGGAAGGTTTGGTAAAAATCCTCACCAATTTGCATAGGTGACCACAGACCCAAAACCCTTGGATCCTAAGAACACTGAAAAAGACATTCAGTTTTTACAAAAGAAGAATTTTAATAGGAGAAATAGTAAAAGAAAAAAACCTCTGTAAATTCAGGATGGTAAATACTTTACAGGGTAAATAGATTCAAAACATAGAGACTCCCTCTAGGCAAAACCTTAAGTTACAAAAATACACACAGACAGGAATATCCATTCTATTCAGCACAGCTTAATTTCTCAGCCATTTAAAGAAATCATAATCTAATGCATATCTAGCTAGATTACTTACTAAATTCTAAGACTCCATTCCTGTTCTGTCCCCGGCAAAAGCATCACACAGACAGACTCTTTGTCTCTCCCTCCCTCCAGCTTTTTAAAGTATCTTGTCTCCTCATTGGTCATTTTGGTCAGGTGCCAGCGAGGTTATCCTACCTTCTTAAACCTTTACAGGTGAAAGGATTTTTCCTCTGGCCAGGAGGGATTTTAAAGGTGTTTACCCTTCCCTTTATATTTATGACAGCTTCTTTTCCATGGGTCCAGATGATGAAGATGTAATCAATGTAGTACAAGTAGAGTAGGGGCATTAGGGGACGAGAGCTGAGGAAACGTTGTTCTAAGTCAGCAATAAAAATGTTGGCATACTGTGGGGCCATGTGGGTACCCATAGCAGTGCCACTGATTTGAAGGTATACATTGTCCCCAAATGTGAAATCGTTATGGGTGAGGACAATGTCACAAAGTTCAGCCACCAGGTTTGCCGTGACATTATCGGGGATACTGTTCCTGACAGCTTGTAGTCCATCTTTGTGTGGAATGTTGGTGTACAGGGCTTCTACATTTATAGTGGCCAGCATGGTGTTTTCAGGAAGATCACTGATGGATTGTAGTTTCCTCAGGAAGTCAGTGGTGTCTTAAAGTTAGCTAGGAATGCTGGTAGTATCGGGCCTGAGGAGGGAGTCTACATAGCCAGACAATCCTGCTGTCAGGGTGCCAATGCCCTGAGATGATGGGGCGTCCAGGATTTCATGGATCTTCTGTAGCAGATAGAATGCCCCAGGATTGGGTTCTAGGGGTGTGTCTGTGCGGATTTGTTCTTGTGCTTTTTCAGAGAGTTTCTTGAGCAGATGGTGTAGTTTCTTTTGGTAACCCTCAGTGGGATCAGAGGGTAATGGCTTGTAGAATGTGGTGGTGGAGAGCTGCCGAGCAGCCTCTTGTTCATATTCCGACCTGTTCATGTGGACGACAGCACCTCCTTTGTCAGCCTTTTTGATTCTGATGACAGAGTTTTTTCTAAGGCTGCGGATGGCATTGTGTTCTGCATGGCTGAGTTTATGGGGCAAGTGATGCTGCTTTTCCATAATTTCAGCCCATGCACGTCGGCAGGAGCACTCTATGTAGAAATCCAGTCTGTTGTTTTGAGCATCAGGAGGAGTCCACCCAGAATCCTTCTTTTTGTAGTCTTGGTAGGAAGGTCTCTGTGGGTTAGTATGCTGTTCAGAGGTGTGTTGGAAATATTCCTTGAGTCAGAGACATTGAAAATAGGATTCTAGGTCACCACAGAACTGTATCATGTTCATGGGGGTGGAGGGGCAGAAGAAGAGGCCCCGAGATAGTACAGCTTCTTCTGCTGGGCTAAGAGTATAGCTGGATAGATTAACAATATTGCTGGGTGGGTTGAGGAAACCACTGCTGTGGCCCTTTGTGGCATGTAGTAGTTTAGAAAGTTTAGTGTCCTTTTTCTTTTGTAGAGAAGCAAAGTGTGTATTGTAAATGGCTTGTCTAGTTTATGTAAAGTCCAGCCATGGGGAAGTTTGTGTGGAGGGTTATTTTTTTATGAGAGTATCCAGTTTTGAGAACTCATTCTTAATCTTTCCCTGTTTGCTGTATAGGATGTTGATCATGTGTTTCTGCAGTTTCTTTGAGAGTGTGTGTCACAATCTGTCAGCATAGTCTGTGTGTTGAAAAAGAAATGTTTTGTCATCTGAAAGAACACTTAGCTCTCATTAAGAAACATTTAGCTCTCATTAAGAAACATAGTACAAAAAATGACTTGAAAACCTTGTGTTCATATTCATTAGAGAGGGAAGTGCTTACTGAATCTATTCTCATCCCCATTTTGGTGTAGCATTTATATCAGGAACCTTACTTTTCTTAATCAATGTCTCAAGAGAATGTCTGCAAAACTCAGTCCATTACAAAAAAGTAAAGAGGAAAACATACCAATTCTTCCTGTCACATTCCACAAACCACTACATTGTTCTTTTCAGCAACTTTGAGTTCAAATGTCTGTGCCTGCTTAATGCACTAGTATATTTTTTCCTACGTTGTTTGTTTGTTTACTATTTTAGTCCTACGACGAGATAGGTGGAGGAAAAGCTAAAGGATCTACAATGACAAAGATCCATTAAAAGCTTTCCTAAAAGGTAGCGTTACTTATCAAATTTATGAGCTTTGGTAAAGTGGTTCAATCAGGTTAGAACTCCCTGGGTCTAATTCTCCACTGTGGTGCACCATTTGTAGTCATTTACATATGTGCAAAGTGTTATCTTTCTGACTGGTAGTGTTTTACACCCAATTTGCTGCAAGTGCAAATAAGTACATAAGGTGCAAGACTGAGAATGAAGCTCTCTCTGAGGGGCTGAATGCCACATGGATCTCTCCAGTACCTTGATGGGAGTATGATTTGTGACGTTCGTGTATATAGTGCAGCTAGCACTTGTTGGAGAAATGTTTTTCTGCAGACAAGTACTTTTTTGTCAAAAAAAATAAAAAAATGTTTGGTTTTGGCAACCAAAAACTGCCAAAACTCCAAAAAACTGTTGACTTTCTGACAATCTAAAACTTTCAAGGAAATCAGACACTTTCTCTGTAACTTGACTGAGTTGAAAACTCAAATTTCCATCAAAGTTTTGGAAGAAAACTTTTAACCAGCCCTAGTTGCAGCATACTGCCCAGTGCAGAGCCATCCAGCTCTGCTGGCTGATTAATGCATGAATGGGAGTGGAGCAACAATTCTTCCTACTTCCTACCCCATATTGGCTTTTTTTTTATTATTTTTTTATTTTTGGTGACATATGGAAACTTGTGGCTTACCCCTGTGGATTACTGCAATATATTCCAACCATTGCCCTGCTGTGAGGTGGCTGGGGTACACTGAGCTACACCAATATGTGCTCTGCTATGGCACTTTGTAGCACACCAAGCACATGACTTGGGCACCTGATTCATGTGCTCCAGCTATTGGGTCCTATTAGCTGAAGCAGTAAGTGTATTCCAATATTCATTTCTCCAATCCTCATGCTTCTACCAGGGCCTCAAGACACCCTGACTCCATGATCCACTCCCCTCCAACCATCCTTATATCTGCCAGAAAACATTCTTCTCCTGTCCTGCCATCCTCCAATCACCTGTGTCACCCTCCATCCAGGAGAAAAGGAGCGGATTCACTCCCAGCAGATAAATCACACTGCCCTTTGTTGATTAGACTATGATTGTCTAGTCATCATTCACACTGTAAAACAGCTATTAAAAGCTACTTATAGGGGATTAAAGTAAGTAAATAAATAAAAATATTTCTGATCCTATTGCTTCTTTGTAGTTAGCTTTGTAAGACACCTTAAATGGCATGTTATTCCATATTCAGATATAAGAGCTAATAAATTTATTTTAATAAGCAAGAAATACATGCCCCTTGCGGATTTCTGAATCACTGTCCACCCCTCTATGTTTTAAATTGCACATTATAGAGTCAGTTCTGTGAACACTGCATGAGATTCATATTAAAATATCGGGTGTGAGTAATATATGACTAGGACCCCATGTTTTGACATTGCATCAATTTTCTCCTTTCTTTAGCTATTATAGCATAGCTTATCATGACTCTTGTTTAAATAAGAACTTTGTTCTCATTCAGTGTTTAAAAATAATGCATAATTATTCCTCTTTCTGTTATTGCCCTGTATGATCTGACCTTTAAATGTCAGCTTGCTTCTTCTTGATCATGCATATAATATGGACCTTGACTCACTTATCTGAAGCTAAATTAAACAAAGGTCCTTTCATGATTCAAGCCTTGAGTTAACAAATCATATTGTATCCATTATTTAGCTGCTTTTTACCAAAGGAAAAATAGATATTTTAGCCACTGTAAGTATTTTCTTTTCCTTCTGATCTAGAATAAAAGTGACAGAAACACAGAAAATGCAGCTTGCAGCATAAAGACAAATGTAATACATACTACTATTCAGACACTAATGCCTGAGCAATATCAAATCACATTTCAAAGAATCAAAAGAGAACTTCAGTTACAAAGAGAACTCCAGTCTTAGGGCTATACAGTTCTCAAACTGGTTCATAGTCTTTATCACTTAGTTATATTTAACTATTCTTCAAGCACTAAATATAGCATAAGCCAATATTATATTCTTTCTTCCCTGAATAATAGCTCCAATGCAAAGTATCCCTCACTGTATGTAAAGTTTCATGTAACATTAGTTTTCTTGTTTTACTTAGATTTAATTATACATTTATTATCTATTTTCTTTTTACCTGTATAAGTTTTAAGTTCTCCAATAGGAAATTCTTATCTATTCCCAGAATAGGTCCCATGAAAATGTCCCTATAACAGATTTTTCAAATTGTAATACATTACAGAATGGGAAATATTAGATTATGAAACCCCTTTTGTGAAAAGTAAAATCAGTTTCTTAAATATTTGCAGATTTATGTTTATGTCTACATGTATCTCTGTCAGAATCAAAAGGCTTATAGGAAACTTACTGGCCCTATTCTCCTCTTCCACACACTAGTGCAAAGCAGGAATATCTAACTCTATTGACATCAGATAAGTTACACATATGTAAATGTGATTTGAGAGGTGAACTGTGGTTTTGGAAAATTAAACATGCATTCTAATTTGAGATAATGTTTCTATCAATCTAGATCTTTCTTTAGCTCCAATCACCATAATTAATGAATTTATCTTTGGACCTCCCTTTCACTTAGAAAGCTATTAATGACAGCTGTGTGAATAACTGATTTTTTCCCCCATTTACCAGTAGTTCAAAAAAATATGTATAAAATCATTTTGGGTCAACCCAAACATTTTGAGGGGAATGTTAAGGACATGAAAAATCGGGGTGGGGTGGGGGGGAAAGCCTTTTGTTCAACTTGAAACAAAACATTTCACTTAGATTTCCAACTTCCTTTAACTTAAAAAAAAATGAATAAATGGAAAGGAAGCTTGGGAATGAAGGGCTTGATTCAAAAAGGACTTATGTGTAGAGTGTGAGGATAGGTTTCAGAGTAGCAGCCGTGTTAGTCTGTATTCGCAAAAAGAACAGGAGTACTAGTGGCACCTTAGAGACTAACCAATTTATTTGAGCATAAGGTTTCGTGAGCTACAGCTCACTTCATCGGATGCATTCACAAAACCTTATGCTCAAAATAGTGTGAGGATAAAATCCTTTTTTTCTGGTTGGCTTGCAATTCCAAAAAAATGCAGCTCTAATATTCTTCCCCACCCCAAAAAAAAAAAAAAAAGGTTCATTGGAGGTCAACCTGAAAATGAAAATTTTCAGCAAATCAAAAAGTTTTCAAAAATCTGTTAGATTTCAGGCATTTTGGAAAAAAGCGAAGTGGAAAGGAAGGTTCAGTCCTCCCTTCCCCCAGTGTGGAGAAGGAATTTGAACTTGGGTCTCCTGTAGCTCAATGAATACCCTATAGCCACCAGGTTATACTTATTTTGGCTGTTTCTTTGGCCCAATGATTATGCCTTGTCAATAAGAATGACTATGACTTACCACTAAGAATGACAGTAAATGTTAATTGGGTTGCCCGTGGGACTGACTCTCTAAGATGGTGATTAGGGGACACCCCTCTGGGAGGGGGGAATATCTGGGTGCTAGTTCCTGCTCTAGTGAATATTTAATTATTCAGACAAAATGAAACAGCTTCAACAGGACAGCTTGCAACCCACAGCAGAACAGCCTCTAGCCTGAGAGTCAAGGGATTCACCTGAGAGAACTTGGTTCAAATATTGCTCTGGGGTGCAGGCTTAAACCTGGATCAGGCCACCCTAGGTGAGTGCCCTAGTCACCAGATTAGTGGGTATAAGGAAGGCAGTGGCTTCTCCTCCTCTGTGACTGGCATCTAATTAAAAAAAAAAAACTTTTTGAAATTGACATGAATTTGCAAAATGTTTCAGTTGACCCAAATCTGCCTTTTTTTTTTTTTTTTCTGAGAAAAAAGTTTAGGCAAAAATTTCACCCAGTTTTTTTAGATGTGGGGAATTCATGCATAAAGTCTAAATAACATCCACAAGGTCATACAGGATGTACATAGAATTAAAGTATGCTGAGTCCCAGTTCAATGGCTTAATCATAAGACTATCCTTCTTTCCTACATTTTCCTTGTCTTTCTTCTCTTGTTTTCCTTATTATCTGGGACATTTGCATGACGATGTGCACTTTGATTACTAGACCCGGTCAAAAATATTTTGCTAAAACTATTTTTGCTTGAAAAATGGGTTTTTAAAAAAATAAATGGAAGAAACTAAGTTTTTGAAATATTTGTTCCCCGTGTAACTTTTCAGCATTGATTTAAAAAAAACCCAACATTTTATTGAAAATAGTTGATGTGTTGTTTTTTGTTTACCCAGGTACCCCATTTATTGAAAGCCCAGAATTCAGTAACTTATATGTTTAGATTAATTGTTTTCATTAAAAGCAATTGTGAAAAAATACTTAAAAATGAATTCACTTTTAAGTCTGAAAAATTAAAATGACTATTTTTTGTTTTTTTTTTTTAAATTTCAACCACCTCATTTATGCCCTCATTACTTAACACCATAATTTGTTTCATCACATTTAACTACTCTGGGGACAATCATAATGTCCAAGTGGCTTATGACTTCCATGGATTAATGAACTCTAAAATAGTGAAGAAACTCTCTCTCTCTCTCTCTCTTTCTCATACACACACACTCACACACACACACACATTCTTTGTGGCTTTAGAATTTATTAATCCATGGAAATCATAAACCACTGGGACACAGATACTCAGAGGGCTCACTAGTGGAGAGATGATCTCAGCTAAGTGTTGGAAGAGGGCAGGCCAATATACTTGCTTGAACTTCTATAATTAAAGAACCCATACTTGTCATTTAATTTTCATTATTCAACAGTAATCATTTACAATAGTGACTGCTTCCACCATACATCAAATGAATGCGGGTTGGAGAATAGCTTGTTTTCTGTGGCACACATTGTGCTAACTTTGTTGTTTTCTGTGACAGCCCTTCTGGCCATAAACACTTCTGACATGGCTTAGCTTCTTTCTGCTACTAGCATCAGAAGACATGACAAATGACTCAGAATAAAATGTAAGTCCGTGAGTTGTCAGTGACAACTATTCATTCTATGCACTTTTACCCAGATATACATGCCAGTGGTGCAGTGTACTATTCCCCTCTTCAACAACCCATAACTGAGAATTCACTTTCTCTTTCACACTCTGATAATTCCTAGGAACTGCTCTGAAGCACAGAAACGTTGTTTGAGAAAAGGCACAAACTGTTTTGACTGTTGGCAAATGGTCCTGTAATCTCTCAAATTCTGTTTATTCAGTCATGGAAATGGTTGAACACTAAACGTTAAAATGTGGTCATGGTTCATCAGAAATGACAACTTTTTTTGTGAGAAATGTTAAATAAGTCATATTTTTACTTTTGCAGAAACTTCCCACTAAAAAAAAAAATCTTTTTTAGGGGGAAAAATCATGTTTTTGAAAACTGTTTTGGGTTTGGTTTGGTTTGGTTTTTGGTAAAAAGTCTCTGTTTTCGGTTTGAAAAAATGTGGGGTTTGTGGGATTTCAGTTTCTGGCTTCCCATTTTTGTCAATAAAAATAACATTGTCAAATTATTATTTGTGAAAACTTTCATATTTGATGAAAAGTCATCTGCCTTTAAATTCCTTTTCAACACCAAAAAAACTCAACCAGTTCTAGTGAATCTCCCTTATACTTAGGTCAACTTCTTTTCCAATGTATAATGGATTGAATCTACGATGTGTTTTTTCCTATAAGGATAATATGGCCCATTCTCCATCAATCCCATCCAAGCACACTAGAGGGATTAGAGGAGGAAGAATGCCATCTCCACCTCATACCTCTGAGAATGTTTGCAGTCCATTCCTTCACGTATGTTGGGAATTTGTTTGGAGTCAGTGGTAGGACTGTGTCTAGCTTCTCTTCAGACTCTTCTGATTTACCATTGGAAACTTGACTGGAAGTTAATACTATCATAAAATAACGATGCCTAAGCATTAACTTCTGCTAAGTCTCATTCAAGAGCTAAGCAGACAATGAGAAGGCCAGTGGGCTTAAGGGTGGCTGGGCATCTGTGCAGAGACCATATATATCCAGGAGTGTTTGCCAAGATCAATGCAGATATTAAAGTCTAATGGTTTAGAGTGGGCAAAACTTCTTCTATTCCTGGGAGGTGGTGTCCAACTTCACCCTTCCTTCTTCCAGTTAGAACAATGAAGAGAGATTTCAGGAAGTTTAAACTTGTGGGTTTTCCTACCCTCTGTGTTTTCTTTATGCTATTGGCCCATTGCCATCAAATTACTGATATTGGTAACAATGGGCCAACATTTTCCTCTGTGTAGGAAAAAAAAACATGCTTTGATGTTACATAGATTATATACCAATTAAATGGTGGATTGGAGGAAAATGCTTTCTAAATATTAAGATACTGCTGTATCCTTGTTTTTCCACAATAATTTCTGGGAATTTCTGAACTGCTGTGGATGGAGAAATCTCACTCTAAAAGTCTAATATAAAAAAACATGGGATTTTGATTGTGACTATAAGGTACTGCTTTAATGATCATCTCTGTCATTATTACTAATTTCATCTTTTCTCAGCCAGTGTATAAAGTGAAATTATCTGAACCAATGGCTCAGGGAGTGTGGGTAAAATAACCTACAGTGTTGTAGAAAGCATTCTGGCCTGGCTCTTACTTTGGCATACAGTCAGCTGGAATGATCCTGTAAAATGCTGCCTTTCTGCTCAATTGGCCATACATCCAAGGGAAGTGGCAATCCCGGAATTTTCACACTGAAAGATTTAGCTATGGATTTGCTTTGTTTGAATGGGACAGCAGTAACATAAATGCTAGCCCAGAAAAAAGACACAAGTATTATTTAATGAACCATTGTAAATTATTTTATCCTCAATCCCTGAGCTAACAATTCAGATAATTTTACTCTCACTTACTGAAAAACTGAGAAGTACTTTGGAGACACAATCCAGATTTTTTTAATTCAGATTTCTCAGGTGAAATATCTCTCTAACTACGATCTTGCAGTATTTTAATATTTAGAAAGCATTTTCCTACAATCCTCTCTCGTATCTAGTAACATTAAAGTAACTAATTTTATAATGATGAGCCATATTATCCTTACATGTAAAAACACATTGGAGTAGATTTAATTTACATATCATATATTTATGTATCTATATCTATCTGTGTGTGAGTGTGTGTGTGTGTATACATACACACATATTTATATATTTGGTAAAGAAGAAAGAAGTTGACTGAAAATTGTGATGATTTTGACCCCACACTAAATGTGGTGCATGGCAGATGCTGCAATGCCAATCCGATGGAGAACCTTTGTTTGAGAGTTGGAGGAACTGGTGACTATAGAACCCAGATAGCAAAAGCTGGAGACTGCTCCAACAGTTTCCTTATTCAAAGAGATTGGAGTCATGGGTGGACCTGATCCTAGATTTTGCAGATTTGTCTTTGACCACAAAACATGGAAGCCAAACATAGCCAACTCTTCCATTTGCTGGAGTGCCTCGTGAAACCTGTCAGGGATCTGTTCTAGAAGAACATCAGCAGCAGCATAGTCAAGGTCTGAGAGCAAGAGATCACCAATCTTAATGCATATGGACCTGATGGAATGCTGCATTATGAAATCAATCATCCAACAAAAGAGTACAGGGGCCAAGACACAGCCCTGCCTGATGCCAGATACTGATTTAAAAGGTGCTGACATACAATTTCCCTAGACATACACGGGCAGTGGTTCCATTATGCAGCTCTCTAATCAAGTCCAGCAAAGTGGTAAGGACACCTATGCCCTTTAAGGCCTTCTCTGAAGACACCATCAGTCTATTCCACAATGGTCAGCAACGGAACACCTTGCTGTCCCCCCATCTTCTGAGGAAGTGTGGCGTGCCATCACCCAGACAAAAAGATCAGAAGGCACCAGGCCCAGATGGCATTCCAGCTGAGGTTTTTAAAGCTGGTGGAACACTGCTCCAGCACAAAATTTGCCAACTCCTCGACAAAATCTGGACCTGCGAAGAAATTCCACCTGACTTCAAGAATACCAACATTGTTACAATATTCAAGAAAGGAGACAAATCTTTTTGCTTGAACTACAGAGGTATTGCCCTCCTTTGCATCGCAGGGAAGATCCTTGCCTGGATCCTACTAAACCTCCTTCTCCCCCTTGCCAAGGAACTTCTCCTCGAATCACAGTATGGATTCAGGACATCCTGAGGCACAACAGATTCAGGAGAAGTGCAAAGAGCAACACCAGGAACTGTTCATGGCATTCTTCGACCTAACCAAGGCCTTTGACTCTATCAATCGTGATGCCCTATGGAAGGTGATGTGTAGGTTTGGCTATCCACAGAAATTCATTTCCATCATCAGACTACTTCATGATGGGATGATAGCCACCATTCTGTGCAATGGCTCAGAGACTGAACCATTTACCATTTGCACTGGTGTCAAGCAGGGCTGTGTCATTGCTCCAACACTCTTCTCCATTTAGCTTGCCATGATCCTGATTCTCATTTGTGATCGCCTTCCTGATGGAACTGGGATTGAGTATCATATGGATGACCAACTCCTCAATCTCCAATGTCTCAAAACAAAATCTAAGATCACAAGAACTGGCATCACTGATCTTCAGTATGCAGATAATTGTGTCATTCTCGCACACACACAGGCTGACCTGCAAAGCACCCTACAATTTTTTGCAGATGCCTGTCACAGCCTGAGTTTCTCTCTCTCAACATCGGGAAAACCAAGCTACTCTACCAGCCCTCACTTGCACAAACTACTCTTTGTACTCCAAAAATTACCATCAGCTGAGGACCACTGGAAAATGTGGACCATTTTCGATAGCTTGGCAGCCACCTCTCTGAAACAGCCAGCACTGACACAGAAATTGAATACAGGATCCACTGTGCCTGCACATCCTTTGGAAGACTACTCAAACAAGTCTTAAATTATAGCTATCTGCAAACAGGCACCAGATCTTGGTTTACAAGGCAGTTGTTATTCCCACCCTTCTCTATGGGTCTGACACCTGGGTAACCTACAGACGACATCTCAAGCAGCTGGAATGGTTCCAGCAGCGCTGCCTCAGGAAGATTCTCAGGACCAGCTGGGAAGACCAACGCACTAACATCAGCATTCTCTCTGCACCTAACATCAACAGTATAGAAGTGCAGGTCATGAAACACCAGCTCTGCTGGGCTGGCCACTGTATACGTATGCCTGACCGTTGCCTCCTGAAGCAAGTACTCTTCTCTCAGTTGCCAGGGAAGAAGGGCTCCTGGAGGGCAGTGGAAGAACTTCAAAGACATACTGAAAGTACACCTTAAAAAGGGAGACATCAACCAAAAAAAAAAAAAAACTGAGAGGACTTTGCACGGACAGAACACAGTGGCACACTTTGAGGAGAACAGACATGCTCATGAGACAGAGAAGCGGCAAAGGAGGAAAGAAAGGACACAATAGTCTGTTGTAGGAGCAGCAGTGATCTGTATGCTCTGTATGACTATGCGGTGTATAACCTGTATGCGCAGAAGGTCTGTTACAATCCCACCCCTTTTTGTCTCCTCTCCCTCTTTGAATACCTGTGAAGTGGCTTTCCCGCTCCCCCTACCCCGTCCTGGAATGCTTGTGGGATGAATGGGCTGGTTGAACAGATCAGAAAAGCTCCCAGGTAAACAAGGTGTCTGGGACTCTAATTAGGCAGCGCTCACACACCCAATGCATGGACACTGCATGGGCACTGCCTGAGGTGAAATGTGACCAACCAGACGCGGCCAAGTCATCTCTAGTTGCAGGCCATGACATTCTGATTAGGCAGCGCTCACACACCCAACGCATGGACACTGCATGGACACTGCCTGAGGCAGAGTGTCAACAACCAGACGCGGCCAAGTCATCT
This sequence comes from Eretmochelys imbricata, assembly GCF_965152235.1. NCBI lineage: Eukaryota > Metazoa > Chordata > Testudines > Cheloniidae > Eretmochelys > Eretmochelys imbricata. The sequence continues at coordinate 130,699,595 of NC_135573.1, read as the reverse complement.
CTAGTTGCAGGCCATGAGAAGCAGGTCCTTAAAGGGGAAGGGGCCATGTGCTCAGGAGCAATCACAAACTTGTACCTCCCGTGAAGGCCCTTCGCCCAGACCGCCTGGCCAGTGGTTCACCGCATTGCATTCTATCATGCCTTGGGAATACTTACCTTCATCGCACCATCCATCGCTGCACTGCGGGACACTTACCTTGAAGGATCCTGACATTGCAGGTGCCGTGCCTGTTCTGGGAGCGTGAGTATGCACAAAGCAGCATGTTTATTATACTGATAGCTAAGCTGAAAAGAAAGGGGACTGGGGGGGGGGAGGGTCACACTCAATGCAGAACTTTACAGACTAGAAGTCCACTCAGTCCTACTTCTTGTTCAGCCAATTGCTCAGACAAACAAGTTTGTTTACATTTGCAGGAGATAATGCTGCCTCCTTCTTGTTTACAGTGTCACCTGAAAGTGAGAACAGGCATTTGCATGGCACCGCTGTAGCCGGCGCCACAACATATTTATGTGCCACATGCACTAAAGCTTCATATGTCCCTTCATGCTTCAACCTCCATTTGAGAGCACGTGTCCATGCTGATAACGGGTTCTGCTCGATAACCATCCAACGCAGTGCAGACTGAACCATGTTCATTTTCATCATCTGAGTCAATCATTTGTCACCAGCAGACGGCTGATTTTCATTTTTGGTTGTTCGGGTGGTGTAGTTTCCACATTGCAGTGTTGCTCTTTTGAGACATCTGAAAGCCTGCTCTACACTTCATCCCTCTCAGATTTTGGAAGGCACTTCAGATTCTTAAACCTTGGGTCAAGTGCTATAGCTCTCTTTGGAAATCTTACATTGGTACCTTCTTTGCATTGTGTGAAATCTGCAGTGAAAGTGTTCTTAAAATGAACAACATGTGCTGAGTTATCACCTGAGGCTACTATAACATGAAATATATAGCAGAATGTGGGTAAAATATAGTCGGAGACCTACAGTTCTCCCACAAGGAGTTCAGTCACATATTTAATTAACGCATTATTTTATTTAATAAGCATTATCTGCATGGAAGCATGTCCTCTGGTATGGTGGTGGAAGCATGAAGCAGCATAAGAATGTGTAGCATATCTGGCACATAAATGCCTTGCAATGCTGGCTACAAAAGTCCCATGTGAACACCTGTTCTCACTTTCAGGCGACATTGTAAATAAGAAGAGGGCAGCATTATCTCCCGTAAATGTAAACAAATGTGGTTGTCTTAGTGATTGGCTGAACAAGAAGTAGGATTGAGCAGACTTGTAGTCTGTAAAGTTTTGCATTGTTTTGTTTGAGTGCAGTTATGTAACAAAACATAAAGTACATTTGTAAGTTGCACTTTCACAATAAAGAGATTGCACTACAGTACTTGTATGAGGTGAATTGAAAAATACTGTTTCGTTTATCATTTTTATATATTGTAATAAAATAATAATATAAAGTGATCACTGTATACTTTGTATTTTGTGTTGTAATTGAAATCAATATACATGAAAATGTAGAAAAGCATCCAGAAATAATTAATACATTTCAAATGCTATTCTATTGTTTAATAGTGCAATTAAAACAGATTAATCACAATTAATATTTTGAGTTAGTCCCATAAGTTAACTGCCGTTAATCGACAGCCCTAATAAATAATGCTGGTATGTACTTAATCTCTTACTATTGCCACTTGAACAATGTTACTGCTTTCATAAAAGAATTGAACATCAAGGCATAGTTTACAACACTGGCTACCTAATCTTAGGCTCACAAATCCTTATTTAGGTATATAAATAAGTGGCTTGATTTTCAAAAAAGTCCTGATCATACCCAGGAGCTCCCCCCTAACTTCAGGCTATGTATCTAGGTGCCTATGTAAGGATTTAAAGACCCAAATGTAGGCACTCATTTCTTTGTGTTGGCCTAAATGTCCGGAGAGCTCTAATGAACAACTTTTGAATATGACCTCTCAAAAAATTTCATTAATTTCTCACTCTTCAATGTTCTTTCTACCTCTGTCAATAAACATCAGCCACAGGTCCTGAATTTCCACTGTCACCGCTGAGTGACCGTTATACTGAGTGAACAGGTGCAAAGTGGGTGTAGAAGGCTAACATTTGGATTTGATAACGTCTAACACCAATTCTACAAAGGTGTAAATTACTACATAAGGAGCCTGATGGAATTTTAAAGACAGATACAAATGTGTTATGCACGTGTATGGAAATGAGGCTACCACATACATAGAACACCATCAGAATCTGGGGCAGAACTTTGTTTTGTATGGAAGTTGCAGAATTGTTCCAATGCAAAGTGGAAATAAAGGAAGGAAGTTAATGGCACACTAATAAAAATGATTATGCTAATATACGCTCTAACTTGGATCGGATAAACAAACACTAAAAATATAATTTGCTAGCCAAGTGTCTAACCTAGGTACAGTTTTGGCTGAATAAAAAAAATAAATTAAACAAATTGAAACTGTTTGGACATTGAGATGGATTTGTTTAATAATTTTAGAAATGGTATAAAACATCCAAAATGTAACAAAACAAAATGCAAAACAAATACAAAAATTCATTTCAGGTCAAATGAAATATTAGTTAACCTGGAATGCTTTGTTTGTTTGTTTTTATTTATTTTGAGGAGGCAGAAGGGCAGTTGATGATTTTCAGTGAGGAAAACAAAAAATAAAACAAAAAAAATCAGTTTTAGTTTGGTACAAACCAATATGGGCAGGGAGGTATTTTTTTGATCTGACCAGTCCACCCATCAAAATATCAATGATTTGCTCTTATTTAATCCTTGGGAAAACTGCATCTCTTTCCATTATAAATTGAGGTTAAGTAATTATATTTACAATAATGGTGCAGTGCTTTGTGAGACCTAAATATTTAGAGCCAGGGCCTGTGCTGTTGTAAACAGACATAGCTCCGGTGAAGCACAGGATCTCATCCTTCATGTTTGTAAAGCATTTTACAATCCACAAATAAAAAATGTTAAATAAATGCAAATAATGTTTGTTTCCCATGCAAGAGCTGATGACATTACAATTACTTAAACCACAACAGAGAGTACTTATGTTTCATTGTGGACCATTTATTATTTCATAACAGTTAAGTATGAATATATCCACAGATATATGGAGAGGCCCCTCTGCTTCTTCAGTGCTCTTAACTCGTTTCTTTGATGGAAGATTACACATTATAGTGTTTCAATCAACGGCTGTCTGGAAAGGTTTTATGATTTAGATAATCATTTTCTCAAACACCATTTAGATCTTTATTTTTTTCCATAATTGTATCAGCCAATATGCTATAGAAGATGCACCTAGAAAGTAACTTGTTTGAGTTCACTTTTATAAACAGAAATGACAGAATGTCAATTTTTATTTTCAGGTTGCATGCTGTGCTTCTAAAATAAATAAACAACTGTATGAAATCTAATTTAATTTATTTTGATACCATGTACTAGACCTACAGTCCAGTTGTTTTGTCAATTGCAACAAAAAAACAGCCTATCACATGAGCAGTAAAATGAAGACTACTCATTTTTCTCATGTTCGGTATTGCAGATTTTGCACATAATTTTCCAAGGCTTTCTTTTCAGGTGTTTTATGTTGGTCTTTGTCTCTCTCTTGGTCCTTGCTCTCCAACCCTTTGTGTATTATTACTTTCTTCTTAGGCCCTGAGTATTTTTGCAGGAGATAAGGCCGTTGAGTTGACCACTCATGTCAACATGAACTGTTCTTATACCACCCTCATAATTGAAGTATCTTGGCATATTTGTGTGTGTTTAGGTCAGGGATCGGCAACCTTTGGCACGTGGCCCCTTCAGGGAAATCCACTGGCGGGCTGGGATGGTTTGTTTATCTGCAGCATCTGCAGGTTCAGCAGATCGCAGCTCCCACTGGTCGCAGTTCGCCGTTCCAGGCCAACTGTGGCTGCGGGAAGTGGCGGCCAGCACATCCCTTGGCCCAAGATCTCAGACTGGAGTCCAAACATTTACACAGTGATTTTTTCAGCCCGAGAGCATGAGCTCTGCAAGCCAGAGTCAGCTGACCCATGTCAGCTGCAGGGTTTGTTTGTTTGTTTGTTTTTCCCCTGTGTAGATGTACCTATAGAGCTAGATTTGGATACCCTGTTAAGTACTACCTTACTTCTCAAGTAGTCCTAACTAATCACTGGGGCTATATATGAACTAAGGTTACATCAACTGTGAGTATCCATGGGGAAAGCTTACATAGGAATAGCCATCTTGGTTCAGAACTGTGGTCCATCTAGTCCAGTCTCTTGTTTCCAACAGTTGCAGATGCTTCAGAGAAAGGTGCAAGAAACTATCCCACATCTCTCTGATGAGTATCTGCCCCCATATTAGGTCTCCTCATAATCCCTGATATGTAGAGACTGGTTTAAATTCTGGTGCTTGAGATATACTTCCAAAATATTTCTTACCATTAACTATTATAACTCTGGATATTCTTCTTCTCCATATAAATGCCGAATCCCTTTTTGAATCTTGATAAACTTCTATCCTACACATCCTGTGACAGTGAGATCCACAGTTCAATTACACTTTGCATGAAAAAGTATTTTTCTTTATCAATTTTGAATTTGTCACCTATTAATTTCATTGCACTTCCTTTTGTTCTTTGTTTTATGGGACAGGGAGAATGAGCTCCCAATCTTTTTTCTCTAAACTATTCATTATTTTATATATTATCTTGTCCCCTCTCATTCATCTTGTTTGTGAAGTTTACGATCCCAACTTTTTCAGTCTCTCTTCATACAAGAATTGTGATGATTAAATAGTTAATGTGTCTAAAGCACTATGTTGAATGTATTTTAAAATTCACGAGAATATACTCACTGGAATTTATCTTTCCAGTGGACTTCAACTTCTTTGTGTAATTCTCACCTTATATATTTTTCAAATTTGGCCACTATCCTCAGAGCTCAAAACAAGTACCTGAGTTCCACTTCTCCAGCTGCAGGAAGCTAGTGTGGAATAGGAACCTAAAGATCCTGTTACTATCTACTTTACACATATTCTTCATGCAAAATGAGTCAGTTAATCTAGGGATGCATTATCCCCTGTTCCCCCCCCCCAAAAAAAAAAAAAAAAAAAGCTCAGTAGCTCTGCCCAAAACCTTCAGGCCAGTCCTTTGCAAAGTGATAGGATCTCAGTGGACAGGAGTACTTTACTTTTGATAAAGAGAGATAAAAACATAGGTCTTCAGGCCTGCCCTCTAATAGTAAAGCAGATTTTGCCTGCAGTATAGTCTCCATTTTAGGAAACCCGCAAATGTCAAGAATCACAGGCACATCATTTTTAGGACATGTTCAGTGGGTCATGTCTTAGGTGCAAGAACTCCTTGGGAGAGGGGACATCTGTAGGGTTTTAAGGGGAATTGGAAATCAGGAGTTTTAGGGGGTAAGGTCTGGGAGAAGAGTTGAGAGAAATTCTGGGACTGATGAGAAAGGGTCAATGGGGAAATCAGGGGGTTGGAAAGCAACTGAGGTTGGGGGTAAGGAGGATTCTGATGGTTCCAGAAGGGTGGCCAGGATGGAGCTGCAGAGGAAGGGAGGTGCAAAGTTTGATGGGTGGAAGGGAAAAGTGAGAGGGTCCCCTAAGTGGTTGGATGGAAATTGGGAATGGGTTAGTTGAGAGAAGGAAGGATCTTGCTGGCGGTTTCTGGGGCACCGTGGAACCTGCGAAGGGCCCATAGATCAGTGGGACTTGAATCTCACATCCTCCTTTGTCTTCTTTGTCTCTCACAGGTGCTGACTGAGGAGCTGCCCCTCAGCTCTTCACCCAGTTCCATCATCTCTGTGGTCACTTTGTGCAACCTCAGGTACCAGGACCCTCCTGCCCAACTTCTCTAATCCCAGAGCTGGGAGTCACTGCCCCTACCCTTCCCAGGTGATCTCCCAACTGTGGTTGTTCCCCTCCATGACAGAAGGGATAGGAATGGTCACTCTCTATTGGCTGGCGAGGGGAGGTTATTTCACTCCAGTAACATTACAAGGGTCTTGGGAGGGATCACTGTAGGTTTCAAATAGGAAGGGCCCCAGAGTCCAGTGTTGAGAGCTGGGGAACAGGCTCTATACCAGCTCGGACATGACTGGCTGTGTGACCCTGGCCAGGTCACTCTCCTGCCTCAGTTTCCATTCTCACCAACCTGTGCCTATTACTCTCAGATTAATGCCCATAGTTGTGCCAGTTCTACCCCGCACTTTACGGTATAATTCAGAATCCTCCTTTCTTCTTTCAGCAAACTGAAGCTGGCCCTGGGGCTAGAATCCCACCTCCTGTGGGCTGCCCTGGGTCACGTGCTCAGCATGGGCACAGTGAAGGACAACACCCACATCCAGGAAGATCATTGCTCTGCTCCTCAATACCAGGAGCAGGAATGGCCTCTGGTCCCTGCTCATTTGATTATCTGGAGTTGCTCAGATAGTTGTGGGGTGGGAGGAGATGAACAGGACAGGGGATTAATAAAATGCAGGGGAGACCCTTTCCTCCAGGCAGAATTCTGTTATCCCTGCATGAAGGATCCTTCCCTCTTTTCCACATCCTGGGCTCTGCCTTCTCCCATCCATAGGAAGCTGGTCTGTTCGATGCCCTGCTGCATAACAGGACCCCTGCAGATAACTGCTAAAGGCAAGGGTTGAAGAGCCGGCTATCATCTTGCAATGAACTCTTTGTATCACTGCCTCCAGAGAGATGTCAATGGGAGAGCTGGTATGTGTTTTGGAGTCTCCCCTAGTTTCACAATAGAAACCTCCTAGCCAATTTATGGCACGTGTAGCCCAGGTTCCATGACGCTGACCTATGGCTATCCCTCGCTGCTTTGCAGACTCAGCATAAGGCCTTGGCCACATATTGCCCCAATCTGTGATCTATCTGGACAATTTCAGGACATAATCCAGAGGTCATGGGCACTATCCTGAGAGCAGCAAAAGACCTCTTAAATCAATGAGTCACATATTTTACCTGGACCACCAAGTCTCCATCCCATGGGTATTGGGAAAGGCTCATTAATACAGCCCTGTACCTGCACCTGCCCATGGACCTTGACCTGCCTCCTGTCACAGAACATCTGTTTCTGGTCCTGTCCAGAGACACAGGAGAGAGCCAGGGCCATTTGAAGCAGCTCTATAATGTGGTGCTGTAGTACCTGAGAGTCACAGTCGTGGACCAAGACCCCATAGTGGTAGGGGCTGTACAAACACACAATAAATAGATGGACCCTCCCCCAAAGAGCTTAATTTAAATAGAAAGCTAGAGACAGCATACGGATACAGACAGACTGGAGAGCAAAAGGAAACAATGGTATAATATCATTATGTAAGCAGGGTCTGAATGAATGCTTCCCTGACATATAGTTGGGAGGGGAAGAGACTTTGGGTGTGTTTATGATGAAGTGAGCTGTAGCTCACAAAAGCTCATGCTCAAATAAATTGGTTAGTCTCTAAGGTGCCACAAGTACTCCTTTTCTTTTTGCGAATACAGACTAACACGGCTGTTACTCTGAAATATGTAAAGACAGTTTTCTCCTGCTCTGCTTATGTATTCAGCAGGTAGAGCGGTGTCAAAGTGATGAACATTGGCTTGTATTGGGATACTAATCGCCTTAGTACTGAATGCAGGCATAGTGAAATAGTTACCAATGTTGTAATTATTGCAGGAATACAGGAAAGCAGGACTGTGCTTAACTTCTCCCAAATAAGGGCGGGGGGGGGGTCACCCTTAAGAACCTCATTAAGCCAGGGGCTTGAATGCCAGAGCACTGTGAAAGTAAGAGGGGTGGGGACAGATGTCCCAGCCAGGAGGCTGCAAACTCTCACCAAGGGTCCTCCTTAGACTGGTTTAACCTGTTCCCTCCCACTGTTCAAAAAATAGAACTAAATAGGCTTCATTAGGAGCCTCTTTGTTATTTTAATTGCCCAATCAGGGCTGAAGCCAGCTGTGGTAGGACTGTGTTTCTACCCTGCCTGCTGAAAGCTAAAAATCATTGAGAGCTGAAATCACTTGAGATGGGGCTGTGTTACTGTCCAGCCTGCGAAGAGCTGAAAATTCCTAAGACACTGATGTGCAGGGGTCACAGAAGAGAGAGAGGTGGTAGCAGAAGATGACTTATAATTGGCTGGTGAGCAAGTGGCTGGTGAGGTGTAGAGGCGTAGCCTGTGGCCAGCAGGGCGGCTGGTGGAGATGAGCGGCCAGCAGGGCGGCCAGCGGAGAGGCACAGCGAGAGGCCAGCAGGGTGGTGGGCGGAGAGGGGCCAGCAGAGCGGCAGGCGGCCAGCAGGGCAGCCGGTGGCGAGCGGCCAGCAGGGAAGCTGACAGAGAGGGGCAGCGAGCGAGTGCTCAAGCAGCGGAGCAAGTAAGGAGCCTCTTTACCACACCCCCCCACCCACGGTGGGAGGTGAACTCTGCAGATGCACCTCAGAATTCTGGGTCTGTACTGACCAAGGACAGCAACTGTGAGTGGGGTGCAGAGAAGGGTCGGGCACATGAAAGGGACTTTTAGGTTGCTGGACTTAAGAACCTGAGGGCAAAAGGACACTGCCCAACTTACTTGGGGGTGGGTCTTTTGCTCATGGTTTAAGTTTATGATCCCTGTTTGTGGTGTTTTATCAAATTAATGCTGAGTTACTTCCCTTCTTTTATTAAAATGTTCCTTTTCTATACTAAGACTGTGTGCTTGTGAGAGGGGAAGTATTGCCTCTTGAGGCACTCAGGGTTGGTGAGTAATTTTCCAAGGTTACTGGGTGGGGGTTCGAGCCAGTTTTGTGTTGTATCGACGGACAGGAACCCCTAGATATTGAACCCAGCCCTGGTTGTTGATGGCTCCACCTGGCAGAAGGGTTAGAATTAAATAATATTTTCTGGTTTCAGAGTAGCAGCCATGTTAGTCTGTATTCACAAAGAGAAAAGGAGTACTTGTGACACCTTAGAGACTAACAAATTTATTTGAGCATAAGCATCCGATGAAGTGAGCTGTAGCTCACGAAAGCTTATGCTCAAATAAATTTGTGAGTCTCTAAGGTGCCACAAGTACTCCTTTTCTTTTTGATAATATTTTCTGTTATTTTTAGTGTCTGCAAGTAGCTCAACATCAGTTTCTTTGGTAGTGACATTGCCAAAAGAAACTCTGGGAAGCTATGTTCTTCTGTATTGTATTGTACATCTCGAATGATGGCTATCTGAATAGCTCATCCTACTTTACCTCCCACTGGCTTAAAGTACTATTTCCGATGGTACCTGAAAAGGCATTGGCATTTGACTCTGGATCCAGAGAGCCATGGTCTTCCATAAATACTGTAACTGTTCCTATTTGACTATTCTAGCCATATGAAAGCCAAAAGAAAATTAAGACCCACAGGACTATGGCAATTGCCTGACCACACCATGTGCCAAACATTTTACACTCTCTGATTTGAAGCTTATCCAACAATTGAATTAATTACCAGCTGTGAAATGTTTTTTTCAGTAGAAAACCTATAGCACTTCTCCCATTCTGTCTTTTCCTTGCAGCAATATAGTGTATGGAAGTCAATAACTATTTGATTCATTGTTTAAAATATATTGACAGTGAAGAATATTGAACTGTTGTGAAATATAGCTTCTGTGCAAGATATTTCAAGAAAATATGAACTACATCACACAAATAATTTCCTTTGTCTTTGTTTCTGAAGTAAAAAAAATACACACAAGACATTTGGTACATCCCCTTTAAAAAAATGAAAATTCTTCAGTATCTTTATATTGGCATTTCTATTATGAAGACTAATACCTTTGTATAACTGCACTGGACAGAATTTCTTGGGCATTTATATGGCCCCACTTAGGGTAATAGCCATGCCCTTCTCACTCTTTAATGTATTTATGCTTACAGCACCCTTGGAGGTAGGAAAGCATGTAGCCATAGAGAGGTTACATGACTTGGACAGGGTTACAAAGGAAGCTTATGTCAGAGAGAGGAGGTGAACCTGGAAATTTCCTGTCCCAGACTAACACCCTAACCACTGGGCCAACCTTCCTCTAAAAAACACAATTCTTACATGCTTAAGTGTAAATCAATCAGCCTACTAGTGTATTAACATTTCCTATAACTTGAATGTTAAGCTTGTGTAGCCGACTGGTCAATACAAGCCTTTGATTCTGTCAACATTACTAGTCAGGCTTTGTTTAAATAAAATATGAATATTCCAGCTACAGAATTGATTTTCACAGCACATTATCTGAAGCCACTATTAGCATTGGTCAAATAATTTAACAATAAAGTCACAAATAATTTATGGTAACAGCGGCAAAGAATTATATGAATACAAGACTATTTGCTGAATAATTTAAGCAAAGAATTATGCTCAAAATACTTTTAAAATACTTTTTTTGAAATATAGCCAGTGCTGAGGTCCTTACTCAGAGCCTAATTCTGCAAATGTTTAAATGTGTATAACTTCATACAAGTCAAGTTATACATGATTAAGTATTTGTGGGATTTGAATTAGATGGTGCTCTTTAAGTAGGCAAAACTCCCATTGTGTTAAGTTTGGCTGTTTATGAACCTTGGGATCTGATCCTGCATTTGTAAACTAAATAAATTTGATATGAAAAATACCATTTGAAAGAGAATAAATATGAATCTCTACAATCTCCTTTTTGGATAAACTTTTCTGAACAAAAGTGGATTTGAAATGGCTTGGTTTATATTTAGACTCACTCCCCAGTTAGGCTGCTCGTTCATTGATAGACAAAACTAAATGACTTCTGGGATGTTATGGCATATTTGTGGAAAAAACAATGGTATTGCTTCCAAAGGAAGGAAGTCCTTTAATTTATATAAAAAGTACAGATTCTGCCAAGCCATCAGAGAGACACGTTTGTTCACGTTATTATGTTTCCCACAAAAGTTACTATTACTTACAAAAAACTGCTGATAAAATAAAATATCTCTAATGTTTCTACAGTGAAATCTGTACATAACAAATACCATTTTGAATGAGCATTATTACAGGGTTCTGCTTCCTTTAACATTAAGTAAATAACAAGAAAGCTATTCTTCATACACTTTTAATTGCGAGAGCAAAACTAAACTATGTGAACTAGATATGGAGAAGAATGAATTTATTCTGGGTAATGAAGTATTAATAGAGATTTATCACTCTCTCAGGATCTTGTATAAGTTGTATCATGCAGAGGGTTCTGTGGTGGATTTTAACACATGCACCCAATATTAGTGTGGGGTGGGAATCCAAAGACATTGTGCAATAATTGTGATTTAGAAACTTTAATTCCCTACACTTTCATAGGCTATTGATTGATGAAACTTCTTGTTGGCTTTATTCTGGATTTCTGGAGTGAGTGGGAGCTCTGTAGCATCTATTTTTATTCCTGTATATTTTTAACATGTGCTTAATTTTCATTTGAGAGACTAGCTCTGAGAAGTTCTTTTGCCCCCTCCTTCCACTTCTGCACATAGACACACACACACTCTCTCTTTAAATCACTCACAAACAGGCAGAGCATCATCAGCTATCACAATCTATACCAGGCCTACCACCTAATACGCGACTAATCATTTGTCAACATGTTGCAATGCCCATTCCCTACCATCCTATTGGAGAGTAGAGTTCTATTTATTGTCAAATAAAACACTAGCTAGTGAAATATTTTTGATCCAGTACTCTCACTCTTCTAGCTTGCATTCGCCCAGGTGCACACATCGAGCACATGGATTTGTTTTGCAAATGTTGCATTTTCATCAGTGTCAAGCAATTATTGATGGGGGTGTTCTTAATTCCTGATCAGTTTTAAATGTTTTGATGATTCCAGCATCCATTAGTTACAGTCACAAGGTGCCGCTTACTCGAAGACTTGTTATTTTCACATTTGGATGTGGTTGCGGGCCATAAACAGGAATGCATTTGCTTTTTGCAGGTTCATTTTTCAGTTATAAAAAATCTTAAAGTATACCCACTTGCTCATCAGTTAAGTAGGCTTTTTTACTATGTTGCCACATACGTGGCAGATTTGGTGTTAACACGTTATAGAATGCTCTAGATTTTGAGTCTTTCACAATTAGCAGCTTATATTTTTCTTTGTGCTGACATTCAAATGCTGCAAGAGATCGGTTTTTGCTACCAGCAAGGATTTCTTTCCCTCTGCCACCATGGCTTTCCATGACAGATATCAGAATGATAGCTGTGTTAGTCTGTATCAGCAAAAACAACAAGGAGTCCTTGTGGCACCTTAGAGACTAACAAATTTATCTGGGCATAAGCTTCCGTGGGGTAGAACCCACTTCATCAGATGCATCAAGTGGAAAATACAGTAACAGGTATATTTATACATAGTACATGAAAAGATGGGAGTTGCCTTACCAGGTAGCTGGTCAGTCTAATGAGACAATTCAATTAACAGTAGAATACCAAGGGAGGAAAAATAACTTTTGTATTGGTAATGAGGGTGGCCCATTTCAAACAGTTGACAAGAAGGTGTGAGTAACAGTAGGGGAAAATTAGCATGGTACAATTAGGTTTTGTAATGACTCATCCACTTCCAGTCTTTATTCAGGCCTAATTTGGTGGTGTCCAGTTTGCAAATTAATTCCAGTTCTGCGGTTTCACATTGAGGTCTGTTTTTGAAGTTTTTTTTCTTGAAAAATTGCCACTTTTAAGTCTGTTATTGAGTGTCCAGGGAGGTTGAAGTGTTCATGTATATCATGCGTATCATGACAAATATGTTCCAGTGGAACAATGAAACAGTTAGCCAATACGGGGAGACTCAAGAGCCTAGAAGACAGAATTTTTACAAGCCAAACTTAATCTATGGATTTTAGTCCCACAAGAGATAATGAACTCAGAACTAGGTACATTTAGACCTACATGCAAAACTAATTTATGAGCTTTTTATTTGTTTGCTTCCTTATGTTAGAGAGAAATTGGACCTGTGAGTTTAGAAAGTACTGATGGAAAACTAAGTCAAAAATTACTCAGGCTTATTTATTCTGTGTGCTGGGAAGGAAGAGAGAAAAAGAGTGTGCTAGTTATTTCTTTTCATTACTTGTGAGGAACAGTCATACTATAGTGAAAGAGGCCATTAAGCATCTAGAGTGTTCCTATCTCTCTCTGGATTCAGGATGAAATCTCTTGCTATTTCCCTGAAATTTTCCACCTGTCTCATGTTTACAGATGCCCTTTTTTCTGTCTGTTAAACTCATTACTATGACTGTAAGCTATTATTTCTGTGTGTAAAAATCTTTTAAATATTCAAGGTTTAAATTAAAAGAAGACTTGTGAAGCATATTTCCAAGCCCAGCATTCAAAATTCATGAGTCCGGCCTCAAATATTTGAGATTGGCTTAAAAATCTTGGGATTTTTCTTTTATTGAAAAGATAAATATTGGGGTCATTTTATTTTTCATCTGAGCCTTTAGGATGCACCTGGGTCATGTTTTCAAGCTTTTCTTGGCAACTATTGGAGCTAAAACCCTCCCCCCCCCCCCCCCGCAAATGGAGGCTTTGATTCTCACCTAATAAAAAGAATCCAGGAGATGGCCATTTAAAAAAAAAAATGATGTGAGATTTGCAATAACACTTGGAGAATTGGCAACACTTACAATAGTTACAGTAAATGAAGGACTGGTGAGTTAACCACTCAGAATCAATTGATACTGAAACCTTCTGTTTAGGCACATAAATTTGGATTGAGCAATTAGGCTCAGCCCAGATAACAGGAATAAATCAACACCCTTCTTGCCCACTTATTTTTTCTGTCTCACCTCCTCTCCCCATCCCACAAGAGCATCTTGCCAGCAGATCTTGTGCTTCCCTCTCCCCATCTTGACAGCTATCCAGATCTATAATCGAGGTAGGGCTCAGGGCTTTAGATGCCATATTCTTTGAGACAAGGACTACAATTTGTACAGTGCCCAGGACAATGGGGCTTTGATTCCTGATTACTGTAATACAAATACATAAGGGAACTTGTCGATGTCGTAAAAAAGAACTGTGCAGCCATAAAATTACAGTGCAGGTAAGCAGTGGTGTGTGCTTCCACAATGTGCTTCAAACTCAAGGGACCAACACTAAAGATCAAGAGCCTCCAGTCTCTATGCCTCCTCATAACTTCGTCTGTCCATGACAATCCAACCAGATATTGTAATGAGGGGCACTCTGTAAATATTACTGCTAATAATAAAGCTCGCAGTTTGCACCAATGCTTTTGCCCCTGTTTGTGATGTGAATAGTTGTCTTCTAGGAACTTGGCTAAAAGCAGCAACATTCCACACATTACTTCCCTAATGTGTATCAGTGTTGATGTGGAAGGGCCTTCTCAAGAAATGAGAAAATAGTTCAGTCTCTGTGCCCATTCATTTCTTGCCCTTCTGCTGAGACAGCCAACCGTGGTGATATTTAATGACAATTGTGAAGTTTCTTTTATTTATGTGGACTCCTGTCCACTTGGCACTGAACTGATAACACCAAGAATATCAAGTGCATTTCACATTAGGCAACCAAAGAGACATAAATTGGAGGTAACTTTACTACTATTGATCTGGCTTAGAGTAGGACTTCACAGCCTAGACACCAGAGACTCTTTATCCCATTACCAACCCCTTCAGCCTAGTGTTCTCTTCTCCTCATGTTTCTCTATAAACAGCTAAGATCACATCTAAACCTAGTGCAGCAGTCCTAACACTTTTGTAGCAGTAGTGCTTACATCATTTCATGAGAAAAACTGAAACAATAATATTTTTTCCAGTACCCAACTTTTTTTTTTCTTTCAACCCTAGACAAAAAATAAGCGATCAATACTTTGATGACTGTTAGACTCATACACTTTAAGGTCAGAAGGGACCATCATGATCATCTAGTATGAAATCCTGTACATTGCAGGACACAGAACCTCACCCACTCCTAAAATAGACCCCTAACCTCTGACTGAGTAACTGAAGTCCTCAAATCATGGTTTAAAGACTTCATATTACAGAGAATTCACCATTACACTAGTTTAAACCTGCAAGAGACCCATGCCCCATGCTGCAGAGAAAGGCAAAAACCCACCATAGTCTCTGCCAATCTGATCCAGAGGAAAATTCCTTCCCAATCCCAAACATGGAGATCAGTTAGACCCTGAGCATAAAGGTAAGACCCACCAGGCAGATACCTGGGAAAGACTTCTCTGTAGTAACTCAGAGGCCTCCCCATCTAGTGTCCCATCTCCAGCAGTTAAGGGGGATTTTTGCTCCTGACAGTCACCAATAGGCCACGTGCCATTCCTCGGATCATCCTAGTAGCCCTTCCACTGTTGAACCATGGAAAAGCAATAGAGACATCCAATGAAGTAAGCTGTAGCTCACAAAAGCTTATGCTCAAATAAATTTGTTAGTCTCTAAGGTGCCACAAGTACTCCTTTTATTTTTAATAGAGACTCTGTAACCTGCAATCACACCCTCATGGTCAGCAGTGGAATGAGTACAACTTCTAAAGTCAAAACATAATAATTAGATCAATATATTGGATCTGCATGTTCCGGATCCACCATTTATATCCATGAAAATTGACAAATCAATTTAACATAGGCCTTTTAAGTAATTTGCCGATAATGCAAACACATTTATTAGTGCACCATAGAACAAGTGAGGTCTATTTTTGGATCTCTTACAGCACTGAAGCATTCTGCCAATGCCATCTGTGGTTCATGCACTGGGATTTTAAAACTCCGCTGCACTGATGGGGACAGCTTTCCCTTCTACTGACCATCTGTCACTGGTGCTGGCACCAGAATAGATTATTAATTCTATAGGTTAAAATGTCAGTTGAACTAGCATGCTTGTTTACTAATAGGCTGTTGGGTCATGTGTCTTTTAATGCCACTACAGCTAATTGAGCCAGCTCTTTGTTTGTGACATTCAAAAATGAGTGCCTGAAAAATCTGTGTGCCTGAAAAAGAGAAGGAAAATGTTCCATTAGGGTTCCATTGATTCACCAAGCAGGCACATTCTCAGAAGTCTTGAACAGCTTGTTTGTTCAGTTCAGCAGCAGAGACAACCTGCAGATGATTAGCTCCGCTCGTGCCCATATGTGTCATGACAGTAAATACTGATGATTACAAAAGGGTTCACAGGAGCTATAAGGGTAATTGAGGAAAGGTTAAAAACAAATGTATACAGAACTTTATTAAAACGTGTAAATAGTGAAGGGTGTCAATCATGTCAATATTATCTGTATTACAGATAATGGAGTTATGCAAATACATGTGTAATTCTCTCCAACATTTTACTGCTTATCATATGTGTAATTGAATTCTCTTACAACAGGTTATTTCTTTAAGATAGTAATTAAACGGCAGATTTTCAAAAGTGCTCAGTAAGTACCTATAAATGGGGCTGTTTTTTTTTTTTTTTTCAAAAGAGATTATTTCCTATTTTAGGGCCCTAAATGAATTGGCCAGGTCTTCAAAAGTGCTCCACTCTCACTGACAACAATAGGAGCTGCTGACGCTTGAAGATTTTTGAAAAATCATGAAGTTGACTTAGTTTGCTAAGTATTTCTCAACAGAGCAGATCCACTAAGCAGCTGAGGAAAGAACTGAAAAACTCCTTTCAGACAAACTGCTGTACACAATTCCAGATGGTCTGTTTAGGGAAAGTCCTTCACTGAAGTAGATAGAGGATGCACAGGCAATTTAAAGGCTAAATAACCTTATTACTTGAAAAAGGTAAACAGCTGATCACATTTGTGGTTTGGACTTGACAGCAAAGGAGTAGTCTTGTCACTCCCACGCAGATTGTGGTTTGCGTTTGTTTCAGAACATTGTCCCCAGCCCTTCGAGGCCTTGCAGCATCAAAACAGCTGGCATTCCATCCAGGCTTGTGTCATGTTTATTACAGAAGTGCTTAAGGGCCAACCAAGAAGTGCCTAAGTGCCTAGGGCCCCATTGCACTAGGCATTTCACAGAGACAGAGTAGTAAACACTCCCTCCTCAGAAGATCTTATAATCTATATAGAGAAGACGGACACAATGGGGGAGAAGGGGGAGAACACACAAGCAGTGTGACAACAGCAAATTTCATGTTAGAGCTACAATTATTTAATTTAATTTGATTTGGTGGATTTAGTTAGGAGGGAATCAGCTTGGAACGAGAAGGGAAGAGAAGAGGGGTGGAGCGGGACCAGGCAGGGGAGAACAGACTATGAGGGACAGGTGTCAAGTGAAGCTGAGGTGAAGACAGCATGAGGAGGGATTGGGTGGACTGGAGCAAACAGCCAATCCCAATATTGGCAACTATCATGATTTTATTGTGAGTGATGGGATTTCGGAGGGGTTTGGCGCTCATTTCAGGATGATGTGAGCAGCTCATTCCCCCTCATGAAGTTCAGTCCTGCCAGACGCTGGCAGAGTCTCTCCTCTTCACTCACCATTCTCAAACAGCTAAACAGCTTAGCACAGCTCTTCTCTCACCTTCTCCCTCACCTCCTGTCGGAAACATGGACAGGCATCTCTACCACTCTCTCCTCCCACCCTGCAGGATCCAGTCTGGGAAGGGGCAGAGGGAGTGAAGAGCTTTAGGAAAGGGAAGATGAGAGGGGAAACAGCAGAGGTGAAGCTGAAGAGGGTTGGGGACTGAACTGATGGTGGGGTCTGGAGGACAGTTTAATTGCTGGGCAGGGGATGGGCAGATGGGGAGTAAAAGCTTCTGCAGTGGGGGTCCAAAGTCACCTAACACAGTACATTTGAGATGGTGGGCCACATTAATTGTGTGTGTGTGTGTGTGTGTGTCTGACACACAGGTCATTCAAAAATGGGGGGTAAAAAACAGACCAAAACCACACAATATAATATATTTTTTAAAATCTCTTGAGGAGTCCAACTCATGATTTTTGATCTCCTGTGGCTGGCAATACTGCAATCAGCACAAGGCAGAGCAAGTCAAAAACTTTCAACTGGTTTTACTGGAATGTCCAAAAATGAACAAGGTCCCTGCTTTTACTACTTCCTTTCCTATTGGCTAGAATGTCTGAATGGCTTCTCGCTGCAGTTTTACTCCAAGGCTACATGGCAGAAAAGACTTTTCTTACAGCACTCAGTATGACACTGATAAAACATATTTTCATGCTCTTCTGTAGATTTTGTAACACAAATTAAAATACATAAATCAACTATAACTGTGTGCTTGCTATTTAAAAGTTAAATGGTTTTAATTAAACCTAACTGGTATTCCAATGGGTGTCATCATTCAGTGTGTATGAGCAGCCAAGATCCTTTGGTGGGAGTGCTCCTTTCCCAATGCCTTTTGAAATTATCACTATTTATTGTCAGCTCTTTGCTCTTAACCATGAGCTTGTATGATAGGGATTTTTTTGGTTTTTTTTTTTAACAGTGCCTCCAGTTCCAAGGAGATGTTTTGCCTCTGAAAACAACATCAGAGCACAGTTCAGCTTACATACAATTTTAAGGATTTGGTTAATTAGTCAGGCTATACAGCAAATTCTTGACTATCTTAGTATTCATCCTCTTTGCCGTACCAGCCATATTCTGTTTCAGAACTGGGAGAACAAATGTAAAGCGATGCCATCATATCTGGCTGAGTTTGCAGACAGGCAGCATAAAGCAATATCTCTGAGAGGTCTGTTTCCTCACCTCCCACCCCCTCCCCAGCTCTATTCATCTAATTGGAGTGTTAACTCTAAAGCCTAATTATGATATTTTAAAATGTCACCATTAATTATTTCACCTCTTATAAATTTCATTGCTGGTATGGATGGGAGTGAAGCCAACTATTGGGAGGTGAAAGTTGGTACAGGGAGGAAAATAAAAAGGACAACTGCAGAAAAGATACAAGGACAGAGAACAGGTAGAGAAATAATCTTCATAAGGTACCAGGGACTGGTACAGACTTTCCCATTCTGTGTTTAAACACATTTTATGCAGACTTGATAGATCTGCAGTGAATGGGTTGTCACACATTTGCCTGGGAAGGCTTATGATCAGGTGTGTTGTTTGTTTTTGTGTGTGTGTTAGACATAAACTGAAGGACGTGCTCAAAGCAAAACAGAGTTGCACACACTTCTTTTTATTTGTGAATAATTTATATTGGAGGTTCCTGCAACTTGAATGCCTAAAACTGGAGCTCTTCAGAAAATAGAATTTTCTTCCCACAGTAATTTTCAAAGTTCATTTCCATTCCAAATCAGAACAAAAAATGAAAATTTTGAAACATGTCATGGAACAGAAATTTCAGAAAAGCTTCTAATCAGAAATGTCAAAATGAAATTTAAAAGGTTGATGTTTTCAATCAAAATGAAAATATTTGACATTTTAAGACTTTTTTTTTTCATTTTGCACAGACATTTTGAAAAAGACATTTTCATTTTGGTTCTCCTGATCAGAGAATCTAATAAAATTTTCCATTTTCCAAAGGAAAACTTTTATTTTTACCAAACTACTTTAATTAATTAAGTTTTATGAATGAAAGAAGTGAAAATTGTGCAAAAAATTTCAACTATTTCTACCTAAAATGTTGGCTTTCCTTCTTGCAGTAACGCAGACCCATGTCTTTGCTTGCATTGGATCTTCCTGAACTGTTACTTCTATTTATATGATTGCATTTCTATGGGTCTGCATTAGCAACTAGTTGCTATGTTTTCATGAATGTGGAATTTTGCTAGGCATGCTACTGAAATGGAGTAATATTTTAGGAGCTTTCTTAGTGGTTCCCAAACTTCTGTGAGGTGTTGCTATCCTTTATATCTTTTCTAGTTCAGATCGATTTTCTTGTGGTTTCTGTGCAACACTGGGCTTGATACCTTCAAGTGGATGTGACTGAGATATTTTACTTCAAAACTAAGATATATTGGCTGTTATATGGTTTACAAGCTGTAAAATTCTAATATTCTTTTGGATATATGTGCTCCTATGCTTGGTACATCCTCAGAGTCCCTTGCCACCATTGCTAATATCATATATGTTGTATGTGGGCATGAATTATAAACTGATCTGAAGGAGGCACTACAAAGGGAGGAAGTCAGAAGTCCTATTGGTAACATTTTTGTGATGACAAATCCAATATGATTTTATACTTAGCTGCAACTTTAGATTTCAATACTCTGAAGTATTATAGTCAAGACAGTGGGGAAGATATACCGTAAGTGATGTGACTTTTAGCTTCTCTTATATTAAATAAAATAACATATGTGCACAATATATTTTCTGATATGTTGAATAGATTCTGTATGGCTGACCTGGAATACCAAGGTGGACCAACAGCTTCCTTATTATTATTATTTATTAGTAGTAGTTTGGAAATCATAAGGTATGGTCAGCATGAAAAGAGGATGCAAGTATACCAATAATTAGTTCAAAACCTTTCCACGCCTTTTGCAAAATCTCAGCTCAAGAATTGAAAGTGGTTTATCAAAAGCTGTTTGAGAACTGAGACTGGGATTTTTAACTCATGTGAACATTGCCTCACAATTGCTTCATGGTCATGTTCTGAACTCTTTTCAAGGTTTGGCAAGGAGACATTCAGCCTAATGTTGCTATCTCAGGAGTGGAACTCACTGCAGCTAGAGATGAGGCATTCTTGGTGAAATGGGGCTCTGCTGAAGAACTCTGCTGCAGAAGATCAGAATGAATTCATGCCTTTAACTTCTTTAGAGCACAGTGCAAAACTCCATCTGTTTGCACTCATCTTTCCTCAAGAGAGGCAGTGACACTCTGGCTTGTGAACCTTCCTCTATCACCCCCAACCCTCACCCCTTCAGATTACTTCTATCTGAGATAGAAAGGGAGAAACAAATGGTTGGGAAGATCTACAGCTTTCTAGTGCCCCCCAAGGATGAAGCATAGTTTTACTGTGTTAAAGCTTAAAATTCCTGTATTTGGCTCCAAGA
Source organism: Eretmochelys imbricata (assembly GCF_965152235.1). Taxonomy (NCBI): domain Eukaryota; kingdom Metazoa; phylum Chordata; order Testudines; family Cheloniidae; genus Eretmochelys; species Eretmochelys imbricata. Next base: position 130,678,684 of record NC_135573.1, on the reverse strand, counting down.
TATGATGGTTGAAATAGTATATGTCCTTAGACAGGAACTTTTATATTTCTATAACATTCCTGGTTTTACCATAAAGTGCCTAGAATGGCTCCGGGTGTATAAAAGTGAGTTCTTTTCACTAGACTTTTTTATAAAACCAGAATATTTTCCTTTGACTTTAATGCATCTCTCTTTTTGCCTCCCGGTTTTCAGGGCTTTACTGTATTAGGAGATGTGCAGAAAGTTTTAAAGTTCTGTTCACCAGTATCCTAGATCAATCTCCTCTCTGGTGTTCTGTCTTCATGACTATTGAGAGAATATTTCCTATTTATGGTTATGCTATTGTCCCCTGGACTCATACCCTTATATTTGTCCACAATGAATTACATAATCTTTACCCATATCTATATATCTTACTGACATTTATTGCCCTTATTTGCACCAATAGGTCCCCAGTTTTCTATGGTTTGGAAATGTCACCACTTGACTGCATATATCCTTTCTCCAGAACACTGAGTCTCAGTTTAGTGATTCAGCCAATTTATACAAAGAATGTTCTTGTCAATAAAGGGCAGAACCTGGTATCATTTTCTTTTGCTTCACAACAAAACAATGTTATCGAATGCGGTGCCTTTATGCATTGGTCCTCAGTGTTGTGTAATTACCACATTGGTTTGAGGGAGAGGTTAATATACCCTGGAGGCTATACACATAACCTTTAGTATGTGTGAACTTTAATAATTGGTTATACATTAAAATTCCATTGCTATTAGCCCTATGGACAGTAGCTGGAATAAAATAATCAAGAAGCACTTGATTCTCCATGGCCTCTGTGTAATTATTTACACCTGTGCAAAATGAGTGTAATAGGTCTGTAAAATGCTACCCATTTGCTCAGTTAATGTTTCACACCCACTTTGCACAAGTACAAAGGAAGTGGAAAATCAGGTCTAATATATGTATGATTCACTAAGAGGCAGATAGAAGTTATATTGTTGCAGCCCACTGCACAGATTATATGAATCATTTAAAGTGTGGCTGTCTGCCTCTGTGACACCCCATTGCTACTTAAATATCATCTGAAAATGTTGCCTATATCTTCTACTGCCTATATCTGCCTATATTTTCTACTTTATCCTTTGCTGTAGTTTATCAAATAACTCTGTAACTAGTAATTAAGAATGATACATTTTGACAGAGAGATGCTACCGGTTTATAAAAGATATTTTGTATTGCATTTCATAGGATTAATTGTATTGGAAAGAATGGAAATTGAAGAAGAATACACATTTCACTACTATTTTTCAGGAATTATAAACACTTAATTGTTGAAGCTTATTCTTTCTGGAGAGGAAAATATTTTGAGATTACCTACAGAGCCATCTGCTTTATAATAAGTGTTGGAGGAAATGCAAGTCCAGCTTTTGTGCTCTAGATAGTGCAGAAATCACTGAACACAACGGAATGTCATTAGCGCTGAATAATCCACTTGCTTTCAAATGATGTATATGCCTGCAATATCTCTAACACCTTGTAACCTTTGTTCAGACTGACTACTTTACTCTGCACTGACACAAGTGCTTTATGTATGCAACACTAATCACTTGATACTCTAAACACTGCATAATAATTAAGGCCTTGATCCTGCAATGGGACATCTGTGCCCAGAGATCTCTATTGGGGATCCAATTGCAGGATCGGGGAATTAGATGTTACATTGCTTTATGGCCAAATCCTGACACCCCTTAGTTTTGCCATTGTCTTCAATGGGAGAGGGAACAGGGCTTTAATTGTTATGGGCAGTTTTTCTCAAAGAGGTTTGGGCTTATATTTGAAACTCTAGATTCCCAGGAGATGAAAAACTGACAGTTTATCCCTAATGATTTGTTTTCTATTGTCCCATAAATGCTTGTAGAATATTTCAAGTGAACTACACGTTGAAAGTTCATCAGCCTAATAGTACTTTTTCCTACTTCTCTAGTAGCCTTTGAAGAGTAGCAGCAGTTAACGCAGAAGCATCCATCTCAACATATTCTGCATATTCTTGTTAGATTGCAGCAAATTATGCACTCCCCAGTTTTGACAACACACTGTGCAGAGGGCATCTGTGCGCCTCATGTACCATGTTGGCTTGAACATCACATGATATAAAGTTATATATTATTTATTCTGTGGCATTCAGATTGTAGAAGTAGGTTGTGTAATGTATGCTTCTTATTCAAACCAAGTAACATATCCAACTGTGTACCAAAATGGAGCTTTAGTTCTCACACGACATTCAGAGACCAGCCTGCTGTCAGTCTTAATAATATAAGCAATCATAGTTCCTTGTGGGAAATGGTTCAAAACAAACATCTCCCACAAAACTGGCTCAAGCAGTGCACATTGCAGTGTATATGTGAATACAGTAAAATCAAAGACTCATCTGGTTGGGAATCTGCTCTAATCCTACTGCTTGCATTGACCTTGTGAGATTAGTGGTGGTGGTGTTTTTCTCATGTTCAGGGACTGCTCCTGAAAAATTTAAAGTTCTAAAAAACTTTAGCTGGTTCCCTTATGGATTTCTTGGAAGTTGAAGCTCCCACCTCTCTCACCAGACATTTTGTGTGAAAGTAAAACCCAATCCAGCAAAACACTTAAGCATGTGAGTAACTTCTGCCTTATGAGTAGCTTTCCAGTAGGTGCTTTCCTGGATTGGGGACAATGTAGGGATGTTTGAAACTAATGAAAAGATTTCTGTGATATTTCTTTGCATGAACACTTTCATCAATGCATTTTGCACGGATTTCACATTCTCTGACATGTTGAAGAACCAAAAATATTTTGCAGATCAGTTTGCAAAATCCACTTCTAGATTGAATGTTCTTATATCAACTTTAATATTAGAGATTTTGGTTGACAGACAGAGGGCCCACATTTCAGTCCAAAATTATACTTTCAAATTTTGAAAACCCAAGGAACGAGGTGGTACCTCTCCTTTTCCAGAGGCACATGGTCTAGTGAACAAGAGGAGAAATTCAGACAAGTAGCTACTGATATAAATAATAGATTATACTTTCCATAGCAGTTTAGTGACATTCCTCATGTCAGTGTTATATCATTGAGAAGAAGTGGTCCCATAATTTCAAATGCTAAAATGAATAGTGAAAATATAAAAAGATGAAAACACTAAGAATCCAGTGATCCCTTACAAGAGTTATTCTGGAGTAAGAAAGTGGAAACTCCATAAATTGAAACTTGTAAAGTTTTCACTCTTCAGATTAATTGTTTGCCACATCAGAGAAGAGAATACAGTTCAGCTGGGCAAGGATAATAGGAGCCTCTTGACTGGTGCATTAAGCCTCATGATATTAAAAATAGTACTTTAGAGGTAGACTATTCAATCATATCAGATTTTCTGGCTCATCCTATGAGATAGTTCTTTGTTGTTGTTTTTTTCTAAGGGACTGTGGATAGCTCAGTGGTTTGAGCATTGGCCTGCTAAACCCAGGGTTGTGAGTTCAATCCTTGAGGGGGCCATTTAGGGATCTGGGGCAAAAACTGGGGATTGGCCCTGCTTTGAGCAGGGGGTTGGACTAGATGACCTCCTGAGGTCCCTTCCAACCCTGATATTCTATGATTCAATAACTATCAGTAATAACAAATCATGCAAGCTATTAATCTAATTTCTCACAGTTCTTCACATCAATTATTTTGATTTACATGATCTCTCATAACTACAGAGATATCTTAATAACTAGACAACAAAAGAAATGATAAAGTTCAATGATATTTTAAATGAAATGCTCTACCAATAAATTATCACTAAGCCCATACAGTAATACAGTATTTCATTTCAATATGAGCACTTGAGTATTCACTTTCAAAAAAACACCTCCATGTTCCGTAAAAAAACTGCATTAAGAGAATATCAAAGCTGTAAACTCTAAACTCAGCCTTAATTCTGTCCCTTCATGTGACTGTATTTCAAACACTACTGTTTAGTTAAATGATTACACACTGTTTCTCAAACTGAACATCATCTTGAGTTTTATCCAGTCTTGTTGGCTTTTGGACTATGGTGTGCAAGTGTCTTCCAGTTGAGGCTATACCTTAGTCTGACCATAATAAAAGTGTTATGGAGAAAATATTCCATGTTGAATCCAATTGTAACATCTTTGACAATAGGCAGTGAGTAAAGTTTTGGACTTAAAAGGATGAATCTTGTTATTTTGCTCATATGTTCATGTAGCTGGGTAGTCACCCCGCTCCAGTCAGAAAGGCATTAAAACCAGCTCTGGGAAAGGGCTGCCCGAGGAGCCAATCAGGGGATATAACATGTGGCAGCCAATCCAGGCCCAGGAGGGCTGGTATAAAAAGGGCTGTGAGCTAGGAGGCAGGCAGTCTAACTACAGCCTTGGGATGGGAAGGACTGGGCTGCCTGGGAGCACAGGGTACCTTCAATAAAGCAGTGCTGAGGAAGGGGCAGGCTGAGCTGGGGAACTCAGGCCTGGTGACTTCCCAGGCTGAGGCCTGACAGGAAGGCCGAAGGAGGTACTGGGGCTGCAGGGAAAGGCAGCAGGTCCAACCCCCTAGCCCAGGGATTGGCAACCTTTGGCATGTGGCCTGTCAGGGTAAGCCTCCTGGTGGGCCGGGCCAGTTTGTTTACCTGCCGCATCCGCAGGTTCGGCCGATCGCAGGTCCCACTGGCCATGGTTTGCCACTCCAGGCCAATGGGGGCTGCGAGAAGCAGTGCAGGCCAAGGAATGTGCTGGCTGCTGCTTCCCGCAGCCCACATTGGCCTGGAGCGGCGAACCGTGGCCAGTGGGAGCCGCGATCAGTTGAACCTGCAGACGCAGCAGGTAAACAGACTGGCCCGGCCCGCCAGGGGGCTTACCCTGCCAAAGGTTGCCAATCCCTGCCCTAGCCAATGATGAGTGGCCATTGCAGACTGCAGTTTGCCCCTGATAAAGGGGCTAGATGAGGACTGGCAGTGGGTGACTGAGGCGAGGTGGGCTCAGGAGAGTGGGGTTCTCTGGATGAGGGGCAGTACCCCAATGTAAGGGGCACCATGGTCTGGGAGGGATGTGGGGCCTATATGTGGTGGAGATAAAGGGACTGCAGGGGGTAGGTAACAAAGGGTGAGACACCAGCCCATAGAGGGCGCTTCAGGGCTGAGAGCTAATTCCCGGATAACCAGCAGGAGGTCCTGTGCTGGTGACTCAGCAATCTGCTACAGTTCAGTTATAAATTGTTATATTTAGTTTGATACTGGGTCAAATCCAGACATGAATCACATTCTTATCTAACACCACTTTCTACAAGCCATTACCCTATGATCCCACTGAGAGTTACCAAAAGCAACTACAGAATATGCTCAAGAAACTTCCTGAAAAAGCACAAGATCAAATCCGCACAGACACACCCCTGGAACCCCGACCTGGGATATTCTATCTACTACCCAAGATCCATAAACCTGGAACTCCTGGGCGCCCCATCATTTCAGGCATTGGCACCCTGACAGCAGGATTGTCTGGCTATGTAGACTCCCTCCTCAGGCCCTACGCTACCAGCACTCCCAGCTACCTTCGAGACACCACTGACTTCCTGAGGAAACTTCAATCCATCGGTGATCTTCCTGATAACACCATCCTGGCCACTATGGATGTAGAAGCCATCTACACCAACATTCCACACAAAGATGGACTACAAGCCGTCAGGAACACTATCCCCGATAATGTCACGGCTAACCTGGTGGCTGAACTTTGTGACTTTGTCCTTACCCATAACTATTTCACATTTGGGGACAATGTATACCTTCAAATCAGTGGCACTGCTATGGATACCCGCATGGCCCCACAGTATGCCAACATTTTTATGGCTGATTTAGAACAAGGCTTCCTCAGGTCTCGTCCCCTAACACCCCTACTCTACTTGCGCTACATTGATGACATCTTCATCATCTGGACCCATGGAAAAGAAGCCCTTGAGGAATTCCACCATGATTTCAACAATTTCCATCCCACCATCAACCTCAGCCTGGTCCAGTCCACACAAGAGATCCACTTCCTGGACACTACAGTGCTAATAAACAATGGTCACATAAACACCACCCTATACCGGAAACCTACTGACCGCTATTCCTACCTGCATGCCTCCAGCTTTCACCCTGACCACACCACACGATCCATCGTCTACAGCCAAGCTCTGCGATACAACCGCATTTGCTCCAACCCCTCAGACAGAGACAAACACCTACAAGATCTCTGTCAAGCTTTCTTACAACTACAATACCCACCTGCGGAAGTAAAGAAACAGATTGATAGAGCCAGAAGAGTTCCCAGAAGTTACCTACTACAGGACAGGCCTAACAAAGAAAATAACAGAACGCCACTAGCCGTCACCTTCAGCCCCCAACTAAAACCCCTCCAACGCATTATTAAGGATCTACAACCTATCCTAAAGGATGACCCAACACTCTCACAAATCTTGGGAGACAGGCCAGTCCTTGCCTACAGACAGCCCCGCAACCTGAAGCAAATACTCACCAACAACCACATACCACACAACAGAACCACTAACCCAGGAACTTATCCTTGCAACAAAGCCCGTTGCCAATTGTGCCCACATATCTATTCAGGGGACACCATCACAGGGCCTAATAACATCAGCCACACTATCAGAGGCTCGTTCACCTGCACATCCACCAATGTGATTTATGCCATCATGTGCCAGCAATGCCCCTCTGCCATGTACATTGGTCAAACTGGACAGTCTCTACGTAAAAGAATAAATGGACACAAATCAGATGTCAAGAATTATAACATTCATAAACCAGTCGGAGAACACTTCAATCTCTCTGGTCACGCAATCACAGACATGAAGGTCGCTATCTTAAAACAAAAAAAACTTCAAATCCAGACTCCAGCGAGAAACTGCTGAATTGGAATTCATTTGCAAATTGGATACTATTAATTTAGGCTTAAATAGAGACTGGGAGTGGCTAAGTCATTATGCAAGGTAGCCTATTTCCTCTTGTTTTTTCCTACCCCCCCCCCCAGATGCTCTGGTTTAACTTGGATTTAAACTTGGAGAGTGGTCAGTTTGGACGAGCTATTACCAGCAGGAGAGTGAGTCTGTGTGTATGGGGGTTGGTTTTTTGGAGGGGGGTGAGAGAGTGAGAGAACCTGGATTTGTGCAGGAAATGGCCTAACTTCATTATCATACACATTGTGTAGAGAGTTGTCACTTTGGATGGGCTATCACCAGCAGGAGAGTGAATTTGTGTGGGGGGGTGGAGGGTGAGAAAACCTGGATTTGTGCTGGAAATGGCCTAACCTGAGGATTACTTTAGATAAGCTATTACCAGCAGGACAGTGGGGTGGGAGGAGGTATTGTTTCATATTCTCTGTGTATATATAAAGTCTGCTGCAGTTTCCATGGTATACATCTGATGAAGTGAGCTGTAGCTCACGAAAGCTCATGCTCAAATAAATTGGTTAGTCTCTAAGGTGCCACAAGTACTCCTATTCTTATCTATGTAACACATCTGATAGTAGGGAGATTCAATTTTGTGTTTCTTTTTTAATGGTAGTATTTTCATATGGTATTGTACTGCTTATGGAACAGCATTATGTTATGGACAACATTCTGGACCCAATGCTGTGCACAGAAATGCATGCACAACTAACTAACTAACACTCTCTCTTCTTATTTATCAGGACATATCACCGTGCTTTTATTCTGAAATACATTTTTTTAAAAAAAAATAGTTGCATGTTTAGCTGAGTCCCTGAACTGATATAACCTTGGGATAGATGACACAATTGGGCCCCTGGGCCTGATTGCCCGATCACACCAATATAAATTGGGGATCTCCCTGCTGAAGTCAGTAGAGTTATGCCAGTGTGAGGGGAAAAAGTCATGAAGTCTAAGGCTTCTTCTTGGCTGTATTATGTTGGTTTTACAACAAAGTAGTTCCACTGAAGTCTATGCAGTTCCATCAGCTGGTGTAACATAATGGCGAATCAGGCCCTGAAGAATGTAAAAGTTATTGTATTAATTTTGGTGGTTTATTTTTATATACACATTTCTTCTGTGGACATGGTGATTATTGGATTATTGCTGGCTAAAGGGTAATTAATGAGTTAAATCAATTTGAGCTAGCTTTGAATTGCAGGAAACCTAAACTAACTGAGTGTAGACAAAAAGAAAAGGAGTCCTTGTGGCATCTTAGAGACTAACCAATTTATTTGAGCATGAGCTTTCGTGAGCTACAGCTCACTTCATCAGATGCATACCGTGGAAACTTTCACGGTATGCATCTGATGAAGTGAGCTGTAGCTCACGAAAGCTCATGCTCAAATAAATTGGTTAGTCTCTAAGGTGCCACAAGTACTCCTTTCCTTTTCTTTTTGCGAATACAGACTAACACGGCTGTTACTCTGAAACCTGAGTGTAGACAGACATACTCAGATGCACAATGGAGGTGATAATTCCTTTGAAGACTATCTCCATGAACGTGGAATAGGGGTTTAGCTAGTCTCACAAAAGGGTAGATAGTCAGGAAATTCTCCAGCTTGAAACCCCAGGAGCTTTTAGGCAGACATTTTTAAACAAAAAGCTTGTAAGCAGTTAAAAAATTGGATCTCCTAGAAGAGAGGGTCAGAGGATCTGCAGAGAAATGGATGTAACATAGACCTCAATGCTGGAGCACCGGCGTAAGTGCAGGCGTACATAAATTTGCAAGGGATGGCCATACTTAGATAAGACTCTATGTGTATAGATTTCTGTTATTCTTAACCTTTTCACTCTGCTTGTGAAGTTCCTATAGATAAATAAACCATGCTCTTTTGAATCAGTTTTTTTTTTTTCTCATTACGTTTAGCAGCTGGTCACAGCTCCCAGAGAGGATTCTGCAGCAGGACCCAATCTTGTTTGACCTGCTGGAGGTAATATGGTACCTGGACAGTGGGTAATGTAGCCTGATGAGACAGTCTAAAGGTGTGGTTGAACACTGAGGGGTGCCAATCTGAGAAGAGTGCAAGTGTAGGTCTGTCACTTGGAAAGGGTCCCCACAGGAGAGACTGAGAGAGTGTCAATAGTACAGTGCACCCCTGAGCCACAGTACAGGCTCCAGGCATTTAGACAAGGAGATACTGGATCTCCTGGGCCTGTGGGGAGAAAAGGCTGCACAAGCACAGCTACAGACCAGCCATAGAAATGTGGATATCTGTGAAAAGATTCCATGGGGGATGCAGGCCAAGGGGTCTGAAAGGGATCAGCAGCAGTGCTATGACAGCAAAGGAACTGCAGCAGATGTACCACAAGACCAGGGGAACCAACAATTATTCTGGTGCAGAGCTTCAGACTCACTGCTTTTACAGCAATCTGCATGCCATGTTTGGTGAGACCCACCAGTATGCCGCAGATCTCCACAGGTATCTCAGAGGAACCTGAGACCGAGATTCTTGCCATGAACAGATAGGAAGTAGAAGAGTTGTGGGGAGAGATGGCAGGGATGGTCCATCTATGCCACAAGACAGGACTGGTTTGGGGCTCCATCACAGTCTAGCCAAGCCCACCAGCTGAGAATAGATGAACTTAATGAAGGGGAAGGAATCCTATGTATGTGTATGTGTGCATTTTCCCTTACAATATATAAAGGTAAAGATGGTGTCTAGCCCAACTTTAAGTTAACAAGACACAAGTATAATTTTTTTACTGGTTTACTTATATGGGAAGAGAAGACTTCCTGGAAGTCATTGTGCCTGAAGGTGGCCTGTGGCACTCTGGGATACTTAGCCATAGTGCACCACACTTTGCATCAACAGAAGCACTCCTGGTGAGTATGTGTAGTGTTTATGCAAGCAGCCAAGTATGTACACACACAAGCGATGTTCTAACTTTGGTGGCTGTATGCCAATGTAACTTGCGTTGACCAAAGTTTGTCGAGTAGATGTGGCCTTAGTGTCCAAATGCCTCCTCCTCCATCCCCCCACCACCACCTGTGGGAATTTGTTTCTCTCAGTAACTCAACAATGATAACACAACATAAGCCATAGTTTAAGCTACATCCCTGAGTTTGGGTGTGCATAGACTTTTTCTGCCAGGATCACCTTTGTCCTTACTTCCTAGTTCCTTCTCCCTAGTAGCCGGGAAGGATTGAATGAACATCATTTAAAAAAAAAATATTTCTCTGTTACCATTGCAAATGATGTTTTTCAATAAGCTTCCTTGTGGCTGCTTTGCATTACAGAAGTTTGAATCATCACTGAAAAGGTATAACTTAGAGTTGAAATAAAGTGCACAGGCTATAGTATTATTTGTTTAGATGTCTCTTGGCAGAACCGTTCCATTAAAGATTCCAATACCGTGTTTCAGTTTTCATAGAAAATGCCATAAGGCTTTGTCAGGTACTTACGTGTTCAAGTGCGCTGTGAAAGCATCACATAGGTGTTGTATTCATCTGTACTGATCTCTATCTCTCAGGAAAAACTTTAGTATTTAAATGGCCATCTCAGCTGAATTCCACCTCTACAGAGCAAGGAAGGTGGTGTTTTTTAACATTCTGACACAAAATAAATCACAATAAAAGACATTTTTTAGCTTTATTTTGCACCTATTTTTGAAAATATGGCCAGTGCTTTCACCTGATGAGAACCTCTTAAATGTGGTGGTCACAAGGAAGCCTAACTTTCTCTGAGTGCTGTGCAGTGTAGAACCAGAGGAAGGGTCATGTTTCAGAAGGCTGTCCATCTTGCAGATGAGTGTGATCAAGGCTTTCCAGATACAATACTATCAATGCAAAGCTGCACTCTGTGAGAGAGTGCACCATCTCACTTGGAGTTCCAGGAGGTGTTGTGTATCAAGGATGAATAATGCCTCTTGTAGTACAAGTGGAATGTAATTGCTGCAAACTGTTTTAAAAGTTTTTTGAGCACACTACACTTGAGCAGGGCCAGCTTTTCTGGCTTGTTGGAGGATCTGAGGGGCATGACAAGGCCATGAATTCCATATTTGCATGATCAAACTTGCATTTACATAGGTGGCTCACATGGAATTAGCGAGTCTTAAGTGGTGAATAACCCAATGCAGAACTGGTGGCCTGGCTATTTATATTAGGTCAAATCTACCACGTACCTGTATGGAATCCAAATAGAGCAGGGCAGATAACTGATTTTTTGATTTGCTGGCAATACCAAAATAAAATAAATAATTTCCAGGTCAACCTGAAAACAAATTTTTTGGCAAATCAAAAAGTTGGGTTTTTTTTAATATATTTTTAAAAATGGTAACAGGGTTGCTTGCCCATTTAATGGACAGATACTTGGGGGCCAGCCAACCCTAATTACTGAGGAGGAACACTTGAGGAGGGATCAGAGTAGCAGGAAGTGGAAGTAGTCAGTGCTGAGGGAGTTGCAGGAAGTGCAGATAAAGGAAGAAGCTGCAGGGACTGCCAGAACTAGGAGAAAATACCCTAAGGGCAGAGGCTAAGGCCAGCAGGGTAATTGCCTAATGGTATTTGCACTTTGGTTTATTGATTCTTTTTTTTTAAAAAAATATTTATTTATTTATTTATTTATTTAAATAAAGAAAGTGCTACCAGAAGGGCCCACAGGACTGATCGGTATGGAGTTCAGCTGGGGAGCCCTGAAGAGGGGAGTGATGGATGGCAGGGGAGCCATGAGAGGTGCCGTGGAGGAGGCACCTTCTAACAGAGGTCAAACAAAGCCTTTCAGTCAGCCCAAACAAAGCATTTCGTGTTTATTTCAGGTGTTCTTTTAAGTTTTATTTTTTGGATAAAATTGAAGGAAATTTCTAAATGAAAAGACATTTTTTTTTAAAAAGAGCACTGCTCAAGTTTAGTGTGCTCTATAACTTTTAAAACAGTTTGCAGCAATTACACTCCACTTTTACTACAAGAAGCATTATTCATCCTTGATACACAACACCTCCTGGAACTCCAAGTGAGATGGTGCACTCTCTCACAGAGTGCAGCTTTGCATTGATAGTATTGTATCTGGAAAGCCTTGATCACACTCATCTGCAAGATGGACAGCCTTCTGAAACATGACCTTTCCTCTGGTTCTACACTTTCATTTTAAAAAGTCTAATCAAAATGGTTTGAGCTTTTTTGAATTTAGTTTTGTTTTTTTTCAGCACAATTTGGCCAAAACGACACCAATTCACAAATTGTTTGGTATCACCAAATCTGCATTTTTTAGAAATAGGAGTTTCAGATGAAAATAGTCACCCAGTTCTATGTCCAACCATAATGGAGCCCTGATCCTAATTGGCATGTCTAGAGGTTACAAACAAAAACTAATGAGCCCACAGAGCAAGGTTCTCACCTGCCCCTGATATGTGCTTACACAGGTTAAGGAAAACTGTTTGTGGCTTCTCCATCCTGACTTTATTTCCATATTGGCCCAGGCCCTCTTTCTCCCAGAAATGTCCCTTACTCTGGGAGGAAGGTGGTGTAGGAGTACGTACTCTGCCTCTATGCCAGTGGACTCCCATAGTATTTAGGAAACAATATGACACAGGTGCGTATGTATTTTTTTTTAAAAAATCATACGAGAAAGGCAGATTCACAGGTTAGAATCCAAATGTAGAACTTTTCCTATCCACCTCTGCAGTGGTTTTTGCTTGTGTTGGAGCTCCAGGAGAGATTTGGTTATCAAATTTTCAGAGAAAATTATAAAGTGGCCATAATACTCCCATTTTTCATGTGGCGCTGGCACCAACCATGCAATCGTTTCTGAATGAAACAAATGGCACAAAGCCAAAAAAAAAACCTTGTATCAATTTTGTGGCAATGATAGGTTGTTTCATAACTATAGATTTGGGAGAAAAGAAAAATAAAATAATTTTCAGCTAATTGTGAAGGGAAAGGTACTAAACAAATGGGTCTGAAGAATTAAAGGTATATTGAAAATTAGACAATGAAAAACATTAGATGAACAGTGTAAGCAATCCAGAGGCTGAGGAATCCTGAGGCTTGTAAAAATGACTCACTGCAAAAGGGAGGTTTCAATGCGTTTTAACTGAGTAAATTAGTTTCTCTGAGTATTTTTAGTAGCACACTGATAAAGATTGTTATGTTGGCATACGGAATGTTAGCTCTCTGGTAATAAGAGACTTGAGTTAATTTCTTGTCTTTTTTCCCCTCTCTTTTTATGTTCAATCGGATTCTAGGAAGAATTTATCTTAAAAGACCTGGAAGAAGCTTAAACTATATGGGGCCCGTCATAGTTATTTTTGTGTTTCTTTGCCTGCACATGATTTCATTTCTATTCATAGTGAATCTTGTCCTTTACTGTGTCCAGTAGTATGTCTGTTAATGTTTTCACCTTCACACATGATACAATTAACAATGGTCAGAAGTAGACATGTACAAATGACAGAAATTTCATTTTGCAAAGGATTTTGAGATTTTGAAATCTGACTTTGTTCCAATTTTGAATGAAAACTGCAAATTTTGAAAATCTCTGTGAAGGAAAATTGCAAACAAAATTTCTTTGTAGGTTGATCAAAACATTTTGTTTTGATTTTGACTCTTTTTTCCCCATATCAAATCACAGCATATAAGAAAATACAAAGTTTAAAAACCAATTCAAGACAAAAAGTCAATTCAAAATGAAAAATTGAACTGTTGAGTTCCATAAATGGATACCCTGATTTTGTGAAGCATTTCAATTTCAACAGAAGTACATATTCCAGTGAATTGCTGCAGCAAAGTTTCTCTGACAAGCTTTAGTCAGAAGACAATCCTGAGAGGGCAAATCACTAACCTCTTCAGGCCTCTAGACAGCCAGTTCTCTACTAACATCTGGTGGGGAAAGAAGGATGGTGTAGTGGATAGGTTGCTAGGCTAAGACTCGGGAGCTGGATCAGGCACAGACTTCCTGTGTGAACTTGGACACTTAATCTATCTGTGTTTAAATTCCTCATCTGCAAAATTAGTATGATACATTCCTAAGTCACAAGTTTGAGGACAAAATCCATTGATGATTGTGAAGCATTCAGATACTATGGGAATGAGGATGTAAAAGTAGATAGACTTACATAACTGTACACACAAAATCTAAGTAGCATCTGGGCCTATGTGCTAAAATTTAAGTCAGTATGCAATAACAGTCTCATTCATGTGGGAAAACAAGTTGCAGGTTTGAGAATGAGGTACTTTTACAGGATAATTACCAACCTTACCAAAGTTATTAGAAGGTACCCAGCAGGACACTTCTAAAGTTTCAATTATCACTAATCGTCCAACCTGGGTAGCTATCCAGCCTCATCTATTGCGGCTAGATTTTATTTAACCAATTCTGATTATTTTCAGAAACAGATTGTAATTCCTAAATATTAAATTTAAAAGTTTTTCCCCCCAAATTAATTAACTTGAAAACTCCCTTGCCATGAAACCCTCAATCTTTATCCTTCTAAAACAATCTGAATTTATTTTAGCAGTTGTCTCTGTTAACCTGACATGGTAATGTGAGGCAAGAACCAGAAATATTTACAATACATGCTTTCATTCCCCCCCGTCCCCGACCTGGACCTGAGATTTGTGTGATAATATAAGAGATCAGATAGTTTATATCTCCACAAGTTTCCCTAGCCTCTGTCCAAATATCTGTCTCCATGTAGTTGTCAACAGTGATACTCAGTACTTCTCAAAGCATCTGGGGGATGGCTTCCAGCATTCCCTGCTTTATCTTGATCTCTCCTCTTTTACTCATAACTGTTTAGTATCTGCGCTTACACCACTGCTTCCCAAACTCCATCTCCAGTTTATACTGTGAAAGCCTTTTAACATTCACATATAGTCATGCACCCCAATATTACATCACACTCATCTCTGGAATGTCATTCCTAAATACTTTGCCATCCTGATACCTTCATGGGTAGCTAGAATCTTGGCCATACCTGACGAGCTCCAGAGGCTGACCGTGCTATGAAGCTAGCTGCCTACATGATGGCACGTAAGCTCAGTCTCCTGAATGTTTTGTTCTTTGTCTCCAGACCACTTCTTGCTTTCTTAACATGCTCAGCAATGATCCTTCTGAGTCAATCAAATTCCCCACTAATCACTTAGCACTCTCAGCCAGAGTTTTGTCACTATTTTATTTCATTCCATTTTGCTCGATTAAGCTCATAAAACAATTATAGTTTGTTCTCATTTTCTTGAACAATAAGATCTGCTCTCTCTCTTTATATCCCACGCAGAGCATCACAATAAATAACACAGTGGTGGGAAGCATACACAGAGGTATTTGGTCGGTCCTGTGACACACTATCCAACGGGATGGAGAGCCCCCTAAATTTGTTCTTATATTTTATATAGTCAGTGCCTATATTGTTGCCGGCACAGAGTGCCCAAGGCAAGCAACAGTAGGGGTTCGTTGCCCAGTATGCATCATCCAATAATCACAACGGGGTGGAGAAGCAGAGAGTTTATTTGCAGCTGCAAACAGGCCCAGGGAGACACAGCTGTCTCAAATCCTGCAGCCCCGACTGCAGATTACATCATACAATTTATACCTTTTTTCCCAACTTAGCTACAGAAGCATATATAACCAATTACCTATTGCCCTGTACAATAATACAGCCAAAGCGGCCAATTAGATGTTTCCTCATTAGCATTATGTAAGCCCTGCCTTATTTGGTTGTATCCGTTCCAGTGTTGCAGAAAGCTAGTGCAAAACATTCCTTTCTTATCTATACGCTTACCCTGGCCGGAGCTGTCTGAAGGCTGTCTCTGAGAGCAGGCTGTCTGCTCTAAATTGTTTTTGCAGCTTTCTGTCTCTGTTTTTATACTAGCTTCCTCATAGTCTGGCAGGATTACAGAAAGTTCACGGAATGGAGAGGCTTTGGTTTGTCTGGGCCTAGTGCGGGGGGGCTTCCTTGGCACTCGTGGCCTTCTACCCTCCCAAGTTATCTAGTATGATGCCCAGTGTCACCAACAATATAACAACTATCTCAAGTGATTTTAAGTATCCCAATTGAAAATCACTTTTGTTTCTTACAATATTCTGACAACACAAAACTGACTTGATATGGGGTGAACTTTGTTAAACAGCGGAACGTTTAGAAAGCTCCTTCGAGCATGCTAGTAGGGAAATGTAACGTTCACTGCCATCAAAGTCCATGATCCAGAAAAGCCAAGTACATGCTTCCCTTTAAGGATCTGAGTAGTCCTGTTGAGTTCAACTGATTCATCTGCATAAGATGCATGTGCAAATGCTTTGCTGAATAAGAGCAAACATCGGGGTGATGGTCACAAACTGTTTGGGGCAGTTTAATTTAAATGGGGTTCTGCTATGAAAAATTATCATAAAGTAACTTGTGTTCATTTAGAGTCGTAGCTGCATACCGTCAGGGAAAAAAACAGGAGGATCAGAGAGTGCAACTGCTATGGCAGAGTTCTTTTTTTCCTGATACTGAAATCAACAGAGTGCATTTTAGGAGAGTGGCAGTGGCTATGAACATACGCTATATATACCATGATTTGTACACTGCTTAAACTTATTCATAAATAACTTACGGCATGAAAACTGGTGCATTTCTTACCTAGATTAGTTGATGGATGTTCTCATTAACAAAAAGCTGCAGGCTCTATCATTATCATCCTCTTTCTTCTCTCCCGCAGTACTAAGTGTGGCAAGGGGGGTTGCACAGAAATTTCCTTTTGTCTCTTCATGTTTCTGAGGATTTCCCTCTGCACTCCTGCATGTTATGATGGAGGAACAGAATGCTGATCAGATTATACTTGGTCCAAAATAGCAACATAACCAGGAGTTAGGGTTGTGGGCTTTTTGAAGGGGAGGAGGGTGTTAATAGTATCTTTGCTATCCTGATTGATTTACTTTGTCCCTTGGTGTTACTCAACTAGCAACATAAAGATACAAAGCTTGCACCTGATACTGTGAGGTGCTGAATGTTGCAAAAACTAAAATGTTCATGTATATTTGTTCAAATTCCAACCAGCTGTTTTGTTTGTGTTATACTCTTTGTATGAGCTGTTCATTAATAGTTGTGGACATGGGTTTTGGGGTGAATGGCTGCTCTTCATAGGAATACATATATTGTCATGCACTAAAGCTGTTTATTATTTGTTGTTCACTATATTCCCAGTGACCAGGCTTAAATCAACCAAATCAAGAAATGAAAACAATACATGATTGGTAGGTGGTATGGCAAATAATGAATAGTAATTGCTCCAAGTGACCAGTTTTCAAAGAACCCATAAACATAAAGTTGCTTGGCCAAATTGATCCCTAACCCCTTTAGAATACCTTGACAAGGGGCCAGGGCTACCTGGGGGATAACAGAAGTTTTAAAAAACAGCTCCTAAAAAACCAGAGAAGCTAGCTATAATTGTGTTTTCTTGGGCCACAACTGAAAGTGACTGCTGAGAAATAGGGAAAGTATACCCCAAGATTGGTGGCTAATCCCCCATAGGATATTCCAAAGCAGCAACAAAAGTAAACTTTTGTTTCACCACACTGGCCAACAAGAAGTCATAAAAGCAGTTTCCTTAGACAATCTAGTCCTTGTCTTACCACCGAAAACACTAGACTTAGAGATGTGTGGTTCTTTAAAACCAATCTCTTCAAATAAAAGTGCTTCTGAGCCCAAAGGACCAGCCACATATATAACTTACATCTTTCCCAAAAATCATGCTGATGCCAATCCATTAGTATATAAGATCTAAAGGTTTATTCATAAAAAGAAAGAAAGGTGAGAGTTAAAATAGGTGAAAGTAATCAAATACATGCAGTAATTGCAAAGTTTTTGGTTCATGATTGTAGCAGTGGTGGAATAAACTGCTGCTTCCAAATTATTGGAAGGTCCTCATTTCATTGGTTAGAATGCTCCCAATAGAATAGTCCAGAGGTTTGGGCAGGAAAGAGGCAAAATGGAGGGATTTCCAGGGCCTTTTATATCTTCTGCCATGTGGAAGGAAATCCATTGTTTTAAACAAAGCCCTCAGCACAGCTAGTGGAGATTCACAGGCGACAGGATAGTGTATGGAGTCACATGGACAAGTCACATGTCCATGCATGAAGGTTTGGATACAGTAGAAGCCATTTTCTATACCTCAAACAGCATGTTTGCGGGACAGTCCATTCAGTGTAGATGGGCATCTCCCATGGTCCATTGTCAGTTAAGTGTTTCCTGATGAGCCACTTAATTTGAATAGTTCCTTCAAAATGTGCTGGCTAACTAACTTGTTGGCGTTACCCCAGGAGCAAACATTTGAAATACAGGTATAGAGCCAATATGCATAACTTCAAATACAAAAATGATACATGCATACAGATAGCATAATCATAACCAGCAAATCATAACCTTCTCATAGACACCTCACTTGACAACAAAAAGAAAGAGTACTTGTGGCACCTTAGAGACTAACGAATTTATTTGAGCTCATGAAAGCTTATGCTCAAATAAATTTGTTAGTCTCTAAGGTGCCACAAGTCCTCCTTTTCTTTTTGCGGATACAGACTAACATGGCTGCTACTCTGAAACCTGTCACTTGGAACCTTTGTACAAGAATTGTTGCAAATATATTACCGTGGTTGCAACAATGATCTATATGGTCATATTTTAATCAGATAATATCACACTAGCAAACAGGAACATCTAACAGGAGTTTTGTGAGGGAGTTCACCAGGTGAAGGAAGAGAAACGACACGATCCTTGGGGTGAGTTTGGTCTGTTAGTTTGTTTGGGTTTTTTTGTGCTTGCTTGCTTGATTCCAAGAGTATAGTGTGATCTGTTGATGTGGGGCTATATGCTGAGCCAAGCAGCCTGATAGGCAAGGCTGAGAGCTTACTAACAAGTCTCTAGCTCTGACAAGGGGGTAGGCTAGCTCAAGGAGAACAGGGGTTTAAAAAGCCAGTTCCTAAGCAACCAGATAAGCTAGCAAATAGAGGAGTTTAATGAGAAAGTGCAGGAAGCAGATACACCTAACAAACATACTCTAAACTTAGGCCAATAACACCCTCCCCCAAGAATAAAACAAAAAAAACCTCCAAAAAACCTCTGTGCAAAAGTAAAATGAATGCAGGAAGAAGTCCAGCACAAGACTGGGGGCTATCTAATTTAATGTACTGAATGCAGCATGCATGATTGCTTGCTTTGTGGGCAGGTGGTATATGTGTGCATACAGTGCAAGCACCTCATGGCCCTCAGAAACACAGTATGGGTTCTTGAAGCCAGAGTGGCTGACCAGAAGGAGCTAAGAGAGACAGAGAGGTACATAGATAAGACTTTCAGGAACACAATAGTATGGTCCCACCCCAGTCTGACAGCCTCTGTGCTGCTGAGGAGGATGAAAGTCTCAGGGAAGAAGAACATTAAACTGGAGGAGAGGCAAACAATCCCATAGTAGGGACTCTTCTTGCAGATGATGTCAGCATCATACTGAGGAAACCACTTCTAGGGAGGGAAGCCCAGATACAAGGAAGAATCAAGTAATAGTAATGCATGATTCGATTATTAGAAATTCAGATAGCTGGGTTTGTGATGAATGGGAGAACTTCATGGTAAATTGCCTGCTGGGTGCAAAGGTTGCATATCTCATGAGACATATAGACAGAATTATGAGCAGTGCTGGGGACGAGACAGTGGTGGTAGCACATATAGGTACCAGCGACATAGGGAAAGGTAAGAGAGAGGTCCTGGAGGCCAAATTTAGGCTGTTAGATAAGAGATTAAAACAAAGGACCACAACGGTAGCATTCTCTGATACGTTTCCAATTCCACACACAGGACCTAATAGACAGGCAGAACTGCAGGATAAGACAGTGATGTTTGGAGGAGGGATTTGGGTTTTTTAGGGAACCATTTGGAAAAGGAAGGAGAGGCTCCGCCTAAACAAAAATGCTGGTATGTAACATTAAAAAGGTCATAGAAGAGTTATTAAACTAAGGGCTGGGGGAAACCTGACATGTGTAGAGGAGCACATGGTTCAGGTGGGGACATCCCTTAGGGATACATTTATTAAAGGGGGAACTCTATATCTTAGTCAAGAGGTTAGGAAAGAAGTTGGTTAAGTACAGGTAAGGGCTAGTGAGGAACAGTCAAACGTATAATAGTCCCATTTAAATATAATACATGAAGGCAAGCAACTGAATATTGACAAAACGTACAAGTGCTTATGTACAAACCCTAGAGGTCTACATACTAAGATGGGTGAACCAGAGTATCTGGCATTAAATTAGGATATTGATATAATAGGCATCACAGAAATTTGGTGGAATGAAGGTGATCAGTGGGATGCCTTAATATCATGATACAAAATATATAGGAATGACAGAGTAGATCATGCAGGAGGGGAAGTTGCACTATATGTGAAACAAAGCATAGAGTCAAATAAATAAGGCACTACCAAATTCGTGGCTGTGAAAAATGCCTCATGGATCATGAAATCTAGTCTCCCCCGTGAAATCTGGCAAGTGTAGTGGGGCCACTTTATTTCCATCCTTATTTCTGTGCTGCCTTCAGAGCTGGGCAGCCGGAGAGTGGTGGAACCCAGCTCTGAAGGCAGTGCCGCCACCCAGAACAGCACAGAAGTAAACGTGGCATGTTATGGTATTGCTACCCTTACTTCTCCATTGCTGCTGGCATCAGCTCTACCTTCAGAGCAGAATTCCTGGCCAGCAGCAGCCACTCTCTGGCTGCCCAGCTCTGAAGGCTGTGCGGAAGTAAGGATGGAAATACCACAACCCCCCTACAATAGTCTTGCAAGCCCCCTCTCTCCTGGTGACCCTCTTTTGGGTCAGGACCCCCACAATTACAACACAGTGACATTTATGATTTAAATATTTGAAACCATGAATTTCAAGATTTTTTTTTTAAAATACTGTGATCATGGCATTTACCAAAATGGAATGTGAATTTGGTAGGATTCTGCAAATAAAGTAAAAATCTTAATAAAACTTTGCCATAGAATCTCTATGGATGGAAATTCCATGCTTGAATAATTAGAGTTTAGAAGTAGGCATATATTACTGACCACCTGATCAGGATGGTGACAGTGATTGTGAAATGCTCAGGTTGAATAAAGAGCATATAAAGGCAGAGAGGACAATAATAATGGATTTCAATTATCCTCATATTGACTGGGAATATGTAACCACAGGAAGGGGTGCAGAGATAAAATTTCTAGACACAGTCAATAATTTCTTCATGTAGCAGCTTGTCCTGGAACTTGCAAGGGAAGAGGCAAGCCTTGATTTAGTCCTAAGTGGAACACAGGATTTGGTCCAAGAAGTGAATATAGTTGAACTGATTGGTAATAGCAGCCATAATGTAATTACATTTAACATCCTAGTAGGGGGTAAACGACAGAAAAACCCACCTTCAAAAAGGGAACTGTAAAGAATGAGGAAGCCACTTAAATGGAAATTAAAAGGAACAGTCATAAGTGTGAAATGCCTGCAAATTGCATGGAGACTATTTAAAAACACCATAATAGAGGTTCAAGCTAACTGTATACCTCAAATTAAATATATATACATTCTTTTGGTCCGCTTACTCTCTCTGTCTCTGTATATATTTATAGTAAGAGGACCAAAAGAATGCCACCATAGCTAACCAATGCAGATAGGTAAATTGTGTGGTCCCCAAAGGATATATACTGGGATATGTGCTGTTCACCATATTCATAAATGATCTGGAAAAAAGGGGTAAACAGTGAGGTGGCAAAATTTTCAGATGATACAAAATTACTCAAGATAGTTAAATCCAAAGCAGACTGCAAAGAGTTACAAAACAATCTCACAAAACGGGGTGACTGTGCATCAAAATGGAAGATGAATTTCAATGTTGATAAGTGCAAAATAATGCACATTGGAAAAAATAATCTCAACTATACATACAAAATGATGAGGCCTAAATTAAAAGATCTCAAGAACAATATCTTGGAGTCATCCTGGATAGTTCACTGAAAACATCAGCTCAATGTGCAGCACCAATCAAAAAAGCTCACAGAAAGTTAGGAATCATTAGGAAAGGGATAGATAATAAGACAGCAAATATCATAATGCCATTATATAAATCCATGGTATGCCCACACCTTTAATATTGCAGGCATTTCTAGTCACCTCATCTCAAAAAAAGATATATTTGAATGGGAAAAGGTGCTCAGAACGGCAACAAAAATGAGTCAGGGTATGGAACAACTTTCATACGAGGAGAGATTAAAAAGAATGGAACTACTCAGTTTAGAAAAGAGACAACTAAAGGGGGATTTGATACAGGTCTATAACATCATGTATGGTGTGCAGAAAATTAATAAGACATGTAATTTACCCCTTCCTATAATATAAGAACTGGGGGCCATCCAATGTAATTCATGGGCAGTAGGTTATTGTTGCTGTTGTTGCTTTAAAAAGTACTTTTTCACACAATGCACAGTCAACCTGTGGAACTTATTGCCATGGGATATTGTGAAAACCAAAAGTATAACTGATTTAAAAAAAAATATAGATAAGTTCATGGAGGATAGGTCCATCACTGGCTATTAACCAAAATGTCAGGGACACAACCCCATGCTCTAAGTGTTCCTAAACCTCCATCTGCAGATGCTGGGACTGGACACTGGGGGATGGATCACTCGAAATTGCCCTGTTCTGTTAATTCCCTCTGAAGCATCTGGCACGGGACACTGTCAGACACAGGATATTGGGCTAGATGGGCCACTGGTCTGACCCAGTATGATTGTTCTTATGTTCTTATTCAATGAATAATTATGAATAATGAATATCTATTTGGAGACCAACAGAGTGATGTCTGGAGACTCTCTAAGTTAATAATACCTAAATAATATGGCTTCTTTAGAATTAGGGAGAGGGGGTGTTTTGTAGGGTCAGAGGTTTGTTGTGGGTTAATTAGCTGGAGGGGAGCAGAAAACCTTTTGTAGTGGCAGTAGAGAGGGTAGTGTCTGGTGTAATGTAGAGGAAGAAATGGTATTAAGGGCATGATTTTCAAAGGGACAGAGAACCGTCAAGTCCAACTGAAGACAATGGGATTTATACATGTTCATCCTCTCAAAAAATCGGGCCCTAATAGTAATAGTTTAGGTGAGTTCAAATGGGATTTGGGTACAGCATCCCCATTTTTGAGGACGCATTCAAACACACCTAACTGTTTGCAGTTTGTTAATATTGGTTTTCATATTCTTCCTTTCTGCTCAGCAGAAATGAAATAGATACGTACATCATCCAGAAATGAAATCAGCAAGAGCAACCCAAACCCCTGAAGAAGAGCCAATAATTAACATGCCCTCCAAAAGATTAAATGATCATAGCATATTTTTATTTAAAAGTATTTTTTTCACCCCACTAGCCCTCCAAAAAGAAAAATAGATCCAAAAACTTCTCCAGGCTCTTCCTTCTCCAGCTTTTACCTGAATCTTGCCAAGTCTTGTTAAAGCAATTCAAGCAGTGGATCAAAAGGTTAGTGATATCAAAAATGATTGCTCAGAGTGATTTCTTTCTTACATTTAAATTAAATTGAGGGGGAAAAAACAAGTTTGGTAGAGATTAGGTCAAGCCTCATAAAACACAAGAAATTCTGATTAAAATACTTTTTGCCCAAATAGGGTGAATGCAGGGAGGATCTGATATGTGTGCTGTAAATCAAACTGTATATTGAGGACAAGGACATTAAGAATTCACCTTGTATTGCTTTGCAGTACTTCTTGCCCTTAGAAACAGTAATCAGTCTGTACAAAGCACTTTTAACACTGATAAATCTCTCCAAAGTTTCCTGATTAAAATGCTCCTCTGTTATTTACTATTCCCCATTTGCCAGTAATGCTGAAGTGAAGGAAATTGTACTATGGGTATAGGTACAGAAATCGTACACTGAATTTTCTCCGCCCTCCATAAGTTAGGCACCAATTCAGCAAAGTATATGCTTTACTTTAAGTACAAGTTTAGGTCCCGTTGACTTCAACTTTCACAATATTTTCTGGTTTTTTTTTCTTAAAGCCCCAGGTCCTGGTGTCATATGTTTATGTGAGAATCTCAGTTTTCATTTGAAAACAAAAGTAAGTTTGTGGCACTCATTTCTGTGAAGAAAAGCTTGGAAACATGAACCTTTGAGGCTCAAAAACCAGAAGACAAATAAAAAAACCCAACTTATTTTTTTTAATCTTATTCTTTAAGCCAATCTCATGATTTTTGAATGCATGGGGTCAGTAATATGGCAAATGTCACTGTTAGACCTACAGATTCCAAACTGGTATGGAATAGTAAGCTGGTTTCTATCCTGTCTCATGCTGCATCAACAGTTTCAGATACATCCTGATTGTAAAATCATTATCCTTGATGATGTGTAAGTAGCATTTTCATATCACAGATAGATTTACTTTTTATTATTTATTGAGGTTACACCTTAAACTCCTCAGATTTCAATGGAACTGCACAGGAATAAAAACAGGGTGCCACTGGGGTGAAAACATTTTGGCAATTTGCTGATGGTAGACTCTCCAGTTCAGCAAGGTTGAACTGATCACTAATCATAGACTGCAACATTTTCAAATTATTGCTGTGAGTACCATTTTATGTTAAGGGCCCCTGCTAATTTCCATGCAAGTAAGTGGAAAGTCTTTCATTTACATCACTGAGAGCTGGATTGGGCCTTGGGGCCCTGCTCCTGCTCCAATTGAAATCAATGGCAAAAAACCTATTGAATTCAGTGGTGCAGAACAGGCACTAAGAGAGCAAATCCTTGTAAAATTAAAGGAATTTTATCACTCCTTGTCCATGCTTTTGCTATCTCTCCAGCCCACTCACAATCCCTGTCCCAGTATGTCCCATTGAAAGAGCCACTGCAATCTTAGCTACGCAGGGCTAGGTTCACAAAAAACAACAACAGCAACAAAACATAAGTGTAGAGGTGCTAACTTTTAGGTGCCCAATGATTCTTTCATTATTTATCCACAGTGCAGCAGCTTCAACATGGGTGGGGGGAGTGGAGAGAGAGAGAGAGAGAGAGAGATTCTATAGCTAAAGGTTAGAGCAGCCAATTGGGAAGTGGAAACCCAGGATCCAGTCATACTACTCCACTTAAGTTTTTAATCATTTATCCACAGTGGATCTGCTTCAACAGTAGAAGCTGAGAGTCCTACATCAGACTATCCCATAGCCCAGTGGTTAGAGCACTCAGTCAATTCCCTTCTCCCACTCAGGTGGAGGGGGGGACTTGAACCAGCGTCTCCCACATCCCAGCTCTAACCTCTGTGCTAAAAGTTATGAGGGAGGGCTGCTGTCTCTGCTGCAGACGCTGTTTTGTGTATGGTTATTTAGAGGGGACCAATCTGGTAGGTGAAGTTTAAGCACAGTTACCAAATTAGACCCTGCAGGTAAATTAGGTGGAGTTGTGCATTGCTCTGGGGGCTAGGCATCTGGACTCCTGTTGTGTGTCTGCAGTGCACATGGGCAGAGGCACAAACATAGGTGTGACAACTGGTGTGTGTATTGATGTGTTGCCTTCCTGCTTATTGCTTCCTGTTCCCTCTTCCTGTTCTTGTTTGTCTCCTTGTTTCTGCTCCCTGAACTCAGTGTTCCAGTTGCTGTTACTCTGTATGTATGTGTACACATAGCATTGGGATTGCGAAGTTACTGAGGGTCTGCTGCTGTGTATCGTTCCTTGGCCTAGCTCAATACCTAGCTGAGCATGCCCTTGTCAAGCCACTGTTTGATTTAACCAGGGCTAAGGCCAGTTGGTTTGGACAAAGCAAGGTTTTGAAATCCTGCATGAAGCCTTCTATCAGATCCAATCCCATGCTTATTTTGATCTAAGGAAACTTGTAATGATTCAGATTGATGCGTACAATTGGGGCTAGGGTGCAGGTCTGCTCCAGAAGGGGTGTTCTGTTAAATTTGCATCCATACTTTCATCCTCACAAAAGCACATTATTCCCATTATTGCCAGCTTGGCAATGCATTTTGCTATTGCACACTTCAAAGTCTACTTAGTGGGAAGACATTTTACATTAGAAACAGATCATTTGCCTATTTTGGGCCTCAGTCATAAAGCCATTGATCTACTGAGTGTGAGGCTGTGGTGGTAGATTATTCAATTGCAGCAGTATGACTTTAATTTAGTACATAGAAAGTAAGATGTAATTTACTTGTACATGCTCTTTTGAGAAATTCTGCTGGGTTGGCACTCTTGTATGCAGAAACGTCAGAGTACACTGAATGCTTTTTCCTGA
Source organism: Eretmochelys imbricata (assembly GCF_965152235.1). Taxonomy (NCBI): domain Eukaryota; kingdom Metazoa; phylum Chordata; order Testudines; family Cheloniidae; genus Eretmochelys; species Eretmochelys imbricata. The sequence goes on along the minus strand of NC_135573.1, from coordinate 130,652,487 downwards.
AAGATATGCCAACTTAGCTTAGGGCAGACCACTGATGCCTCTCTTTAAGATGTTGAACAGTGCAAGCTGCTATGTCCTGTGTGAACAGATTAGACAGACCCAGTCCTTATGAAAGCTTTCTCTACGTCATACAACATTTGTTCTGAGATCATGGTGCAGACATATCTTATGCAGAGGAGCTTGGGTGATAGTTCTAGCAGCAATGCAACAAATAGTCCTGGATGTGGCTCATGGAGGACATTTGAGAGTTATGAAGATGAAGGAACTTCTGAGTAATTATGCTTGGTGGCCAGAGGCAGGGTCAGGGCTCAGACAATGAGCATCATGTGAAGGTTGATCCTCCAAAGGAGGATACAGGGAACAACAGGCCAGTCAGCCTCACCTCAGTCCCTAGAAAGCTCATGGAGCAGGTCCTCAAGGAATCAATTTTGAAGTACTTAGAGGAGAGGAAAGTGATCAGGAACAGTTAGCATGGATTCAACAAGGGCAAGTCATGCCTGACTAACCTAATTGCATTTTATGATGAGATAACTGGCTCTGTGGAAGAGGGAAAGCAGTGGACGTGTTATTCTTTGACTTTAGCAAAGCTTTTGATAGGGTGTCCCACAGTATTCTTGCCAGCAAGTTAAAGAAGTATGGGCCGGATGAATGGACTATAAGGTGGATAGAAAGCTGTCTAGATCATCAGGCTCAACAGGTAGTGATCAATGGCTCCATGTCTAGTTGCCAGCTGGTATCAAGCGGAGTGCCCCAAGGGTCGGTCCTGGGGCTAGTTTTGTTCAATATCTTCATTAATGATCTGGAGGATGGCATGGACGGAACCCTCAACAAGTTTGCAGATGACACTAAACTTGGAGCAGTGGTAGATACGCTGGAGGGTAGGGATAGGATACAGGGGGACCTAGACAAATTGGAGGATTGGGCCAAAAGAAATCTGATGAGGTTCAACAAGGATAAGTGCAGCGTTCTGCACTTAGGCTGGAAAATCCCATGCACTGCTACACAGTAGGGACCGAATGGCAGTTCTGCAGAAAAGGACCTAGGGGTTATGGTGGACGAGAAGCTGAATATGAGTCAACAGTGTGCCCTTGTTGCCAAGAAGGCTAATGGCATTTTGGGCTGTATAAGTAGGAGCATTACCAGCAGATCGAGGGACGTGATCATTCCCCTCTATTTGGCATAGGTGAGGCCTCATCTGGAGTAGTGTGTCCAGTTTTGGGCCCCATACTACAAGAAGGATGTAGAAAAATTGGAAAGAGTCCAGCAGAGGGCAACAAAAAATGATTAGGGGGCTGGAGCACACGATTTATGAGGAGAGGCTGAGGGAATTGGGATTATTTAGTCTGCAGAAGAGAAGAATGAACGGGGATTTGATAGCTGCTTTCAACTACCTGAAAGGGGGTTCCAGAGAGGATGGATCTAGACTGTTCTGAGTGGTAGCAGATGAGAGAACAAGGAGTAATAGTCTCAAGTTGCAGTGGAAGAGGTTTAGGTTGGATATTAGGAAAATCTTTTTCACTCGGAGGGTGGTGAAGCACTGGAATGCGTTACCTAGGGAGGTATTGGGATCTCCTTCCTTTGAGGTTTTTAAGGTCAGGCTTGACAAAGCCCTGGCTGGGATGATTTAGTTGGGGATTGGTCCTGCTTTGAGCAGGGGGTTGGACTAAATGACCTCCTGAGGTCCCTTCCAACCCTGATATTCTATGATTCTATGGCATGCTCAGCCTGCACAACGCATAGAACTGCTGCTTCTCTTGTACCCTTGAAACTGCTGTGTACCATCTTGAAGGAAATGGGATAGTGGAGAGACTATGTGGGACTCTGAAGAAGCATGTAGCTTGCATAGTGGAGGAACATTGAGATACACCCTTCCTTATTGCTATGAGTCTTGCTTTACATGATGTTCAGAATACACCTCTTGGAAGTACTTGAAAAACCCAGTTCTATCGGCTCTTCTGCCAACCTATGATGACCAAGATGTCTATGCTGAGGTGAAAGGTTCATCCCACTCCTTCATTATCCTCGAAGCTGACTGATCTGACCAGGAAATATGTGAGTCAACAAGTGTATTCATGCAATACTCCATGTGTTCTATCTGGGACAAGCAATGTATGTTAAGTGAGGATCTGGAAATATTTTTGATACTTGTGGAGTGATCTTGCAGGCTGCATAGTAGAGAGTGTGGCAACTGTGTTTATTACAGGCATGTGTTAACCAACAAGATATATTGTCTACTGAAAGGGGAACAGATAGGAAAGCAGACACTCTTTCTGACAATTATGATGTCATGTGGCCAATTGGGGAAGTTGTCTGAGAGCAACAGCATCCACACCCTCAGCTGAATCAGAGGTACAGCCTTCGGCCTCAGGATCCCTTGATGCTTCTGGTAAGCTACCTCTGAACTTTTGAGGAAGAGTAAAGGAAGCTGTAATGACTGGTGTGCCTTCCTACTTATTGCTTCCTGCTCCCTCTTCCTGTTCTTGTTTGTTTCCTGGTTCCTGCTCCCTGAATTCAGTTTTCCAGTTCCTCTCTGTGTGTGTGTATACATAGCGTTAGGTGTGTGTAGTTAGGTCCTGCTGCCACATACCATTTGGACTGTTGTTGACTTAACTGGATCATGGTCAACATGAGGGGGTCAACAAACATGTGGACAAGGGGGATCCAGTGGACATAGTGTGCTTAGATTTCCAGAAAGCCTTTGACAAGGTCCCTCACCAAAGGCTCTTATGTAAATTAGTTGTCATGGGATAAGAGGGAAGATCCTTTCATGGACTGAGAACTGGTTAAAAGACAGGGAACAAAGGGTAGGAATAAATGGTAAATTTTCAGAATGGAGAGGGGTAACCAGTGGTGTTCCCCAAGGGTCAGTCCTAGGACCAATCCTATTCAACCTATTCATAAATGATCTGGAGAAAGGGGTAAACAGTGAGGTGGCAAAGTTTGCAGATGATACTGAACTGCTCAAGATAGTTAAGACCAAAGCAGATTGTGAAGAACTTCAAAAAGATCTCACAAAACTAAGTGATTGGGCAACTAAATGGCAAATGAAATTTAATGTGGATAAATGTAAAGTAATACATATTGGAAAAAATAACCCCAACTATATATACAATATGAAGGGGGCTAATTTAGATACAACTAATCAGGAGGAAGATCTTGGAGTCATCGTGGATAGTTCTCTAAAGACATCCACGCAGTGTGCAGCAGCAGTCAAAAAAGCAAACAGGATGTTAGGAATCATTAAAAACGGGATAGAGAATAAGACGGAGAATATCTTATTGCCCTTTTTTCAATCCATGGTACACCCACATCTTGAATACTGCATACAGATGTGGTCCCCTCATCTCAAAAAAGATATACTGGCATTAGAAAAGATTCAGAAAAGGGCAACTAAAGTGATTAGGGGTTTTAGAACAGGTCCCATATGAGGAGAGATTAAAAAGGCTAGGACTTTTCAGCTTGGAAAAGAGGAGACTCAGGGGGGGATATGATAGAGGTATATAAAATCATGAGTGATGTGGAGAAAGTGAATCAGGAAAAGTTATTTACTTGTTCCCATAATATAAGAACTAGGGGCTACCAAATGAAATTAATGGGCAGCAGGTTTAAACAAATAAAAGGAAGTTCTTCTTCACTCAGTGCACAGTTAACCTGTGGAACTCCTTGCCTGAGGAGATTGTGAAGGCTAGGACTATAACAGGGTTTAAAAGAGAACTGGATAATTTCATGGAGGTTAAGACCATTAATGGCTATTAGCCAGGATGGGTAAAGAATGGTGTCCCTAGCCTCTGTTTGTCAGAGGGTGGAGATGGATGGCAGGAGAGAGATCACTTGATCATTACCTGTTAGGTTCACTCCCTCTGCGGCACCTGGCATTGGCCACTGTTGGTAGACAGAATATTGGGCTGGATGGACCTTTGGTCTAACCCACTATGGCCATTCTTATCTTCTTATGGTTATTACATGCTTTGATTGACCATCTACCTGCATGTCCTGCTTTGATTTCCTTGTGTTTTGGGATTGCTGCATCAGAACATAACAATTCATGCGTAGGCAACTTTTACTGCAAAAAAATTTAAGAGCTGATTCAGTCTAGATTCCTACAGGATTTGGGGGTGGTTGTTTTGTGAATCCCAGTAGACCCTGATTTGGGGATTTAGGCACCTAAAAAGACAGGCATCTAAGTCCTTTTTGTGAATTCAGCTGACAGTGTCCAGTGGTGTTACAGAAGCTATTTTTCAGTTGTCTTTCCACAATAGAAATGTGCAATTTACACTGCCTATCCTTCCTTATTTCCCCGTGATGATGGTTGCTAACTTCCATCCTAAGACGTGATTTCGAAATAAGACTCAAGGGATTCCTTTCCTTCAGCCATTTAAGAGAACTGGTTATAAGGAGGGGATAAAGAAAGCAGTGTTTAAATGGTATTTTTTAACAGTGTGAAGAAGTTCTGATAAGTTATCCACTGAATTGGCCTTCCCACCCCATCCCAGGTTTTGTCTGTCTTCAAACTCTACTGTCTTGCCCTTCTTCCATTTTGTGATCTCATCCCTTTTCCCCCTGTTCCACTGGGCAGGAATTCACAGGGGTCAGTAGTGTTGGGGAAGGGACCAAATCAGTCATCCCTAGACTGTGTGCGTGTCTGTGTCTGTGTGTGTGTGAAGGCCCCAAGCTCAGGTTCTCCGGCCTGCTTCGTTAGTAATGGGAGACAAGACTGAATAGTGAAGTGCAAACAGGCAAGTTTATTTACAAAACACAGGTGTACAGATAATAAGGACCCCCAACTTAACTTATCAATAATAAAACAAACTCAGTTGTCAACAGATAGAATTGGTTTGAAGTCCGAACCCAGAAGTCCTTACAAAGATACTAGGGGAAATATATAACAAGAAACAAACTTAATCACACTACCATATCTCAATGGCAGGAGAAGCAGGTAGGTGGTTACTAGGCTGCTCCTGCTACCTGCTTGTTGTACCAGACACTTCTCTCTGGCTGGAGAGCACTGACCTTCAAGCACCACAGTGGTAAGGATAGCAGCCTGGATACTGCTTATGGCAGCGCAGTGGGCCAATAGCCTTACAGGAGCATCCCTCAGCTGCATGAAGAGATCACAGCCCAGCTATGGTCTCTGGCAGACAAATGGCAAATAGCCCTGAGGGGCAGGTGAATGCCCCTTAAATAACCTCATTGTTGCTGGGCAGATTTTAGTCAGGTGACCTTCCCTTTTTTCCCCACACATTTTATTAAAGGCACCAAACTTGGTCTCCCAGCATGGAGGCCAACAGCAACAAGTTAAAAACAAATATGGCCAACATGGAAACCAAAACTAAAGATTCTTCCACAACACATCCCTTCCTTGACAATGAGCTGCCATGGGTACCTTTAGTTGCCACACCTGATTTAAACTGGTGGTGCATCGCTATGTATGTCTTGATTGGTAACCCCTCTAATTTTTACTTTCATCCAGCAGATGGTCACAAGAATGGATTCAATGGTTACAAATTGAACCACCAAAACAATGACAAACAGATCAATTTGGATTCATCATTAATGATTCATTTCAGTAGGACTTACAAAAAGCGATTCCCACCAGTGTGCAAATTTGGAAGAATGAAGCACTCTTTTAAAGGTCTTTTCAGTTTGGGTTGTGGAATTACAACCCAACAGTTATCATAGTATTTTTACCTTGTCTACAAACTCCTTTACACATTGCTCCAAGTCTGGATGCTTTACTAATTGTCTTAGCATGCTAAGGTTAGCATCAAGACTATTGGGGTCTACATTATCTGGTACAGATTATAGGCTGACCTTACATCCTCAGTATTCATTTTTTTTCAGAGATAAAGCTGATATCACATCCCTTTAAAGACAATACAAAGGATAAGCACAGATTTATATGGGGATCATTAACAATTGGGTAAAAGAAATTATCAATGAACTGATCACAGGAACTTCTGACACAAACAGTGATTATTAATTAGTACCAATTCTGATTGGTGTGTTACCTGAGGTTGCAGGTTGTAATGACTTAGCACAGATGAAGGCAAAAGGCATATGTGAGGTCCTTGATATATTTCACTTGAGCAAACATATCCAGTGTTTGCTTCCCATATACATAGGGTTGTATCTATACCATAATTCTCCTCGTGGTTTTTTATTACCTATCTTGGCAGATTAATGGGGGTCATTACTGTGTGATTAATGTTAATTCCCAGGAGAATCAGAGGGTATATTCAATTTATAGTGCCATTAGCATTGGCGAGTATGTAGGTTTTGATCTTGTGAGCATCTATATCTTAATTAAAACTTAACGGTTTCCACAAGGAGTGGTAGTTCCTCTCAAAAGGAGACATATCTTTTAACAGAGGGATGCTGCTCGGGAATCCTGTTCTTATGATGCCTCCAGTGACAATTCGGAGCCACATTTGCACCTGGGTGCAGGTCAGTGCCCATGAAGTGTTACACTGAGTGGCAGCCATGGCATCTATGACCCTTTTAAGATCTGGCCTTGAGCTTTATACCATGATTGTACAGTAGTGATTACATTATAGTTAAACTCTACAGTTTTGTTAATGAACTCTGTTAAAGGATGGTTCAGTGATGTAAGCTCATGCCCTACATTACTACACTGAGCTAGAGTACCGGAGCTGAGGGCATTAACTACCTCTAAACCTGTTCCAATTCCACGTAGCACCTTTGCAGTAAGACGCCTTTTCTGCTTGGCATATCTAGGCTGTGCACTGCTGATCCAGGAGTTCCATCCCATTGCAAGTGCTTGAGTAAACGGGGTACATGCAGATTGTATATGGTTTACTAGGACTTGCATGTCCACTGTGATCTTTCTTAAGGCATAACTGGGATGAACTACCATCATACGTTTCAGGTCTTCCTTAATGACTACAGGGCCTATATGACTAACATAAGGTTTGGGGATTACATGCACCTGTATTTGTTGCCTTGCCCCAAACAAGAGTCCAGACCTCTGTATCATTACTGGTCACAGAAATACTTAACTCTCCCTGGGAGCTTACAAATGGTCTGTTTAATGAACAAAAACTATTTACATTGCCAGTCATGTCACAATATTGGCGAGGAACATTTTCACACTTTAAATTGATGAAATATTGCTGAGAAGGGGTATTCAATCTCATTCTCTGTGAGGTGATATAGAATTGGACATCGGAATACACCTTAACGCCAGATGTCCCCTCTTTGGCCTTACCCACCAGATTAGATGAGATGCATGCACACTTAAGAGGACTCTTTGACACTAGACCTCCTGTGCAACCAGTGACTCGAAGATCATGGAGCTCCCAAATGCAGGTCTTTGCCAGTTTGGATACTTTATCCAGGGGCAAGATTCCTTTAGTTGACAAAACACCATTGAATGATGCCAAAATTAGATTGGCTCTTTCTCCCTGCTCCTCCTTTCATTGGAGGATACAGTGATCTCTTTTGTACCCAAATATTGAGACAAGACCAACAACATCCACTACTGCATACCTTTGGCTCACTAGGTTGTAGACCTCTGATATTCATCACTGACTTCATGGTACAATAGTAATGGTCACCCTCATATACAGAAATCATAAGACATGTATTTATAGGACATATTAACCACATAAGGTGATTGTTGTTTCTTGACTCCTGTGATACAGAACAGAGAGAGACAACAATTACCTTATTTTATAACAGTATGAACATTAGCTTAAACTCCCTTTCAGTCCTTTATTTGACTGGAATGAAATCACTTAAGTTTGGGTTTTCCTCCCTTGTTGCCCTTAATTCCAGTTCATAAACTACAGCACTAGCCTTATTAGTAATGAGAACCAGTCCTACCCATCTGGGGCTGAAGGTAGGTCCCTTTTCTGAATAATATTTGTACCATATCTTCTCCTCAACCTCCCATTCTTTGGGCTTGAAGGAGTCTCCTAACCTTCTATCCATGGATCTGATATTGGCTTTTAGTTGGATAGACACCTGACACTGGATATTCCTAATGTCCTGTAAGATCTTCCTTATTAGTTGAACAATGTGTAACTGAGGCTGGTACTCATCTGGCAGGATGCTTCCAACCCACCGATGTCCGGGTAGATGCAAGGGCCATCCAGTCATGGCCTCTTGGGGGGTGAACCCATGGGATGTGATGGGTAATCTTAGGGACATGAGGCCCAAAGGGAATTTTCTGTTCCAGTCTTTGCCTTGGCTGACTGTTTTTCTCAAGGTACTTTTTAGGGTTCGTCCGCTCCACCAGGTTGCAGCTTTGTGGGTCTGCCACAATGTATAATCTCTGGTGAATCCCTAATACCTGACACAGGGGTTTGGTGACTTTGCCTGTGAAATAGGGCCCTTGATCTGAATCCATTGTTGCAGGTATCCCAAACCTCGAGAAAGTTTTCCCTAAGAGCACCTTGGCAGTTGTAGCAGCTGTATTGGACCTAGTGAGGTATGCCTCCAGCCATTTGGTGAATGCATCGATAATCACCAATATTTATGACCTCGAGCAGTAGTCAGTAAGTGACCAGTGTAGTCTATTTGGATGCAAGATGACAGACCACCAATGGGCTGGAGTTGCATGAATTCTTTCACTAGAATGTAAAGATTTCCATCTTTATGAAAACAACTTCCATCCATCACCCATATGGTGAGGCCTTGTTCCTTAACTTCCTGGTAACTACCTTCCAACTTGAAAGGTGATTTGATGAGATTGGTCTCAGGAATTGGGAGTGGACAAATGTGATCTTGCCCCTTCATCAGCAAGGCATATGGCAAAAATGCTACCTGTGGTACCTTCTCAACCTTTAGGCTCCTATTTAAGAGGCTAAGAGTCCAGAAGGCTAGCCTGGGGCTAGATATTCTGCCCTCGTTGATCCTGCCTGAGAGAACATATTTTACAGGTGTATGTGTGGTTCTGAGGACCCCCACTGGGGCCATTCCCATAATATATTCCCAGTGTCCAATAGCCCACACAAGGCCCAGGACCTCTCTTTCACATGGGCTAAACTGGCGCTCCACCTCACTCAAAATCCTAGAACCATAGGAAATAAGATGTAGACCAGTTCCATGGTCCTGTAACAATACTGCACTAATGGCTTTGTCAGTTGTTGCCAGCTGAAGGTAGAACAACTTCTCAGGTCTTGGATAGGTTAGTGCAGGTGCAGAGGCGACAGTCTGCTTTAGAGCAGAGAAGGCTTCCTTCTGTTCACTGGTCCATTTCCATTCTTGCCCCTTTTTGAGCAGAAAATACAGTGGTTTGGCTAATTTTGTGTAGCCTTCAGTAAACTCCCTAGAGAAACCCATTAAGCCCAAGAATGATCTAAGTCAGGGGTAGGCAACCTATGGCACATGTGCCAAAGGCTGCACGCAAGCAGATTTTCAGTGGCACTCACACTGCCCAGGTCATGGCCACCGGTCTGGGGGACTCTGCATTTTAATTTAATTTTAAATGAAGCTTCTTAAACATTTTAAAAACCTCATTTACTTTTTTACATACAACAATTGTTTAGTTATATATGATAGATTTATACAAAGAAACCTTCTAAAAACATTAAAATGTATTACTGTCATGCAAAACCTTAAATTAGAGTGAACAAATGAAGACTCGGCACACCACTTCTGAAATGTTGCCGACCCCTGATCTAAGTCCTGAAATGTCCTGTGGTACAGGGAGCTTACATATCAGGCTAACGCATTGAGCATCTGGTCTCTTGCCATTCTGTGCAAGGTGGATTCCTAGATAGGTGACCTCTGGTGAGACTAACTGTGTCCTTATAGGGTTAATGACAAAACCTGTCGTCTTTATATGGTCCAGGATGACATCTAATATGCAGAGGTTTTCTTCTCAGATAGAGGTGAACACCAGAATGTCATCCACATAACTAAGAATATGCTGCTTATCCTCCAGAGAGTCCCACCTTTTAGAAACTTGTTTGTGGCAAATTGATGGGGTGTTGTGTAGACCCTGTGGTACATGGGTGAAAGTATACTGCTGCTCTCTGTAGATAAAGGTGAATTTGTGTTGAGAGGAAGGTGCAGAGAGATGGAAAAGAATGTGTTAGACAAGTCTAAGACTCTGAACTACCTCTCTCCTGTAGTAACTGCTACCAACACCTCATTAAATTTCATGATTACAGGGGCAATCCCGGCTGTAACTCTGTTTAGCTCCCACTAGTCAATTGTGAGGCGCCACATTCTTCCATCTGCCTTGATGACCAGCCAGATTGGTGAATTATATGGGCTCTCTGTTGTTTCTAGCACCTCTTGTTGGAGCAGGGATTTGATGATATCCTTAATACCCTTTTCGGTAGCTGCTGGATACCTATATTGCCTCATTGATTTACGATCGGAACCATCTACCCAGACTTCGGTGGATGTTCTGCCACACTGGAGTTTGTTCCCAGCAAATACTTCTAAAGGTGTCTTAGAGCTACCTTCACCACACCATTCTGGAAGTTCAAGCTCTTCAGGTGCCTTGATTGCAGCTACTCGGTGAGAAGCTGGGATGATCTCACACTGCTGCTTGTTGGTTTCCTGAACCAGCTGTCTATTTGGCAGGTCCACAGTCAGCCTTAACTCAGAGATTAAATTCATCTCAAGGAGTCCCTGTCCCCCTAAAGATTGGAGGCCAAAGGATGCCTTGGCAACAATAATGTGGATGTAGCAGGTCACTGGTTCAGTGAAGGGAACCACACATTCTCCCCCACTGAATCTCTCCAATACCTTAGAGTTAGTGGTGGGGGTGCATGTTGCTTCTGGTGCTCCATCCACACAGATTGAAGGTACAGTGGCACCCGTGTAGATGAGCAGTCTTTGCTCTAATTGTCCAAACTCTCCCTTGATGGTAACCAATGCTGAGGGTCTTCCCCAATTGTCATTTTCTATGGGTGCCATAGGTGGGGAAGAAGGGGGAGTTTGGCCTCATCATAACAAATTTGAGGATTTCTCTTGGAGCTGTCAGCTCCTCTCGTGGTGGGCTAGCTTCTGTAACAGCTCCTCCGTGGGAAGGCAGTCTATGGCTTCCCTAGTTTCATATTGCAAAAGTCTCTTCCATATGCTATTTGGAAATGTCTTTTGCTCCTCCCTATATTGGCCATCAAAGTAATTGCCTTTTCTTTGCTAGTCTGGAGATCTTCAGTTCCTCTGTTGCAGTGGGGATCTTCTGCCCTCTTGCAGGTTCCTTTTAGTCTTGGGTGACTCCTTGCTTCTGTTACCTTTGTCTGTTACTGTGGCTACTTTTTTCTTAGCTCCACGTGCTGGAAAGGCCTCTCGCTGGATTTCATGGGCTTCCCGCAAGCGGTCTTCTAGTTCTTGAGGGAGATGTTCTGAGGGTCCATTCGACCAAGAGCTATCCTGAGGGTTGGTGTCAAACCCTGGAGAACTGCTTCCTGGAACTCTGTTGTATCGCAGGAGGGCCCCCGGCCAACCAATATAAAAGCCTTTTCCGGCCTAGATACTTCTCTGATCTCTCACTGGGGTTATTGTCTCTCAGAATAATATTTGACAATGAGGTTTTGGTGAGGGTAGTAAAATTTCAAAATGCTCTCATACAGCTGCAATGAGTTGCTTACATCCCCCACTTGCCAGTGTATGGGCAAGGCACCAAATTCTTCATGGGACATACACTCGGATCAGCTATATCCTCACCTTCTACAACTGGCAAGGCGTATACTTTGGCTAGCCAGTCCAAAACAGCGTCCCTGGTTAAAGGGCTGAGGGCTTTCCCACCCACATGGGCTTTCTCGGGTGTATACAATTTTACTTCACGGTGCTTTTCTATTGGCCTTGCAGACCCTGGCCCATAACTCACCACTGTGGTAGTTATTGGTGCCATAGGCAAGCTCTCAACTGCTGGTGGACTGAGTTCAGGTTGAGCAGAGGGTTGTTATTCCTTTTCCACCCTTTTAACTCTATGCAGTCTAGCCGGTCGATGGAGCTTTTCCATTTCAGAGTCATTGGAACTGGAAGAGCTGTCTGATTCCTCAGAGTCCTTATGCAGGGGGTCTCTGTAGGCTGCTCTCAGAAGCTCCTGAGTCTGCATCAGCTTAGACTGGAGCCTCTGGAGTTCCCGCTGACAATCTGAGTGCTCACTTTCTTTGGTCTGGCTAGACTTGAGCTCCTCCATTAGCTCTGAGATCACTGCTTGAGCCTCCTCCTGTTTAACGTCATCCTGATGGACTTCTTTGTCTCTTTTGTTAAAGTGTCTGTCAGGTCTTGGACCTGTAAATCCAAATGACTAGATACCCATCATTCTGGGCTTCCAGTCCCTCTACCCGGCCCTGAAACTTCTCTAGTTCAGCGTCCCTGGCTCTGATTTGCTGCTATAAATGGCTATCATATCTGCCTGGGAGAAGCAGACCTCTTGGAGCTCCCTGGCCATGATGTATAACCCATAAATCAGAGCCCGCTTCTTTTGCTTTTTGTTGGGAGCAGGCTTTCCCTTCACAAACCTCTCCCAACACTTTACAAGGGTAGAATAAGCTTTGCCCATCTTGAGCAGCCCTCTCACCCTAGGGTTTTTCCCTTCTGCAAATATCTCTACACAGTATACAATGGAATTTTATTCTGTACCAGTAACCACCCCACTTCTCCAATGATCCAGGTGCACATGTGGGTCTGTGATAGCTTGGCGGACCAGCTGGGAACTGAAACCACTAGGCCTTTCCACTGTAGTCCTGAGGTTTACAGGAACTTGCAGGTACTCGGCGGCTCTCAGTAGTGGCTGAGGAGTACCTCAATAGCAGCTTGGCTATTTATGTAGGATGGGGCTCTGCCTGCTATGTCGAGGCAGGGTACAACCTGCTATTAGTCCACAATCCAAGATCAGCCTCAACCTATGGAACGGGGCACTGCCACATACCATGACCTTGGTTAGGCTTTGCTGCCTCAGACTTTCTGCTTGCTTCCTGACCTAGTGGCCTGGAAGTGCAGGCAAGCGGCAACTCAAACTGACAGCACCCACGCTGTTTGGGCCCACTGAAGGAGGCTGATCCTTCACTCACTCTCTGGAGACTAGCCCCTCCTGGACTCTGGCCTGGCCCGGAGTAAAATCAGCAGTCAAGGCCAATGGCTCCTCCTAGCTGCCACTAGGCAGTCAGCCAATGGTGCAATGCCACCCTTGTGGGAAACACCAGCACACGCTGCAGGCACACAGGCCAACCTGCCAATGGTCACCATTTTGGCACCCCCAGAGACAGTTCCCTACCCACACAGCTTACGGAGCTGCCTGCTGTTGAGAACCGAGAGAAAACAATCAAATAAAATGCTAACTAAAGAGAAGGGGGTCCTGCCGCGGTCACCATAAACTGTTGGGGCAAGGACTGAATCAGTCAGCCCTATACCATGTGTGTGTATCAGAAGGCCACGAGCTCAGGTTTTCTGACCTCACCCATATCTAGTGACTAGCTAGATATGTTAGTAATGGGAGAAGTGACTGAATAGTAAGGTGTAAAAATGTAAGTTTATTTAAAAAAAACACAACTGTACAGATAATAAGGACCCCCAACTTAACTATCAATAATAAAACAAGTCAGAGACAGAGACACTAGGGGAAATATATCAAGGTAAATGCCCCTTAAATAACCTAGCTGTTGCTGGACAGATTTTAGTCGGGTGACCTTCCCTTTTCCCCAGCACGTTTTAGAAAAGGCACCAAACGTGAGCATGAAGGTCTCCTAACATGAAGGCCAACAGCAACAAGTTAAAAATCAATATGGCCAACATGGAAACCATAACTAAAGATTCTTCCCCAACAATAGAACATGCTTAAAACCCCAGCACTTCAGTTCTTTTGGGTTCTAACTGTTGCTTTCAGTGGTTCCTGTCATATTCCAGAAGGAAAAATAGATTATCTTAATCATACCAATATTTTATTAAAGGGCAGTGGCCTGAGCTCATTGAGTTAGGGAATGGGTTTCTATTTGTTATTAGCCTCTGGCTGAACTGAGAGCAAGTCCTCCTCTGACAGCTGGTGTGAATGCTAGCTTGCACAAAGCATTTTGGCTGCTAGCCTGTGGTAGCAGCAGGCTATTGTTTTCCTCTTGTGCCAGACCCCTATGACTGTAACAGTGTGCAACTGTCACCCTGAAGCACATAGAGAACAAAGAGGAGTACTTTCTTTCCAAAAGCTATGCTGACAAGTGGTGTTTGGTTCAGAAATATGTTCAAGACAGCAAATGAGAGCCAGTTCTGGGCAGAGGTGTGCACCTGCAGTGCCCAATCAGCCAACTGCTATTAAGAAATGAACAAAGCAATGTTTAAATCCCCATTTAAATCCACTTTGGCAAAGCAAATGTTTTGGGTTTATTTTTCTCATTAAAAGTCACTTGCAAAAAAGGCAGGTTCTCACAACAGATGATGTTGAGTTTAGAAGCTGAAAAACATTTTACTTTCCTTTGCCTCAGTAAAGAAGTTGCTTCCAACAAACACAAGATAATACACCTGAAAATGAGTAAAAAGCTAGGAAAACAAGAGGCCCAGGTCACCCAAATTTGGGGTAATTGTGTCATGAGGCTCAAGACAATAAATAATCATGTTAGGTAACTTTCTATTAGCATTTTTCTCTCATTCCCTTTCCCTTGGATGTGTTAATGAAAAATTGCCTATTCTAACCCACTTGGAATGAAGATGGCAGACAGCAAACACTGCCTGTGGCTACCTCACCATTGCACTGCTGCAGTTTTAGGCTGGTGTAACTACATCAATTTCAGTAGAGTTACACTACCACAACAGTGCAATAACACAGTAGTGAGTGAGGCCCCATAGTTTTATTGTCTAAGTAAGTAATTGCTCACCCACCTGGAGTCTTGAGAAGAATAAGGGACTAAATCCTTAGCTGGTGTAAAGCTGCTTTAATGGTGCTATGCTGATTTATGCCAGTTGAGGCGTTAGCCCTAGATGTGCATCTCATGAGGCTAATCCACTAATAACAATTGTTTAAAAAATGAATGACTTTTGCCTTGGAGAGGGCAAACAGCAACGAAAGGAAGCAGTGACTAGGATGACAAAGTTGCACAAGAAAAGAATATCTGCCTCTCGTTACCCTTTTAAATAGTGTTACTTCCTGAAGCCTAAAAAGGAAATCTCTAACTGTGAATATCTTAAATTGCACATCTGACTAATGTTTAATACAATGCAATGCTGCAAGGAGCACAGCCATTTTGATAGCATGTAAAGCCATGGAAGCTTTCATTATTTTTATCATTTGACACCTCTATTTTATACAAAAAAGTGTTTTGTTAATGAGCACCCAGTAAGAAATCTCTACAAACCCTTAAGCTCTAACTATAAAGATGATTTTTTTTTTCATACAGGTTGTTGTAAAGTATAACAAAAAGGTTTTAAATAAATCACCTTGTTAATTGGTTAAAAGTCACAGGATTTCATATTCTCTCTGTAATGCTAATATTTTCATCAGTCAGAGCTATTGGTGTTATATGTTTGAATCAACTTTGCTATTAAGGGTAGGTATTAGAAACACAAAGAGAAATCTTTCCTCTTGAGTAACTGTATGGCAGCAGGATTTAAAAAAAAAAATAAAGAGGATTATAGAAAAAATAAGAAGAGGTAATTTATGAAGAACTAAAAGAAAGTGATCCTGATTAAAATTTCTTTTCTGAAGTATAGGTCTTAGTTATTAAGTCTAAATCCATATACTTGCATGATAAGCAAGTATGTTTCAAATTTACTAGTCTACATCTTTTTTTTCTTTCATTCTTATTTCCCTTCTTTTGCCCTTCTGGTGAGGACTGTCTTTAGTGTCCAGTTTGGAAGGACATCTGCAAGATTCTCCAAACCAAAGATGTGGGGCAGTTTTCTTTTTTCTAGAGGGCCAGATCCTGGGATGCAGTGCTGCAGCTTTGGTCTACTGCTCCAGTGGAATCTGGCAGAGCTGGCACATATCCATGGCCCCAACTCCGCAAGGTGATCCCACGCACTGCTACAGGCTGGGGACCGACTGGCTAGGCAGCAGTTCTTCAGAAAAGGACCTGGGGATTACAGTGGACAAGAAGCTGGATATGAGTCAATAGTGTGCCCTTGTAGCCAAGAAGGCTAATGGCATATTGGGCTGCAAGTAGGAGTATTGCAAGCAGATCAGGGAAGTGATTATTCTGCTCTAGTCAGCACTGGTGAGGCCACATCTGGAGTATTGTGTCCAGTTTTGTGCCCCCCCACTACAGAAGGGAAGTGGACAAATTGGAGAGAGTCAAGCGGAGGGCAACGAAAATGATCGGGGGTTGGGGAACATGACTTACGAGGGGAGGCTGAGGGAACTGGGCTTGTTTAGTCTGCAGAAGAAAAGAGTGAGGGAAAAGAGTGAGGGAAAAGAGTGAAGGATAGCAGCCTTCAACTACCTGATGGGGGGGGGGGCGCGTTTCAAAGTGGATGGATCTAGGCTGTTCTCAGTGGTGGCAGATGATAGAACAAGAAGCAGTGGTCTCAAGTTACAGTTGGGGGCGGGGTCTAGGTTGAATATTAAGAAACACTATTTCACTAGGAGGGTGGTGAAGCACTGGAATGGGTTACCAAGGGAGGTGGTGGAATCTCCATCCTTAGAGGTTTTTAAGGCCCAGCTTGACAAAGCTCTGGCTGGGGGGTGATTTAGTTGGGGTTGGTCCTGCTTTGAGCAGGGGGCTGGTCTAGAGGACCTCCTGAGGTCTTTTCCAACCCTAATTTTCTATGAGTCTATGATTAAACTCATGCCTACCTTTAAACACCTTGATGAATTGGGGCCCATCGTTGCAAGGATCACTCCATTGTAGGGGAATCCTCTGGTGGATTTAAAGACAGTGTAGAGGCTCTACACCAGTCTTCCGGTGGCTGAGTGCAGATGGACAGAGGAAAGCAGGTGTGACCATAATTCCCTGTGCAACACCAATCCCTGGCTATAGTCTTAGACCCTTGGGGCTGAAAGCAGCCAGCATAAGTCAGAGAAGTTCGCAGGTGGCTCTTATGCAGCATATGGGAACTACCACTGCATACAGATTCCCCAGGATCAGGGGAGTGAATAGGTGAGTTTATGTCCCCTTTGTACATTCATCCCTTGTGTTCCAGCCTTGCCATCTGGCCCAGTGTTAACACTTGAGCTAAACTGGTGGCACATATTATGTTGAGCCCTGGTTGTCCTTTTTCTTAGTTTATTTTCCATTTTTACCTGTTGCCTGCAGTGTGTTTTTAACATTATGGTGGTGTGGCACCTATCAGCAATCTTTATTTCCTTCTTATAAAGTTATCTTCCCCAGACTCAATGCCTTTAGGTCAGGGAGTTATTAATTTTCTGAGCCCTGTTCTGATTCTGTGGCTTTTCATCCCTTTTTAGCGCTATCAGTTGTCAAGAAAAACAGGAGCTGAGACAATCACCATTGTTGTTTTTTTGCCAACAATGCCTGAGCTGCACTGCAGGTGGGCACTGTTAGTTCATCTGCAGCACCTGTGCCTGACCTTAACTCTCTGATTTCTGCTCCTCCCTTTCCTTTTTCCAGAGCCCCACTTATGTTGGATTAGTGGATGAATGCAGCCTTCGGTGTACCCCTTATCTCCTACCGTATGTTATTTCTTCTGTCATTTCTTTCTTTTTTGTCCTTTTCAACCTGATTTTCCTTTATCCTTCTTTGCTTGCTTTCTCTCCCTTTTGATTTCTAATTGAAAAGCTTTTTCTTCTTTCTTGCTGCCTCTCCTCACTCTGTGACTCGTGAGTGGGAGTGCCCATTGGTAACACCATAGGACAGGGTGTTTCAAGACACAACTGAGTGCAATGGGAGAAAAAAAAGAGGGGTGGGGGGGAGTTGGACTGGTTGTCTAATACATGAATCTATGGCAGAAGTCTTCCAAGGAGCTGTGGTGTTCCTGAGATCCTTATGTGCCTATGACACCTGAAAAAGCCCAGAAAAAATGGGGTAATAAGAGGAACAGACAGAACTGCTGACTGTTAGATGCACTCAGTCCCCCTCTGCAAACGGGTTCCAACAATCTGAAAGCTTGTCCATTAAACAAAAGTTGGTCCAGTAAAAATATTACCTCATCTACCTTGTCTCTCACATACATAGAACAAACACTTCAAGAAGGAAATTTGTGAGTGAAATGGAAACACAACCCATGGGTTTTCAGTGCATTGTATGAGCTGTGAGTTCATTTATTGCTTCTGAATATGAAGGAACAATAGCAATGGTTGGAGGCAGACATAATGAGGACAGCTGCAATAAAAGCTTTCCCCTCACAGCTCTGCCAATGTACTTTAATTCTGGCCTGCCAAGCATTACAGTTGTAGGTTTCTTTGAAGGTGAGGTTGCAGATAGTGCAAGTTTATAGCATTGTTTGATGATTTCCATAAATGACTACTGTCAAATCAAATCTATCTTTTGCCCATTACTTTAGTATCTGAGGGCTTTTACTGAAAATAGACTACTTCAACTAATGTTTGTGTGTAGTCAAAGATGAGATTTTAATTAACTATTCTCCAGTGGTGAAAACCAGTGGACTAATCCACATCCCCACTAGCAACCTGTCCGCATTCCTTTACCTTCTTAATCAATTGTGGATGAAGAAAAGTTGCACTAGATTTATCATTACAAAGGGGAAAAAGTTACTATCCAAAGAGGTTTTAAGACGTCTTGGGGCAGAGCCTTAGTTAATGTAAATTGGTGTGAATCTATTTAAGTGCAGCAATGCTGTTGTCTAATAGCTGGCCCTATAAATTATTTGAAGTAATCACAAAGTAAAGGCCAAATCCCACTGTGACATGCCAGCTATCCTTTTAGCTCTCACAATTTCAGTGGAACTCGATGGCATTTGATGCCTCAGAAGATACATAGGATTGGGTGCTAAAATTTTTTAGTATTTTAATACACATAAATTAATTACTGATTAATGTGCAGGCCAATTATTGAAGGACTCTGTCTAAAACTAAGTCAGAAATTTTTAGCTCAGAACTAGTCAGTTCTCCAATAGTTCCTCTCCCCCTTTAGCATCCCAGAAGAGTAGAGTTTCCTTTTCTTCAAGGCACACTCCAAGCTTGGACATGAAAGAGAAGGGAAGCATTTATACTTTAATAAGGCTTGCTTAGATAGCAGAAGCACTTACATCTTTCTCTGTTAGACAGGCAGAGCCTTAAAAACACAGTCCTACCTAAAACAAAACTATCTAATGTTTGTCCTCTTACAAGTTTTGCTTGTGGCATGAAAGTTCAGATGCTTCAATGAAGGCTTCCTTTGAAGCAAAAAATATAAAATCTGCATTTTCTACTTGTAAATTTCTTCTTGGGCTGGCCAAAATACTGGAGTGTTCTATTCCTTCTTGGCCTTGGTCCAGTAGATCTCAAATTAAATATGGCATCTGGAGATGTACAGTTGTTTCAACCGCTCAGGAGTCCTCCCTTGACCTTTTTTATGGAAGCTTAACTCTGTTAGGAAATTTAGTGGCATCCTTCCAGCTGTTGTTCTATGTTGCAATTCCCAGAAGCCATTGCTGTTGCTTGCTGGAGTCATAATAAATGGTGTTCAAACTTGTTTTTCAAAACAAAACCATATAAAAATACTGTTCTTTAGTTTTCAGCTTTCTTATGTCCTCAGTAATGACTGTTATGGTATAACGCTGAATTCCTGTAAATTAATAAAAGAAAAAAATACATACTTCCTTCCTTCAGGACAGATTAAATTGAAATATTCCTGCATTTTCTCTAGACAGAGTCCTAGGGATGGAAAACTCAGAGAGAACATGAGTAGTTCATTAGTTCTATGACCTATGTTACAAACATCACTAGATGATCAGCATCAGCTCTTCTGGCCTTAGAATCTGTAAACAGAATAACATATAAACCAAATAAGCAGGAACAGGTGATCTTCTTCACTGAGGTGGTAATGCTTCTTTATTTACAGTTCTTGGCTGTGGTCCTCTAGTAGGTAGAAGAGATTTGCACCGCCTGTGTCTCATCTGTTGTCGTCTCTGTCATCGTGCAAGTGTTGTATGGATAGATGTGTGGGTTGAAGATAATCAGTGCTAAGGATTCTTGAACCATATTATGAGTATCGACAGAAAAGATTGGGGCTCTCTGTAATATGGCAGCTGTACACCTGTAGGACTGCCCATAAGCAGGGAGGCTGGTAAAGTTTTACATCACATATCCGTAGTAACTGATTAATGAAGGTTTTCTTCCATTTAAGTCAGAATTAATTGTGAATGCATGGGTGGTATTTCCTCCTCCACCTGCTGCCTAAAGATGGCAGGGAAATGGAGGCCTATGTTGTTGAAAGTGGCTTCTCAATTTTTTTGTGCCCAGCTCGAGATCTCTAGGGCCTGATTCTCAGAGATAATGAGTACCTGCAGCTTCATTTTAAATCAGTGGAAGCTGTGGGCACTCAGCATCTCTAAAATTAGTCTTTATTCAAGATGTTTTCTCCACTTTCCCCCTCCACCATGAGCTAAATCCCTGCAGTTTGTTTGTTTTTCCCCCTAAGTGCACAACATAATTCCAAGACGTTGCTGGAAATCAGTGCAGTGCACTATGCCAAGGCAATAACAAAATTAATCCATGGAAGGAACACTGAATGATTTGAGATGAGATCATTTTAGTTTTTAAGCATCAGCAAAGAAAGCATTTGGACTTTCAGATGTGCTTTGAATCACAAAAGGAGCTTTCTTTACCAAAGATGTTCACAAACATACTGGTGCAAAGGAAAGAAAAGTTTTTTAAGATGACTTCTGTTTTATCCTTTAGGGTGTTACCTCCCAATAAATTTGCATTAGTGAGTCATTTTCATGACACACTGAGAAAACAGATAACCTGAAATTTAAGATAAGTAATTCTGTGTCTCTGAGTCATTGAAATGAGTCACCTGTCTCCCTCCCACCTCTGCCTCATCCCTATTACATTTATTGAACATGCACCTCTATAAAATATACAAGAAAGCTTGGATCACTTGGGGGGTTTTTTGGTTATTTTTATAACTTATTTTCAGGAAAAGATGAACTCATCACCAAAGTAGATAAGACAGGGTTTTTCCAAATGTATAATAAATGTATTGTTCTTAAACAGTACTTGCGTTACAATAACTGCCAGGGCCCCCAGTGAGGACTAAAGTCATATTCTGCTGGGTATTTTGTATGAAGATATGGTCCCTGCCTGGAAGGTCTTATAATCTAAATTGACAAGTGCCACATGAAAGGTTAGCTTCCAACTACTGTTGGGATATTGATTTTTATGGGCTTATCCTTGTGGGTTAATAGTCTGAAATAATTATTTAATTTGTTATCATCAATTTGTATTATTTATGAAACCAGAAATCTGCAATTTTGGTTTCTCTGCTGTTATACATTGATGATGAAGGATTTTGTGTCTTTGTAATTTTCACAATAATAATAAATTATAAATAAGTATTTAATAGTGAGGAAATGCATAATGGCTATACACGTATAGATCTAAAAGAAAGCTGGTGGAAAAATCACTGCTTATGTGAGTTTCTCTCAATGTCAATTTCACATACATTTCTAGGAGAGATCTAAAGTTCATTTTGTGTTCGCAGAATGATCAAAACCTAACTGACATCCTGATCCTATTCTATTGCACATAGATTCCTATATCACCTTCATCACTGCAGTATCTGAGCCCCTTCCAATAGTTTATTAAGTGACATGACTAACAACATCTGTCACCTGTGGTTTGTTCTTTCTCTCATTCTCTCCTCAGAGGGAAAATTGATTATGCAATGCAGTGTTTTGTTTTGCTAGGGTTTTTCTATTTTGCTTTATTTTTTAATTGCACAGGTTGCTTTGTGTGTATTAGAGAAGGCAGGCCCAAGAAGTGTGCCTTGCCCTTGGAGCAGAAGGTAGTAAGGATTGTGATGATCCTTAGTTCCTGTGGGAGTTCATTCCAGAGTGTCAGACCAGTCCCTGAGAGAGCCCTGTCACTAACACAGAGGATCTTTAACTGTGTGGTTAAAATTTTCATTGTGTCTGAGGAGTTGAGTTGTCACCATGGTCTTCATCCCAGAGCTGTAATCTATCATCTAGCTACCCTGGCCTGAGGCCATTGAACACTTTAAAGATAAGGACCAAGACCTTGAACTTAAGTCAGCTTGTGCACTCAAGCTGTCATACAGCGCCCCATCTTCAGTAGGCCATCATGCAGGCAGAGCAATGCACCAGCAATTGCAGGACCCAAGATCATACTCTTTAACTTAATTTAAGAAGTCTTTCTCTGTCATGTCTCTGTATAATAATCTGTCCCTATTCTTTCTTTTACTGTGTAACTTTCTAATTTTGTGAATCTCCAGTTTCTGTGGTAGGCGTGTCTTTTGTTCATACAACTTCTGTATGAAAGCAAGATTACACAGCTAGGATCAAGTCAGGAGAATAATGGGGAAGGGAAACTTTCTATTTTAATAACTTAATATTGTGATCACCGGAGGGATTCTAGTTCTAAATGCTTTAAAAAGGAGACACGAAACCAGTTCCTGTAAATTAGTGTTGCTTCATTAAACTCAATGGCATGACATGAATTTACACCAGCTGAGAATCTTGGCCCAAAATTCTCCAAGGTAATTAGATGCTTAACTCTAGTTGATTTAAAAGTGAGTTACCTTCCTAAATACCTTTGAGGATCTGAGCCATTGTTCTTAGCTAAAAATCTTGCTGTGTTCTATTCTGAACAGCCATTTCCTTTGGAACATTTGATAATGCAGTCCTGGAGTCTTGCAATTCCTTTTGTACTACAGGGAGTATCTTTTGTCATGGGAACTCAGTGTTTTTCACTGTAACTCACTCTGCAGAGTGGATATAAGGCACCCTGAATGTAGTTTTACCTTTTATTTTTCCTTCATTTTGAGTTTAAAATACTATTGGATGTGGGAGGAAAATCTTAAATATTTTCTCATTATAATTATAGAATGAAACATAACACACACCCTCTTTTCTTCTGACACCTTCCATCCTCCCTTCAATCTGTCTAGCTTCTCTCCTGACTGCTTCCTTTGTCTCCTTTTGCCACTCCCTACATCATGCTTTCTTCCATGTTGTCCCTTCCCTAAGGAGCAGCTTTCTCAGTAACGTACACTAAGCTCCTATTGACCATACCTCACTGTGTGCTTGTTTACTGTAGGATGAACATGCAGATCAGTGCTGGAAAGGAATTGCACAGTGTTATGAGAGATGGAGATTTATTTAGATACTTTGATTTTCACTATTTTGATCTAATTGTCCAAACTTTATTCATGTTAATGTCAATAACCCAATTAAAGCTAATGGGACTACTCTCATACATGAACACCAGTGTGAATAAGGCCCTTTGGAATTGTTTATTATTATATATTTGCAGTAGCTGCTTCTGTCCTGTCAGAGCACAATACACGGAGCTGAGGGTCTCTGCTGGTAGGTCACCATCTCTGTAAGGTCTTGGGTAGTACACTAGACTCGTGACAGAAGGCCCAGCCATTGCGGGAGGCTTCAATAGGGTCACAACCTACTGCACTAGCTGCTGTCGTTTCAGTTACTGCTCAGCAGCTAAGTCTTGGATTAGTTCCTGCTGCTGGATGGCCAGCTGCTACTGGTGGCACTGAGCTACAGGAGCTACTGATGGCATTGAGTTTCTGCTCTGCCAGCCATTGCAGTAGCGGTTCCACGTCCATACTGCTGGGAGTTGCTTCCGTAGGCAGTGGTGCTGGAACAGTTTTTTTTTTTTTTCCCCTGAGAGTCATTGAACCAAACTGTAAACCCTGTATAAGATGGAAATTTCGTCAAGTCAGGTGGTGCAGCAGAACCCCTAGTTCTAGCATCTATGTCCATAGGTATTTGTCTGTTTGAAGTCTTGACCTGCTCCCTTCCACAGGGGCTAATTCCTTGCCCATAGTCTCTGCAGAGTTTGTGACCAGGTTGCCACATTGGCCCCCCCATTTGGTCCATCAGGGCATGTCTAACCCAGCAGGTCACTGTCTTGGTGAGGTCAGTGGGAGCTGTGATTTGGCCCCCTGGCCAGGGCACATGTCAATCCTACCCCTTCTGGGGTGTTCAAGTCCAAAGGAAATCAGAAACAACAACAAAAAAACCCAACAACTTAAAACACAGTTGTCCCAAAAACCTTTGGTGAGACCCCTACACCCTCTTCTATTCAGGCCTTGTCTCCAAAAAATCCATGCTTCTTCTGATTTCCCAGGGTCTGGTCATCCCTTCTAGCAGAGGCTTGTCCAGCTGGCAAGTTAACTTAATCTCTAGGCTGAAACAAGGCTTTTGTCCCATCAAAAGAATCAGAGCTTTTCTCTCCTTCCTGGTCAGCCCTGAGCTGGGTTAGGTCTCCTGAGCTGGGTTAGGTCTCCCTCTTTTAACTCCACTCTTCCTGCTTGGCGTGTGCTGCAGGTTAGTGGGGTGGGCCAGTTGGATCCATAGGCTTTCATTAACCCTCTTGTTGCCAATATGGGAACTATCTGCCCCATCAAAGGGCCCCATTGCACTATACCCTATATAGACATATACAAAGAATTAGTCTTTCCCTCAAATAGCTTACAATCAACTTCTTGCTACTGACATTAGTCTTTGTCATTGTGGTTCTAGAATGACCAAATACTCCCTAATATAATTTCAAAACGTTGGTTGTGATCTTTATTTCCATTTTTCCAGTAAATTATGAATTATTTTTATTACAATAACACATAGAGGGCCCAACTGAGTTTGGTCCTCATTAGACAAGGTACTGTATATACATATAATAAGAGACGGAATTTTCTCCAAAAAGTTTTCAGACAAAGGTTGGAAGAAAGGAAGTATTGCCCTCATTATAAAGGTGAGGAACTGAGGCAAAGAGATTAAGTGACATGAAGAAATCACTGGCAGAGCTAAGATTTGAACCTAGATCACCCGAAACCCAGTGTAGTACCTTAAGCACTGGACCATCCTCCTTTTCTAAAATGTAATAATGCCATTATTTTCAAGATACACTGTGAAGCAACAGCACACATTTTCTCTGAATTACTTGCTTTCAGTCTCACTTTACTTAATCTCATTTGTAGCAACAAGCTTCATAGAAACAAATTCCCTCTTAGCTTCCATAATGATGCCTTAAGTCAGTCTCAGTATTTTTATGCCATCTACAGGACATTTTAAAAAATTGTGCTTTTGCTGCATTTTATATCAGGCTTGATACTGTAGTACTTTGTATATATAAAATATAAAATTAGCTTATTTTATCCTTACGTTATCCAGTCTCAATTTCATTATTTTTTTCTAAATATTTATATTGTTATGCATTTGATTTAACTACAGGTTTTATATAAAAATTCCATTGGTAGCTATTGCCTAAGCAGCTCTAGTCTTTAAATGTTATGGCTAAATTCTATTCTCTGATCAACTTTGAGGATTACTTAGTAAGTTAGTTAGTTTTTCACAATCCTTAGAAGGGGGGTGGGAACTTTACTAGAGTCACTCAAAAACATGGAAGTAGTTTCAACAACAAATGCAACATTTTAAACTTGTTTTTTGCTTTTTAATGTTTGAAAAAGAACCATTTTTTTTTCTAAATGTTTGCAATTTTTAAAAATGCACCTTTAAGTTTTTAGCAACAATGTTATTGACATGGTTTTCAACAATTTTAGTTTACTAAAATTTTTTTTTTCTTGTAAGTGGAAACTTTTTATTTACCAAAACCTCCACTTTCTGGGATACAGAAAATTTTTGAAACATTTTTCATAACATTTTTGATGTTTTCACTAAACATTGAAAAGACACAACATTTTAAATTAAAATGGAAAAATCACAAAATTAATATATTTTTAAAATAACAAAAAGGTTATTTAAAATAGGCCACTTTTTAACAAAAATAAGTTTTTGACCAGCTCCACATCTTATAGGATATCTAGAAAGACAAGATCTCTGCCCAAAAATCTAACTTTGTCACATCATATCTAAATAACAGTGACAAGCAGTGTGTCGGGGGAGGAGGAGAGAAAGGGGAGAGATGATATGAGGACATGTACAGGGTTTGCTACAATAAGATTACATGGCTCTCTTGGTTCTCTTCATATCTATTCTGATATCTGTACATGTACAGAATACCTGCTGACTTCATGTTCTCTACCTGTTGTGACTGGCAACATTCCAACAATGCAAAGCATACTACAGAGTACCTTGCTAGCATTATACGATGGCTCTAAGATGATTTAAAAAAAAATACTTTCTGTGCTGGTCAGGGAAGCTGTTCAAGATTCTCGGAAGCAACACATATGTCTAGCGTTCTCTCAGGGTGGATGAGGCCTGAGATTAATGTTTTACATATTATTCCCTTGTCTTCCAACTCTCAGAAGAGACAAGTTTTATTTTGCTTTGGGGTTAGAGAGTGAGATTCCAGCAGTGTATATATCAAATTTTGCTTTATTTGCAGGCAAAGGATCCAATTGCACTTTTAGTCAATGGGAATTGTACGTGTCTATCCAAGGACAGAATTGGTCTTATATCTGTAGAGCTCTACAACAAGGTTAACCAAACACAAGGGGAAAAATGTGCAATAAAAGGAGTTACACAATAAAAGACTCTTACATGACACTAAAGTATTAGAGGAAAGAATGTCAATACAAGAAAATAACCATGAGAAACATGGAAATCTGTCTTTTGAACATATTTCTCTTCACCTGAAACATTCAGTAGTGCCCCCAAGTTCTGGCTGCCAGCTTTCGTCCAGCTTGAGACAGCTATGGCATGATTTTTTCAGAGGTGCTGAGCACTCACAACACCTTGCTGTGTCTGTTTCCCCATCAATAAAATTGGCACCTTTGTTGCCCTCCTACTTAGTGCCATTCTGGCACATAATTTAATGATGTTCCTATCTGATAACTTGAGGAGGAGTGTGGAAAAGTTCATCTCACAAAACATATGTGGATGAGTTTTCCAACCACTTCTACTTTATGTGCCAGTGCATTCACTGGATCCGCTTTGTGGGGAAAGATTTGGACAGGGAAAAGGGATTCAAAAGTACAGCATCAACCAGCAATGACTGTGTGTGTGTGTGTTAAGGAATAGTTACAGACTGTGGGTATTGTGCAAATGAAGGGAGGTGATAGGTGAGTGATTGACTAGATCCTTGGGGTTTTGTGGACTTAAAAAATAGTCAATGTGGTGCATGTGCTTAGGATTACTAAATGAAAATGTAGACACAGAGAGGTTAATTGACTTGCCCAGACAGCAATGTGGTCTAAGCACTTGATACAGTTCCACATGGGGAATTATTAGTTAAACTGGAGAAGATGGGGATTACTACAAGAATCGAAAGGTGGGTGAGGAATTGGTTGAAGGGGAAACTACAGTGGGTCATGGTGAAAGGTGAACTGTCAATCTGAAGAGAGGTTATCAGTGGAGGATCAGTCTTGGGACCAATCTTCTTAATGTTTTCATTAATGACGTTGGAACAAAAAGTCCTAATAAAATTTGAAGATGACAAAAAGTTGGGAGGTACCTGAATATCATACAAGACAATTTGGATAACTGTGAAAACTGGAGTGATAGAAATGGAATACTGGGTGCAATTTATTTAAGAGGTGCTGCTAGGATGATCAGAGGAACTGAAAACCTACCTTATGATAAGAGACTCAAGAAGCTTGGTTTGTTAGCCTAACAAAATAAAGGATGAGGCGAGATATGATTGTGCTCTATAAATACATGAGATGGTAAACACGAGGGAAGGAGTAAGTGTGACAGGACACACTCGCTCCGCACTGGACAGTGAATGGATAACACTACATTGTGGGTTGAAGAAGCCACACCCCCTTTATCCTAGTGGGCATGCTCCATGTGCTCTCATATAAGAAGGAGCAGCTCAGCTGAGTTGGGGCTGACCACCAGGGAGGAAGGATGTGCTTTGTTGGCTCCAACCAAGGATCAGACAAGGCCGGGGAGGCCGGAGATGCTGTAATCCAAGCAGATGCTAAGGCACCTACCAGGAGCACGCTGCATCAGGAGTCACTGGGGACAGCACAGACCAGCAAACCTGGAGACAGCAGAGAAGCCCAGGATGCAGCAATGGGAACTACAGTAGGAAGTAGCCCAGGGGAATTAGATAGTGGCCCGGTTAGTGAGCCAGTGTTTGGAGTCAGCGTGTTTCCATCAGAACCTCCTCACTGATTCAGTGGCATGTGTCCCTGCTGCTACCAGGGCCCTTCACTGGGGTCCAGTGGGGGGGGGAGGAAACTGGACCCCCCTACTAGGGCTGCCACCCCCCTCCTTGTGTGTGGCATCCCCCTTCCTAAGTGATTTTGGCCGGTAGGTCTTACTGCCCTGCCTTCCTGGGGTGAATGTACTGATTGTGGCTATTAGGCCTTACTGTCCCACTAAGAGAGGCGAGCCTATTGACTTTGGCCATTGGGCAAAACTGCCCAGCTATTAGGGGCGAATACATAGACTCTAGCCATTATGCATCACTGCCCTGCTGAGAAGGACAAATATATGGACACTGGCGGCTATGCCTTACAGCCTTGCTAACTGGGGCAAATCTATTGACGTTGGCCATTGGACGTGGCCCATTGCCCTGCAAACCAGGTGGATTTACTAACTGGCCACTAGGCCTCACTGGCTTGCTAAGAAGGGCAAATCTATAGACTGTGACCTTGCTGTCTAACTAGACCATACTGGGTGAACTTATTGACTTTGGCCATTGGACCACATTGCCCAGCTCTTGGGGGCAGGTACACTGACTCTAGCCATTAGGCCTCATTGCCCTGCTGAGAGAGGCAAACCCATGACTTTGGCCGCTAAGCCTTACTGCCCTGTCCTTCTGGGGTGATTATACTGATTATAGCTACTAGGCTATACTAACACGCAAAGAGGGGTGAATCTATCAATGCTGGCCATTAGGACGCATTGCCTTGTCTCACTGGGGTGAACTTACTGACTATAGTCGCCGGGCCTTACTGCCGTGCCAACAGGGACCAATTTATCGCCTTTGGCCATTGGGCCCCCCTCCCCTGCTAAGAAGGGTGAGTATATTGACTGGGGTTTAGGAGTGTGACGGGGCACACTTGGCCCGTACTGGATGGTGTCATCCCCAACCCTATCCCAGTAAGGGTCAGTGTTGGCACAAAAGCAAATGGATATAAACTGGCCATCAACAAGCTTAGGCTTGAAATTTAATGAAGGTTTCTAACCATCAAGGGAGTGAAGTTCTGGAACAGCCTTCCAAGTGGAGTAATGGAAGCAAAAAGTCTAACTTGTTTCAAGACTGAGCTTGATAATTTTATGGAGGGAATGGTATGATGAGATTGCCTACAGTGGTATACAGCTCATCTGCAACTGCTATTGGCAAATATCTCCAGCAGCTGGAGATGGGACATTAGATAGGAAGGACTCTGACTTACTACAGAGAATTCTTTCCCAGGTGTCTGGTTCATACATCTTAGCCCACATGCTCAGGGTCTAACTGATTGCCATATATGGGATTCAGAAGGAATTTTCCACCAGGTCAGATTGACAGAGACCCTGTTTTTTTGGTTTATTTTTTGTTTGCTTTCCTTTGCAGCATGGGGCACTGGTCAGACGCTGGATTGAAATAGAATAAACGGTGGATTCTCTGTAACTTCAAGTCTTTAAATCAAGATTTGAGGACTTCAGTAACTCAGCCAGAGCTTATGGGCCTGTGGCAGGAGTTGATGAGTGCAGGCCTGAGATCTGCAGGAGGTCAGAGTAGATAATCATGATAGTTCCTTCTGGCCTGAAAGTCTGAGAGTCAATGAGTATTAGGTATGGGACTGAGCCTCAAAAGACATGAACTCTAAACCTTACTTGCCTTCTATATCCCAGGGGTTTTGTGAGAGTTAACAAGCTCGTGTTTGTAAATTGCTTTGAAAACAATTTTCAGATATCACTCTTTAGCTTACATCATAAATGTGTATCAACCGTTTAAAAGTGGACTAAAAATAACAAAGTAGTTTGATAAACAAATGTCCAAAAGCCAGGAAATTCAGAGTTGGCTCCAGCTGGAAAAAAGAAAAGGAAGTATTAAAACACAGAGTCAAGGTCTTCATATATCAGCTGTCTTCCTGTCACCACAGGTAAAATTATGTGAAGTCTATGACAAATATTCCATCTAGTTAACATATTAAACCAGGCATCTTAAACATATTCACCACAGATTACACATATGGACCTGGAAAAAATGGAAAAAACACAATTAGTTATCACATATTCATTGCCACTTCTATTCTTTTTGTGGTTTTTCATTTCAGCATTAATATTTATATGACCATATCCCGATGAAAGGAAAGGCAACCACAGTTAGTCAAGGCATCTATAGCATTCATTATACTCAGCACTGTATGAAAATCAAGGATGTATATTACCAGAACAAAACTGAGAATTTTCAACTCAAATGTAATCTCAGTGCTCCCATAGCCTGTGAGAGCTGAAGATCTACCAAAATGTTACATACAAAACTAGATGCTTTTGAAAATAAGTGCCTACAAAATATCCTAGTCATTGGATTGAAAGACTTCATCATTAATGAAGAGATCCAAGAAATCACCAACCAGCAGTTTGCCTCCACTAGAATCAAAAGGAAGAGCTAAACATAACTGAGGCACATACTCCAGCTTCCAACACAGACTCCCTTGTGAAGTCATCAAGTGGAAATTAACTGGTGTAAGGAAAAGAAACTGTCCAAGAGAAACCTTGAGAAGAACCCTTAGCAGAGAGTGCAGAACACAATCTTTACACCATAGAGCACATGGAAGCAGCAGCAAATGGGAAACAGAAATAGAGGAGACTACTGTCTGTCCTGTGAGCCAACATTGGAACAGGAAAGATATAATGTAAACAGGGGTGACAGGTTTGTATAATTTTTGGTGGTGCCCAGACCAAGTCCCGCTCACCCACCCACTCCCCACCTAAGGCTCTGGGAGGGAGTTTGGATGTGGGAGGGGGTTTGGAGTGCAGGCTCTGGGATGAAGTTTGGGTGCGGGAGGGGTTCGGGCTCTGGGAGGGAGTTTGGGGTGCTGGGTGCAGGCTCTGAGATGGGGTTTGCGTGCTGGTGCAGGCTCTGGGCTGGGACAGAGGGCTAGAGACGGGGAGTTTGGAGTGCAACAGGCAGGCTGCGCTGGGGTGGGGGTGCAGAGAGGAGGACTCCCCCCAGCCCTTTCCCCGCTAGGAACATGTAACTATTATTTTGTTTCTGAGAAGATTCAGCGCGGGTGGTATTGGGTAATATATGGTATCTATATCTCCTTAGATATGGACAGGTTTCTTCTTTTCTCAGGGTCTACATTGCAACTGAGGCTTGGATGAAGGCTACTGACTAAATGCAATCCATCCAAAATATGGCAAGGTATGTTTAGGCTTAGGGAAACATTCAGAGAAGAATGATATTTGTCCATTCTATAGGATTCTGTTAATAGAGAATGGAATTTAGGGGTTCTGTGGGATCCCTAGTTGCTTTTTATTGGCATTGGGATTATATTGTTCTTTGATTCTTTAGAAAATTCAATTAAAAATCAATTCCAAAAAACATCAAAAGTAATTTATTTCCATAGGCCCTAGCCTATTCAACGAGCATTGTTCTGAAACACTAAAAGTGGTCATTGGGGAAAAAAAATTACACGAACAAAAATAGACTTGGAAATAGCTTGAAAAAAAATAAATTTATATTTATACACAAATGCAGATGCTTCTCCATTAGAAAGCTGGAAGCCATATGGATTCCACTCATGCATGACATTTGCTGAAAGAACATTTAAACATAGGCTCTTTGCTTAAATGGCAGATTTTGCTCTCACATCTAATGCAGCAGATCTTGAATGAGTACAGTGTTCCACTCTTCATATAGGCAGAGAATTTCCATTGGTATTAATAGTAGTTGCTTCCTTTGGAGGACACAGTCTCAAGATTGGCCTTGAAGATGTTTTAAAAAGAATTGTCCCCTTATGGAGTGAAGGTTTGAAGTAGGACACACTTGTAGTCTATACCATTATTTTTGTGCTTCTACTCTTGTAGGCATCCCCCGGCCCCCCGCTCCCCAAAACAAACAAACAAAAGCAACCTTACAGGTATCGTCAGCAAGAGTGACACTAGAGAGATCTTCATCCCCCACACCCTATAACGAGGAATGTGGCTTAACAGTCTCAGTAAATACTTTAAATGTATAACTTCACTAGAAAGATGTCACACTTTATATTATGGTTCCATTTATAAATAGTTTTAAAGGGTTAATAAAGGTTTAATAGCTGTTATAAGTATGTTATAGACATGAATATTATGTGTTACAAATGGTAATAATTACATCAGTAGAAGGTATTGTAGATGGTTATTAGCCATGGTTATAAATAGGCTTGGAAGGCTTAGGTTATTATTGGTAAATTCCACCGTACACACACAAACCAAAGAGAAAATAGTACCATCATTAATAACCAAATCTACAGATACGCAAAGTAAGCAAAATGCTTTTTGAGAAATTATTAGGATATTTACTTTGAATATTTTGGCAAATGATGTTAACAATTTGTATTTTAACTGTTACAAAATTCTACATTTTTGAATCTCAATGTTTACTGTCATTAAATAATTATTGTCTGACCCTTCATAATTTCCTGCAACTGTGAAAATGTTAATTGATAAAAAAAATAAAATCCTTAAAATCC
This sequence comes from Eretmochelys imbricata, assembly GCF_965152235.1. NCBI lineage: Eukaryota > Metazoa > Chordata > Testudines > Cheloniidae > Eretmochelys > Eretmochelys imbricata. Next base: position 130,619,899 of record NC_135573.1, on the reverse strand, counting down.
ATAATCTTGTGCAACTGTGAAAACTGTAATGGCTAAACATAAAAAAATACTTAAAAATAAAATTTCTAACATCCATGAACATAAAAAAAATCAAATCAAATCAAATTCTGACAAGCCAATTGAACTCTAGAAGTATCTTGTTGTAGTGATTCAGGTTATTCAGCATGCATTAAAACATCTAATAATAATTTATTAACTCTTTTAAAACTATTAATGGAGTTTGAATATAAAGTGTGACATGACAACATTGACAATCAACTAAAAGTGATTCTATAAGAACTCTTTTCTACTTTAAAATCTTTGACAACAGGTTAGACTTTTGTATGTACAAAATGATTGTTTAAGAAAGTAGCCATTGGTATTACTATCACTTGTGTCCCTGAAAGAACATTTCAACACTGAACCAAATTCGCCATTTATGTAAGTGGATGTAGCTTCATTGACTTTAATAAGTTATGCATGCCTATGCCAGTGGTGAACGTGGCCCATGGTATTTCTTTACGAATAAAAATATCCTTACAAATTATTTATTTCTAATTTCATTTGTCCAGGTGATTACTTTGTGCTGAATAAATAGAAAGGATGCTCAAGGGTGTGAAATTCACCCCTGTCTAGACAACCAGCACAATGGACTGTACCTATGTAAGTCCTACTTGAACCCTGTTTTGGGAGTAAGTGGTGCATAGGCCTTCTGGTGACCATCTGCATAGAGATGAATTTTACACTACCTAAGAGAGATGGCTGGAGCTTTAGGGTTGCAGTGCACTGGTGAATGAATACCCAGTACCACAGAAAAAAAAAGGACACCATGTGATATTACAATATTATGTGTGTGTGCAGGGGTGTCTACTGTTGAGATACACAAGAAATTAAAGTTGAGAGATTTTTGGACACATTTCTATCAAGAAACTTTTTTCTCTTTTACTGATTTAACCACTACTAAAGAATAAAAACTTCATTGTACTGCACTTTTCAATCTTCTAGTTTGATTTATCATGCTCAAAACTGACCCTTTACTTGGCACACATGCATGTTTAGATTTTTTTTTCTGTTTTAATTTTTCAGCTGAGAATTATATTAACTGTTATGGATGCTTGGCATGGAACTCCCAGAACTGAGCCTATCTGAGAGATTTCAGGGCTAGTTTTTATTTGATCCTTCCAATATTCTGAACCATAACAGACATGGCACCTGCTAACAATGAAGTATGAGGTGAATTGCCAGATATAACATAGCCCTCTTCTCTGGCTCTTCATCAGCAAACATGGGACTCTGATTACCCCTCTGAGAAGAAATTCAGAGAAAACAGACTGAATATGGACAAGAATTTCAACTTGCCCTTCTCTAGGCTTTTCATCCATATAATCAGCCATTATATGAGTCACTTCACTGATGATCCTAACAGAAGTGCCTAGTTCAGACAAGTTTAATATTGGGTTCTACAGCCCCTACTTTTGTTGACTAGTACTTAAGCATGTAAGTGGTTCCACTGAAGTTAATGGAGCCACTTGCATAAGGAAGGTTTACAGAATCAGATTGAGGAAGCTAATTTAAAAGCAATTCAACACTCTTTATATTTATGTTTCTCTTTCTTGTTTTACAGTATTTTCTCATCATCTTGTCAAGATTAACTCTGAAGAAATACTTCTCCAAGAACTAAGCAGCTGAGATCTTGTTGCATGGATTGAAAAAATCAACACAGATCAAATTGTCAATAGAAGTGGAGCAGGTCAGTTAATCAAATAGCGTGTCTTTTCAGCATGTTTGCATAATATGATCCTTCCAGACCGTTACGACTGTCTCTGAATGACAATTTATCATTAAGGGGAAACCCTAACAGCAAAGAGAGGTAATTCTGTTTCATGGAAAAGTTCCATTTTCTGAAATTTGTCTTTTTTTCCAATTTGGAACAAGCCCCCAAATGTTCAAAATTCTTTGCAACAGGGGGTGGATCCCAATGTGGACCAGCCCACCAGGCAGACTTCCTGGGAATTGTGGACCACAGGGCTTCCAAGATCCACAACTCTGAGGCAGTCTGCATGTAGGGGCTGCCCCAGAATTGTAGACCCTGAAACTCCAGCAGGCAGATTTATCAGGAACTAGGGAGTCAAACTGGCAGGAAACCAGGCAGGTTTCCATTGGACCCTTCCTTGGGTTCTGTTGGAACTTCGTCAAAAACTCCACAATTCTGATAAATTAGTAAATGTTGATGAAAAACTGTTTATCACAATTCCTACTCAAATTGAGAGAGGGGAAAAGTATAACAATTCAGTGTACATGCATTTCTTCAGTTGTATTGAAGAAATGTGCTACATAACATTTAAGAGCTAGTTATGAGCAAATTATGTGACTGTTTTGTGGTATTATGTACAAAAAGGTTAATCTGATGCATTATCTCCAGTCAGTTCCAAAGTAAAGCAAAGACTTCACTGGGAAAGACATTGCCATACAAAGATTTTATATTTTAAAAAAGAAATCCAGTCACTTAGGGTCCAGATTCTGCTACCCTTATTCACATAGATTAATAACTCGCTCCCATTGGAACCTACATGACTGTGTTATATTTCAGGAGAGTTTTAGAAACAATATTAAATAAATGCCCTAAGGTATCACTAAGCTATAGTAAAATAAATAACATGAATAAGCTACTGTGTAATAAAGGTGAATGGGAAGTATTAATGTCAAATCTATTTGATTTTACCAATATATAGTACATTGTGGTTTAGTTTAGTTTTCTAATAGGTACCTTTCAATTTCTAGACAAACTAAACTTACTGTTTCTAAGGCCTCCTCTTCTTCTCTGTAAATTTATGCAACATACAATCTGATTTATACACAATGGGGAGGGAAAGAGGGGCACCATGCTTGTTATGCTAAGTCCTTTTTTGAGACTAGGCCTGAAAGCTGTCTGCTTAAGAAATAAAAAGGAGTGGACCAGCCAAGGGTTTAATCATATTTTGGCCTGTATGAGAGTGGCGCAGTATGAAGAGTGAGGTGCTCAAGAAGAATTCTTCCCTGACCTGCCGTGTTCATAGGGCAATGTGCCCAGTGCACTTTCAGATGGTGCAATAGAATCCTCTCTGAGCACCTAGCCTGCCCAATGGGCTAGTCTACATAGGCCAAAACCCACTTCCTCACATCCCTTTGGCATGGTTTGCATCCCTGGATTGTGCTGTTATGGAGCAGGCTTTCTGTTCAAGAGAGCACAGGCACAGTAATTGCATCCAGGTACTGTGAGGGGCAAAAAAGGAAGAGAAGGCTTCTTGCATCCTTGTCTCTCCTTTCATATGCTTGATAAGGCTGTGCACCAAAAATTATAAGCATGACTGCAGTGCATGGAAGATCCACACACCCCCTCCCCCAGCAATAGTTAAACTAGAATACAATTATTACAGTCTGGAATATTTCAGAGCTCATATTGGTGAATATTTTTCAAAACACTTCTTCAGTGAAAGGAATATACAAGGAGTATCAGAGTCCTGCTACATCTACTAAGACTTTGATTCTACAAACTAAGGCCCTGATCCAGTAACTGGATTTGAATAGTGTGATTGCTTGGGTAACCTGTCTGTATGACTTATGAATTCCAGTTGATGTTACACCATTGTTAAATTGTGTATTATGGAATGTTTCTTTTGGAAGTGGAATCCACCATTTGCTGACAGGACTGAAAGCATGTACTTACCAGAAAAGGTATAATGGAGAGCAGTTAACCTTAATGACTGAACTGAACAATTGGTATACTAAGGAGGTTGGCTTGAGCTAGATGAAAATATTTCCTCTAGTTTGTTTATAGGGTGCTGGTGAAGTGGAGAGTGGAAAAACACCTGCAGTAGAACAAAAGAAACCTATGTTGGTATGGGGACATATAAACTTGAGATAGGAAGAAGCAGCTTTTGGCAGGAGAGTGGAAGAGATGAACAGGTTTATGTGGGGGAAGAAGTGGTCCCAGTTTAACATCAAAACCAACTGAGGTCAGAGAAGGCTGGTCGGGATAGAGAAAGCTCCTTGGTTTGGAAGAGAAGCCATGACCTTCCAAGGAAGGATTCTGCACACCCGAGAGGGCTGTGCTCAAGCCCCCTCCAGAGTGGCGAGAAACACAAGGCATCAGAATACATACAGATGTGTTTATTATTTTGTCTAGATCTGTGTATCTCTTTGAGCTATTAAGTAAAGAGCAATGCTGTTTTAGAATCCTGTGAAACATCTGTCTGTGGCTGTTGGCTTTCACTATAACGTGCTATGAAGAATTAAACTGTAAACCAGAAGACTCAAACCTTGAAATGGATTCTGGGAATTTTGCAAAATCTGCTAGGGAGGCTTGGCAAAACAGTTCTAGTTTCTGAGTCTAACCCTTTGACCTGGGAGAGCCCCATTGCCCAGGTGTAAGATACTAGTTCTTCACCTGAAGTGCATGCCTAGAGGACCAAAGCCAAGAACAGTGCCTAGACTCTGCTCAGGCCCAACAAGCAACTCAGGGGAGTCAGTATTTGGATCCCCTAACAGCAGTCTAGTAAGTGGCCAATAGATGGAGCTCAACCAGATTTGTGACATGGGCAGATACTTATGCTCACATGGAGCCCCACTGACTTCAGGGTACTCTCTGTTGGCCATGCTATCCAATGAAGGACTGTGGCCCAAGGGTGAAATTTACCCTTCTGTAGATGACTTACACAAGGAACCATGCACACCCAAGCCTCAGTCTGAGGGCTTAAATGAGTTATATACAATGATTACTAGGACTTTTATGTGCTTTATGTAAAAGGGGTAATTTTTTTTTCCCAGAGAAGAAAGTGGAAGGAAGAGTAAATTTTATACTATATTATCTAACCAAAGATTTAAGTATTTTTAAAAGAAATCGTATTACAATTTTGCAGTCTACAAGCTAGTCTCCATAGGTGGCATGCTGTGCAACTTCTAAATCCATTTATGTATCACTGGGACCTTTCTTGATTTCTATTGCTGTGTAATACTGTAGATAATATTCCACATGGAAAAAAAAAAGATTTGCAGCAATTTCTGTTTGTGAGAAGAAGCAGACTCTTCTTCTCACAAATGGGAGGGATACCCAAGAGGATCATCCTTGGATTCAGTGAAGAACTTGTACATTTTTCAACAAATTGTTAACTATGATCACACATTTTACCAGTAATCTTGTAATCTGACATAAATCCATAGTATATTAAATCAGTGTGTTCCGTGGGACATTTCCATCATTTGTAAATGTTTGATATATTCTCATTTCAGTGGGTTTTTTTAAAATCCAATAAAGACCACAGATTGAGCAATAATCTACTTTGCATTTTGTATGCATTGCTATATTCTTTGTGTGTTGCTGGTGATTATTTTAATTCAAAGCGGGCATGTGTCTCAGTCTTCTTTGTCTGTCACAAAGTTTTAGTTAACACTAGCATTGATCCTGTCCTTTTAGCAAGGCCTTCTACAGAAATTCTCTGTGCTTGTGAGCACAGGAGTAATTGCTCCCAAGGGGTGTTTTCATACCCTGGATAGCAGTGTTGCATACTTTAAAAGAGGGATGCCTGAGTTATCTCCAATGTATTTTACTTTCTTTCAAGTTGACTTATTGTACACGTGAGCACATATTATGGTGTAACTCCTTCCTTGGTCACAACCAAGATGGAGTTTGGAGTTCTCCTTTTAGGGTCTGTCTCTCAAAACACTTACTATGGCTACTGGGTGACATTCAGCCCTGTGAAAGTCCAGTACGAGGCCTGTGATCCACTTATGTCCCACATAAGCTGTCAAGAGTTTATACTTAGGTGGTTATATTGACTCACTGCTCCAGGCTAAATTTCCTCTAGAGAGAGGTTGAAAGAGTAACTGGCTCAGTGGAGACAGTTACATTCAATTTTCTTCCCTCCCCAGTTCTTTAACATAAGCACCTCTCCCTTCACATATGACAGCTATAGGACTCCAAAGGATGCCATACATGTTTATATGGGAAGATTGTAGTGTAGCATCATTTAAATAAGAGAATTTCTTTTTTTTGCTTAAATTTCATTTTTGCTTAAATTAAAAGAATATCGAATAAATACAATTCCACACTGTTCATACAAGTGTAAATACAAGTATATTCCTGTGAGATCCTCAAGCTAGTTTTTTCCCTAGTTTGGATTGAACCTCGAGCTGATTAGGAGCCAGAATTTCCATTCCATGGGAAATTCCAAACATTCATTTGTTTCAATTCCAAACAAAAAGCTGAATTTCTGAAATTTCCCACAAAATGGAAACTAAAAAGAAAAAAAAAAAATCAGGACCATTGAAACATTCTGGTTTTGATTATGACAAAAACTTTAGTTTTTATAGCATTGTTTAAATACATTTTGTTTTAACTTTTTTTATAGTCTATTAAATAATATATATTACTAATACATAATATATGCTACAATAAAATTTAATATGAATGTAATATAAAAGTTGAAACACAATGAATCAGAATTACCCTATTAAAACTCAATGATTTTAAACTATAGAAACAAAACCTGTTGAATTTTTTCTCTCAAAATATTTGTTGAAATCAACACATTCCTGTAAAATGTTTATTTTGATTAAACTGATTTTTTTTCAATGGAGAAGAATTCTGTCATTTTTACATTTTTTTAAAAAAAATGCTATGATTGAACCATTGCTTAAATACACATCAGTTATATTAGAACAGCCCCTTTCTAGTTCTAGGTCTTGAATATTAAACAGTAGAAGATAGAAATTAGGTCTGGCTGAACCAGTTCTGGTGAAATAGATAAAATATAGAAAAACTTCAGCTTAGGTTAGATTCACAAAGAAACATTTTAGGTACCTAGAAAAATCACTGGGATTCACACAACTTGATTTCAGTGCCTAGGACAGTGGTGGACAACTTGTGGCCAGCAGGCAATCCGCTGGTGGACCGTGAGACAGTATTTACATTGATTGACCAAAGTCATCGCCGCCTGCTGCTCCCAGTGTCCACAGTTCACTGTTCCCGGCCAATGGGAGCTGTGGGAGGTGGTGGCCAGCACATCCTTGCAGCCCGTGCCACTTTCCGCAGCTCCCATTGGCCAGGAACGGCAAACTGCGGCCACTGGGAGCTGCAGGCAGCCATGCCTATGGATGGTCAATGTAAACACTGTCTCGCGGCCCGCCAGTGGATTACCTTAACTGGCCACAGGTTGCCCACCACTGGCCTCGGATCTCTATGCAGTGAAGGGAGATAAATAGGTGTCAATGAATGAGATTCACAAAAGTCAGTACAATAGGAGGCTTCTCGTCTAAGCTAGGCAGGGGAGGTCCAAAGCTAGGGGGGGTGGGGGACAGAGGTGCTAAGTCCCACTCTGCCTCCTCTCTCAAAGATGGTGTCAGGGTTCCCTCCCCACTCTGAACTCTAGGGTACAGATGTGAAAGACCCCCTAAGCTTATTTCTACTATCTTAGGTTAAAACTTCCCCAAAGCACAAATTCTTTGCCCTTGGAGGGTATGCTGCCACCAACAAGTGATTTAACAAAGAATCAGGGAAAGGACCACTTGGAGTTCCTATTCCCCCAAAATATCCTCCCCCCAAGCCCTTACACCCCCTTTCCTGGGGAGGCTTGAGAATAACATCCTAACCAATTGGTTAAAAAGGGATCACAGACCCAAACCTCTGGGTCTTAGGACAATAGAGAAATCAGTCAGGTTCTTAAAAGAAGGATTTTATTTAAAAAAAAAGGTAAAAATCACCTCTGTAAAATCAGGATGGAAAATAACTTTACAGGGTAACAAAAGATTCAAAAACACATCAGAACTTCCTCTAGGGTTAGTTTCAAAGTTACAAAAAACAGGAATAAACCTCCCTCCAGCAAAGGAAAAATTCACAAGCAGAACAAAAGATAATCTAACATGCCTTGACTGGCTTTTACTTAGAATTTTTGTAATATGAGAGACTTTTAGGATGGTTTATAGGAGAAAGAGTTTTCTGGCATGTTGCTTCTCCGCTTCCCAAGAGAACACACAAGCCGCCCCCCCCCCCAAGATTTAAAAGTATCTTCTTTTCTCATTGGTCCTTCTGGTCAGGTGCCAACCAGGTTATTTGAGCTCCTTAACCCCTTATAGGTAAGGAGGAATTCTAGACTACCCTTAGCTGTATGGTTATGACAGATGGTCATCTCCCTCTACTTGGGATTCTCAGATGCAAACCCTTTATTGGTGTTAGGTGACTATGCTGTGTTTTGCAGTGGTGGGGAGGGAGGTGTTCAACTGTGGATAAATAACAAAAGATTTATTGGTCTGGTATGCGAGTGGAAGAGACAGTGACTGTGTTGTCTGGTGGTTAGAGCACTCCCCGGGTAGGTAGAGACCCAGGATCCAGTCCACCTACTCTAATGACTTACTATTTGTAGTGGAACAGTTTCAAGAGGAGAGACTGAGAGAACTCTCTATCATAATATCTGCTAGACCAGTGTTTAGGACCCTCACCTCAGATGGCAGATACCAGTTCCAATACTTCTGCCTCCTCAGGTAGAGGGGAGGACTTGAACCTGGGACCACCTACATCCCAGGTCAGTTTCCTAACCATTCATGTCTGCCTTCATTCCCTCAGGTTATTTTGTGTAAACTAATCTATAGTGGCCGAATCTGGGAGGTGACATCTGAGCATGGTTATGGGAGTGGGCCCTGCAGTTCATTTGGACTGAGGTGGAAACATAGGCAACTAGGGAAGTTTTACTGAAAAAAAATTAGGTGCCAAGTGAGTTTAGGTGCAAACAGGTTTGGGGAAAGCTGAGTGGGAAGATTTTGTGATTCCCAATGGGGCCTGCTCCTGAGATTTAGGTACCTAAAGTGGCAAGTAGGTGCCAAAATCTTTTTGTGAATCTAGTTCCTTGTGTGTATATGTCTGAAATATTTTCTCCCTAATTTTTTGACCCTGAACTTCCTTGTTTGAGGTAAAACAAGAAGCATGACTATGGAAATGACAGACAAAAATAAAACCACAAAAATCTTTGATAGCATAATGATGTTTCCAATTTTCTGAATTTTCAGTTTTTGTAGAGAATGTTGAGGAAATGACAAAATACATTTTATTTTTTGAAAAATTCAAACACATCTCCCCCCCACACTCACCCCTAGATCAGTAAGAAGGTTTTTTTTATTACATAATCTCACGGGATATAAAATGTATAATGATGGGTCACATCCTCCACAAGAGTGAATCAGCCTATTTCCATTATTTTTTTCAAGATGGAGCAAAACTAAATTCAATGGACCTACACTGCTTCACTGCAGCTGAGGAATGACAAACTATTAATAAAATATTCTCCTCTTCCAAAAATAAAAGTGTCACTGTTGTATTCATAATTCAGTATTTTTGTTCAATGCTACTGTATCCCGTTAGTTTTAAAATCCAGAAGTGTTAAATGGTTTGGTAGTTTGTTTATAATTTAATACACAGTAATGCAGTTTAAAATTTTTGTTTCCCTTTTTTTAAATGATGGTAAAATGTCTAGTTCCACACCTGATTCAGCAATCTGGCCCTATTAAGCAAAACACTTATCCATGTGCTTATGTCCCATTGACTTCAATGGAACTGAAAAATGTGCCTAGCTTTTTTGCTGAATAAGGATGGACTTAAGCACATATTTAATGCTTTTCTGAATTGGCACTGCTAGCAGCATCCCCCATTATAAAGGAAGAATGCAAATATGCACCCTTTTAATTTTATTCATGTGAAGGGAGTTCAGTGGGATTTCCCATCTGTGTAAGAACATAAGATTGGACATACTGGTAAGACCAGTCCATCTAGCCCAACATCCTCTCACCGGTCATGGCCAATGCCAGATGCTTCAGAGGTGAGCAGAACACGGCAACTGATCAAGTGATTCATTCCTTGTCATCCAGCCCCAGCTTCGAGCAGTCAAAGGTTTATGGACACCCCAAGCATGGGGTTCTTTTCTTGACTGTCTTGGCTAATAATCATTGATGGAGCTATTCTCCATGAAAATGTTTGATTCTTTTTTTTAACCCACCCATATTTTTGTTGTTCATAACATCCCATGACAAAAAAAGTTGCACAGGTTGACTATGAGTTGTGTGAAGAAGTATTTATTTTTGCTTGTTTTAAATATGTTGCCTATTAATTTCATTGGGTGACCCTGGGTTTCTGTTATATCTGAAGGGATAAATGACACTTCCTTATTCACTTTCTAAACACCATGCAGGTTTTTATAGACCTTTATCATATCCCATCTCAGTCATCTCTTTTCCAAGGAAACAGTCCCAGATTTTTAAAATCTGTCCTCATATGGAGCTATTCCTTACCCCAATCAGATTTGCTGCCCTTTGCTATACTTTTCCCAATTCTAATATAGCTATTTTGAAATGGGATGACCAGAACTGCACACAGAATTCAAGATGTGGGTGTACCATGGATTTATAAATGACATTAGGATATTTTCTTTCTTATTATCTATCCCTTCCCTAATGGTTCCTAACTTTGTTAACTTGTTTTGACTGCTGCTGCACATTGAGCAGACTTCTTCAGAGAATTTTCCTGATAACTCCAAGATCTTCTTGAGTTGTAACAGCTAAATTAGACCCCATCATGTTTAATGTATAGTTGGGACTATGTTTTACAAAGTGCATTACTTTGTATTTATCACCATTCAGTTTCATCTGCCATTTTCTTGCCCAGTCACCCAGTTTTGTGAGATTCCTTTGCAGTCAGCTTTGGACTTAACTATCTTGAGTGATTTTGACTAATCTGCAAACTTTGACACCTCACTGTTTACCCCCTTTTCCAAAATAATTTATGAATATGTTGAAAAGCGCTGGTCCGAGTACAGATCCTTGGAGGACCCTTCTGTTTATCTTGTTCCATTATGAAAACTTACCATTTATTCTACCCATTGTTTACTACCTTTTAACCAGTTACTGATCCATGAGAGGACCTTCCTTCTTTTCTCCCAAGCTTACTTTACTTAAGAGCCTTTGATGAGGGACCTTGTCAAAGGCTTTCTGAAAGTCCTTGTATAGTGCATTGACTGGATCACCTTGGTCCACATGTTTGTTGACACACTCAAAGAATTGTAATAGATTGGTGAGGTATGATTTATCTTTACAAAAGCTATGTTGACTCTTCCCAACATACCGTGTTCATCTATGTGTTTGATAATTCTGTTCTAAACTATAGTTTCAGCCAGTTTGCCTGGTACTGAAGTTAGGCTTACTGGCCTGTAATTGCCAGGATCGCCTCTGGAGTCTTTCTTAAAAATCAGCATCAAATCAGCTAGTTGCCTGTCATCTGGCACAGAGGCTGATTTAAGTAATTGGTTACATACCACAGTTAGTAGTTCTGCAATTTCATATTTGAGTTCCTTCAGAACTCTTGGGTGAATATGATCTGATCCTGGAAACTTATTACAGTTTAATTTATCAATTTGTTCCAAAACCTTCTCTATCTACACCTCAGTCTGGGACAATTCCTCAGATTTGTCAACTAAAAAGAATGGGTTAGGTATGGAAATCTCCTTACATCCTCTGCAGTTACTGTAAAGTTACTAAAGTGTGAAAATATTTGTGGAATCAGGGGCTATCTTAACTACTAGTTAAAAGTTATTGTTTTACACAGAATTCCTCTCATGAAACTGGCATTTTAAGAATTTGGTACAAATATATTTTACAATAGACATTTCATCTTTTTTTGTTACTTTCTGTATATTACTAGATCTGGCTGGGAATTTTTTGACAAAATGTTTTTTCCACTAGGAAATACTGATTTGTCAAAATCAAAACGGTTTGTGTACAAGGATGTGTGATGTCTGTTCCTTCAAGTGTTTGAGCACTCCTCCCTCCTCAGTGCAAAGCCTAAATTTTGTTAGTTTCAGTTTTGCTGCTATAATTATAAAGCAAGCACAGCAGACAGCTTTGTTTGTCAGTTCCCTCCATATCTGTCTCCTTCTCTGCTGGATCCAGAAATATAACCAGTTGGTTTTATCAAATTTCCAATTTTTGAATTTTTTTGAGGGAAAAAAAGTTTGAAACAGTCAAAATGGTCTGTTTTCAAATTTCCTCAATAAAAAGTTCTATTAGTGTGTTTTTTTTTTAAAGAATTACTTTTAATTTCAAAATTCAAGTTAATTTATAGTAAAAATCCTATTTTAAGGTCAAAATTGAACAAAACATTTCAAAGTGTTTCAGTTGACCCAATCCATGTTTTTCCTGTTGATGAAAATTTTCAAGATTTAAACTTTTTGTCCTGATCTGGGATGGATTTTTTTTTATCTTAAACATTTTCAGGGATGGGAAAACCCTTCCTACTCAGCTCTATATATTACAATATTGTTTGTGAACTATTAGTAGTGTCCTCTGGATATTTGTTTACCTATTCAAGACAAAATCAAAGTGGACATCGAGTCATCATTTATTTAAACTTCAGCAAGATTCAAATGCTTAGCTTGCAAGTCTAAATTAAAAAAAAAATCAATAAGAAGAAATAACGGTTTTTGTTGTGTAAAGTACATAACTGTTATATTTTAATGGGCTGGAGGGGAAAAATAACATTGACGAGAAGAAAGCAGTGATTAACACACAAACCCTATTTCTTCACCCCAAGCACATAACAGAAACAAGCTGCTTGAAAATAATGAAAACATGATTTAAGTCATAAGGTCAACAGCATGAAATACATTATTCTGCCTAATGAGACACAAAGGACCTAGCAAATACAACAGCTCTGTTTCTCCTATTGTTGTTTATTCATGCTAAAATATTATAAAGATAAAATACAATATCGGTACAAGAATCAGCTGTTTGTGGATTACCTGTGGGAGCAACATGGATACAATTCTCCCCTTTCCCCCCATTTATTTATTTATTTATTTATTGGCTAGGATAAAGCTGAGGAACAGGAGGCACATACTGATGTTTTGAGTACATTTTACCTTTCAGGAAAGTTGGCTAAAAATAGGAATCCAGAAAATTCTGAATTTAAGATTGTATTTCCACAGCAAGCCATGGATTTACAGTCCAATAGCCACAACCTTAACTGTGCCCAGATACAGTTGCTACAACGTAGACGTCAATGTAGATTGATTTAGAAAACATTGCCTTATTTTGTTTTATTTTATTTTTCAATTCACCTTAAGGGAGTCTGGGTATTCAGTTTAGTTATCTTTAAGTAAGTGAATTCCATTAAGAGAACGATGGTGAAATTGTTGACTTCATTTAGAGACTAATTGTGCCAAGCTCTTTTATGAACATCTGGCCTATATGGTTATTTGAAATTATTTTCTCTTGGTCAATATAAGCGTTGCAAAACCTATATCCTACCATCCTACAAGTGTGAACCTCGGGCACCATAATGCATCTGTATCTTGTGTGACTTAGTCATGTATTTGTGAAGCAAAATTAATGTTTTGAAATATTTAGACAAACCCAAATACACTCCTTGGGGTCTACTGAGCTTAATGTTCTCAGTGGTCATGAAGGATCCCACTAAGTTTTTATTAAGGTTTCCAGGGGAATCCTCGAGAAGTATCTCAAAATTTTAAATAGGACTGGGCCCCAGAAAGACCCAGTTCCTGCAGACTTCCCAAGGTCCACAAGAAGTGAACATTTTAGCTGCCCCCTAGGGGTGCCTTGGGTTAAGCAGAGAATTTGTGTAGGGAGGGGTAGAGTGGATAGCAAAACAGGATGCTTCCCCCACCTTGTCCAGTTTTAAAACGTCTTCTACACACTGTTGATCTAACATCTGGCAGAACTGTGTTTTGAGAATTTTCTAACTGTGAAGAATTTTATAATGGTGTGTTAATTTTCAAACAGCTTGAGTGTAGACCATGCTACCATGTCCTAAAAGTTCCATAGTGCACTTTGATCTACTGCTTATAGTGCATAGCAGTAGGGTCCCCACAGCCATTTAGTGCTCATGATGGTAGAGAACTGTAGATTTACACCTGGCTTTCCATGCACTAAATTGCCATATAGTTATATCCTAATTAACTTTCATGTTGGTAGTAACATCCCCATTCATGGGAACAAAGGACTACAGAAATTGCCATAATAGATCAGGCTAGTGGTCCATCTAGTCCAGTATCTTATTACTGTCAGCACCAGCCGTACTATTTCTGCCAACACCAGTTATTCCATAATGGACGATTATGGAATAACTTGCCAGGTGATGATTAGGCAAAGTCATTGACCACATTTCTTCTTATTCTTGTCAATTAGTGTGTGGCTTTCTCTTTTTTTTCGGTTTAACCCTAATTTTGAAATTTGAGTTAAGAGATAAAATCTTGGGGAGAGAAAGGGGGCTTGGGAAGGAATTGTTTGTGGAATGGGGGATCTTGGAGGAGGGTGGGTTAATTTTAAAATCTGACTCTTAAATAATCAGTTATTTTTTTGTTAATTTTTATGTGTTACCAAATGTAGCCAAAATGAATTCTGGAAGCATGCTTCATAATATCTGACTGAGACTGATGAAAAGTCATTAGTATTGCAATGCAGGTTGCAAAAATTCTCATGCTGATTTCTATTGTTTTGGTTCAATGTTTTTTTGTTTATTTGTGTTATTAAGTGAAGAATTAATGCTTAGGACCAAAATTCTTTGATCTTTACATGGGTAAAGAGAACCAGCCACCATCAGCTTCCCCACAAAATCACTGGTACCGCAAAACCTAATGCCTGGCACTACCTCCTGTATCTTTTGTTTCTGAATGATGGAGATAATTGCACACTGAATCTTGGGACTGGGATTTGGAGAGGCCATTTCCTCACTTCATTTATATTCAAGAAAAAAAAAATTGCAATTCACTGTGGGTAAAATCCCATGCTCTCAACTGAGACTTAAATGGTGCACGGGCCTTGTACTCTCCCTCTGCACAAGGATGAATTTCACCTGTCTAATTTTAATCTGCTCTACTTGATCACCTCAAGAGAGGGTGCTTTAGCGCCAATGAAAATGTGCTTCTGAAGAAAATGACTGCAGCTGGAATAAATAACATACTTGTAATGGTCAGTAAGCAGAGCTAATTTGTATTCAATGAAGCTTAACATTAAAGCTCAATTTTCAGAATCATAAAAAGGTTTAGACTTCCCTTGAAATATATGTCAATGGAAAGCTGTGAGCCTGCTGAACTTCAGGAGCTCCTACAGAGGTGGCATATGGCTTATTCTTGATACTCCCTGGGTGCACCATCCACTTCTTTTTTTATGCCTGTAGGCTGAGAGTTTCAAAGCTGCCTGGTGGATTTAATTTTAATGGGAACTGGGCATCCAAATCCCTCAGGTGGCTTTGAAAAAGCTCATTGAAGTAAAACTTGTGTTTGTTGGCTGGATATCTCAACATAGATAGAGGTCAAATGCTGTTCACCTTGCCCATGTGAGAGAAGCCCCTTTGACTTTGAAAGGGACTACTGACATAAGGCAAGCAGGCGGCAGGTGTTGTCACTAGTGAGAAGGTCACTGTGTTGTCTTGCAGTTGTCACTTGTGTGGTGCAACAGACTGATCAGATGAAGCAAGATATAAAAATTAACTGCTGACAGCTGATGGAAAAGAGAATAATCATTTCCTTTTTAAGACTTCTAATTTTGTTCTGTCATTTTTTTTTCACATTTAGGAGTCAGTGAGATGGTTAAGAAAAAAATAAGAGGCTGTCCAAACTTCACCTGCATTGATTTTAAAGATTAGGAATGTTGGAGGGAAAAAACTCTGGGACGAACTTTCCATGAAACTCTGAAGCTCCATCTATAGAGGAGAATGATTGCCTCAGATCAATTCAGTGCATTCACAGATTGTAAGGCCAGAAGCAACATTCTGATCACCTAGTCTGGCCTCCCGTATAACAGAGGCCATAGGACTTCCCTGAATTAATTGGTGTTTGAACTAGAGTATGAGTCTTAGGGGGAAAAAAATCTACTCTGGATTTAAAAATTGGATGCATTTCACTTTGCAAATTCCACTTGTGGTGAACATCTGGGACATTAGTAAAGTTGTCCTGGAGGAGGTGGGAATGGGTTTAAAACAAGAGGGCTGCTATTTCTTCTTCTCTGCAACCTCCCACACCTTCTACCTTTGCTGGGTCTAAGCTGGTTTGTCAGTGGATGCTAGGTTGCGTTATATGCTGTTTTCTAATCCTATGAATTCTAAACCCTCCCTAGGATGGGAATGATACATAAGGGGTTGTTCTGATTTGTGGAAGCTCCAAAATATACTAGCTTTGAATAGAGTAGCTTGGCCACAGCTCAACAAAATAAGAGCCTGATGTGAGAACCATCTTAAGCTGTTTATTCTGTAAACCCATAGAGAGGATCACAGAAAAGGACTTGAGGAACAACCAAAGAAAGGAATAGTACAAAAAAGGATGATTTGTTTGGGTGGAGAGGCTGGGGAAAGGCTGTAAGAAAACAAGAAGGCCCTGAGAGAGCAAAGTTCAAATAAATTTGTATAGTTTCCAACTAAGCCTGGAGAAATTCACAGGCTTATCAAAACTGAAACTACAACTTTGCCTTCCAGTATTTGTAAAATGTTTGTTTGTGGTTTTTAAAGACGTGTGGAAATAAATTTGCTTTAAAGACTGTAATAATTTTTCTAAATGGATAATATAGGAGGCCATACTCTTCAGGAAATGGGATATAATTAGCTTACTGGTTTAGCATTTAACAGAGAAATAGAAAAGACCTCTCGGGTCATCTAGTCCATTCCCAACAATGCAAAGTTATTCTCTATAGCACATTTCCTGGTGCACTCCTACAATTTAGTTTTAAATGTGCAATGCGGCTAGGTACATTTCCCACACCTATAACACACTTCATTCTTTGGGAATCATTTCTGATATTTAGCCTCTGCCTTTCCCCATTCTTAATTTAGCACATTTCCTCCTAATTAAATTTGTTGGAGATCCCTAAAAAATTCTTCTCTCTCTGATTATTACTTTCATGGTAGTCATGCTGAGATGAAGGCCCCATTTTACACATAGATAGTAAGACAGATTTCCTGCTCCAAAGAATTTACAGTCTAAATAGACAAGAGAGAAGTATAACTGTGCCTATTTTACAGATAGGAAACTGAGTCACGGAGGAATTACATGACTTGTCTAAAGCCTCACAGGCAGTCTGTGATAGAGCTGGAAATTGAACCAAATTCTCTTAAGTCCCATGCAATGATCTTAACCACATGGCCATTTCCCCACCTCTCTTAGCATTTATAATGTTCAGTAATTTGTTGACTGTTTTCACATCCCTCCATTAGCCAAGAAATGCATACTGTCTAAATCAACAACTGGCATAAATGGGCACAGCATCATTGAAATCATTGGCACTATGCTCAGGTACAGCAGCTGAAGATTTGACCCATTGTCTTTAGCTTTCATTCTTTCCTCCTAAGTCAGTCCTTCCAGCCCCCTAATCATTGATAAAATATCCATTAGAGTCATTAGAATCATACAGGGACTGTTACTTCTCTAATGTATGATATGCTGCCTTTGTATTTGCAGTCTAAAATTGCACTGGACTATTTTAGGACCATAACACATTGTGAAATCACGTCTGTCTGCTGTCCACTATCAACCTCAGCTCACTTCTTTCCAAGATTTGCTTCCAACTAAATATCTATGTGTTGGATTATATTTTTGGAGATGTATTTAGTTGCTTCTTTATCAAGTCAAATATATCACTTTATTTTTCTGCCCATGTTTCTAATCTCTCGAAATTCCATTGTGTTATTTCTCTGTCCTTACTGTTAATGGAAGATACATTTAGATCAAATAAAAGAAAATATATATTTTTCCACATAGTGTGTACACAGACTATGGAATTTACTGTCAGAGAAGATTATAAAGTCAAATGCATATGTGTATTTGGATTTACAAAAGAGCAGGATATTTCTATGATTTGTTTTATCACTGATACTTCTGCATGTTAAGAGAAGGGTAATTAAGTTTCATGGTTAAAAATATAAGCAGATCATCTCAGCTGTTAGGTTGGAATCTTTTCTACGGTGTATTGCACTAAACATTGGCTGCGTTCATTGACACCACCACCCCTTCCTTTGAAGCATGATGTTATTGAATATGGCCAGAGGCAAGATATTGAACTCAGTGGACCAATATTTTTTTTTCCAATGGCAAATACTATGTTTCTATGTAAACAATATATTATTGGGGATCTCAAAATTTTTCCCCATAGAATGGTAGAGATAGAAATGTTGCAGCAAAGCATGCATAATGCTGCTTGGTGAATGACTAAATCTGAAAATCAGTAAGCCTTTTATTAGTTGGACTAAAAACTAGGCTGTTCATTCACCAAAATGGAAAATTGTGACTGTTTTTCACAGGGATAACGTTTTGTTTTTTTTCTTTATAGAAGCATGGAAGATAGAGATGGGATAACCCATTTGAAGGATCCATTCCATCTCTTTGCCAATGCAAGTCTGTTCCTCACAGTACTGGTGAGTTTTATAGTGCTTTGTCAAGTTTCAAGTTTTGAATGTCACAAGATAAAGAGTTTCTGCCATTTCCCAAGAGAGAGACTTCCAAAATTTAATAGATTCTATGTCAGGAAGGTTTTCCTGACAGTCAGCCTAAATTTCCCCTTTCTTAATGTCATGCCATTATTCCTAGTTATAGTCCTTTTAAATATAATCATGTGAAAAAAGAGAATAATTATATAAAGAAATAAATTGGAAGACCCTAATCTACACTAATTAAACAGAATATGGACATAGTGCAGTACCTTTCAGAACTACATTACAATATTCCTTCTCATGTATCATTCATGTGATGCAGAGCTCGATTCTCAAGGCAAAAAGTATTATGAATCCTGAAACTTCCACGCTCAGTCTTTGCTCTGGAGCACCTGTATTTATATCCATTGCAATGTAAATAATATTCAGATTTTCTCACCCCTAATAAATTATATAAAATAAAGAGAAAATCACAATACTTGGAATATTGTATGGGTTCAAACTTACAAAGGTTGCAATGAAGTTGCTTCAGCTTAAGAAGAAATTTACTCTGTGGGTGGAAAGTATGAAAAACATATCTGAAGTGTACTTAACTCTCAAGTGGCCTCCTGCATGATCCATAAGGGTATTTAGTATGCACCTCAGGAACAGACTGAGCTAATTTTGAGAGTATTACAGATGTTTGTTTTAAAGCCATCAGTTTTGAGGACTTTTTGAACCGATAAATTACCAATCACTTTCGTAATTTGGGGCAGCATGTTTGGTATATTGGTTATTTTAATAGCTAAACGCCAAATTCTATACCGACTGAAACCCCATGCAAAATTTGTTGATATCAGTGAGGTTGCATGGGCGGCAAGCCACCACAGAATATGTCTGTATATCATCTAATCAGACAATATAAGCCACAAGGCTCAAAAGTTGTGGGTTTCCTAAATGTTTGTGATTAAAAAAAAAAAAAGTTTTGAAAATAATATTC
This sequence comes from Eretmochelys imbricata, assembly GCF_965152235.1. Taxonomy (NCBI): domain Eukaryota; kingdom Metazoa; phylum Chordata; order Testudines; family Cheloniidae; genus Eretmochelys; species Eretmochelys imbricata. Next base: position 130,600,493 of record NC_135573.1, on the reverse strand, counting down.
ACATACATTGCAGAATCCTTGGCTGAATTCATTTTCAAGCCTGATTCATTTTTAATTGCCAACTATACCCTGATAATCTTTGTTATTAATCAGTCTAGCCTCCCAGCTCTGTTATGTCATGCATATGATTAAAAAGCTACAGATGTTCTTGAAGTAAAATGATCCTATTGCAACTAATATTTACCAACATGCAACTATAAAAATGTAGTATGGTGAAATTCTGGTATAAGAATCCATATGTATAGCCCTGTTTAATCATTATGCCTAAACAAACAGGTCCATTTTAAATAAGATAAAAGTGTGGTTCCCAAATCAGGTGTGAGCATAAAAGAGAAAATCTCCATCTACTAGGCATTTCAATGTGCAGATAGGTCAATTAAGATATAATTGGCACTAAATAGCACCCCCACATGTTGTAACAAACTTTACTTTCAGTTGAACTACACTCATAAGAACATAAGAATGGCCATACTGAGTCAGACCAAAGGTCCATCCAGCCCAGTATTCTGTCTACTGAATGCCAGGTGCCCCAGAGGGAGTGAACCTAACAGGTAATGATCAAGTGATCTCTCTACTGCCATCCAGCTCCACCCTCTGACAGAGGCTAGGGACACCATTCCTTACCCATTCTGGCTAATAGCCATTAATTGACTTAACCTCCAAGAATTTATCCAGTTCCTTTTTAAACCTGTTACTGTCCTAGCCTTCACAACCTCCTCAGGCAAGGAGTTCCACAGGTTGACTGTGCGCTGAGTGAAGAAGAACTTCCTTTTATTTGTTTTAAACCTGCTGCCCATTAATTTCATTTGGTGGCCCCTAGTTCTTATATTATGGGAACAAGTAAATAACTTTTCCTTATTCACTTTCTCCACACCACTCATGATTTTATATACCTCTATCATATCCCCTCTTAGTCTCCTCTTTTCCAAGCTGAAAAGTCCTAGCCTTTTTAATCTCTTCTCATATGGGACCCATTCTAAAATCGCTAATCATTTTAGTTGCCCTTTTCTGAACCTTTTCTAATGCCAGTATATCTTTTTTGAGATGAAGGGACCACATCTGTACGCAGTATTCAAGTTGTGGGCATACCATGGATTTATATAAGGGCAATAAGATATTCTCCGTCAGGCATGGAATTCTTTCTTCCTTTGAAAAATGAAAGCAGTCGTTCCTGATGTGATCCTTACAACTGAAAGCTCACTGATTAGTCTAATCAAGAGACATGCACATTAGTACCAATGACAACTGGCTTTTGCAAAGCAATTTTTGATCCATATAGTTGAAAGAGCGCAACAAGTAGTTATCAGTAAAATTGAATTACAACATACATTAAAATGAAAATATACTGCTCAATTCAAATTAATGGGTAGATTACTCATTAAAGGTAAGTACTTAAAAGGAAAAAAAAAACAGAACATGGATACAGATGAGCAATAGGTAGTACTTAATTACACACCCACTTTAATTATATGGAGAAAGAAGTATGACATATTGAAGAAAAGAATCTACGGTATTTTACTTTTATAGTATATAATGTGAAAATAAGCTTCCCAGAGAATTATGCAAAATAGAACATTTGAGAACATCCTGGTCTCAGTAGTATCACAGAAATAGTGCCTCCCACACACATAAACCAGGTGCTTTACTCTGTTTGGTCAGACACAAGAGGATAACTTGGGTTCCTTTTGTTTGTATTCTTCATTGAAATACCCTCATCCTCCTTCCTTCTGTGAGAGGCTGTGTGGGAAGAAGAGCTGTGGTAGGAAGACAAAGGAGGCTTTAGAAAACCTTAATATGTTTTCAATATATGTAGTACAGTGTAATCCCCCCCTCCCATTTTGTAACTGATTTTCAGGATCTTTACTGTAATCATTGCATTTTCCCTGCAGAAATAAGGTTCCAATTTAGTCCTTGAAATATGGCTCAAATTATGCTGCCAACCCATATTCATCTCTGCCAAATGTTTACTCATTCTGAATCTGTATGTGTTTAAAGAGCTTGGCCTTTTCTTCTGGGTCCTGCAATCGCATGTCATACCCTTTTAAATGTGCATTGCATTTTTTATGTAAAGAGATGTAAATCCTGTACCAGAGAGGCAGTAGCTTTACTTGACTTAAAATTGTAGAACATTTGTTTCCTCAATAACCATCTTAAACAACAACAGATGGACGATGAAAATTGAACATCCACTTTGTCTCCTGGCTTCTTGCTAACACATAGGCAGCCTTTTGAAGAATTCCCAATGGATATAATACATCAGGTCTAAATAAAAGGGAACTCAGCACGATGATGTAAGTTGCTTAGCTGCTGCAGTTGGGTTGTGTTTTGTTTAGCTTTGACAGAATGGTCCTAGTGGCCACATATTGCATATGTCATTGTTCAGTTACATTCCAGGAGGGTCAGTTAATAAACCAGCAGGTACAGATTGGAGAATAAACAATGCACTGTATTGTTTCACACTTCTGTGGCTTCACAAGAATCATGGGGCCTTCTGAAAGCCTTCAAGTGCTTTGCTTATTTTTCCTGCTATAGCTATGCATGGCGGGTGGAAGCAGGAGGCTGTGCCTATGGCATTGTCATTAGTCTAATAATAGTAATATACTCTGCCAGAGTGGGACCCACCCAAATGAATGGATTTTAAAGAAAGGAACTATTTAAAAAGATGTACTTTCTGTGCAAGAAACCAGAGTATATCGGACTACACTGAAGCATTCATAAATGAATAATTGGGAAAGAAATAGACTTGTTAAATGCATAAATCTCTCATGGCTAAAAGAGGGAAAGCAACAGAAAGGCAATCTGATAATGAATACATTCTCCATGTATTAGACTTAAATATATTTCATAAGAACCCAGGGGACCTCTGAAATTAATACCTCTTTAAGAAATAGATCTGTTAAAAATTATATTTTGCTGCTACCCAGTTATCAGTTTGAAAGGATTTTATATTTTATTTATAACTTAGCATAATAAATGAAGTCAGTACTGACTTAAACTAGGTGCCTGGGGAGGAAGCCTAGATGATGGTGACAGAGTGTACCAACCTCACACTGGTGCGGTGAGGGTTAAGGACACAGGAAGCCATGCCCCCTCAACCCTTGCTGAGAATGCTCTCAGGGGAGGGAGAGTTCTAAAAGGAGCAACTTAGCTCAGTCTGGGTAGACTGAACTGGAGAGCTCTTGGGTGCTGCAGTGTCCTGCAGAGAAGTCACTGGGCCTCACAGTCAAGTCACTTCCAGCCCTTCAGTCGTGGGGCTCAGGATGATGAGTCACTACTGATAGGGGAAGACGCTCTGGAGTGTGACCTGTTGGAACAGAAGTAGAGGTAGGAAGTGACCCAGGGAATAGGTGTAAAGGTGCCTGCCCTTCGGCCATGTAATTGGACCATTATTTTGAATGGCCCAGGGTTGGAACCAGGTGGAGCAGGGTAGGCCTGGGTTCCCTCTACCCTTAGTAACTGACTGTCGCTGTCTGTCACAGTTGGCACTGGCTCTAATGGCTAGGCGAGGCAGCCAAAGCCTCTCACTATTGAACAACAGTGCCACTGACTCTAGCGGCTAGGCAAGGTGACCACTGACTTTCGCCAGTGGGTGACATAGCCTGGAGTATTGCCACTAGGCAATACTACTCTCCTTGGAAACAACACCCCCACCCCAAAAAATGTCATAGAGACATAAAAGGGATTGCTTTTTAGAAGCGCTGAGCACTTGTAATTCCCTTTGGCTTCAGTGAAGTTGTGGATGCTCAGAACATATGAAAATCAAGCCCAGAGAGTCGAATTATGCCATGTTACATACCTGTAAATCTGGAGTAATTCAAGTACAATCAATGAAAGTGTTGTTTACTTGTGTTACAGTAGCACATAAAGGCCCCAGTTTAGTTCAGATCCCCTTGTGCTAGGTGCTGTGCAAACCCAGATTAAGAAATGGTCCATCTGAAGAGTTTACAGCCTAAATAGATGAGGGTGGGAGAAAAAATGAGGCACAGAGCAGTGAAATGATGGTCCCAAGTTCACACAGCAGTTCATTGGTACAGGTAGGAATAGAATTACTACTGGTCTCCTATATTACAGTCCAGTACCCTTTCATTTGGACTATGCTGCCTCTCCAATGATAATAAGGCTTGATGCTGGAAGGTGCTGGCCACTCTGGCCCTGATCCAGAAAAACACTTAGACATATGCTTAACTTTAAGCATGAGTAGTCCCACCGAAGTACCCTATTGACTACACACATGCTTAAAATTAAGCATGTGATTAAATGCTTTGCTAGATCAGGGCCACAGTGCTCAGCATTTTGCAAGACTGAGCTCTGAATGAGACTGGTAGAACACAGCAGAATGTGTCCCATAGCAGATGCTGTTAATTTTGATTCAGCTGATTTTGTTTTTCAGTTAGACGTATCCTCCTGACCAAGCAAAATTTGCTTGTGTTGTTTTCATATTTTTCTTAATGAAGATAATGTTCTTTTTAAATGGATTTTAACTCTGATGTTCTCAGTTGCCTAGCCTTTCTTGTTCCTTCAAATGATAATTGTATGGCAGAGACTGAAAGCAATCTCAGCATTCTTTCTGGACAAGTGTAAACACTCCTACACTACTCTGCTAATATTAATGTCTTTGTTTTGTTGCCTGAAGAAGACACTCATAACTGGTTCATAAAACTGATGCTGCCTGAAAAAGCTCTCTCTCTCTCAGACTTTACATGGCTCATCTGTACTGTGGTGTGTTCTTAATTTAATTTTATTTTTTTTTATTTTTTTTTTCTAAGACTAATTACCTTCCTTTGTTCCCTGTTCTTCCTCCTATTTATTCATTAGATTCCACAATGCTCTCTTATGTATCAGTCATTGAAACATTAGAATTATAATTTAATTAATTAAATTTGGCAATTAAAACCTACTCCAGAATTATCCAACTTATTTAGTGAATTTAGACATTTTTCTTTTTCACTTGTGGTGAAATGTTGGCCCTTATTGAAGTCAATGGCAAAACTCCTATTGACTTCAAGCAGGCCAACATTTCTCCTTAAACATTTACAGACTACAATTATTACATACTCATTTGGTATTCAGAATTGATCAATGACTGTTTTATGTAAACCAATTATGACTCCGAGTTGTGTTCAAACTGTGTACAAGTGTCACGGCCAGAAGATCTAAAAGGATGGAGCTCTCTGTACTAGGGAGAAGGGGAAAAAGCTGTGTCTGGCCAGCTCCATTTCCATCTTGTTTACCCATAATTCCACGTACTGAGTTTTAAGTTTTTCTGTTTTGATTGGTATTTGTTTCATTTTTTTTAGGTGTAAAGGTGATATTAAATAGTTATCCTTACTGTCTAAGGGCATAGGATCTGTGCAGTTTATGCCCTGGGTGAGATGTCATCATGATTAGAGAAAGATGAAGCTAACACACAGAGTATGATTCCGGGAGTATCCTGGATTCGGGACAAATGGACATGTGGTGCCAGATAAGTGATTGATTGTCTGAGGATGAGCACTTTCAAGTACAAGGTCTCATCTCAGAAGAATGTTCACAGAAGTGCTAGAGCTGAACTTAAACCCCACAATATCACTTTTCTGTCCATACTTGTACTTTAGGGGAATTAATAAATCACTCGCTATTACTTTTTTTAAAAAAGCAGTGGAGATATGGGACAGCAGTGGGAAGAGGAGAGAAAAGCAAGCATACTATAACTCTTTATAACACTAAAAAGTGAATATACAACTCTTTACACGGGTGAATGCAACTCTTGGGAAACTGAATACCATAGACTGTTGTTAAATAACCATCTGAGCAGATGAAACAGGCCTGTGTGCCATATCTATATTGTCTGAATTACATAATCATAGTGAGAAAAATATAAACTTTCATTTTTAAAGAAGTATGTTTTTAACCCTTGAGGCAGCAAAGATAATCTCACAGAGAAGAAATGACTATAAAGTATACAAAACTACCGTTGTCTTCAAGGGTTTCACTCTTAATGTTTGCCTAAGTCTGCAGGTAGCCTGGAAAAATGATTCAAGAGGGTGAATTCCCCTGTCCCCTTCAGTGTCACCACTGGCTATGTCACTGCTGATTATTTTAGCACACAGAAGAGAAAATAAGGTGAAAGTGAAACTCTCAAGTGGTGGGTATTGGGAAAGAAATGAAAAGGGAAGAACAGAAGAGACATGAAAAGAGGGAGAGAAATAGACAAAGGAAGGGAAACACAGGATAGAAGTAGTAGTGGCCTGCAGAAGTACATGATCATGAATGTAACAAGATACAGAATAAATAAGTTTAGTTTTATATAAAGTCAGAATTCTCCTCTTGGTATATTTGCAAAACTCCTCCTGACATCAGAGGGATAGGTGCTCTGGATCAAGGGGCGCATGAAGTCCTGAATTTATATCCTGCCCCACTAACCACAATTAAATATGGAATCCAGCCCTCTCCTCTGAATGAGCTTGTCATCCCTGCTATAGATAATTCCCTTTCCAAGATATGCTGGAGAAGCTGTGCTGCGCTGACATTCTCCAATGGTGATTATCTCACAAAATTTCTAGCCTAGATTCTCTGCTGCATCAAGTTGGGGGGCAAAAGCAATCAGGGGCTAATCTCAGTTTCCTGATTTCTCTGGTCAGTTTCACATTTGCCGCAGCTCTGTCAGAGTTTAAAGCAGCTTAGCTCGGTCAGCTGGTGACTGTCCACCAAGGCCTGTTTCAGACTGACCCTCCCAGTGCACAGTGTCATAGATCCCCTTGTTTCTCTCCACCTCATTTCCTTTGGGGTGATTTGTGCTCTGCAAGAAACATGGGGGAGCTCTAGCATGGGAAATGCAGTTGTACCTGGCCCATAAGTACAGTTCATAAAGGAGCTTGCACAAAAACTGACAGTCTAAATCCATAATTATAGAACACAGTTTATACTAATCCTTTCTCATTTTGGTCCTTTAAGGAAACAGCACCTATGTACTATTATTCTTTTCACACTGTTTACATTTAATGCCATCAATGAGTGCTCTTGAGAAGGTTAAAGGAGTCATACATAAAGCTAACATTCTTCCCAAAACATTTCAGATTAAAATAATGTATAGAGAACCAGGTCTCAGAAATACTGCAGGATTTGCAATATGCATGATTGTAATAGTTCTTTCCTTGCTTGGCCAAAATGCAATACAGAGAATATCTTTGGGGGGGAAATATGTGAAAGACTCCCACATTACTACCAAAGATCATTCTTAGTTTTTTGCTCCCTTAGACTCTCCATTAGTTTGTCACAAACCTTGCAAAGCTATAGACCCAAACTATTCCTCCTTATCCTGAATTCTTTGCACGAATTTCCTAAACATAAATATTGACTAGAATGCCATAGGTTAAGCTGATTACATTAGCTCAAGAGAAAGCTAGCACAAGGACCATTATCAGATAATGAAAAATATCCTGTCTGTCCTTAAGGAACAGCTCAATTTTTCCTCTTATCTTGCTGGCATTTTGGGTGGTCCCAATGACACACAGAATCAAATGTGAAAATTTAATCTAGCGTACAGTCAAAACCCATCATCTGAATTCTGTGACAGTGGTTACAATACAGAATTAAAACAGCATGAGCAGATATGTTTGTCATGCAATAAAAGTACCAATAAAAATATAGGGAGCTGAAGAATGAAAACATAATTAGCGTGGAAATCCAATCAAAGGAGATTGCATTGAGAAAATGACTTGGTGCATCAGTCTCCAGCCAAGAATGATGGGGAAATGCCACAAACCCCGCACTGCTCAATATCTTCTCTGAGGGAATCTCGTGGAAAGCAAAAAATCATTTCTATATCAGTTGTACTAACATATGGCATGTGTATGATGTCTTCAGCCGGGTAGGTCAGGATCCTCAGAATGAGACTCAATGGGCTGAATAAAGTGTGTCTACTACATATCAATCATACTTCCTCTTTTCAGCAATGTGGGACATGCTGAATGCTATCTAGGATCCCTTGTGTGTACGTGCAGATCTGCCAAGTGTCAAATATCTCATATGATGCTCATGCATTCAGGCTTTCCCCTCATGCCTCTCCTCAGACCTGCCTCAGCTGGACTCTGGGCAAAGAGGAGCATCTTGCTAATCACAACAGTGGGGCAAGTTGAGCACACACCCTCTGCTGCTTTCTGCTACCCTTGCTGGTTCTCAGCCTACACAAGCAGCAGCAGACAGCAAAGGAAGCAGAGGTATTGTCATCAGTGCCCCACAGAGATGGGCAGAGAGATTGTGATGGGAAGAAGGGACAAGAGCCAGGAGCTAAAGAAGAACTAGGAGGAGCAGCAGTTGTTGTGGGGACAGGGGAAACAGAAGCCCAGAGAAAGAAGGTGGGAGCAGAGCCTAGTATGAAAGTAGGCACTAACAGGGTAGCAGTGTGGCATCAGAAGTTAATGATGGAACAGGCTAATGAGTTTAATGCCACCCTGTAGTAACCCCTTTCCCCGGATTCACTCCAATAATCCCCAGGCTCTCTCCTACAGGCCAACAACTACACTCTTCTGAGGCTTCCTAGCTTCCCCATGCTGCTACTGGTTCCTCACGTACTCTGAACCTGTTTCTGATGTGACATGGCAAGGCCAGATGGCTATAGAAAAGTAGTGGGAGATAGATATATTAGCTCCAGGCTAAATAAATCCCTAGGACCAGGATAAGTTAAATGGCAGCTGCTCCAGGTCAATTAAGACACCTGGGGTTAATTAAGAACTTTCCAGAAGGCAGGGAGAACACTATGTTGATTGGGACACCTGAAGCCAATCAGGGACTGGCTGAAACTAATTAAAAGCCTCCCAGTTAGTCAGGTGGGTGTGGATGTCAGGAGCTGTAGGAGGAAGTCGTGTTGTTGGAGAGACTGAACAGTACACATCATATCAGGCAAAAGGAAGGAGGCCCTGAGGTAAGGGTGAAGTGGAGCCTGAGGAAGTGGGGGCTGCTGTGGGGAAGTAGCCCAGGGAATTGTATGTGTCATGTTTCTAAAAGGTCAGCTACCATAGCTGATACTATTAGGGTCCCTGGGTTGGAGCCCAGAGTAGAGGGCGGGCCCGGGCTCCCCCTTTTGCCCCCCCTCCGATTAATCACTGAGGCTGGGAGACAACAGAGACTGTGCAAGAGAGGATAAATTCTCCTCACCTCCCTTGCTGGCTTATGATGAAAATGGCTCAGCAGACTGTGACCCTTGTCTCTAGAGAGAGAAGGGTTATGTGGAGGGTCACAGTGAGCCTCTGAGGCTAGCAAAATCTGCCAGGAAATGTGGGACCCACGGAGACAAGGACAGAGCTTTGTCACACTGAGGGCTGCTAGGAATAAAGTCCTACTTTCCCACACCTGTTCCATCCACTCTGGGGAATCCTGTGAACAAACCCAGTGACTTGTCACTACTGCCTCTCTGCTTTTCTTCAGCATGACCAGCACACACTTTTAAAAAAAGGAAGTGTATGGTTATCTGAAAGTTATCAAACAATTTACAAACATGCTAATAATGTATTGCACAATATGCATAAAATGTCACACATGGAGCTCCGTATATATGGTGGCCATGCACATGGTGGCCAAAAGGGGGCTGAGAGAATACAAAATCATGGCTTTGTCCCTTACACATCAGCCTGCACAGATGGCCCTCTGTGACGTTCTGTACCTCGGGGGAACACCCTGCACCCCATGTTCATCCTTATAATATGATTGTGTGGTATCCAATGCAAAGTTTGTCATGTTGGGTGTCTTTGGAAGGCTCATGATGCACTGAGCATTGTTGTTATAGGTTGTAATTTCATGTATATAGTTATGAGGCTGAAATTGTGTCCTCGTGGCTTAAAACAAGCCCAGGCAAAAACTCTCCAAGAGCAGGGGGCAGTTCACACCTTATCAGGGCATGTATGGGACAAACCCAGCCCAGCCTCACAGGAATAAAGGACACTTGGCTAGGCAACAACAAAGAATCTGTTGAACTCTTGAGTGAGTCAACCCCCCCCCACACACACACATTCCATTCTTTGGTCAGTTTGGGACTACAATGAGGTATGCTCACCTGAATCTGAAGTGGGTGGGAGGCAAAGCCAAGAGGGAAGAAAGAACATGATAAAAAGGAGATACATTTGCCATGCTCTTCTTCTCTCTTCCACCTCCATCTATAGACACCATCACAAGTGACTGAAGCTCTGATCAAAGGGGAGAGCCTGGCTGAAGGGCAACCAGCCAGCCTATGGTGAGAAGCATCTAAGTTTGTAAGGACATTGAAAGTATTAAGATCAGTTGAGAATGCATTTTGCTTTTATTTCATTTGACCAAATCTGACTTGTTATGCCTTGATTTATAATTACTTAAAATCTATCTTTATAGTTAATAAATCTTTGTTTATTCTACTTGAAGCAGTGCATTTGGTTTGAAGTGTGCCAGAGACTCCCTTTAGGATAACAAGCCTAGTACATCAATTTCTTTGTTAAATTGATGAACTCATATAAGCTTGCAGTGTCCAGCGGGCATAACTGGACACTGAAAGATGGAGGTTACGAGGGTTGTGTCTGGGACTGGAGATATTGGCTAGGATCATTCGGTTGAACAGTCCAAGGAGCAGTTTACATAGATTCATAGATTCATAGATATTTAGGTCAGAAGGGACCATTATGATCATCTAGTCTGATCTCCTGCACGATGCAGGCCACAGAATTTCACCCACCACTCCTGCAAAAAACCTCACACCTATATCTGTGCTATTGAAGTCCTCAAATCGTAGTTTAAAGACTTCAAGGAGCAGAGAATCCTCCAGTAAGTGAACCGTGCCCCATGCTACAGAGGAAGGCAAAAAACCTCCAGGGCCTCTTCCAATCTGCCTTGGAGGAAAATTCCTTCCCGACCCGAAATATGGCGATCAGCTAAACCCTGAGCATATGGGCAAGATTCATCAGCCAGATACTACAGAAAATTCTTTCCTGGGTAACTCGGATCCCACCCCATCTAATATCCCATCACAGGCCATTGGGCCTATTTACCATGAATATTTAATTACCAAAACCATGTTATCCCATCATACCATCTCCTCCATAAACTTATTGAGTTTAATCTTAAAGCCAGATAGATCTTTTGCCCCCACTGCTTCCCTTGGAAGGCTATTCCAAAACTTCACTCCTCTGATGGTTAGAAACCTTTATCTAATTTCTAGTCTAAATTTCCTGGTGGCCAGTTTATATCCATTTGTTCTTGTGTCCACATTGGTACTGAGCTTAAATAATTCCTCTCCCTCTCTGGTATTTATCCCTCTGATATATTTATAGAGAGCAATCATATCTCCCCTCAACCTTCTTTTAGTTAGGCTAAACAAGCCAAGCTCCTTGAGTCTCCTTTCATAAGACAAGTTTTCCATTCCTCGGATCATCCTAGTAGCCCTTCTCTGTACCTGTTCTAGTTTGAATTCATCCTTCTTAAACACGGGAGACCAGAACTGCACACAGTATTCCAGGTGAGGTCTCACCAGTGCCTTATATAACGGTACTAAAACCCCCTTATCCCTGCTGGAAATACCTCTCGTGATGCATCCCAAGACCGCATTAGCTTTTTTCATGGCCATATCACATTGGCAGCTCATAGTCATCCTATGATCAACCAATACTCCGAGGTCCTTTTCCTCCTCCGTTACTTCTAATTGATGCATCCCTAGCTTATAACTAAAATTCTTCTTATTAATCCCTAAATGCATGACCTTACACTTCTCACTATTAAATTGCATCCTATTACTCCAGTTTACAACGTCATCCAGATCCTCCTGTAGAATATCCCTGTCCTTCTCTAAATTGGCAATACCTCCCAGCTTTGTATCATCCGCAAACTTTATTAGCACACTCCCACTTTTTGTGCCAAGGTCAGTAATAAAAAGATTAAATAAGATTGGTCCCAAAACCAATCCTTGAGGAACTCCACTGGTAGCCTCCCTCCAGCCTGACAGTTTACCTTTCAGTAGGACCTATTGTAGTCTCCCCTTTAACCAATTCCTTATCCACATTTCAATTTTCCTATTGATCCCCATCTTATCCAATTTAAATAATAATATGGAAATAATAATTCCGCATGTGGCATGTTATCAAATGCCTTACTGAAATCTAGGTAAATTAGATCCATTGCCAGAGACTGTGCGTGAACAGCCCAGGAGTGGGTGTTCTCACAGCAGAGCAGGGTAAGGCTGGCTCCCGGAGTCAAGGATTAGAGTGACCTAGCAGATCACCAGTCCAGATAACACCAGGGGAATGTCACACCCACAATGTGGGGAAGAGAGCTTCACCCCAGGAAGGGGCGCTCTAGGAGGCATTCTGCTTCCCAGTTCTCCCGGTGGGACAGTGTGGCAGTATACTCCTCCTCACTATGTTCCATTAACACAGTTCAGTCCTCATCGATTGATCACCACTTTGCTAATGAAAAATAAATATTCCAAGTTGTATATTCTCCTTGTAAAAGACATTACTTAGATAAATGCAACCTAATGATTGAAACCACCAAGTTTCAATTTTTCACAGAGGTACAGATCTTTGGGCATTCCTGATCTCAAGGGAGTGAATTTAGTTGTTTTGCTTCTTAATTTTGTTATTTTCAAGAAGTCCACGTGTAGATGCAGTACAATTTAGCGCTCATAAACACTGGTTCTCTTCCTGACATTTTTCTCATAACAAAATATATATAGCATTAAAGTGACATGCTACATCTTAGAAAGGAGGACCCAGAATAGCAGAGCAGCTTTGTGTGAAACTTTCACCTTTCCACCAAAAAGCCTGACAGCACTGCTTTTCCATCACAGGCAACAAGAGATTTCAAATAAGCTTATGCTTGGAGAGTCAAAGTCCTTTAATAAACTCAGTTTTAAGGTGGTGGGGTTCCTTTCATGTGGTTTCTCAGGTGGCTTTGCATTTTTACATTTCAGAATGTCAGACACAGCTAGGTAGAACTCACATTTTATGCTCCAGCTGTCAAAGTAAAATGAAATAATAATTTATGAGTTTCTGCAGCTGCTCCCATGTGTCCACATTTTCAAACCAAACCAGAAGTAGTACAGTACTGTAGTTCAACAAGTCATTTTTTTCAGGTAAAAAATCAGCAACACAAATGGTCATTGTTAAAATATAATCTAAAAATAATAACCCTGTCATAAAATATTCAGCAGGTGTATTATACCCTTGAGTATAACAGTTAATTCAAAAGAACGTGTTTTGCATAATTTTCTCTCTGATGGTTTGCATAACTTTCTGTTCTGTTCACAATTTTAGCAAATCTTCTCTATGTGAAAATATTATGGGCTAAAAGCAATTTAGTATCTTATTAGTCTCCCAGTTAACTTTTCCTAAAAATTAAACATCTACTGTATATTACATTATATAAACTCAATGAAGTCATACATACACAACAAATTTACTGTAGGTCGGGAGGTGTATGTGTGCATGTGTGAAAAAGAGAGAGAGAGAGAGAGAGAGATGGAAGATGCCCATATTGTTTTATGAATATATCTGTTTGTGGTGCTGTTGGACACTGTATGATTAAAATGGGACCATGGTACCAACAGGAAAAGACAGCAGGCAGGCCAGAAAGGGATACAATAAATTTCATATAGCACTATTCCCCAATATTTAACAGGACAATACAGGTCACAATCCCTTTGAAGTTTACTTCGCGCCACATTGAGTTCAACAGGTGGCTTGGTACAGGGGTGCGGGAAATCCAGGGAGGAAACTAAAACAAATGTCATGGCAGTGTTTAAAAATGGAGGTCCTGGACACAGAGGAGAAAGTAAGGCAGGGACTGCATGGGGGCAGACTGACCCCAACCAAACCCAGATGTCAGCGTATTAGGGATAAGCTAGGTCTTCCTACAGTTTAGGTGAGACACGCATGTAGACTGTTGGTTTTGTTGGTTTTCATGCTTTGAGTCCTACTTTGATATGTGACATTTGTCATTATAACTGCATCTACACTTGGACCTTCTGTGTCGGTCACCAATCACACCCTGGACTGACATAGCTGAGCTGGAAAAAAGTTGGGACCATATCATCAAATGGTACAGGAAAATCTTTCCCCCAATAATGGGGTTGTGAGGGAGGAAAATATTATTAATGATTCCTCCTATTCTTAAAGTATTACAAGATTTCCCTGTGGAGGCAAGCCAACCCTGTATCTTTCCTGTTTCTCGCCTCTTCCTCTCCCCTCATACCTACTCTCCTTTAAACGTGTTGGACAAAACCCTGGCCCCACTGAAGTCCATGTCCCTTTAAATTAATTTCATATTTCAAACAGCAATTGAGATAACTAAATATTTCCCAAGTAGGTTTTTTTTTTTTTTTTTTTACAATAAAGAGGGGAATAAATTTTTTTTAATCCCATAAACTGCATTGCAAACTTCAGGCTTTTGTGTTGGTGGATACAGGAAGAAAGAGCTCAAATAAACCAGGAACCCTGTTGAAACAGGGAGAGAAAAATGTTAGAAAAACTATATAGAAAATGTATATTCACAATAGTAGTAAAAATAGGCCTATAAAATTGCCCATACTACATTCTCTATGGATTATTTTTCATGGTGCAAGGATAAATTCTTAAAAAATACTTTGAGCTATTTCTTTTTATGGTCAACATATCACCTGTATTTTCTATCTTGTGACAGGGAATACAGACCCTACACTGACCAAGAAGGGGTTAATGAGAACCTGTGGATCCAATTAGCCCTACCCCATTACGTCTGTGCAAGGTGTCAAGTCTGGTGGGAGGAGCGGAAAAGTCCAGCTCACTTCTGGCTGATTGGGAGAGAGACTGGACCTCTTGAGCTAGTCCTGTGAAGGAAAGCCAGGCCTGGTTGAGGCTAGGGACTAACTAGAGACTCCTGGGTGTCACAGTGTCTTTGGGACTGGTAGGCCTGGTGTGGGACCTTCTGTTTCTTTTGTTCTGCATAACTAGTTTGTTCCTCAACTTGGGGGATCTTTGCAAGAGTCAGCCCAGGAAGAGGCTGTGAGAGGCTGTGGGTAACAGTAGGAAGTAATGCAGGGATACAGTAGAAAGTCTGAAGAAAGAGACCTTCTCTGTTTCATACAGAGTTCCAGGGCTGAAACCCAGAATTGAGTGTAGGCCTAGTTTCCTCTACCAGCCCATCTAAGGCAGTGGTATGAAGACCCTGGAGCCAAAGGCTGGAAGACCTACAAAGCCCAAAGATGGGCTAAAAAAAGCTCTGGCAAGATGTTGCCAGGCTACTATTTTGTTGGACTTGTTTTATCCTGAAAGAGGTAGAACTAAAAGTGACCTGGCTGAAGGGCTGAGTCACAGGATAAGGCAAATCACTGCAGAGCAGGGGTGGCTGTCAGCTGGAGGCATCAAAGGAGAAAAGTCACAATGTCATACCCAGCCACAAGGAGATGTACTGGTTGTGAGTACACTCTTCTACACTTGTACATATCAGCATATTTTCATATAGCTTACTGTTGGTCTGAAAGCATCTTGGCCAGGTGAATAGGATTGTGATGAGTCTGGTCCTTCTGGTTCCATTATTTAGCAACTGCTTCAGCACATAGCAACATGCATGTTTTCAGCAAATATAAAACCCTAAGAAAACACAACACTAAACACAAAACTCTCCCCATGGAGGGAAGGTGAGAGAACAATTCCTGCAGGACAGACATTTGAAGGGACTAACTTGAAGGGGAAAGGAGTCCAGGAGAGCTGGCTGTATTTCAAGGAATCCCTGTTGAGGTTACAGGGACAAACCATCCCGATGAGTCGAAAGAATAGTAAATATGGCAGGCGACCGGCTTGGCTTAACGGTGAAATCCTAGCGGATCTTAAACATAAAAAAGAAGCTTACAAGAAGTGGAAGGTTGGACATATGACCAGGGAAGAGTATAAAAATATTGCTCGGGCATGTAGGAATGAAATCAGGAGGGCCAAATCACACCTGGAGCTGCAGCTAGCGAGAGATGTCAAGAGTAACAAGAAGGGTTTCTTCAGGTATGTTGGCAACAAGAAGAAAGCCAAGGAAAGTGTGGGACCCTTACTGAATAAGGGAGGTAACCTAGTGACAGAGGATGTGGAAAAAGCTAATGTACTCAATGCTTTTTTTGCCTCTGTTTTCACTAACAAGGTCAGCTCCCAGACTGCTACGCTGGGCATCACAAAATGGGGAAGAGATGGCCAGCCCTCTGTGGAGATAGAGGTGGTTAGGGACTATTTAGAAAAGCTGGACGTGCACAAGTCCATGGGGCCGGACGAGTTGCATCCGAGAGTGCTGAAGGAATTGGCGGCTGTGATTGCAGAGCCATTGGCCATTATCTTTGAAAACTCGTGGCGAACCGGGGAAGTCCCGGATGACTGGAAAAAGGCTAATGTAGTGCCAATCTTTAAAAAAGGGAAGAAGGAGGATCCTGGGAACTACAGGCCAGTCAGCCTCACCTCAGTCCCTGGAAAAATCATGGAGCAGGTCCTCAAAGAATCAATCTTGAAGTACTTGCATGAGAGGAAAGTGATCAGGAACAGCCAGCATGGATTCACCAAGGGAAGGTCATGCCTGACTAATCTAATCGCCTTTTATCATGAGATTACTGGTTCTGTGGATGAAGGGAAAGCAGTGGATGTATTGTTTCTTGACTTTAGCAAAGCTTTTGACACGGTCTCCCACAGTATTCTTGTCAGCAAGTTAAGGAAGTATGGGCTGGATGAATGCACTATAGGGTGGGTAGAAAGCTGGCTAGATTGTCGGGCTCAACGGGTAGTGATCAATGGCTCCATGTCTAGTTGGCAGCCGGTGTCAAGTGGAGTGCCCCAGGGGTCGGTCCTGGGGCCGGTTTTGTTCAATATCTTCATAAATGATCTGGAGGATGGTGTGGATTGCACTCTCAGCAAATTTGCGGACGATACTAAACTGGGAGGAGTGGTAGATACGCTGGAGGGGAGGGATAGGATACAGAAGGACCTAGACAAATTGGAGGATTGGGCCAAAAGAAATCTGATGAGGTTCAATAAGGATAAGTGCAGGGTCCTGCACTTAGGACGGAAGAATCCAATGCACCGCTACAGACTAGGGACCGAATGGCTAGGCAGCAGTTCTGCGGAAAAGGACCTAGGGGTGACAGTGGACGAGAAGCTGGATATGAGTCAGCAGTGTGCCCTTGTTGCCAAGAAGGCCAATGGCATTTTGGGATGTATACGTAGGGGCATAGCGAGCAGATCGAGGGACGTGATCGTCCCCCTCTATTCGACATTGGTGAGGCCTCATCTGGAGTACTGTGTCCAGTTTTGGGCCCCACACTACAAGAAGGATGTGGATAAATTGGAGAGAGTCCAGCGAAGGGCAACAAAAATGATTAGGGGTCTAGAACACATGACTTATGAGGAGAGGCTGAGGGAGCTGGGATTGTTTAGCCTGCAGAAGAGAAGAATGAGGGGGGATTTGATAGCTGCTTTCAACTACCTGAAAGGGGGTTCCAAAGAGGATGGCTCTAGACTGTTCTCAATGGTAGCAGATGACAGAACGAGGAGTAATGGCCTCAAGTTGCAGTGGGGGAGGTTTAGATTGGATATTAGGAAAAACTTTTTCACTAAGAGGGTGGTGAAACACTGGAATGCGTTGCCTAGGGAGGTGGTGGAATCTCCTTCCTTGGAAGTTTTTAAGGTCAGGCTTGATAAAGCCCTGGCTGGGATGATTTAACTGGGAATTGGTCCTGCTTCGAGCAGGGGGTTGGACTAGATGACCTTCAGGGGTCCCTTCCAACCCTGATATTCTATGATTCTATGATTAGTCCCATCACTTAGTGCAACACGTTTTCCACTGCTCCTACCATTTCAGGTTACTTAGGTGCTGCAGAATTTTGTATTGAAAATGTGTGACTACATTATACAAATTGTCATTAGGAAGCTGGAGACTTTGATAACTGGCTAGATGGGGACAGATATATCTTTTTGGCACCTATGACAACATGGATGAAGATTAGTCATCTTCATATTTCTAATCCTGATCTACACACAATTTTTGTAACAGTATAACTATGTGAACTAGGGGTGTGACTTTTTTAAAATGATACAGATATGGTTTCAACTGGTACAATCACTAATATTTTCATCAGGTGACCTTATTTCTCTTCATCTTGATCAACACCACAAAGTTTTACTGACATAACTATGTTGACTAGACAAGTGAAAAAAATTACACCTCTAAATGACATCACTATATTGGTGAAAGGACGAATACAGATGCATATGTGAGCAAAAAAAGTCTCTTGCTAATATAGCTTATTCTATTTGGACAACTAATTTAAGCTATATTCCCAAAAGAACTCTTTTGTTAGTATAAGCTGTATCTCCCCTAATGGGATTTGTCAATATATGTCTAGCAACAAATGGTTTGAAGTGTAGACATGCCTAGGACTGTGTTATGCTAGTATAAATATACTTATAACTGCATCCACTCTACAGAAGCTTACAACTTTAACTTTAGTGGTATAATGAAAGTGGGAGTTCAGTTCAGACCTTTCCAATGTTTTTAGACTGTCTGGAGATTGAGGAAAATTGCACAGGCATTGATTTACACTCTTCACTATTGGCTTTTTTGTTTGTTTTGCAAACATACCGACTAGAAATTTGACTTTAGTTTCTTTTAACAAAAGCTTAGATTTTAATGCATTTCTATACTGTAGCAAGAGGTGGACTTTGCAGCATGATGTTAATTTTTTATTGCAACAGTATTGCATTGTTGACTCATATTTAGTTTGTGATACACTATAACCCCGCAGATCCTTTTCTGCAGTACTCTTTCCTAGGCAGTCATTTCCCATTTTGTATTTGTCCAACTTATTATTCCTTCCTAAGTGGAATACTTTGCATTTGTCCTTATTGAATTTCATCCTATTTATTTCAAAGCATTTCTCCAGGTTGTCAGGATCATTTTGACTTCTAATCTTGTTCTCCAAAGCACTTGCAACCCCTCCCATGTTCATATAATCCCAAAACTTTATAAATGTACTCTCTATGCCATTGTCCAAATCATTTGTGAAGATATTGAATAAATTGGATCAAGGACAGATCCCGATGGGAGCCCACCTGATATGTCCTGTCAGCTTGACTGTGAACCAGTGATAATTACTCTCCCAGTAGGCTTTGCCAACCAGTTGTGCACCTACCTTACAGAATGATTGTCTAGGTTGTTTATGAGGTCACATAAGATGATATCAGAAGCCTTACTAAAGTAAATATATATCACATCTACTGCTTTCCTTCCTATCCACAAAGCATTTTACCCTGTTAAAGAAGGATATTAGGTTGGTTTGACATGATTTGTTCTAGACAAATCCAAGCTGACTGTTACTTATCACCTTATGTTCTAGGTACTTACAGATTGATTGTTTGATTATTTGATCCAGTATCTTTCTAGGTATCACAGTTAAGCTGACTGGTCTATAATTCCCTGGGTTGTCTGTATTCCCATTCTTACAGATAGATATTATAGATGTCCTTTTCTGGTCCTCCATGAGTTCTCAAAGATTATGGCTAGGGTGACCAGATGTCCCAATTTTATAGGGACAGTTCAGATTTTTGGGTCTTTTTCTTATATAGGCTCCTATTACCCCCCACCCCGTCCTGATTTTTCATACTTGCTGTCAGGTCACCCTAATTATGGCTAATATCTCAGAGATTTCTTCCTCCAGTTCCTTAAATATTCTAGGGCATATTTCATCAGGCACTGCTGACATAAGACATCTATTTTTTCTAAGTAATTCTTAACTTGTTCTTTTCCTAGTGGAGGGTTGAGCCTGTAGTATAAATATATTTATACTCAGACAATAAATAAATAACCACTTCAAGGCATATGTTTGTCTGTTATCAGGTATCTTTACAGACATGATACTTCTGCCATTTCAGAGCCAGTTGACCTCCTCCTCCTGAGAGGCAAAGGTGTGTGCCTGAACTCTATTTCTGACTATAGTCTTAGCAGACCCCGTCCTCAGCACTGCTGGCACAGCTTCAATTATTTCCCACAGTTAAAAAAACTTGGAGTATAGGCTACAAGAAATGGGGCAAAAATCTTTAGCGCCTCTCTGAAAGATGTCCCTAATGAGTACTGAGGTTGGAAGAATTTGCTCTCTCTAGTTTAAAGTAGCATTTATACAACCAGACCATGTTAGATGCTTTCATCTCCTCATAGTTCTTCACAGGAAAGCATATTGCTGAGTTTAATAGGTTTTTCACACTCACTATTTTTGATATTCGTTTCAATGTAACACTGTCCAAGTTTCCATCTTTGAACCTGTGACAGGTATGCCACAATCCACATACTTTAAATCACTGTCTGAATCTACCCAGATCATTATTTTTTCACTTTCAGAATTTCTGCAATGAGAATGTCATGCCTGTCAGTGTTGACCTCCAGTGTTGATACCTTCCCATTAACGTTTTGCATTTTCTTCCCACAACTCACCGCTTTCTCAATCACTTCCTGTAAAGAGTCAAAATTGGCTTTTAATCATTTCCAGAACGTTTTTGTAAAGTTGGTTCTCCCAATGGACCATGGAGTGGGCAAGATATCTGGTGAAGTTGTCACACTTCTTGAGTTTCTTTTTGTGGCAATGTTCATTTAGTGTGGTAAGACCAGAAGAAAGATATATTAGAAATAACGGCAGAAGTATTAAGATGAGACTATCAAATAAGTAAATAAATGCATCAAATTAATCTGCAAAAAGTGTGATTAAACCACTGCATTTTGCTCTATCACCTTATTTTATTATTTATTTATATTGATGCCCTTTGGCTATACTGAAATCAAAAAATCAGTACCCCGTTGTGGTAGGCACCCTATAGACAACAGTAAAAAGACAATCCCTGTCCTAAAAATTTTTGCAGCAATGCTGTGTCCACTTCCAACTCCACATATTAAATATGAAGGGCATTATCAAAACACACATGACTAGATAATACAAAATTAATTTAATAAATATTCATTCAAAATAACCTCATTTAAATTTCTATGGAGGAATCTTAAACTTTCCTGGTACCGTTTTCTAAATAAAGGAAAATTGCAGGATTTTAGACCCAGATTTAGCAAATCACTTAAACGTATGGGTAATTCCAAACACATGCCTAAATTCCATTGATCTAAGTGTTTTACTGAACACAGGCTGGCCTAAAGTTATTGCACCACATATAAAATTGGGATAAGGAGCCAGGGACTTCTTGGGGACAATTTCATCTGTGACTTAAATCGGGTAAAAGTTACATGTGGGGTGTAAGTAAATACAAATTGTAAAGTAGTGTAACTTTCACCACTTTGGCACTCAGTGGGTGTGCAAAACAAGTGTTTCTTTTTTATTTTTACAATCACTCCATAAAAGAGGTTGAGGCCATCCTGTATTTTATATAGCAAGGAATTAGGGTACTGTTCAAATAGGAGAGTATTGACCAGGGTGGATAAAAACTGATGATTAAAAAATGTGGGTTTTTTTAAATTAAATGTTTTCTTTTCAAAAATCTATTTAATTTTAATAAGTTTCATAATTTCATATCTTAAGACCTACACTTACTACAATCTCTTACTTATTTAATTTAAATAGAAATATTCAAGAAGTACATGTTTGCTGAACTTTAATGAAAGTCAAACCACTGAACAGGTGGAGGTTGCTAGCTTAGCATCTAGAATAAATTTCTTAAAGTGTTAAAACAACTTCTCACAGAAGTAGCCTCTTCTATGGGTGCAGAGAGAATACTTTCTTCATTTCAGTTTATTCATCCAATTCAGTTCAGCCACTAGTTCAGTCAAAATAATGACAAAAAGGAGTTGAAAAAGGTAGGAAAGCTATGAATGAAAACAAAGTGTTGGAAAATGAGATCATCTAGTTCTAACATCTTGAAGGACATGGTGATCAGAAACAATCTGTTCAATTAATAACAGATAATACTTTTCATAGTAAATTATTTAGTTTTAAATGCAAACATATTTTGAGAAACTTATCTTTCCCTACATCCTGCACATTTGAGGCAATTTTATTCAATTAATAAACAACTTTAAAATGCTGTTTATTTTTAATTACAATTTCCATCTTTGTACAGTTTGATGCAAATCATGTGTTGGTTTAAAAAAAACCCACCTTAATCTAGTAAATAAGTGTTATTCATAATTTTTCTAAAAAAGTAAAATAAGAATTTGAATAAATGAATGTTAAGCTATAATAATTGCTTAAATGTATGTGTATAGTTTTGTTGTATCCCCCTGGTTAGGAAAAAAGTGCCAGATTATATGAATCCAAAAAGTATATAACAAAGTACAAATGCAAAACCAGATTAAATCAAGATTCCTGCTTGCTGATTTTAAATCATGATTTAAATCTGTAATTTAAATCAATCTACCTTGTTGTTAACATAGGATATGCAACCACAGATGTGGTGAGGAGGACATGTTTAATGGAGTATTAATCACGATCAAAAAAGGCCAAGCTGCCTTTTGGAACTTGATGCCAATGAAGTTACACCACCGACAAAAAGGAGTAGCAGAGTAGAGAGCCAGGCCCTTTAACCTTAGTGATTGAGCCCTTATATGTAAATTGTCAGCTTTTCCCTTCCTAGTCACACTGGTTGTGGTTTTCTCAGGGTTTGGTAGAACTGGAATGAAGTAAAATACCAGTGAACTGTAGGTCTTGCTTATATTATACACACAGACATTCTTGTTTGTGCCCATTTTGAAGTTGTGAGAGTGTGTGACAGAGTGCTAGGAGCCTAGAGCTGACCTTAATATGTCAGGTTAATATGCCCAGGTTTAACACTCTGGTCACAAACATATTAGCTATGGCCCCTGGAGTGGATTTCACTGGTGTGGATGGGAACTCATTTGCTTAACTAGGCAGGATGCAGACAAGCTAATGAGAGCAATAAACCCATCCTCTGGAAATAGTTCACAGGCAGGAAGGAAGTGTAAGGGGAGAATCTAGCAAGGGCCAGGGGATACAGAATCTCAGGATGACGAGATCTTGTCTTCTCCTTCCCTAGAGAGGGGACCAAGGGGGGAGTTTACTTCCCATTTATGTTGGTGCACAAGGCTGTATTGGTGAACTGGTTGAGGGGACCCAATAGACAACACAGTGGTGCTTATAAACTTGCAAGCATCCAGCCTGTTCATAGTGGTTCAAGAGGTGGAGAAAAGAGTGCTAAACTGGCAGGGTGTGTGGGATGAGGTCTCTTTCCTTTATGCCCATGTTTTGTCACTAACAAACAATCTAATTCCCTCCCACAGGTAAACCCACCCTAGTTCAGCATCAAACAGTCTGGGAGCAAATATATTCAATGAGCATCCAATTGCCCAGGAGCTATATCAATATACTCCTGTCATTCCTTAGACAACTGCATGGAACTTGGCAGAGATTGCACCAATTTCAGTCTCCCATTTGACTAAAATAGTTTGGGACACTTCGTTGACTGAAATCCAATAAATAGAATTGGTGACTTCAGTGACTTTCACTTCTCTGAACTGGAGGCTTCACACCCAACACAACCTCCTCAAATTAATGTTGTTTTTGTAACTTGTTCTACCTAACACATTTGTAAAGGCAATTTGATTTTCAAATGGTTGACCTTTAGGTGAAGACTAATGGATGTGCTAAGTTTCAAGTGTAAGGGTGAGATTTTCAGTGAGACGAGGGTAGTTAGCCACATACTCCTTATTTCAATGGGAGCTGTGAGGCTAAATCTGAGTCAGCTTTCAAATTCTTAAACTGGGATTTCTACTCATCAACCTATACCAAAGTATACCAAATTTCAAGGTTTTAGCTTAATAGCAATATGAAAATTTTCAATTATTGTTACATGTTCCAGGTTTCTGTATTATACTAATGCATATATATCCCATTAGATTTGTTTTTGTTTTTTTTATGATGGAAGCTTTGTAATTAAATTGTACTTAATTGTACCCTATAAAGTATAAATATTCTTCACAAATTTATACTAGCTGTAGATTAAAAATGGAATGAATAGTTGAACAGAGGAGTAGACAGGTTGCACATGGAGCAAAGGATTCACACATGGAGTTTGAATAACCCTATATCAGCAAACTGAAATGCTTATGAATTATTACGTTCTAATCTCTTCCCCAAGAGAAACTAAAAAAACAGGCAACCATTCACTGAATATAATCAGATTTTTAATTGTAAACCTACAATGTTCAGTTTTTCCTTGACTCAGAAGTTTTTTCTGAAAGCCCTGCTTCTGTGAAATGTTTAGACAAACACGGAAGTGTCTTAATTTACTCTAATAAAGATTTATTTTTACCCTGATGTACTTAGCATTGTTTGAAAATTACATATGGTAGAGAACTGTTCTTGAAGATTGCAAGCTGAATAAGATATTTCTTTAACCTTGTAATTTTACATTACAATGGTTCCTCATTTAAAAAAAAATCACTTGGCAGGTCCCCAGCAATCAACAGAACAAACCTTTAGACAGGGACCATCATTTTCAGATTTTGGGTGCTTAAAGCAAGACACTCAAATACATATCTAAACAGTTAAATTACTGGCCTGAGTTTCTGAGCAATATCTATTAAAGTAAATGGGAGCCGCAGGTATGTAGCACCTCTGGAAAACCCCACACTTTTGTTTAGGTTCTTAAATATAGGTTTGAGGCATCTAATTTGAAAATTTTGGCCATGGGTCTTCTGATCATATTTGTAAAGACATATGTGAGCAGATCTACAGAAAATATTGAAGCTATACTATGCAGTCACAGCTGTGGGATTATATGTGAATTTGCTTTAATGTTTGCATTATGACAGATACGTAACTAGTTATGGTAATGTTTAAATGAAGAAACAAATGACGGTTGTCCCCTTTCACAGATTGCATAAACAACCCACTAGCCAATACTTGGCTAGACATATTCAAATTGCAAATTTTGAGCATAGTGTAATAGTCTAAATAATTACAATAGAACAGAAAAACACTAATGCTGGTTAACTTACTATTTTCTTCACTTCTGTTCTGTCAGTAAACACATTTTCTTATTGTTTATAATGTAGTCCCCTGGGCATCCACTAAAAATGACCTTTACATAATTGTACATCTGGCAGAGAATATTAGATTTCTTATTTACTCCCCTCCCCACCCTTCTCCTGGCATATTACCTGCTGAATTTTGTCTTCTCAAAATGCAGTAAACAAGGAATGCAGAGACAGTAAGTTCAGAATAGGCACTGCAATAATTTTAGAGATGTGCTCGGAACCACTTTTTTATACATCTTAAAGTAACAGGAAGATATTAGAAATGGATCAGGACTGAACTATCTAGAACAATGCCTTTGGCTAGAACATAGTAACATGGGATATCTCAGTTAGGAGATACAACTTAGCTCAATAGCACACAAACCTGCAAATTGGCATAATATTGGAAAGCACAGTTCATCCTAAATGTGGCAATTACAATTTATAAAAAGGAGTATTATTGATGAACTGCTTGTCTTATTATACCCTTCAAATAATCAGTAAATCTCTGCATATTTTCAGTGGTATATTTCACCTTCTCCCTCCTTCAGCAGGATAAATCCTGATGTCCCGGTTCGCTTATTTTTTGCTCAGGCAAACACCTATTGACCTCAATGCATTTTACTCTATAATTTGCCTGAGGACGGTATGAAATGTGAGTAAGGACCCCCATCAGGGTTAGGTCAATGAGAACTTCTGTGCTGCCGAAAGGAAATATGTGCATTATATAATATTCCTGATTTTCTATCTTTCTAATAATGAACTGAAGTGTGTAACATAGTGCAAGGCTTTGCAAATCTTAAAACATACTTTTTTTTTATATGTGTGATTTGCGTTCTTTGTTATTCCTGTCTCTGGAATTCCCAGAACTGAGTTATGTTGTGAAGAATTCATCCATAGAGAGATGAGATCTTCTTCTCCAAATATAGAAGTCTCCTGAACTGAACATACTTACTGTACATAGAGCATTGCTCCACTTCCTTGCAATGGTCTTGAACAATACAATACAGTATGCCACAATGGCTGCTTAATTTTTATAACAAATAAATATAAGAACGGTCATACTGGGTCAGACCAAAGGTCTGTCTAGCCCAATATCCTGTCTTCTGACAGTTGCCAATGCCAGGTGCCCCAGAGGGAATGAACAGAACAGGTAATCATCACGTGATCCATTCCCTGCTGCCTATTCCCAGCTTTTGGCAAACAGAGGCTAGGGACACTATCCCTGCACATCCTGGTTAATAGCCATTGATGGACCTATCCTCCATGAACTTATCTAGTTCTTTTTTGATCCCTGTTATAGTCTTGGTCTTCATAACATCCTCTGTCAAGGAGTTCCACAGGTTGATTGCATGTTGTGTGGGGAAAAAAATACTGTTTGTTTTAAACCTGCTGCCTATTAATTTCATTTGGTGGCTACTAGTACTTGTGTTGTGAGAAGGATAACACTTCCTTATTTAGTTTCTCCACACCAGTCATGATTTTACAGACCTCTATCATATCCCCCCTTAGTTGTCTCTTTTCCAAGCTGAAAAGTCCCAGTCTTATTTATCTTGCTTCATGTGTCAGCCATTCCATACCCCTAATTATTTTTGTTGCCCTTTTCTGAACCTTTTCCAAGTCCAATATATCTTTTTTGAGATGGGGTAATCACATCTGCATACAGTATTTGAGATGTGGGTGTACAATGGATTTATAGAGAGGCAATATGATATTTTCTGTCTTATTATTTATCCCTTTCTTAATGATTTCTAACATTCTGTTGTCTTTTTTGGCTGCCACGGCACATTGAGTTGATGTCTTCCGAGAACTATCCACAATGACTCCAAGATCTTTCTTGAGTGGTAACATCTAATTTACATCCCATTATTGTATATGTATAGTTAGGATTATGTTTTGCAATGTGCATTACTTTGCATTTATCAACATTGAATTTCATCTGCCATTTTGTTGCCCAGTCACCCAGTTTTGAGAGAATGCCTCAAATGCCTTTGAATTACAGCCATGTAAGTAATTTTCTAAAATTCATATGCACTCTAATGTTTAGAAGGATAGTGTGGTGGCTAAAGAAATGGTATTCATGAGAATGTATCATAATGTAATCATTTACATGCTAATCCTCAATTGCCTGGGCACATACCCTTTATAAGAGCCTTATTTATATTTCAGGAGCACCTGGAGGCTACAACTTACACCAGTGCCCCATTGTACTCAACACTGTACCAGTTCATGAGAGAAAATCGCTCCCGCAAAGAGATTAGCCTAAATAGACAAGGCTGACAAAGAATTGGAGGGAAAACAGCAGTGACTTGCCCAAGGTCATTGTAAGAGCTGGGACTAAAACTCAGTGCTTTTGACTTCTAGTACATTGCCTTATCCTTTAGATCACTCTGCCTCTCTTGAGGAAGCTCCTACCATCCCAGTTATAGTCAGACAATTTCCCTTTGTGGAACCACCAATAAAGGGCAGTAGTGATGTCACAGGTTTGTGTGGGTTAGGGTCCTATTGTGCTAGATATTATGTAAACATATATGATGTCATGACCCAGTCACTCAGCGTCTTCTAAGAAGGTGTGTAACTTATGATGGCTGCCAGGAAAGGCATACAATCAAATGTATACAATTTTATATACATTTGTTTTATTATAATTATTAAATAAAATGGCAGCTATCCCCATCTGCCCACTAGCCATTGTTAACCTAGCTGTTGGCAGTTTATCGATAGTCATTGTAGCAGCATTGGGTCTCAAGGAGGGGATCTGAAGGACTAGAGGGATTTATATTTTGTTGAGTTTTAGATCTAGCCTTTTTGAAATAATAATCACAGCCCCTGTGAGCATAAATATTATCTCCCTTTTTCAAAGTGTAAGTCTGTGCCAGAAGGGTAAAGTGACTTAACCAAGGCCACAAATAGAATCAGAACCGGAATGAGACTGCAGGCATGCCTCATTCTTAGTCCATAGACTGACTCACTGCTTTTGGCAAATGGTCTCATGCTTAGCAAGCAGTTGGGGGGAGGGGGGGTACACACCTCACGGTGGCCATACTGCCATCAGAGGCAGTTTGCCTTCACAGCAGTGAAACGAGGTCCTCCCAAAAATCGTGGGATTTGTGGCTATGGGTTTTGAAGGGCCAGCACCGGGCAGCTATTTGGCAAGGACTGTGTGGTGTTCAGGAAAATCAGGAACAGTCTTTCATTCCTAGAGATCAGTTTGCAAAGTCAAGACTATTTCTCTGAGGAAAAGGTCTCGAAACATCTTAAAGCATGTTCTGAGAATTAGCCCTGACATTGCTAGTTATCCTAAATCAGATGAGTTTTTTTGCAGATCCCAGCCTGTCCGTGTCAACAGGAGCTGCTAGCTAGTTGCTGGAACCTACAGGGATTTGATCATTTAAAAAAAAAAGAATTCTAAACCTAACCAGGCTGGGGAAAGCCCTTATTTACAGAGTGATGGAAAGCTTTTTAATTCTAAAGAACAGTCTCCTGTGTTTTGCAAGACTATGAAACCAGCCCTGTTATGCTAACTGCAGGAAAGCTTTCTGGGGCCATTCATTTTTAACCTTTTAAAATAAATGTTCTTGAGCATTCATGAAAGCACTTTTTTTTCCATCTCTCTCTCTCAATGTCTGCTACCTGGATGGACTTGCTTGAAAGAGCCTGCTATCTGAAAAATGCCACATGCGGCATTGACAGGCAGCTATTCAGAGAATGGCAAACAGCCAATAAATCACTCAGTGGAGTTTCCTGTCCTTCCAGCCGTGTTGTAAAAATCTACTTGTCTTCAAACAGTATACATCAATGTCAAAGAGTTTATGTTCTGTTTAAACTTTTATACCTTCCTGTGACAAAAAAACAAAATAAAACACATTGTGTTGCTAATTGATTTCTTCTCTCTTTTTATAATTCAGGTCCACAAATCTCAGCACATGTTAACAAGTCTCTTACAGTGCTCCAAAACAGCTGGAATGCATGCAGCCAAAACAAGGTGTGTGGGTTCCCCCACCCCCCCGATCTCAGGAAAAAATCATGCTACAACCCAGGCCCCTGGATCATGCAAATTTCTAATTGAATTAATGGAAGGTTTTTATAAATCTTCAGACCTGAAACTTCCATTTCAGTGCTAGTAAGTGCTATAAAATCAATATAAAGGATTACATACCTTCTTCCTATTTATTTCAATACATATTCATAAACCCACATTGAATGGCTTTTTTAAATAAGCTTTCAGCGTCAGTCTAACCGCTCTCACTGAAATTGGTCTATATGGGTGAATCTGGTACTATGATTTATGGTAAAGCAATTCAAGGGAATTTATGACAATACTGTATACCTTAATCTTGATGGCCCAACTTTGGAAAAGTGAGCAGTGATATTTTGGGCATCAAACATGAGATGCCATAGTGGGACTTGTTTTAGAACTTGCTGAGCACCCATCCTATGAAATATCAAGCCTTTTTAAGGTGTCTCCAACTGGACACTCAAAACTGGATATATCCCAAATCGCTAGTCACTTCTGAAAATTGAAAACATTGTCTTCATGTCTTTATCACATGCCCCCCTATATACATTACACACACAGATTATATATAATATTCATAAATCAGGGATACAAAAGATGTATTTTCATAGATTTCCGATATATATCATATAGAAGTTTGAACTGCTTAGGTTTCAGGTTTGAGTCCGACATCTGTCTAATTTTCCACCTATTATCTGACTGAATCTCAATACATATTGCTTCCTATCCTTTTCCCAAACAGATTTTATGTATTTCATCAAAATACCATGTAAGGAAGATGCTTGAAGTACAACACCCCTACATTTAATTAGTATGTGTGATATTGTGCTCTCTGATAGAATTCTTCTAAACTGGTATCTAATTTTTCTGGTTTGTTTTGCCTCAATTATAGATAGCATCTTCATCTTACTGAATCCCATTGTTTTATGTGAATCCAAAATATATATAAGAATAAGGGCCAAGTTTTCAAGTGCCCTTTGGCTGCTCTGTGACACCTGAATAACACAAAGGAGCCATAAACTCTGTTAACTGGCTGGTTAAACCAGGTTTATAGCTTCTTAGCATCATTATAATGTACTTCTGAAGCTGGCCCTAAGACCTGTGTAATCTCTTAAATTGAAACAAATAAACAATATAAGCATTTACCAGCAACAACAATATAAGCATAGTTCAAACTCATCATAATTCTATGCAACTTTATTTTTACACTCAGTTTTCAGTGCACCAGAACTTGGAAAACAGTATTATTCTTGAGCAATGCCGGAAAAACAGAGGTCATGTTTGTGATTCTAGCCATGTTAAGCAGCTATCTGTATTCATTCAATTTGTTTATATTATTGGAAGCCCTGAAACATTTTCTTTCCTTCATTTTGTCACCTACATGAGAAGTATTGAAAGATTGTTTTCTGGAACAACTCGATGAATGTGGGGTCAATTGAGAAAGTAAGAAGGGCATGGGATTATTGGGCCCAACATGAAAGTCTTTTAGGCACAAGACAGAATATTGACTTTGAAACCTAGAGTTTTGTGTGTCGTGTAGATTCTGTACCTTAAACTGGATTCCAGGGGAGTCTGCAGTGTCTTCTACTCTCTCAAAGAGCCAGGTCCTCAGACGATGTAAATCAATGGAGATTTACAGCAACTCAGGACCTGGCCCAAAGTCCTTATTCAGTGTAATCCAGAGTTTATTTTCTATGAATTACTTGCAACATAATCTAATCACTAGAAAGTTTTAAAAGCCTTTAGCCCGGTTTTTGGAGGAGTTGAGCACCCAGCACTCCCAATGAGCTCCACAGGAGCTGTCCACCATAAAAAGTAGATTTGAAATATGTAGCCTATCAGAAAAGGCCTGTCAGACATCCACTGGGAATGGTGAAATATCTGTGAGTTCACTCAAAAAGAATTCACTCAAAAAGATCTTCTACTACAAACATGCATATTAAATTCTCCAGCTAAGCATCTGAAAAAAACTCTTTCATTTGTTAACTGTCTGATGTGTTTAATGAACAAGGAGATGCAAAATAAATGTCTTGATCTCACGAGTGCATTTGACTTGACTGGTAGGATACTTGGATTCCTTAAGAATTATGAAGAACTGATCACTGTAGCTGATGTTTACTTAACCAAGAAGATTGTTGAAGAAGTTACTTGTAATCCAATCTTTATCACAGATGATATCAGTGATGGAAAGAAGTGTCAATTTCATTCCAAGACCCAAGCAAGACATGGTGGATCATTGAGACACACAGAACTCTACCACACACTTGCACGACTTTATGAATCCTTTTTCTTATCCTGTTAACATGCAATTCAGTGATAGCTGAGGTTGCACCTTTTTTAAAATTGTAATTGATGATGACTAAATGAGAATTTGTAATATATGTGGTTCTTTGTGTTTTGTGGATGTATATTTCACTATGAGACACCAAATTGCGGGGCATTTTAGTTTAATTTCCCCGCCTTCACTGGAATTCAACCTCTTTTTGAACAGTTGTTCTTATTATAAGGTTTTCTTTTGCTTATTTCTGTTTAAAATATTTGATTAAACAAATAAGCAGGCCAGACAGCAATATGTAGATTTACACCAGTTTAGATTCTGACTTGACAAGCTTATATTGGTAGGACAGCATTATGTATGAGTACTCATAGATTTTACTCCATATTTGAGAAATAGCATGTTTGTATATCAACTGAAGTAATTAAATCTGCAACATTTAACTATGTATATGAGACTTTGGCTTCCTAATCTAGCTTCTCTTTCATGTAACAATAGTGGTGAGTATATCAGTTGCCACCATTTGCCAAGCACGTTCATCATGGTACCCACCTAGGCATTTCTTGTATTTCCTTTGAAATTGTTCTGATCACCTCTGGAAACTACTGATCCAGATATATGTTGCATAGGCAAAATACCCCAATATGTGGGATCCTTTTGCTTCAAACACCATCAATTGGGAAATATTTTAAGATTTATTCAACAAGCTTAAGCTGTGTCTGTATAGGACTCCTGTTTAACAAAGATAGAATACGTAAAACAAATCCCTTCTAAAAAAGATACTGTAGAAATTAGAAACTACTCCACACATTTGTTTACTTGAGGCTACCTTACCACAATATAGGACCCAATCCTGCAAAGAATTAAGCACATGATTAACTTTATGTAGTGTATGCAATCTAATTGAATAGTTAATGGAACTACTCACATAGCACAAAGATAAGCAATGCCATAATTCATTCAGGATTGGGGCCATAATGAATATTTGACACACTATTTCTAGAGGCTATACATCTGCAGAAGAGAGTAATAAACACAAATGTCTGATTTTTCCCAAAATTAAGACCCAAGGCTTTTTGTATAATCTGTGTGGAACTACATGCAGTAGTTGCAAATGAAAATTAGACAATTGCACACACAATCAGAAATTTACATATGCTTATACCCAGTTATGTGACAAAATACCATCTGTTGCATAAATATCTGATTTAAGCCTATTTGTGGCAGCTCTGTGCACAACTGTGATAATTGCACAGGTGGACTGCCACACACAAGTATGCATACAATAGCATAGTATACTATTTCTGCTCCACCATAGATTTCTTGTGGGACCTTGGGCAAATCACTTAGGCCCAGAGCCTCAAAGTTTTCAGACACCTTTTTGAGAATCTGGGCCTTTTGTCTCTTTGTGCCTCAGATTTCCATCTTTAAAACTGGGATAACAGCACTTCCCCTCTTGACAGGAATACTGAGTATAAACATGTTAAAGATTATGGAGCACTCAGATACTACAGTAATGTGGGCTATATAAGTAACTAAGATAGATAATAAAAAGAATAGGGTTACAGAACTTTTATCTTCATTTAATACTATTAGATACAGTACAATTGAAATTAGAATAATATAGGAGAAAGGGCTAACATTTTAAATTGAGTATTTTACTATTCAGACAGCTGTAGCCAGTAGGCAATTTCATATTGAATTTAATTTATTACTTTCATATTCAAATCGTAGAAAGCAGATATATACCTTGGGATAAATACAGAGAATAAATACTCCTAATTAGCTTTGCCAACAATTATTGTCATAGTTATTTGAAACACCTGGTTGAGACTCAGATAAAATAATGTTGAAACAAGAGGGACCGTAATAAAGCAGATATTTAGAGATATCATTTTTTATGATGAAACTTTGTGGTAATTCAACTCATCTGAAATGTGGTTGTTGCACTTCTTTTAAGAGAACTGTTTGACTGTCTCGCTTTGAAGTTTGCTTCTGAGAAACATTATGCATGAGGTGTGTGCACGTGCACAACAAAGCATAAGTAAAAATAATAATCAAATGTAATGTACATAATTTGATACCCTTCTTAATGTGAGTAGTACTTGTGTCCTGACACCAGTCCTTTTTCGTGGCAGATGGGATTAAGAGATGTTCTCCTGCCCACATAGCATGGAGGTGGAGTAATTATGCCGTCGGAGAGTACTCTCCCATCGGCATAGCGTGTCTTCACCATAGTGTGTTAGTCTATGTTAAATCTCCCTTGCTGCAATTTAAACCCATTACTTCTTGTCTTGCCCTCCATCGATAAAGAGAACAATTGATCCCCTCCTTTTTTAATATAACCTTTTATATACTTGAAGACTGTTATGTGCCCCTAACCCACATCTTCTCTTCTCCAGACTGAACAAACCCATATAAATATCCAGTCTCTTTGGAATCTTGTTAACTTCTTAGCTTCAACAATTGCCTGTGGTAAAGTACAGTCAAAGCACACACTGTATGAAAAAGCATTTCCTTTTTCAGAAACTTTGTGGTTGAGTTCCCCCAGCTGAGCCTGGGGCTAGCTGGTTCAGCCCTCAGTCATGTTAATGAGCCCAGCTGAGCTGTAACAGAATCGCCTGATTGGCTGGCTTGTCTGATTGGCTGAAAGTAGCCAACAGGTCTGTATGTAAGCTCAGAAACAGCATATCACTGACTGCTCAACAGTTATGCCTGCAGTTGTGATATCTCTGGCTGTAACCACTGGGTCTAGTTACTGACTTCCAGTTCTGACCACTAGCTCCAGTTACTGGCTTCTGACCTCTGTCTCTGATTATTCACTCTAGCTCTGACCTTTGGTTTGATTCCTGGTTCCTGACTCTGGCTTTGACCTGTGGCTGTGGTGTCTGTCCTCTTGTTCTAACCACTAGGTAAGGACATCCACATCCTGGACCTGATATTGTCACAACCCAATGGCCCCTTCCCTCGGGGTCCCCTGGGGAGGCAGATCAGCATTGTATGTAGCTAAAGCTGTGGCAGGCATCGCAAAGCATTTTTGGAAGGGTTGAAGGTGTGCGTGTGGAGTGAAAGATTCCTTTGCACAGTGTGAGAGGCCGAAGGGGGAGGAGGGAGAAAGGAATGGGTTAACTTGACACTCCAGCTAGGTCTGAAGATAAGACGCTGACTCCAGACCAAGGCTTATTCAAATTCTTTTAAAAGATGCTGGATTTTCCATTATTTAATGAACAGTGCAACCCTCCCAGATTTTAACATGAGCTTTAAATTAAAATAGTGGCAATCAGTGGAATAAATCTCTAAATTATGAGAGTATTATATTTAATATTTTTTACTTTTGAGCATTATTACCCTTAAGTCACAGATAATTAGATGCATATAATCCTTTGAAGACAAGGACTGAGAGTTCGGATATGGAGTGATCACTTTGTGAAAAGTATTTTCCCATGGGTGATAAAATGGTAAGACAAAAAGCACCTTATCTAACCTAGTGGTTAGAGCCAGAGGCTAGAGCCAGAGGCCATAGTTAGAGTCAGGAACCAGGAATCAAGCCCAGGGTTAGATCAGGAGTCAATAAGCAGAGACGGGCCACATCCTGAGTAAGACAGTAATTGGAGCCAATGGGCAGAGCCAGAAGCTGGACAAAGGAGCAGGGCCAGGGCAGACTGGAGAAGGACCGGAATGGGGCAGGAACAGACTGGAGAAGGACAGGAGCAAGATTAGAGTAAGGCAGGACCAACGTGGGGAACAAGGCAGCCAAAGAGTGATCACAGCTGTGGGCATAAGTACTCAACAGGCTTATTTATGTATTGTCAATGGGGCAACCCCCCCCCAGTTTGCCTTTCAGAATGCTTTGGTTAATTGTCTTTAAAGTTTGTTTTAATTTCAGGAAGGTTCAGACCCCGGGATTGGTATGTTTTCTTCATATTATCATTTATTATTTGAGCTGGGCAAAAAATGCAGGGTAATTTTTGAAAAACAGGTGAAAATGTTCACATACATTTTTCATAAAAATTTAGAGTTGTTGACATCTTTTTACCATTCTGTAAAATGGCTGGCAAAACAAACGAAGAAACTGGATTGTACTGCAATGATTATTATTTGTATTGTGGCAGCACTAAAGGGCTCTAAAGATGCATAAGGGCCCCATTGTGCTAGGCACTGTACAAACACATGTCAAAAGATGGCCTCTTCCCTGAAGAACTTAAAACCTAAATATTTCAGAGAGAAATGAAATGCATGTATGGTATTTATCTGCCCCCCACCATTAATGTAGTATTTGACTTACCCCAACTAACCCCCTGTGAGGTAGGAAAGCACAGATATCCCCATTTCACAGATAGGGATCATATGCATAAAGGCCCTGATCCACAAATAAATGTAGGCAATGAGACACTGAGCCAAAACAGCTAACATTTAGGCACTTGGAAAATCGCAGGGACAACACTGAAATTCATGAAGTCTGAGTTAGGGACTTAGGCTTCCTGTACAATGAATGGGGAGAGACTGGCACCTTAGATTCACAAAAGCCAGCACAGTAGATGGGGAGGCACCTAAACTAACAAGTAGGAGTTGCAGACCAGAGGGGTGTGTGCCAAGCCATGCCCCTCTCTTGGAGATTGGCCCCTAAGTCTGGTCTGCAGAGAGGTGGGCACAGGCACCACCATCACTTTCTTTTCCTACTCCTCTGGCCAGATTTTGAATAGGACCCAAATGTGTTAGGGGCCTCTGAGCACAGCTACCACAACGGTGACGCCCCTATATTTCCCTAGTTTGTGGATCACTCTGGGGCTTGGTCAGGAGAGAGGTATCTGGATGCCTAGAGGGACGAGATAGCGTGCATGCCCGGAAGCAGAAACTTAAGCACCTAAAGAACTTTTTACTGTGAAAATGTAGGCACCAAATGCATATAGGCATCTGCAGGGTTATATGGCAGCTGAGCAGGACTGGAGTTTAGGTGCCTAAATCCTTGGTGGATCTGAGTCACAGTGACTTGCCCAAGGTCACATAGGAAGTCTGTGGTCAAATAGAGAATTGCCCTGTGGCTCCTTAGTCCCAGTCTGTTGCCGTAACAAGTGGACCATCCCATTGTGATTTATCATCGAGGAACCAGTTGTGTCCCTAGTGGTAAGTTTGACTTGACAATGGGTACAGTTTTAAACAGATATGGAAAAAACAAAGCATACCTACAAGTTCCATTGATTTCAATTGGAGCTGCAAATTCCCAGCAAGAGCATGTGCAAAGTCCATGAAGTTAATTGGAGGGTTTGTTTTTGTTTTGAGTTGGATCACGTCACAGAACATCTCAGGATTTTGCCATTTGTTCCTGTAGTCCAATGGCTTGACACTCTGATGGTGTAAATAAGCATAAATCCATTGATTTTAATGGAGCTATGCCAATTTACCCCGGCTGAGGAACTGGTTCTAAACTTTCTTGGCAAAATGTGATTTGCAATGTTTCAAGAAGCATCTTTAATTGAATATAAAATACATTTTGTTCATATTAACTGTAACCTTTAGACAATCAATGGCTATACAATTTCAGTAACAGTTCCTTAAAATTAGAATTATGGAAAAGCCTTATGAGCGGTGATGAATCGAATAAAGTAATATTGATCAGCCAATGAGAGACATTGACTTGGTAAACCAATCTAACGCTGGAAGAAATATATCATTGTGCTCCTTTCTGCTACTCTGTTCCTGAGTCAACTATAATTAGATTCGCAGATTTTATTTTATAAAGTAAATAGTATTTTAATAACTTAAGCAAATTTATGACTGCAGAAACTTCAGGATCTCAAATACAGCTTGTCAATTGAACAAGGGGTGTAAATATACTCTTATTTTGTATTGCATATATTTTTGCTGCTTATCTTTTACTGAGCAAATATATCTACTGATATAAGTCATTGTCATTCTTGGTTTCCAATATGCCAAGCTTGTGGAAATCTGAGCTTGTTCAGTCTTAAATAAGAAAGAAGAGTAATATGTAATTTTACACTTATATAATTATTTGTCATTTTTACATTAAATTAAATCCAATTTAGAGAGGATATTTTCCCTGGAACTTATGAGGCATGTGCATTATGAACGTCTAAATAGAGATAAGATGATCTGGGAGAGGATTATGTAAGGAGATGCCAAACTGGAGGACTTCCAAATAAACTATGCCATTAGAAATACTCAGATTTTATTCAGGGAAGTATAAACTAAAATAGAGGTTTACACAATTTAGCACACTTATGGCTAGCTCATGGTCTATGACCTGCAAATGAAACATAGGAAAGTTTCACTGCAGGTACTTCAGAGAGAGATTTATTTTCCTATTTTAAATATGCGGAATCTAATTGTATTTATGCTAGCATCCAGCACATCACCTACCAATTAAATTCTTCCCTTCTCTGGTACACCTAATCCCAGTCTCATCTGAGAGAGTATTTGGTGAACTTTATACTCTGTTACTCCTGGGATCATCCAAAAAATTAACTGGTATGAAGAGTGTTGCATTTGAGCTGGGCCCCAATTGTAACAGAACCTCATCCATGGTTAAAGGTAAGATGGGATAATGCAGAAGAAGATGGAGAATCATGGTATGTGGTAGAAAGGCCTTCTGGAAGCTGTGGGTGGGTGGAGAAGAAAACTGGCATGCAGAGAGAAAGAAGGTCAGAGGAACGTAAATTTACACGGACCAGCAACCAGCACCCCCAGATACCAAAATGTTTCAGTATTCCACTACATATTCTTCCAGTATAACTCCATTGCAGGTGCCAAGCCTTCTGCTTGAACAGTGCACACAACTGCCTTCCCCCAACTGCCAAAATCTTCATCCAGCACTATATTAACCAGCATACGCACGAAATCCAAGGCTAAGGCACAAAGATTAACACCATAATCACTACAGTTGCTTGTTGGCATATTTTATAATAATTTACTAGATAATCTTAAAAATATGTTTTTACTATTTGACCAGCTTTACAAACCATTATGCATATTTTATAACTTAGACCTGCCAAAAATAGTGAGAGCTGAGTTAATAAAAAACTCATTGCATGAGCATAGTAAGTTCCCAGACACTCAGGCATATGCAGTACTGCACACCTCATCTCACACATGAGAACAGGTGGGGTTTTCCAAAGCTAATCAGTGTTGGCCCAACTTTGCTCCCATTGAAATCAGTACCAAAGCTTCCATTGGCTTCAGTGGGAACAGAGTTAGGCCAATGCCAAGCATTTCTTGAAAATCTCAGTGTGGCTTTGGGCCTCTATTCAAATGCTGCAGCAGGAGAGTAAGAGAATGGGGAAAAAAACATCTTTGCCCTTTGTGCTGGTGCCTAAAGTTAGCTCTGTGTTTACTCAGAACAAAGACACTCTTAATCACAATGTTGTCGTAGTCTAACCATCACATCTTCAGAAGAAATGAGTCCCAGAATTCTGTACAGTGCTGAGGCATTAGCCAGCCCTTGAAACTAACAGGTGACTCCTTCAGGACATAGACTGTACTGCCACAAGCAGGGATCACTACCCACTTAGGCCATGAACAGTGCCAAACATTGACTGAGACAGATGTCTCTGGAGAAAAGGACACAGTCCCTTGGAATCCTGCTGAGAGGAACAGGAAAATATTAAGCTTGGCTGTTAATTGAATACACGGGATTTAAGTTACCTGAGCAAACACATTAAAAGTACATCAGAAATGCTTAGTGTCATAAAGGGGGAAAAAAGTAAATAATAGCAATAATAAAAGACCAGCACAACTGATATTTGTGCAAAATCAAATCAAATAAAAAAAAAAGCAACACGTCAGCTGTTCTGTAGGCCTATCCTCATTGGCAGTGACCACACATTAATTTCTGGCCACCTGGCAACCTAAGTAAAATTGGTTGATCTCAGCCTAGGTCCTAGTGGATAGATGTCCACATCACAAAAACTACAATCACAATTAGACATGTCTAGAGAGACAAAATCTACAATTTCTTGGACAATATTTTATTTCTTCTATGGACAGAGGGCTTTGACTGTGTCCCTATCATCACCAATACTGTCACTTGGACTATACTTAGATTCCGCCACCCACCCATGTGCTGAAGTCCCACTTCCCTCACTACCTTCCTGCTTCTGCATTAATAGTACTTCTTAATAAGCCTCTAATGAACCGTCCTTACTATAATAATGGCCCAAATGTTCTCCCTGCTGTATTTCCATAACAGCTATTGCTAGAGAGAAGATTACACGTTTGGATCTGTGGTGTGGAATGTTTCGGCTCCTTCCTCCATCAGTGCTAAAATAATTTTTTTTTCTGTGATCAACATTATGGACATCTTGTCAGCATGGATCTATATTGCAAACTCTGTACTTGCTCTATGTGCAGATCTCCTATTGATGTCAGTGGAAATATCAAGCATTAAATGAGTTCAGTGTATGCGAAAGGCCTGCACTGTGGCTCAGCAGAGATTTGTGCTCCAAGTTTGTCTGCATTTGTAAATCCTGTTATATAAAAGAGATCCAGTCTTCGTAAACTCACTTGCAAAGGTGTGTATTTGTATGTAAGTATAAGTTATGTTTACT
The DNA here is from genome assembly GCF_965152235.1 of Eretmochelys imbricata. Taxonomy (NCBI): domain Eukaryota; kingdom Metazoa; phylum Chordata; order Testudines; family Cheloniidae; genus Eretmochelys; species Eretmochelys imbricata. The sequence goes on along the minus strand of NC_135573.1, from coordinate 130,560,676 downwards.
GAGGGGTGGGAGGGGGGGAGATTCAGCTTGCACTGGTTTTAGACCAGTTAACTTCTATTGAATGAAATGTAATTACACTGGACTTGCACACTGGTTCCTGAGTGTCTATGGTTTGGCAGGAGGATATATGAAAAAGACCACATGACAGAGTTTGAGAATGCTGAAACATTTTTTATTGTTCTCAGTGGGAACTTTTCAGAGTTCACTCATTTCATTTAGATGCCTAAATGGAAGCTGAGCTCTTTAGAAAATCCAGGCACTTATTTAAACTAGATGTGATATATTGGGTTTTGAGCTGTTTTGAAAATCTCACCCCAGAATATATGTATTAAATTCTGGGGTGAGATTTTCGAAACAGCTCAACACCCAATGGATCAAATATTATATGTATTCCTTTTCTGGTTTAGATTTTGTTCCCCTTAGTTACATCTACTCTGAAAGAGACAGAACCTTTTTCTTCTTCTGTGTACTTTGGGTTTACACCAGTGTAATACATTGTAATTCCGTAGTATTAATCCAGGTTTATACCAGTCTGAGAAGAAAATCACACCCTCAGTATAGGATTTCCTTCCATAGTATTTTAAAAAACGGTATTGTTTGGGTTTTTAAGTTTCCCTGTAATTATTTTCCTGACCTGACAAATGTGGTGGAGAGGCTGTTGAGGTTATCGGATTAATTGAACGGGAACACATTATTGATTCTAGGCTTTTGCGCATGTGCTCAATAGGATGCTGTTGGGATCAGTTCAATGGGCCAGAAAGAAGCCACACTAGAAGGAAGGTGAGAATATCACCCTTTCATGTGACATAGTGACATGGTTTTCTCAGGCTTTGCAGGTTTCACATGAAGACTACATGCAAGAATAATTTTCAGTAAGGGCTAAAGACTATATAACCTCAGTTGTATTGTTTATTTGCAACTACCCTGAGAAAGAGAAAGAAACACAGAGAAGAATGAAAGGGGATACTAGAGAATCTGGAGAATTTGAGCTTTTTTATATTTTTTTTGTGGGAGGCAGGCAGACAGCAGAGGGAAGAGCAACATTATAAAAACCTAGATAAATAAATATGCACCAAAAACATGCTAAATAATGACAGGTTTCAGAGTAGCAGCCATGTTAGCTCTAAATGTATTTGAGCATAAGCTTTCATGAGCTACAGCTCACTTCATTGGATGCTGTAGCTCACGAAAGCTCATGCTCAAATAAATTTGTTAGTCTCTAAGGTGCCACAAGTACTCCTTTTCTTTATGCTAAATAATAAATCACCTCTGAATTCTTTTGTTCTGATATGCACTAGTGGTCACTGGGAGATTTGTGTCATTCTCATAAATCTAGCCCTTACTCATGTAAGCATGGGAAACAACATGCACTGAAACCACAGGCGATTAACAAATCCTGAGGTATATGAACTGAGGACAAACAAACAAATCATATGAAACCCATGCAGGTTCACCTTCAATGAATCATAGCAGTCTGGAAGTCTGAAGGCTTTAAATAACTCTATCTGAAGCTACCCCTCTCATGACTGGTTAAGCTACCAATAGAGCTATGGTTGAAAAGTATGAAAAGAGAGTCTCAAATATTTTCATTCCTCCTCACCATGAATTTGTTATGCTGTTATTTCTGGCGTCAGAGCTGCCATTGTTTGGGAGGTTTAATTGTTAAAAGGTTCATGAATCCCCAAACTTTCCTAAATAGTATAATGAATGATTATGCATGTGAATATTTACACTAGAAGTACATTTTACTGTTATTCATCCATAATTATACTCCTGTTTTAAAAAATTTAAAATCCTGTCAAGGCTCAGAAGCTGTACCAAGTGATTTAGGTTACCAAGCACACACTACACAGATCTGGCATCCCAGGTAGACTAATGTCTCTGTAATCAAAATAATCTTGCCCAATCCTACCACGTCATGCACAGGAACTGAAGTTGGAATTTCAGGCCAGAAACTCTGCAAAAGAATTTGAAGTTTATCTTTTTTCAACTTTTTTAAACTCAGTTTTGTGTTCAAGACCTGATGTATTCTAGTTCCAACGGCTACATTTTTTTGCCAGAGAACCCACCCCTTGCCAAAGAATGATACATCAGCTCTAACTTTTATTTAAAAACAGACTATGTCTATATTATTATTGCAGTGACACCCGAGAGACCACAGCTGATATTAGGGTCTCTTTGTGTCAGGTGCAATTATTGAGGCTGCCCCATACATCAAACCGTAAGGGTGCCTGTAGCATGCCGGGTGTACTGCGATTTGGACGCAAGCACTTCAGGTGATTCATCGACGAGGCCTTGGAGGCTCTAACCCTTGTGGATCATGATTGCCAGTCACATTCATGGCTGAGTGAGAGGGTATTTTACTAGGGCTGGCAGGAAAGGGAAAGATTCCAGATGTCCTAGGTACAAAGGCTTAAACAGTTACAGTAAAAAGTGAGCTATTGTGGTTCCATGGGGGCCATGTGAAAATGTCGGGAGTTTACATAAAATAAATGTAGTTCAACATCAAATTAAATAACTCAAGGAATGTTGTATTATTCATTTTCATATCTGACTTAATAAGAAAACCTCAATTTTTAATTTGCCGGAGGCTGCTACAGAATTTCCATGCTAAGTCTTTCATATGTGTGTCTGAAGCTGAGCTCCTAAATAAGTGGATGGCATTTCAAAAAGTGAGTGGAAGCTGCTGGATACTCAGTTCTTTTGAAAATCAAGTCATTTAGTTAGGCAACTAAATAAGGATTCAAATCTTCAGTAGTACCTAAGAGCTAGATTCACAAACGTACTTAGGCATTGCAACACTGAATGTTGAAATGCCTGACCCCTAGTCATCCTCTTCCTAGTGGACTTCTCAAGTCTGAATTATGCATCCAGGCTCCCCATACTAGTCATTGGGAGGGTTAGGTGCCTAAGAATGAGATTCGCAGGAGTCAGCATGCTAAATGAGGAACTGCCTATGCTAGCCAGCAGTGAAATGCAAAAGAAAGGGGAGGAGTTTAGGCCCAGATCTTCGAAAGTATTTTGACCCTATGTCCAGTGATCTGAACCTTAGCTGCCTCACTAATGGGCCAGAGAGAATCATCTCCTTCTGCTCAGAGTTCTCAGCTATGAGCCCTCTCTGAGAGTTAGGTTCCTAAATCAGGTCAGCCCTTTCTTATGAAAAAAGAGAGAGAGCCACCTCACGCCCCACCCCTGAATAGCCAGTGTCCCAGTGGTTAGGGCACTCACCTGAGATGTGGAAGACCTGACTTTAAGCAGATGGGCCCAGAGCATGACTACAGTCTTGGGCCCCATTGGTGAGGTAAGTGGTGGAACACACAGGTTCAGAATCTCACTTTGGAGCTGCTGGATCTTTAGTTTGCTTATGGCTCCAAGCAGCTCATTAGCTCTGGGGTGGCATCAGGACTTAGGCAGCTTTGTACATGGCAAGCAGCAGAAAATTAGGCAGCAGATGAGCAGTGTATTTTGGGAAAATCAGTGGTGACTAAATGTTGGACTTCATGCCTAATGTTCAGTTAGGATCCTATGTAACTTTGTGAATCTGGACTTCTCAGGTGAGTGCCTAGCCACTTGACTATACAGTGATTCTCATTCTTTCTCTGGCCCCTAATTCAGAGAGACCCACATAAGAATACTCTTCCCTCGGCCTTCCCTCCCCTGGCCATTTTGTGTAGGTTAGGCATTCCCAGAGCACATCTTACTCCTGAGGGCATTCGGAGCCTCCCCACCCCCCAAAATATGCGCACAATATTTTAACATTCTGCAAATAGTATTTGTCAAATAGATGCGGAGGCTCCTTAATGGTCCTGGGGAGCGTAGGCTACTGGCTGCACAGAAGTAGGAGATTACTGTGCAGCTTCCTCGGGGACATGGACTCAGTAGTGAGGCTGCACTCAACCCTGACACAGCGCAAGGACCGGGCCTGCCCCAGAAACACCCCAGGGTCATGTTCCTCTGTGCCAGGTACACCAGGTGTGGGCAGGCAGGCTCAGAAACGCAGGATCCAAGTGTGGAGGGGCTAAGTGTGTGTGTGTGTGGGGGGGGGGGGTATCCAGGTGTGGTTAGGGCAATCTGGTTGTGGGTGACTCAGTGTGGAATCTGGATGCACAGGGGCTTGTTGGGGGGTTCTGAGTGTAACGGTAATGGGCTCTGAAGGGTGGGGGTCCAGGTGAAGGTGGTTGGGACTCAGCGGGGGAGTCTGGTTGTGCGGGGGATAGAGTTTGGCAAGGGGGTATGGGTGTGGGGGACTCAGTGGGGGATCCAGATGCAGCTGGTTGGGGCATAGCGGAGTGGGGATCTGAATGCAAGTGGCTCGTTGTGGTGGTCCAGGTGCAGGTGGAGTGGGGCTCATTGCACAGGATTCTGAGTGCAGAGGATGAGGCTTGACATGAGGGTCTAGGTATGAGGGGATCTGGATGTACAGGGTTGGGCAGATGGGGGAGCAGCTCCCTGAGCAGGGATCCCTCCCCCTGCAGCTGAGGAGCAATGCATGCCAGAGGCCGGGGAGACTGCAGGGCTTCTTTCAGCCAGGGGAGAAATCTGGGGCTGGGTCTGACCTGGCCCTGGATGGAGTGCAAGGGAAGAGGAAGCCCTGTCCTCCTCAGCCCAACCAGGACTAGCAGCTGAGTCTGGTGCAGGGTAGGAGCCACCAGCTAGGTCTTCCCCAGTCCCGCCTCCCTGCCCCATAGTGATTTACCTCTCTGATGGCTGCCCTTGCCCCCTTACCCCCGCCAAAAACATACTGCTGGGTAGGGTTACATGAATGCTCTTGTGGCTTCCCTTTGCTTCCCCATCAGAAAGTAATTTTTCTGCAGGGAAGCAAAGAAATATGCATGGGACATAAATTCTGTGCATGCACAGTGGCACAGAATTCCCGAAGGAGTAACACCTATCAGATTGGGACCTGCAGACAAGATAGATTGAGGAATGCCCACCTTCCCATGGTTTGTGGATCACATTGAAGCTTAGGTAGATGTCTAGATGCCTAAAGTGAGGTAGCAGTGAGCATGGCCAGAAGAAGAAACATAGACACCCAGGGATTTTTTTCAGTGAAAATTTAAGGTGTTGAGTAAATTTAAGTACCTACACCATTATATGGCAGCGAAGAAGAGTTTTATGGATTGCAGTGGTGCCTTAAAATGGGACTTAGGCGCCTAAATCTGGGCTTTAGGCACCTAAATCTTTTTTTGCATATGGGCCTAAGTCTCATTGACTTGCACTAGTAATCACTGTTCAGTGCGGTGTTTGTCTCACCTTTGGGGGAAACTTGGTCCCAGTCCATTGATGTGGAATGCTGCAGAATTTAGGGGCATGGATGCAGAATTTAGTTCATGATTTCAGTAGAGTAAATGGGGGCCTTGTATATGTTTAATACATCGGTTAGGGGTATTTTAACATTATATGGGTTAACCAGAATGCAATTTTGTTTGTTTTTTAATTCAAGTGTTTTAAATATTACCTACAGATTTATTCTTGCTCATTAGGAATTTAAGATTTCACCATGTTTACAAGAAACAAACTGATAGCTGAGGCCTTATCTTTGCAATATCTGAAATGCTAAAGCTGAGCATGAGGTAATTTAACCATGTGTCACTAAAATAATAATTATAACTGATTTCCCTTGGCGTAAAACTTATTTTGAAATTATATTACAACAGTTTCATGTATGAGACATTTCAGTGTGATGATTTCCATCTTAATAGCTTAATCAAACTATTTTTGAGCTCTGTGTCATCTCACATTTGAATGCACTACCTATTGAATGTGAAATAGCTATGCAAGTTACTGTTGCTTTTGTGATTCTGGAGAAAGACAGTTGTTTTCAGGCAATGGATATTTCTTTTCATTGAAGAGGAACAGGATTCTATTTCTGGATTCTAGATACAGTAGTTAAACTTCAAAGCCTGTTCTTCTTTTTATCCTTTGGTCCTTTAATAAGAGACTATTTGTACAACTATCTGTACAAGAACAAACTTCAGAGATCACAGAAAAAGATTTTAACAGTATCTGAGGGGGAGGTAGAGTCTCCAAAAGCAATTTTTTTTATTAGAGCAAAAGACGAGGAGGAGAGGGGAGGATTTTGATTCATCTTTGTTCCCACATTGAACTCAGGCTCATCTATCAGGGACAATAAAATGTTTCTCATCTTTCTCCTTTAACCTGCACCTCACCACACATACAAACAGGTGTGGATTCATACTCCTAATAAAATAAAAGACAGGAGATCTCAAGCCTGTCCATGAGAATTTTTTTCTCAATTAAGTAACTTAATGGTATCTGCCATTTGGAAGGGCTACCATTCCGTTGCAGAGTTCTCTGTGTCATAAACAACAGGGAACTGTGTAGGCACAGTATTCTAAACATTATTATTATTATTTTATTATTATTTTGTAATAACACCTGCAAGTCCAAAACAAGATCAGGAGCCTATTGGAATAAGTGCTGCACATAGTGAGAGGCAATCTTTGCACCAAATGGGACTGATCACAAAATTAAAGTTATGCACATTCATAAGTATTTGCAAGTTTAGCACTTAAACAGACAGAGTATTATTATTATCTTCATTTTACAGATGGAGAACTGAAATTCAAAGGCACCATTCAGTAAAGTGTTTAAGCACCTGAATAGTCCCATTGATTTGATAGAATTACTCAGATGATAAATTTAGGCCCATTGCTAAGTACCTTGCTGAATCAAGAGATTTGTATGGGATAGTCTATGTGGGGCTCTCCTTTTGAAGCTCTTCCCCTACAGGTGTTGAATCTGTACCACTTCCCAGGTGGGTGCCTTAACCATTGAACTACAGACTCCTTCTCTCTTGTACCCTCTCTCTAGCCTAATGAGTATTTAAGTATTTGTCCAAAATGTAACAGTCTTTGGGTGAGAGAGAGACTGTAATCCAGTGTTTGGGACACCCACGTGGGAGATAGAAGACCCCAGGACCACTCCTCTTGCTCCAATCACTCTTTCATTATTTATCCACAGGGGAACAGCTTCAATGGCAGACACTGCACATAATCAGAATATTCCATAACTCAGTGGTTAGACCATGCTCCTGAGTAAGTGGGAGCTCCTTGTTTAAGTCTTTTCTTAAGGGGAGAACTGGTACCACCATTTCCTCCTTCTCCTTCTGGATTTTGAATGGGACCTGATCTGATAGAGAGCCTCTGAACAAGCCTACTGGATCAGGTCCTGCACAGGACTTAAGCAGCCAAGTGCCTATCTTCTCCCAGTTGTGAATCACTCTGGTGAATTTAGGCAGGAGATAAGTGTCTGGGTTCCTAGAGGGTGGTAGCAGTGTGCATGTTCAGAAGCTGAAACATTGGTGCCTAGGGAACTTTTACCCTGAAAATTTAGGCCCTGAATGAGTTTAGGCACTTACCAGGTTTAGCAGGGATTTTGTGGATTGCAGTGAAACTAAAACTGGGTGCTTAAATCTGAGACTTAGGTTCCTAAGTCTGGGGTTTGGGCACATAAGTACCTTTGTGGAGGTTGGCCCAGGTGGTTGCTCCGATGTAGCAAAGGAGAGACAGTGAATGTGCCTGAATGTAGCAGAGAAGGGACAGAGATGAGTTTATACTGTTTCTACCATACTAAGACAAAGCTAATACTACCAAGTTGTTTTTGAGGACCCCTCTGTTAGAAAAACGCCACTACAGCTGCTGGCTCAGACAGAGCAGGTTGAAATCTTTTTGTCAAACATATGGGGTTTGATTTATCAAAATGAAAATATTTGTGAATGGTTTTCATTTTGGATGAAATTTGTTTGACAAATAATTAGAAAAAAAAAATTAAAAATCAAAGTGTCTCATGTTTTGCTAGGGAAAAAGTCTACTCACCTTTTTTACTCTCTCCTTCTTTATTCCCACTGGAAAAGAAGGGTAGAGAGAGAGAGGGAATGAAAGACAGTGTTGTTGGTTTTTTCCCTGCTCAAAAATTAAATTGTCCAGAATAAGAAACACTTTTAAAAACTTTTTTTTAAAAATACCTGAAAAACTATGGATGACAAATTTTGTTTCTTTTAAAAGTTTCCATAATACCTTTGTTTGTTTTTAACCAACCCTAGTCATAGAAATTTCATGGGCTTCCTGAATATCTGCAGCTAATGATGCTAATACCCTGTTTGGCAGGGGCAGTACTTCCTAGCTGGGTCATTCATATGTTCATATTTTTATGCTTCCTGGGCAATCCCTAGATACTGAACTTGATTATTCGATGGGACAGGTGAAATAAGAAGGAGGTGCATGCTGTCAAGCCATGTTTTTCCTTGATGAGTTCAGTCTCTTATGGAACTCTTAGAGAGCCCTTCACTCTCCCACTTCCCTGGTCTTTCTCACATGAACAGAGAGCAACAATACCTGAAGTCCAAAGGTGCAAACAATTTGATGTTTATTGGGGTGACCTTCCAACAAGCTTAATTCCAAGTTTCTTTTTCCTTATTTTCAAATCCCCACTTACTTCCTGTTTGCCCCTAATTTATATAGTAGTAATCTTAGCTATACCTTAACCAATCATTCTACTGAAATTTACCTAACCAATCCTAACATATTGTAACATGATTAGCTAACCAATTATATCCCACCACCTTAATTAGTTTACACCCAGCAAAATTAATTATACAGCAGACAGAAAGAACCACAGAACCAGACAGAGACCATGCAAATAAATAATAGCAGAGGGGGAACTATGATGACAAAACAATAAAGAAGTGAGGATTTCACAACTACATCTATAAAGACATATGGGTTTCCCAGCTATGACTATTGATAAGTGAGTTTTTACCAAACAGAAAACTATCAAACTAAATTTCCTTTTACATCTTCTAGGCTCTTCCCTTTCTTTGGAGGTGATAGATCGGATCACCTTCCTAACAGCCCCAGATTGCCTTATTTCAATGTGACTGGTTTGGAATGTGAGGATGTGACTGTTCGCTTCCCAGCTTATGGCTGCCTCTGCTGCTTAGCCAAAGGCCTTAGCCTAAGAACAGGGCCTCAGACTGTCACAGTGAGAGAAAGCCCTTACACAAATTCTTTCTTTTATACCTCTATAACTAGCTAAATGATAAACATATACCTAAATTCTTAAAGTATAGGCCTTTACAGACAGGCCTGAATATTTATATCCTAAGAGGAACTATCATGCATGGTTTTCCATTGCTAAATGATTTGGAAAGGCATAGACCTCTTCAACTGAATCAGGCACCACATTTTCCTACCCATCATGTTTAGTTTGGTTCAATTTCTATGAAGTCAGAAATATGAGTGAGGTGTATATATGTATTTTACTCAAAAATAAACCAAGTATAACCCAGGGTGAAGTCTAAATTCACTTTGCCACTGACTGTGCTAATGCAACAATTCTCATCTTTGCCAACACGGAGGGACCTCAGGGAGTTAAATACACAAGTCTCTACAGATTTTTCTAAAAAGCTAGGCCAGGGTGGTGCTAGATCCACAAAGGGATTTAGGCATTGCAATGCTCAGTGTTGCAGTGTTTAGTTACCCAATAGAGTCCAAAGGTGTGAGTTAGGCACCCAGGCTCCCTACACAATGCAGATGGAGATTCAGGTGCCTAAGAACAGGTTCTACAAAAAACAGTATGCTGAGCAAGGAGATGCCTAAATTAAGCAGTAAGAAATGCCAAGGAAAGGGGTATATCCTAAGCCCAGCATCTGAGAAAGAGTTCAGTGAATAAGTCTAGGCCAGAGGGAGACCCTTCTCTGCTTGGAATTCACAGCTAGTCCTCTCTCTCTCTCTAAGAAAAGACACCCTCCCCCTTTACTTTTGACTTAGTGGTTAGAAAAATCATCCACGCTGTAGGAGACCTAAGTTCATTTCTTCCCTGCTGTGGAGAAAGGAATTGAGTTTCCCACATGAGTGCCCTAATCACTGGATTCATGTGCTGTCTGGCTAGCCTAGTGAATATTTAATTAGTTATACAGTGGAACAGCTACAACAGGTGAGACTGAAAGCCCTGTGCCAGAATGTCCCAAAGCCCAGTGCACTCTCCTGTGAGGTAGGGGGCTCAAATACAAATCCTTTTTCCACATCAGACAGAGCAGAGGATTGAATCTGCCTCTTCTACATCCCAGGTGAGTGCACTAATCAGGACACTACAAGTTGGTCTTCTTGGCTGCAGGGTTAGGTGTGTGCTGAGAATGCCTATTGGCTTTGACCCCACAGTCAAGGTAGGCAGGGAATGCCTAATGTGAGGATCCTGCTAAGGTTTGGGCACCTGGGCTGTAGCAACAGCGCACATCCACACTGATAGATTTTTAGGTGCCTAGGAGACTTTACCAGCAGAAATGTTGGGATCTCTAGAGTTGGGCAGCAGGTGAACCAGGGTTTTAAGGATCTCAAAGGTGCCTAAATGTTGAATTTAAATGCCAAAAATTGCAATTAGGCTAAATCCCGCATGTGAATCTAGCCCTTTGTAATCAGAGACTATAACTCACCCATCCACGCAGAGGAGAAGACATAGAACATACTATGCAGTGTGTTATAATATAATAATACTTTACACAACACAGAAGTGGCCTTTTCTTTACCAGTTTCTTAGTTCCTATTAACTCTTTTTAGAACCTTCTTTTAAAGGGGTTTCCTTTTATACTTGTTTTCCCAGCACACCTTGCTGCATTAGCCCTTTAAATTGGGCAGAGCCAAGCAACTTTAGCCCTAAAGGAGCCATTTCGTACCTGAAAGATTCCTCTCTACTTTTCTTGTTTGTAAGTACTCAATTAATGTTTTGTACTTAAGGGTGATACACTTACACTGGGATCAACAAATACTGTTCTAAGTGACATAAAATGGAATAAATGTGAACTCCCATCTGGCAAACACTGATCGTGTGTTATCTGTGAGTGTTCCTATTGAAATCAATGGGGTAATAATGGTAGCAAAACCTATGGGTTGGTGTTTACAGTACAAGAGCTTTGGTTTCTTCTCTCTGTTCTTTATTTGCTGATGTAAGAATCAGGAGAGTGTCCTCAGCATATTTTGGGTGGCAATTCCATAATAAAGGATATAATCCTATATTTAATGGTCTTTTCTGCTAGAACTGATTAAACTGTGTGTGTACCAATGTGTTAGAAGGGAGCCACCACCCTATCACTGAGAGAAATTATTGGAAGAATCAAAAGTTTTGAAGCCTCACCTTTGCAATTATGTCTCTAAGCTGCAGTCTTAATTAAGGCAAAATGCCCACTGAAGTCAATGGGAGCTTTGCAGGATTGGTCATTTAGTTAAAAGTTTTCAAAGAGGAAAGACAATGGTACTAATTCATTACCCTTCTGTATTAACTCATTAAAGGGAATATCCCTAAGTGATAGGGAGTCCATATAAATATTTTAGCAATGAAAAATCTTTGAAAGACCATCCCTCCTCTCCATGAAGTTACATATGCATTATTTATTTCTTTGATCTAAACATTATCTTCATCTGGAAACCTGCTATCAAATCCTAGAGAAAAGAAGGAAACAAATGTACTAATTCATTACCCTTCTGTATTAACTCATTAAAGGGAATATCCCTAAGTGATAGGGAGTCCATATAAATATTTTAGCAATGAAAAATCTTTGAAAGACCATCCCTCCTCTCCATGAAGTTACATATGCATTATTTATTTCTTTGATCTAAACATTATCTTCATCTGGAAACCTGCTATCAAATCCTAGAGAAAAGAAGGAAACAAATGTGTATTCATTATAGGCAATGATCTCTCCATGAGGGCACCTCATTGATTTCAATAGGGATCTACATAAAAACAGGAATCTGCATATATGGGGCTCCTTGTAGGATCAAGAATTTAGGGTGTAAATGTAGGTTACAATCATGCAAACATTTAGGCATGCACTTAACTTTTAATTAGACTATTCATGGTAGCACATGTGTAAGTGTTTGCAAGATTGGATTATATTAATTAGGGTATTGCAAAAAAAAATGTCCAGAGTACAACACACTTCTGAGGGATACAAAAGTATTAGTCATCAATTTGAATATTGGGGGGGAGGGGAAGAGCCATAAACAGTTATTAATTAAGACATTTCCAATTGTGATTTGTAATAAACTTCCCTTAACTAAAAAAAGACTTTAAACCCTGATCCTGTAATAATTTATGCACAAGCTTATCTTTGCACACTGTTAATTCCACTGAAGTTAATGGACTACTCACTGTGTGTGTAAAGTTAAACATATACATAGGTGTTCGCAGTGTTGGAGCCTTAGACAACAAAATTATTGTTTATTTTTCTTTTCTTTTCTTTTTCTTAATTGTAGTTTACTTCACTTTCAGTAATCCATATTCTCCCCCCCCCCCACTGGCTTAAATATTAGAAGTGACATATCAAGTGCATGCTATTGAAAAAAGACAACATCTACTTTAAAAATGACTTGTTAAAGTAGTAATGGTCTCTGTTAAAACTGGATTTCTCCTTTTTGAAATAATATATTTTTTACTCTGGCAATGTAGGAGCACTCATTAGCTATGAAAAGAACAGGGCACCCTCATTTCTTGTATTACCAGCAAGTTGTCAAGTCTCTTTCTTTGGACTTTGTACCTGAATCTTTTTAGGGATAATTTGGCTTATCATACTATATCTTCATTTATGATGATGCTTACTGCACAGATGATAGAATAAAGTGCATTGGAAGCTATGTTCCACTAGAAGAATTCCTATCTTAGCTTCCAAATTACTCTTCAAAATATTTTATAGCACATTCCAGTATTGCTGTTACAAGCCTTTACCTGATCATTTTAAAGTGCTTTATAGATTCTTGGTAGTACAAAACATTAATAAATTCCTTCCTTGCATATAAAAGGGAAAACAAAGCTTTGTGTTAAAGGATGATGGGAAGCTACTGCAGTTCAGCTCCCAATTAAGGATAAATTCATTCTAAACATCCCTCTCTCTGCTTCAGTGATACTTCCTGACAAAAGACGCTCTTGGGTACATCGTGTTTGAAAATGTAGCAGTGGTAAATTAAGACATGCGAAGCAGTACCAAGGAAAACTATCTGTCCAAGGACACATCTTTTATTTTTCACCTTCTATCAAACCATGAAAACATACAGGCCAGCAATAGATAACTTCTCTTGAAAATACAAAAATAATTGGTCCTATCCTGAGTGTCAGTACAGTAGACAGAGTTTCTCTGGCTGCAGTCTTGATTGTCTTCCTTATTTATAGTGGAAGCTTTAAGGAGGCTTTGAATTTATTGTCAGAAAAGAAAATAATTTGTAAAGTTCACCTTTTTAGACATATAAAAACGAATCTTTAACTATAGCTCATCCACTGTACTCTACAGTTAAAGTTGATTTCACTATTTCTATTATAACCACCTGTTTCCTGGAATTTTTAACAGGCTTACAAATTGGCTGAACTTCAGCACACAGAAGTCTCAGGCTGGAAAGGAATGTTGTTGTGTTTAGGAGTTATAAAACTCAAATTACATTTCAAGAATAGAAAATAATATGGATAAGACTTCATTAATATTTTCTTGGTTTGGACATCCAAGATGTTATCAAAAAAACTCAATTCTTCCAACCTTATGTTGGGTGGTATCCAACTTAGTGAACGGTTCCATGGACCCATATGTTGAATATGATACTAATCGGTAGAGTGTGTCAAAAATAATTTAGTGAAATTATTTTCCATTGAAAAATGCTGTGTCATTGAAACTGAAATGTTTCACAGAAATGTGTCATGTCCATGGAAATATTTTCTCAAGCCAAGGGTGGAATTTCCCAAAGAAATATGGAGACATTCACCACCCCAGAATAACTAATAGCATGATGGTAAGGGTACTAGCCTGCTTAATTCAGAACAGGAACTTGAACTGGGGCCTTCCAAATCCTATGTGAGGGCCTTAACCACTGGACCATTGGCTATTCTAAGATGGGTTTCTTGTCTTTTTTTCATTAATAAAATTTCCAAAGTTCTTATTTGTGTTCTGCATCAGAAAGAAAACAAATTTTGAAACCTCAATATTATTCATTGAATGGGATTGTTGCTTTTTGGACAGCTCTGCTAGTTAACGTGAGTAAGATGACAAAATTAGACTGTAAATTAACACATCTACCTTTCAAATATATTAATAAACATATCTTAATCACACTTTCTATTAAGTTTCGATTTGTATTTTCATTAAAATTTCATTTAGAAATCAGTTAGATTAATAGCATTTTAATGAACAGTTCATCAGTTGTTATAGATTGATGCAGAATCCAGCTGTTCAATTGGCTACTTATATATGGGCCGCAATTATCTACACCTTCCACTGATGTGCCTATAAGCAACCATAACACATTACTCAAGTCTGTAACATATTTATAACATATTTTAATAATTTATAAATGCTTTATAACCCATTTACAAATGTAATTTTACTATAAAGTATGGCCCTCTTTCTATTAATGATTAATTTGAGGCTGATTATTAATTGATATACTTTGCAATGTGCATTTATAGTTTATCAGAAGAAGCTTTTTCACTAGCTTCACTAACTCGGACATCCAATTGTCTCTCCTGTTATCCCCAGCTGGCCAATGGGAGGCATAGAAAATCCCACCACTACCCCTATGCACATTCCTAAATGCATTAGAGATATGAGAAGAGGCCTGGCTCTGGAATTTCTGGGCAGAGAGTATCCCCCTCTTTGGGGAGTTTGGATATTGTTCCTGCTAGTCCAACCCCAAACATCCCCCTCACTGATAAGGCATTTAGTAATCATTTGTAAACAAGACCCAGTTGATGGAAGTCTTGTTCCTTTGATCTTAGAATTGACTTGCATGTAATGTACTCCACAAGTTCTGTCTTGATTCTTTTACAGATAAAAAACAAACCCAGTAACCCAGCTGCACTTCTTGTTACGATAACATTTTAGGTGTATTATATCTAAACTTCAAAACATAATATTTTTAAAATATATGTCCCCCTATTTCAGCCCCTGGGGTGAATTCTGGGAATTCTGCCTTCCTTAGTAGCAGAATCTCAAAGAAATCTCTCTATTTATCTGATAGCCTGGACGTCAGAGCTAACAGCAGTTTCAATATTCAGTCTGACTAGCAATACCATGAAATCCATTCCAACCCTTTAACAGGTGAAGTAATGACAATAGTATTCATATAGTTCTGAAGGTGTTAGTGAGAACTTATGCACTGATTAGTTGTCCCTGAGTCCCAATGTGTGGCTCTTTAATTTGAGAGATGTGCTTATTCTGAGATGTCATTTTCAGAAAAACTCAGTTTCTAGACATGAAGGGGAACTGATATTACTTAATTAAAACTTAGAACTAAAACTGCCATAACTTAGTATATACTCTAGTGGAAATGAGGTCCTCAAAATTTACTAAGAATATGAACTTTAAAATTTTGATATATACATTTATATACTGAAATATATCTTATACGCATGCTTCGGCTATGGTTCATAATGTGATTTAGAGTACTTTTAGAGGCAAAGTAGTATGAAACAGTTACATAATTTTGGTGAAAAAATATAAAATAATTCAATTATTATTTGTATTACCCAACCACCAGTTTCCACATACAGGTGTTGGATGAGTAGAGTTGTTAAAAAAATAGCAGTTACAAAAATCATTTTATCTCCTTTTTTAACCTTTGAAATAAAATTGTTTACAATTGTAAAGAGTTTTCTAAAAAAATTAAATGTTTAAACTCTATAGGCGGCTAAAAGAGTGAAATACAAATTTGTGACAAAGTTAATCAAAATACTTAAATTGTATCCAGCTCTCATAAAACAAACAAAAAAAAAATATGATGGACTATGTCTGGGTTACCAGTTGTTCAAAGACAAAGGCCCCAAACTTGCAATTACTTATTCATTAGTTTAACTTTACTGCTGTGGGTTGTCTCATTGAAATCAACGGGGCTACTCACAATGGTAATGATGAGCACATACATGAATATTTTCAGGATCTGTGACCAAAGTTTGTAAATCTGCAAATGAGATCTTCCTTCTAAAGCACTGCTGCTTTAATTCAGTGCACAGAGTCTTATTGACACAAATGAGCTCCATACAGGTGCAAATGAATTAAAAGATCAAGGCCTGAGATCGAAAAAGAGCTAAGTACCCATTTTTCTTATTTTATTTCATGTACATTTTAACACAAATGTAATGCAGGACAGAGATTTTGCTTTTTAACTGGAACATAAATTGGTTTACTTTGAAAAACTTTGCTTATGTTTTGCACCCATGTTTTTAATGATTTATAGCACAGTACAACCTCAGAGTTATGAACATCTTGGGAATGGAGGTTATTCATAACTCTGAAATGTTCGTAACTGAACAAAACATTATGGTTGTTCTTTCAAAAGTTTACAGCTGAACATTGACTTAATACAGCTTTAAAACTTTACTGTGCAGACAAAAATGCTGCTTTCCCTTTCTTTTTATTTGTTGGTAGTTTGTTTAACACAGTACAGTACTGTATTTGCTATTTTTCTTTTGTCTCTGCTGCTGCCTGACTGCATACTTGCGGTTCCAAAAGAGGTGTGGGTTGGTTGATTGGTCAGTTTGTCATTCCAGTGCTCATGACTCTGAGATTTGACTGTAAAGAGATATTTCTCATTTTAATAATTGAAAATGGGATGCACTGTACCATTTTTGTCCTTTCAATATTAAGATATACCGACTAATGCGTTACAAAATATCTTTCTGATATTATTGCTAAAAAAATGGTTTAGAGCACTGCTTTGTATTAACAAATGCTTGGATAAAATCAGGATCCTTTTAAATCAGTTTTGTTTGGATTTTGACAATTTTGTTTTTAAAGAGTCACAAGTGAAGGAGAAACATAGTGGTTTGATATATTTAGTTTTAAATACCAAATAATGACATGCATGTGCTAATTATTAATAATGTGTGTGATTACCAAATATGTTACGAGGTTAGAGGGAAACAACTTAAATGTTGACCATACATTTTGGCGTAAAACTGAATTTTGTACAAGCCTGTCCACACCAAATTAATATAGAAAGGAAGTTCTTCAACACAGAACAAATAAAAATCTTCAGGAAGTTGGAAATAGATACGCTTAAAGAGTTAAAAATTATATAAGCTGGTGATATATAAAGAACTTCATGCAGCTTTAATGGTAATAAAGTTATTTTTAAAGATATATTAGGAAAATATTAGGCAACAAGATTCCTGAGCTACCAGCATTGTTTGAACAAAGGCCACCTATTGGAAAACTTGATAAACATCTGTTTCATAATACAATTAATCAAAGTCTTATCAACTTTATTTTTATATGAGATGTTTCAAAAAGTGTGCAGGCAAAAGATGCAGGTATTCTTCAAGTAACTCAATCTAAAAGAGCTTATTTACAGTTTTAATAGAAATCAGTGAAAGGCAGATGTAATACAAAAGGACTATTTTGCATCTGCACACTGAGTTCCAGTTAACATCAGAAACCTCCCACTATGGAAGAAGAAGAATCTTGAGGAATAGTGAAAGAATTCTCCATGTGGAAAACATCATACCACAGCTTCAGCAGTTGAGACACTGGGACAAGTTTGTGGGTGAGACCAAATGTGGACAAAGTAGTTATCTATTGTTATCTGTAAGTCAGCCACCTATATAGATAGCAGGCATTCTGATACGATGGAAATAAGAAATAGTATTAATTATAATTTCTAGTCACAGAATTATTCCTCAAGTGAGTTTGGTGGGCCTAGAGATACCTATATTGGACTTAAAGTGTACAGATACTTTAGTAATTTCCTTTGCTGAACATTTACAAATATGTACTTTGGGATCTAACTGCAAAAAAAGGAATTTGTTTGTGTCTGGTATAAAGGACTGCAATTTAAAGGAACAGAAGTTTAGTCTAAGCATTCAGTTATGAATAGGGTAGACTAAAACACACAGACAAGGTTTACTGAAACTGAATGTTGTAGTACTAAATAACCTTCTGTTGAACATTGAATTGTGAAGGAGAAATATATGTGTTGAATTAGAGATCATGTATTGGTAGTTATTATTGAAGTTCATTTTGTTGTGTGATAATGATTAGGTAATTAATTTAAGATCAAAGAATTCACATAAATCAGCTTCTGAACGTGTAGAAATGACCATGGGAGCGAGTTAAGACTATGGTGGATGTTTTTTATTGGTAATAATTAATTGTTAATGTTTTCTGAGTATTACACTCTGTCAAGGGCAAGCCAGAAAACATAGTTGTTTTGATCAATTGTCTGTGAGGTGCTTCTTGAATTGTACTTGAATATAATTGATATCTGAAGGGACTCATCCCTATTTTCTCTGTTTTGTTGTGTTTTTCATGTAAAGTCACAACTGTTCAATTAATAGCTCAGAAAATTTATTCTCCCTAAAATACCTTTCCAGGAAGAGTTTATTCTCATTAATTACCCCAGTTAGAAAGTTTAAAATGGAGAGAGGGGGATAATAAGAGCAAGAGAGCTGAAACTTAAATACATTACGAAGTCTTGATTTTTATATTATGTCCTGATATCCTGGAGAACGTCTTTCAGGAATCTTTTTCATTTTAATCAATCAAACCATTTTTTATATAACTACAAAATCTGTGTTCAAAAAGTATTGCTGTACCAAGTAGAATTTTCTCTGTGTTTACCAAGAATTTACAATCCCAGGGAATGAGCACTCTGTGATGAACAGTGTTTGCCAGGGTCAGCGCTCATTTAACGTTTCTTTCCATTCCAGTGCTGCTGTTTGGCTCAAAGTGAAGTTAACCCTGGCTCAGTGTTTCATAAGACACTAATTCAAAACTCTGTTACTGAAAAATATCCTGCACCCAAAGACATAAGGACATGCTGCTTCTGTGTCAATAGATGGTAGTAGCTACAACAGCATACACTTTAAAAAGTATAATTTTGTATTGTATACTACTATTTCACAACCCCCAAAATTTGCTACAATTTTCCCAGCTTCTGACTTTGAAAATATAATTATCTAATCCTTAAAACAGGTTTTTAATAACTCACTATATTTATAAGATTATAAACAAATAGGCCTTACTTAATGTAAGTCTAAACTCTTAAGTGATCTAGATGGGAAACATTATAATTGCATTTTCAAGTATAAATTGCATTAGGTTAAAGTTGCACGTCAGTATATGGCACAAAAACATTGTTATGAACCCATAGTAACCAATCAGTGTTGACAAAAACAACATCCAAAGACTTGCTAAAAAGAAATCTCTACCAGATCATAATTTATTAGATCATTAAAACATAGCAATGGTTAAAAAATAAAATGTGTTTTATTAAGTGCACCAACTGCACAATTAAGGGAATATACTTTTAAAAATGAAAATAGTTGTAATTTCAAATATTAAGTTAATCTTTCTAGAAGTTGTGTTCCCCAAAGTATGCTGCAAACAACTTTAGTTTGATTAGTGTTAACATACCAGTAGCAATAGTGTTTAACTTTTATATGGTTAGGTAGCAGCTTGTACCTCAGAGCATTCTGAAGGGCTGTAGATACTATTTTGGCCCATGATCCAAAGTAGCTCTGCTGAAATGAGTCCTGGTGTAACTGAGACAAAATATAACCCTCTGTCTTTGAATGTGAACTAATGACTCCCACTGACTTAAGTGGAAACTGCAAATGTATCACAGAGTAGAATATAGTCCATAGTTAGTAAAGTGACTTGGAGACATGATTTTTATTCATGAGTATATTCTTCGTCCTGTGCTATCCGTGACTACTTTTCTGTGTTAAAATAGAACATAATGTGAAAATTCCTTTTTGTTCAGTTAACATTTAACTTGGCCTGCTTCATTACTTCTGTCTTCAAAATATTATGTCCTTCAGACTATAATATGACTCAAGAAAGTAGAGCTCGTTCTGTTAACTATATTTCTGTCACATTGTATTATTTTATGATTTCTTATCCTATACTAATCTATAACTGTATTCTTGAGTATGAGCATTGTTCTTGTATTTGATAAGTTTTCCCATGAATTTCTTGTGTTGAGCTTTCACTTGTATCAAATTCCATTTGAAAAGCTGATTTAAAAAAAATGAAATGGCTTGTGCCATTTAATGGCTCTGTTAAAAAAAATAGTCTTCATACTTACCTTGATCAGGAACATACAAAGGGCATGCAAGTACTATAATGGTTTGTATAAAATAATCTAGTTCATTATACCCATTCCTTTTATTGTGAGTAAGTCTCTCTACTTGTGTGTGGATTTCATTTCCTACTGATGCCATCATCACCCTAACACAGTTTAGCAGCATCTTTAAATAACTGTGTACATCAAAGCTGATTTGACTGAAATCTGTCCCCTTTATAGTGCTCAGCATTCATACCTACTACATTAATGAATGGTTCATGCAAAGGTTATGCACAGTGACATTGCAAGCACCCTTAAACATCATTATTCCCACAGCAATAAATATTCCACTTGCAATTGAAGAGGATAATTAAAACCATTTCTGTGACTAGAATTTTGGTGCTTAGTGGAGTCCAAGCACAACATTGCTGAAGGATTTATGAATTAAATTTGCCTGATGAGCTGCAACAAAGGTGACAGCAACTCCAGTTTACAGCCCGGTTTTTAATTTCAACATGTTATGCATGGCCAGAAACAACAACAGTGATTTCCTTTTAACAAGCATTATTATTTATAAATCATGTCAGTGGGATAACTGCATTAATGTGAATGTATGAACAGATAGCGGTGCTGTAACTGCTTGATCTGTTTTCTAGTCTTCATCCACAAAAAAACCCAAGACAGTCATAGG
Source organism: Eretmochelys imbricata (assembly GCF_965152235.1). NCBI lineage: Eukaryota > Metazoa > Chordata > Testudines > Cheloniidae > Eretmochelys > Eretmochelys imbricata. The sequence goes on along the minus strand of NC_135573.1, from coordinate 130,539,928 downwards.
GTGGGACTTCGGATTTAATTGCTTTTATGCATTAAAAAGTAGCTACTCCTGAGGTGTAGGTTTACAGGGAAGGATAAAGGTCTAAGGCTCTGATTCAGGAAAGAACAAACTAATGCCTCTCTGAATTAAAACCTAAGTCACCCACCTCACAAATACAGTGTCAGAGTACTACCTGTGAGGAAAAATTAGAACCATATCAGAAAAAGGTGGAGTTTCCAAACTACCATTTTTTTGGTAATATATTATTAGAACTTCTTTTTAATGGGTAAAGTTCAGTCCTTAACTTTATACATTTTTATTTTAATATTAAATCTTCTCAGTTGGATTCTTACTGGGACTCTTCCCTGAGTAGTATCCTGGTGATTGAAATGTGATTAGGAATTTTTTGATTAAACTGTTTTTTGTCAGAAAATGCCAATTTATTGAAACTGAAACTTTGCAAGAAAATATTGGTTTTGACAAAAGTTTTGTCAGAAAGGCTTCTCAGCTCCAGCTTGGGAGGAAAGGGAAGAGTGAGAGAATGAGAGAGACAACTACACACATGTGCCCCAGAATTTGGAATCAGGGATTACATAAAAACACTGATAGCAAATTCCTGTATTTTAATGGAGGGCTCAAAAGATAATATTCATATTATTGGCAATATTGTCACCTCTGTTGAGTAATAGTGGGTGTCAGGGACTTGCAGATTGGCTTCTTGTTAGAGGAGAAATCTAGTCTATGTATTCTTAGTGTGATTTGTTTCATTAACATACATGCACCAGTCCTGGAACAGTGGTGGTCTCAAGTGGTAGCCTGGTAATCACCTCTTTCACAAATCTCAACCAAGTACTAGTTACTATAATCCAAAAATTAGCAGTTCTAGCTGAGATTGTGACACTAGAATGCTACGAATGGCAAAACTGGCTTTAATTACCTCCACAGCTGAGTAATGCACACCTATTTGGAAAAGAAACTCACACACGGACCTTGTTAATACCCAGCTAAATTTGGCTAAGAGAATTATGCTGCCTTACGCTGCCTCACAAACATCCCTCTTTCAACCATCAGGAGAGAGTTGCTTCATTACTTAAAGAATTGGAAAGCTCTTTGTAACCAAAAGCTCCATCTGTGTGACAATTTTGTTCACCCTCCTCACACTCACCTTAAGTCCCACTGACCTTTCTGGGTGGCTGGAGAAGCTCTTTGGTTATCCAGCTTCAACCCAGAAGACAGCTGGAGCATGCAATGGGCAGACTCTGATGTAAAAATAGCAAGCACCTCATAAATGATCCCACCACCAAACCACCTGGTTTCTTGCTCTGACAAACATAGTGAACAATCATTAACCACATCAGGACATCACATGGAACATGAGTATACCTGATACACAAACAGAGAACCAAGGATTTTCCATAATATGAATGCGGAGACCTACAAACCATTGACCATAGTGTGAACAAGTGTCCCATTTTTTTCATTTCCAGGAGGCATAGCAAAGATGCATTCTGAATCTCCTGAAGCTCTCAAATGGATTTCAAACCTTTCTATTAATTTGTAAATGTTGCTATTGTCATATGAAAGGAGTGTCAATAGCCAGTTCTTAGGGAGCATCTCTGTCTCAAGAATGGACCCCTCATAGAGAGATTATGACAAAATCCAAATTCCCTTGCTACCTGCAACAGTTCCAGCAAAGAAATGATAACAGAAAACTAAAAACAACACGTTTCTTCCAAAGTTAAAGTTTTATCACAATCAAAGAAAAACATTGTAAGAGTATGTATAATAGCACCATCTGATTATCCCTTGCCATAATAATATTTAATATTTATATTTTGGTAATATCTGGAGGACTCAACAGATTAGTGGGTCCCATTTATGAAACACTATACAACCATTGTAAATGATAGTTCTTGCTCCCAAAAGCTTACCATCATGATAGATTAGGTGGATAAACAATTAAATTGTAAATACTGCCTTTAATGATTTTAAGGATCATTAGCCAACAAGGGTATCAAATAGACACAGCAGCTAATGAGGGGGGGAAATGATTGTTAAACAGAGGTGCTTAAGACACAGACAGATGCAAGGGTCAGATCCTATCTTCCCTCGGTGTAGCTTTGCCATCATGCTCTGAGCATTTGCAGAAACATGATCGTGAGTTCTTAAATTCCACATCATGTGACCATTTTTGCAAATCAAACACAGCTGCTCAAATGTTAACTAACTCTTCAGACAAAACTGAAAAGAGAGAAGTCTGAGCAAATATTTGGGTAAATACTTTTTGCAGTATTCTCCTGACTCTACTTCAGAGTAAACTGATAAATGCACTGTAGTATATTTTGCAAAAATAATTAAATCCTGAAATGAGAAGTCTTTGCAGCAGCTGTTATGAAATCTTTACTGATACATGGGGAGAGATGGATTTTTTTTTCCTGAAGATTATAAAGTATGTGGTTTAGCAAAGCAATGATTGGAATACAGTTGTAGATTTTAATTCAATAGCTACATATTAAAATGTGTACGTTTGTCTGACCCCATCCAATATCCTGATTTGATTGGAAAGACAACAATGAAATATGCACAGTGGTGGGAGTTCTAACACTCACTAGTTTCATAGTATTGTTCTGATAGCTTTTCCTAGCACAAAACAAAGGGGTAGGTGAAATACTAAAGGAACAGTATGGACATGGTGCCTGTCACGAAAAAATTGTATTTGTGGCTCATTTTCAGAAAATATAGCACAGTGCTCCTAGTCCCCAAACATTATCTCATGATGATCTCCCTTTCTGTTGTTGCCTTACAAGTAATGAAAAGTCTATATTCTGAAGGGAAGTGAATGTATGTATGTTCTGCTACCCCTCATCTTGAAGATGGAATTGACAGTTTAGAATATCAGAGTCATGTGACTCTGGTTAACTTGAAATGGCTCATATTCATAGCATATTCAGTAATTAATGCTGTTTTTTCCACCAAGCTTTTGTACCAGTGTTTAATTGCCCATATTAAATCAGAACAATTAAGCCTCAAACCATTCTCTGTCTAAAGTGTCAGTACAGTGAAATTGAAGACATTTCAACATGCACACAACTTGAAAGGTGAAAAGATTATCTTGGTAAATGATTAAGATTATAAACTTTAGACTCTAACATGCAGCTCCACAGAACCATGAGTTTTTCATAGAACCCTATGGAAAGACAAAGTAGAGACTGTACAGCTAATGATGAGACAGGAATGGAAAGTACTGTGAGGGGGTGAGAGAAATAACCATATGGGCCAAATTTTCAAAGGGAGATTCAATTTGGTCTCAATTTGTGCATATGGAAACTAACAGCTCTGTTCAGTAAGTAACTTACAGAATTTACATATATAAAATCAATCTGGCCAAAAGGGACAGACATACAGAGATCTTCCCTTAGAGCTTCCATGGAAGTCAATAGCAGTCCATTGTGGCATGCATGTAGAATCAGTACTTTCAATGCGAGCCAAAGTGCTGACCTGTCGACCAGATCAGAAGCTGCTGTGATGTCGATATGTGCTGTGGGAAGCAGGTCATTATATTCCTGTTGCAGTTCAGCCAGAAGCCAAAGGATGAGGACAGTGTTTATTGTTGATAGTGGAATCTGAATGCTATGGATGACAATGTCTGTTAAGGAGTGGCTGCATCTTGCAGAATGTGACTGAAGACTTTTTTCCAGGAACTGATAACAATGAGACAAACTGCTGAGAAATAGGGCAGACACACCCTAAAACTGGTGGTTGTTCTTCAATAAGATATACCCAACCAGCAATAAAGGTAAACTTCTGTCTCACCACACTGGCTAACCAGAAGTCAGAAATGTTGTCTCCTTAGGATACATCTACAGTATGAAATTATTTTGAAATTATTCTATTTGAATTTTCGGAAGCTATTTTATACATTCGGTCTTCTGTGTCTCCACTGAAGCATGTGAATTTGGCGGATTGCGTCCACAGTACCAAGGCTAGCATCGGATGTTGGAAAGGTGCACTCTGGGCAGCTATACGGTGTCCATTGGAATTCTGGGTTAAGCTCCCAGTGCAAAATGGGACAAAAACATTCTTGCGGGTGTTTCTGGGTGTGTGTCGTCAGAAAGCTATGGCAGACAGTCGTTTCATGCCTTTTTGGTGTGCAGACACCATACTGCTTTCAGCAGATGGGTGCACCGCTGCTCTCCTGCTACTATGAATCCACCTCTCCAACTCAACCCTGCTCGGCCATCGTGAACCAAGCAGCACAGCTTCTGCTGCCAACTCTGCTCTCCCGCTATTACCACGCTTCTGAGCTTCTCCATGTTGTCTGTCCCCGGCTCTCACCTCTGTGAAAGTCACAGAAGACAACCATTTTCAGCCTTTGTTTGGCTACCGTGAATCAAACAGCACAGCTTCTGCTGCCACTCTGCTCTCCTACGTTTCGCGCCCTTTTTCCAGGATTACCCATGCAGGCGCCATAGCCATGGAGCCTGATCAGATCTCCACTGCAGTTTTGACCGTTGTAAATACCTCGCATATTATCCAGCAGTATGTGCAGTACCTGCAAAACCGGGTGAGGAAGCGACAACAGCACAATTACTATACTGATGAGGACATGGACACAGATGGCACAGCATGTGGCAATTAGGAGATCATGGTGCTTTTGGGCCAGGTTCATGCCATGGAATGCTGATTCTGGGCCTAGGAAACAAGTACAGACTGGTGGGACCGCATAGTGTTGCAGGTATGGATGATTCCCAGCGGCTGAGAAACTTTCGTATGCGTAGGGCCACTTTCTTGGAACTTTTTGTACTTCAGGGCATGGGACAGCAAGTCACAGACACCAAAATGAGAGCAGGCCTCACAGTTGAGAAGCGAGTGGCCATAGCCCTGTGGAAGCTTGCAACGCCTGACAGCTATTGGTCAGTCAGGAATCAGTTTGGAGTGGGGAAATCTACTGTGGGGGATGCTGTGCTGCAAGTAGCCAATGCAATCATTGACCAGCTGCTATCAAGGGTAGTGACTTTGGGAAATGTGCAGACCATTGTGGATGGCTTTAATGCACTGGTTCCGTAACTGCGGTGGGGCGATAGACGGAACGCATATCCCTATCTTGGCCCTGGAACACCGGGGCGGCCAGTACATAAACTGCAAGGGGTACTTTTCCATGGTGCTGCAAGCACTGGTGGATCACAAGGGACATTTCACCGACATCAACGTGGGATGGCCGGGAAAGATGCATGCCACTCTCATCTTCAAGAACTCTGGTCTGTTTGAACAGCTGCAGGAAGGAACTTACTTCCCAGACCAGAAAATTACTGTTGAGGATGTTGAAATGCCTATAGTTATCCCCGGGGACCCGGCCTACCCCTTAATGCCATGGCTCATGAAGCCATACACAGGCACCCTGGACAGTAGTAAGAAGCAGTTCAACTATAGGCTGAGCAAGTGCAGAATGGTGGTAGAATGTGCGTTTTGACGTTTGAAAGCATGCTGGTGCAGTTTACTGACTCGGTTAGATCTCAGCACAACCAATATTGTAATTGCTGCTTGTTGTGTGCTCCAAAATATCTGTGAGAGTAAGGGGGCGCTGTTCATGGTGGGTTGGGAGGTTGAGGCAACTCATCTGGGGGCCAGTTTCACACTGCCAGACAACAGGGTGATTAGAAGAGTGCAGCATGGTGCGCTGCACATCAGAGAAGCTTTGAAAGCCAGTTTCATGACTGGCCAGGGTACGGTGTGAGAGTTGTGTTTGTTTCTCTTAAAGTTACCTGCCCCCATATGTATATATGAAAGGAAATAAAGTCACAATTGTTTAAAAACTATTCTTTTTTATTTGTTGCACAAACATTGAGAGAAATCAGAAGCTAGATGGGGTAGGGTGGGTATTTGGTTGGGGGGGAGGAGGAGGGAAGGACAAGTCCAGAAACCAAATCAAAATTTAGGATATGCCAGCTTTCTGCTGCTTGTGCAATCCTCTGTGGTTGACTGCGTGGGTCCCCGTAGCCTCTCCCTCCCTTCCCTCCCCGTGTTCTTGGGCATCTGGGTGAGGAGGCTATGGAAGTTGGGGAGGAAGGAGGGCAGTTATTTAGGGGCTGCAGCAGCAGTCTGTGGTCTTGCTGTCTTCTCTGCATTAGATCCACCATACAGCAGAGCATGTCAGTTTGCTCCCCCATATGAGCTTGACCATAGCATCCTGCCTTTTCTCATCATGCACGTCCCTCCTCTCTTAGTATTCACGTAACGCTTTATGCGACTCTGCAATTGTTTGCCTCCACGCATTCAACTGGGCCCTATCAGTGTGGGAGGACTGCATGAACTTGGCAAACATGTCATCCCAAGTTTGTTTTTTCCACTTCTAATCTGGACCAGCCTCTGGGACGGAGTAGATAGGGGCCACATTGAAACATTTGCACCTGCTGCAGGAGGAGAAAAAGGGAGGGTAGTACTTTAAAAGATACATTTTAGAGAACAATGGGGACATGATTTCTCAGTGAAACAGGCAATTCATAGTACACAGCACATGTTCTTTCTGTACAAGGTCTCATTTTGCCTCTCATACTGAAGTGCCTGCCAGTTTGGTGTGAGTAAGCCATCACATGCAGCCAGGCAACAGAATTCAGCTTGCAGGCCACGGCCAGGCAACAGAATTCAGCTTGCAGGCAGCCTGCGGGCTCTCTTGGATGATCGCTTCACACAACATCCTCCCATCCACCCACACACATACACACACCGCGGGGCTCTGATGAGGCTCTGAGCAGGGGTGAGCCCTTTAAACTAAACACGAACAGCCCAGCGATGCTCGGTTTCTCCCCACCCCCCACCGCATGGCTCCAATCAAGCTCTCACTCACCAGAAGTGCCTTCTCCAGGGTCATGGTCCAGGAGTATGCTTTGGGAGTAGGTGGAGGCTATTGGCTCCAGCGTTAAGAATAGTTCCTGGCTAGGGGGGGAAACAGATTCCCCACTTGCGACCTGTGCACTGTCCTTCTCCTCCTCTTCGTCCTCCAAAAACTCATCCTCCTCACTCCATGCTACTCCCTCCTTGCAGGTGTCCGTGGACAGTGGTGGGGTAGTGGTGTTGTCACCCACCCATAATTGCATGCAGCTCACGGTAGAAGCGGCATGTATGGGGCTGTGACCTAGAACGCCCGTTCTCCTCCCTGGCTTTTTGGTATGCTTGCCTGAGCTCCTTGATTTTTGTACGACACCATTCTGTGTTCCTGGAGTAGCCTCTTTCTGTCATGGCCCTGGAGACTTTAGCGTACGTATTTGCATTCCTTTATTTGGAACATAGTTCTGCCATAACAGATTCGTCTCCCCAACATGCAATGAGATCCAGTACCTCCCGTTTGGACGATGCTGGAGCTGGTCTGTGAATCTGGTGCTGTGTGGTCTCTTGTGATGGTGGACTCTTCATGGTCACCTGTGCTGATGGACTCTGCATGGTCACCTGTGCTGATGGTGACCAAACAGGAAATTCAAAAGTTCCCGGGGCTTTTACTGCCTACCTGGCTAGTGCATCGGAGTTCAGAGTGTTGCCCAGAGCGGTTACAAGGGATCATTCTGGGATAGCTCCCGGAGGCCAATATTGTTGAATTGCATCCACAGTACCTGTAACCTGGAACGGCGATCTCGATTTTAGCACTACTCCACTTGCCAAGGTGGAGTACAGAAATCAGAGTAAAGAGCCCTTTAAATCGGGAAAAAAAACTGGTTTGGTCATGTGGACAGAGCCAGTTTTATTTCGACGTAACTCGGCTAATTCCGAAATAACTGCGTACTGTAGACCAGGCCTTAGGTATTCCAGCTCTTGTTCCAGGACCCAGACACTAGACTTAATGGTGAATGGTTATTTAAAACCAGTTTAATCAAACAAAGGTTTCTTCTGATTCCCAAGGACTAGCCAAATACCCAGGTCAATATACAACTCAGATCTCCTCCCTATGATCACATTGTTGTTAATCTTTTAGTATCTAATATCTTAAGGTCCAGAGATCAGAGCAGGAAAGAGGCAAAATGGAGATGTTTCCATGACCTTGTATAGCTTCTGCCATGTGAAGGGAACTTCATTGTCCCAAACAAAGCCCTCAGCACAGTCTGGGGAAAAGTACAGGCACAAAATGTAGTTCAGTACCACATGACCTAGTCACATGCCCTTGCCTACTTCAGTGAGTCATAGCAGGGGCCATCACCCATATTCTAGCTAGAACATCCACAGGAAAGTCCATTAGGTGGGAATGGCTTCTTCTATGACCTGTTGTTTTTGTTGATGGGCCATCAACTTGAATACTCCATTCACAATATGCTAGCTAGACTGGATGTAAATTACTATGTGGGTGTTACCACAGGAGCAAACATACTTGAAATACAGGTACATAGTAAATATTCATAACTTCACATACAAAAATGATATACACATAAAAAGAAGATAATCATAGTCAGCAAATCATAACTTTTCCATTGATACCTTACATGACATACTTTGCGCAAGCTTTGTTGCAATTTTATAACAGTAGTAGCAACAATTATCTGCATGGCCATACTTTAATCATATAATTCACAACTTGTAATTGCCACACACCATGCAAAATCCTTTACATTGTATAGGGACTCTTTCCATTCTGCTGGTACTTTGCCTGATGGCCACACTTCTAAGAACAGCTGATGCAACCTGATGCCCACTGGTTCCAAGGCATCTTTGAGTAGCTTAGGTGGAATACAATCAGGTCAAACACTATGTCCATTCCTTAACTTTTGGATGTCCTTTCATACTTCCTCAAGTGACAGAGGATCAGTGTTTGTCCCTGGGTCTTCAGCCCTGTGGTTTGCCCAGTTACTTAGTTCTGGACAATCACTAGCAGGTGCATAGTTCAGTACCTTTTCATAATGTGTTTTATATCTATCCAGAATCTCTTCCATTCATGAGCAGGGAGAGCCATCTGGTTTCATGATGGGGATGTTAGAAGGCTGTTTATGGCTGCCAACCAGGTGTGTGATGGCTCTGGCGGCAGGATTCAGATTATTGTACTTTAGACCATCCTCTTCTTCATTGGCCAGGGAGTTGATGAGGATCTCATGGTCACATTTTTCCATGGCCTGGAAAATGCCTTTCAGCCATTTATGCCACATTTTTACACAATCTCAGATGTGCATCAGGGATGCGTTTTTGCCTTGGCACTATTCTCTCAAGCTATTGACTGCGTATTAGGACTTATCGTAGCATATGTCTGAATCAAGCTTGGTCAAGAAGTGTTCGTCGACCAAGACTACACCAACGACACTGCCTTGCTTTTGGAGAAGTCAGAGAAGTGCCCTCCAGTGTCTCCAAGATGCTGCCCACACTATGGGGATGAATGTTTCCATGACGGACGACCAGAGTTTGGAACCTGAGAGCTGGCCCACCGACCCCTCCAGTGCAGGTGGTGGCAAGTCCTATAGAGAACATTGAAAAGCTGATCTTTGTAGGCTGCAATCAAAGTTAAAACGTCGCAGCAAATTGGGCATTTGTCGATGACTGTGTCTTGCTGCCTCCTGGATAATATCCATGTCTCATTTGTGGATGCAAAAATATCTTTTTGAACTGAGACAAAGATCATCGTCTATCAAACCTATGTACAACCTGCATTGGTATGGGTCAGAAACCTGGTCCTTTTTACAGGCAGATTTGGAACAGCTAGAGGCATTCTACGTGCGCTGTCAGCCCCAAATCCTAAGGATTAAGTGCAAAGTGCAAAATTTCATAATCTTACAGAGATCTGGCCGTTCTTCAATCACTCCTTATATTAAAAAGCAACATTGCATGCTCTTTGACCATGTCATCAAGATGGACAAAAATGCCCAAGTAGGTCATGTTCTCAAACTCTCTATTGATTTTTGAAGGGGTATATGCCATGGACCTACCAGGAGCCACAGATCTGCAGGATTGAGCCAGATCTGGAAACTTCACTATATGATGCCTGGTGTGATGCCATTAACCATGGTCACTCAGCTGGTGGAATGATCTTCAGAAGAATATAGAATATCAGGATTGGAAGGGATCTCAGGAGTCATCTAGTCCAACCCCCTCGTCAAAGAAGGACCAATCCCCAACTAAATCAACTATGTGATTTGGTAATACATACACTCTGCCCTTCCACAGACTCCATTTTAACATAGTTTTTGTCTGGGAATTTTACTTTTATGATTCATTCAAACAGAGCTGGATCTTGCAAATCTTTGTTCATGGAAGCAGTTACTAATCATCTGTTCCCCTGACTAGCCATTTGAGTAAGGTTAAGGTTTGCATGATTTAGCCCATATTAACAAATTTACATAAAGTAGTTTGATATTTGTTGTTATATGAATATATTATGAGAGTGTCAAAGATTCTTATGTAACTATAAAAATACACACATCAGATAAAACTCTTGTATGCTCTTAACCTAGCCTTTTTAAAGGAGATTTTCAGAAAAGATGTATGAATTTAACACATTGTGTTGATCTTAATGCTGTCTTGAAAAGAGGGATTGGCAGTGGGCACTTGTTGATGAATAGCATATTTAAAAATATGTTTACATTTTTAACTACCTATTACACTCCTTGATAGCTACATTCATGCACTGTTACACTGTATAACTGCATTTATAAGAATTACAGGTACTCTCTGTTAAGGAAGGACTTCAGGTATCATGAATCTGCATAATAATATGGCCTCCAAATACAAAAGCCAGATTAGTGCTAGCTGGAGTTATGTTTTGAAAGAAGTATATATTTTTAGAAGACTCTATTTTAAAGTGGACTTTGCGGCTTGTGACTATCTTAGATTTTAGGTGAACATAATGAATATGATGCATAAGGACTCTAAATATCTGGAATATCTGAATTCCTATTCACTGTGTGCCACTGTGACTAAACTGCATCATTCTAGCAAGTAATTTTCTGCTTCATAATTGATTGCTCCCTATTACTTTGGATACATACTTTGCTGGGTCTAACCTTCCTCTTGATGTTGCTAGGAGTCAGGGTTTTTTTCCCAGTTATGCAGAACTGCAGCAACCTTTCTACATGTAGTGTGACAGTGACATCTACAGTAGTAACCTGTTAAGCTCATATTGCAGGTGACTATGGTCTCTTTAGACTGTCAGGACAGATCACTTCAGAAATATGTTTGGTTATCAATTCTTGGGGCCAGCTCTTCACCATATTAATTTGCTTGTGTGTTATATCACCGTCCTTTATCCTTCTTCTATTTTATGTCTATTAAATAGTGAACCATCTGGAGCAGGAATTGTCTTTTTATCTATATTTGTATAGCTCCCAGCACATTAAGGGCCCATTCTTAGGGCTCTTGGTTGCTACTACAATAACATAAATATTTATTAGTAGTGATGTTGTCTCTTGATCTCTTAGGGTCCTGCAGATTTACTGATGAAAAGCACTATATAAGAGCTAGGTGCTGGTATTATTATTACAGGTCAGCTTCCCATTAGAGCAGAAATCACTGACTTGATATCTGGGTGTAATCTTAGTATGACTTGTTTTATTTACACACATATCCCAATCCTTAAATAGAGGTGGTGACAGACAGTACCCAGGCAATCTCCCCTTTCAGGAATCTCAGCACAAACAGTAATGTCTGGTTCCCAGGGAACAGCTCTGCAACAAGAACTGATTCTGGTTAAAGAGATTTAGGCAGTGAACATAAACTCTCTTACTATTTGTATTATTTTTGTCAAAGAACCTGCATAAGAAAACCCACAACCGTATCATATTTACTTCCAAGACTGAAAACTTGCTCACATGCTAAGAAAAAAGGACTTGTAAGACTATGTGTAACAGTGCAATCTGGTGACCCTGCTGTAACAATAACTAACTCAGCTACACTGAGGGACAGTTGCCTCATGTTGAATGCATCACTCCTGTGCTGTATGGAGGAGATGGCTGATCCATTTATTGGAGAGGTGATCCAAAATTTTAGGCTGTCTTTTTCTCACTTTTTACTTACTGGCCTTTTTTAATTTGGAGCAGATTGATAGACTACTTCCCAATCCAACAATGTTAGAACAAGTTTTGCACATACACGTACATATGCACTCATATCTAAACTGAATTAGTGACTCTCATCATTAGCTGAATGGCATTTGGTTTGATACCCAAAGAGGCTGCTCACAGCTTGAACCATGAGCAAGAGAAGAGTGCACAACTACAGTGAAGAGGAGCTCACTGATTGAATAATGTAATTGTTTTTTAGTGAACATATATGCACAATATAGTTAGAGAGAACTATATCAAGAACACATCTTTCTTTCTATCTTGTGATTTTGTTCAGGTTTGCAAAAGGAATCAGAACATTTAAGTGCTGATGCTCTTTGTGGCCTTATGGTTTTATTATGGATTAAAATGATTATATAGTACACCCATAATACCAAAGATAGTATAAATGAGCTGCTCATGTTTAGTCACCTTAAGGGAGCAGTTTAATAGATTAAAATCCTTGTTGCATTTTCATATCAAACATTGTACTTACTGAACATTTGTTTAACTATGTGCAATGAAAGACCATTTCACCATCTAACTTCTAGACACTAGCATCATCCTAGGCATCTGGAGGTCTGAATTTGTTCATCTTTAGTCCAGTTCACTACACCATACACAAGTTGCACAGTGCATGGACCTTACTGGAACAGCCATTCACAGCTCCCCATTTGGGTCCAATTCACCCTACCCACTCTGAGGGCATTTGGCTGGTTATGATGTTGCCAGATGCCAGACTGGTAGATGTGCTGCATGTATATGGCACAGGAGCCTCCCTGACTGTGGTGTATAGTAGGATGCAGAGGGAGCAATCACCTTGTCCTTAGGGACCTGGTTTCTGTCCACCATGGAATGTCTTTTTACTTGAGGTCTATTCCTTGGAAATATATTTTAAGATATTTCCTATTTTGGAATGAGATAGAAACGGCAAGAACTTGTCACAAACCAGCAACACACATCTAATTTCTTTGTTTCACAGCACAGACCATTACAAATAGTGGTGAAAAAAGGTCTAATTCAAAGCCTGTTGAAGTCAATAGGAATCTTTCCTTTGGCAGCAATGAGCTTTGGATAAGGCCTATAAGGGGTGTAAAATTATGGGGGGGGGGAGGAAGGGAAATCAGATGCTTGCATAAATCTTACAGAAAAAGCTCTGTTTGCCTATTCTTTTTCCAGTTATTTCTTATTATTGTTTCCTTTTCTCTTCTGTTCTATGTAGATTCTTATACTCTGCTCATCACCATACTATCTGAGCACCTTCCAGTAGTGCATTAAGCAATGAGACTAATATTCGTAACATCTTGTTTGTTCTCTCTTCTTCTCCAGAAGGGAAGAAGTATGTACCCTGGAGTGTATTGTTTTGTAGGGTGGTTTTAGGGCTTGAAGATGTTGGGTTTTGTTTTTTGTTATGTTTTTGTTATCTTTTTTTAAAATTCACATGTTATGTATTTATGCTAGATAAAACAAAATCAAAGAAATGCACCTAGCACTTGGAGTGGAAGATGGTGATGTCTGTGTTGGTCCCTAGATCCTGTGGGAGATCATTCCAAAGTCTCCGCCCCCAAGAATGTTCTGTCTCCTGCACAGATGAGCTTTACTCTTACTTCAGAGAGATTTGTTGTGTCAGAGGAGTGGAGTTGATTACCATTGTCTTCATTCCCAGTGATTTAGGCAGTCTTTTAGATATCGCCAGGCCATAGAATGTTTGAAGATAGGGACTGAGACCTTGAACTTGTGGGGATGATGATGAGGAAGGGGCTGTCTGGGGGGCAGTATGTCAATGGTTGAAGTAATGGACAATAATGGCAATTCACCAGGTCCTTGACTATCAGCCTGTGGGTGGAGTGCTGTTGTCCTTTTAGCAGGCTCTGGAATTTGTTGGAGTCCTTAAATCTTCACTGTGAAATCAGGTTCACTGGTCTGTTTTGTTTCCTGGTGAAGGAAAGATCTCGGACTACTGCCTTAATGAAGTGATGGTCTGTCCAAGATAGTGGCTGTGTTGTGAAGTCCTCCATACTGTTATTTAAGCCAAAGGTCAGCTGAGGGTTGGACCAGGGATGACCTGCAAAAGTCCTAGGAAGGAGATGAATTTTAGACTTTAGCATCTGTGTTGAAATCTCCCAGGGTGACAAGTCTAGAATATTTCACCACCTTCACCAATAGGTATCATGATCTTCTTTTTTTAATTCTTTAGTCTGTGCTAGTTAATGAGTATAAAATCTGTTAGGTTTGGCTCCTGTATATCTCTTTCATTTGATGTTTGCAGAGAAGCTTAATGCAGTTCTGCTTGCCTTCTAATCCTGTCTGGGTTTGTGATGTACCGAGCCACACAGGGTTCACTGCGTCATTCCACCAGGTCCTGGAGGTGCGGGCTATTTTGGGTGCTTCATCACTGATGAGGTTGCATACTCTTTGTGTGTTTGTGCTGTCTGCTCCTGGCCTGTGTTGAGGTAGAGTTCCTTTGCAGTAAATAAGTGCTAGATGTCTGGAATATGGATCCTTATCTGTTTTTTCTGTTTCCTTGGACACATCCTCACAATCTGAACTGTGATGGATGATGACACTGATTGTACCATGGGATAATCCAAGCAGAGGAATGGTTCTCTGATGTGCCAGATGCCCTGGGAAAGGCAGGTCTGTTGGCTACCTTTTGGCATGGTAATATGGTTGAGTCCTGGGAATGGGTGGAGCTGAAGCAGTGTGTTCCTGGAGTATTGCTGTGTGTGCTGGAAGCATGGCAGCATAACTGCAATGGAAATAGAAATAATAATTGAGATATAACAGGTAGGATCAAGCCCAACAGAAGGAGTAAGCATGCATGGCATCAGATATCCATTTCTTGAAATAAGCTGTCTGTGTTGTCATGACACCCCTGGATACTCTTACGCTGCTTTGGGAGAGGTGGAGGGGAGAGAGGAAGGGAAATTGCATTTACCATTTAGTGCTGTGAAGTGTCCTCCAGGCCAGGAGATGGCAGTGAAGCCAAGACTTGTCTGCAATGAATGTAAAGGAAGTACAGAGGGAGGCTTTGGGCACAGAAGTGGATGATCTGGAGTGGCAGACTTGCAGTTTCTTTGCTTAGAAATCCCCCAGCTGTCGTTTGTTTCTCTGGTGGTCAGGGACACGGGAATTTCTCTACATTTTTTTTTGTAAATAAATAAGAATACACCAAAGAATTGACCTAACTTGAATCATCAATTTTTCATCATAATGGAAACAACCTGAATATCAAGCTGAATATCAGCTGACTGCTCAGGACAGAGACAACAATTTAAATATTTAACAGGGCAAGAATGTGAATTCATTTGGAGCCGCATACTAGAGAAGGAAAGGAAAGTAATCTGATGCTACTGCTCCCTTAGTGGATGACTTGTATAATAAATGTCTGGGAGTGAGAAGTCAGAAATCCCTTATGAAGAGAAAATGTCATAAAGCTCTACAAAATGATGTGAGGCAGGGTCTGTTACATGCTGAGTCTGTAGCCTTCATCTTGGAGAGCAATGCTCATGGTATGAGTGGCTTCCCTTCTGTGCAGGGAATTGATAAATCCTTTCAATGGAAACAGTGATTATGCCCTTTAATAAAAGTGCATTAATAATAATAAGCAATAGTGAAGTCATATAATTACTAAAATAGATTTCATCTGAATGCTGTAGGATGTGGAGATTAAAAGAGAGAGAATGTTCCTGTTGTGTTGCTGAGTAAGGAATAAGTATTAGCAGAATCCATGATTAAAGGGAAATGATTGCATCAGGCTTCTTAGAAGGAGATATCTGCTCAATAAGAAGCAATGAAAGTTCACTGTCTTATTTCACCCCTGCTTTATCAGTGTCCTCAAAAATATATTGCTGTAGAGGGAAGTTAACTCATTGATCTGAATGGAGATTACTCCAAGTTGCGTATAAACAAAACCAGTTGGTGGCTTCAGACTTGTTGCCATTTGTACAAACCAAAAGATCAAACCAGAGTTTAGCACAAGTTTGTTTCCATTCAAAAGAGATCCAGGACTGGAACAGCAAGGATGCGACGGGTCAGAAATAAGATGCCCATTGGTAGTTTGTGGGGAAGGCTGCACAATGCTGTAGCATTCCTGGTTCTAACCAGTGCTACTAGTTCCTTACTTTTACCATGCAGTAAATAAGAGTAAATATTTTAATTTGAATGATGGCGAAGTGATGATGGGCCAAACTCCATCTCAGGACTACATCTTTCATGATGCACCATGGCCTCTTCTCTGATGAAGCCCTGCGCTCCATCATGGCAGTCTCATAATTGCAGATGCAACGTCAGATATATAGTCTGGTCAGGTAGCCTTTCCAAATAGGCAAAGAATGAGGACAAAAAGCACCTGAAATACAACTCTCATGACTCACATAGGCAGATGCAGTTTAATGCTGAACTGGCACAAATAGAAACCTTTTGACATTTGGAAATGGATTTTTATATGCAAAAAAATGAGATATTTTAACAAATATCAGAATTTCCCACAGGACGGTAAAATTTTCAAAAGCAACTAAGTCCCTAAACCAAAGAATATACAAGAAGTCTGGGCCAGCTGGAATTGAACCCAGATCTTCTAAATCGAGTCCAGTGCCTTAACCGCAAGATCTTCCTTGTTGTCAATAATACTTACTTCACAGTCATGGTCCCAGGACCCCATTGTGCTAGTTGCACCACAAATACAGAACAAAATAAGAGTCCCTACCCCAAAGAGCTTACAATTCA
This sequence comes from Eretmochelys imbricata, assembly GCF_965152235.1. Lineage (NCBI taxonomy): Eukaryota > Metazoa > Chordata > Testudines > Cheloniidae > Eretmochelys > Eretmochelys imbricata. The sequence goes on along the minus strand of NC_135573.1, from coordinate 130,523,219 downwards.
AGTAAAACAAGAGACAACTGATGGATATAGACAGACCATGGGGGAGTACAAGGAAATATGGAGACAGTATTGGTCAGCATGAGAGCTTGTGGTCTCAGCACACCAGCATCCTAACTGTTGTTGAGATTTTTGTAAGCATCGCAACAAAGGAAGGATTAGGGAAGCTTTAAGGAAGGATTTGAAGGAGGGTAAGGAGTTCGTTTTACAGAGGTTTGCTGGGAGCATCTCCCAAAAGTGAAGGGGAACATGGGAGGAAGCATGAAAGTGCTTGTTTGAAAGTTTAACAATGCTTGAATCTTCAATATTATTTTCTAGTGCAGCTCTAATGTTATCTGGTATGCTTTATGTATGTGCCACCTGCATTTACACACTATGGCTCTCTGTTCCCTCTAATGGCTGGACCGTATAGGGGTTTGAGTCTGCTACAGCCCTTGTCCTAACAGAACTATGATTTCTAGTCCAGGCACTAGAGGATTGTGCTTTTAGATCAAGAGGTACCACGTATAATCCTCATTGTTGGCAGCCCACCCAGGGATGTCGTGCTATATATTCATTCAGATATGGGCAAATTCTGCAGCCTGCTAGAACCTTGGGCAGTCGCGCCCTGTGAGGTTTTGCTGCATGGGGACAGGACAGGATTTAGAAAGAACTCCCTTTATGGCAAAGCATGGAGTTAGATAGTGTATACAGGCAAGGGAGAGGGCTGGACTTTTTGCTGCTATGCGGTTCCTTCCGTCCTCCACCCAAGAGCTGAAAACATAAAAGCCACTCCACCACTTTAGCCTGGGATGGTGGGAGGGATGGTTACTCGTCCCTCCTTTTCCCTATTTGTCTGCACAGTGTGGTTACTTGGGCTGGACACTGAGCTCTAGATTTCACCTAAAACTACTTAATAATTATATTTCTATAGAGTTTTCTTCCATGCTGAACATTAGTACTGTGCATTAGTCAGATGGGTATACGGTTTTGGTAAATGGCCTCTTTAAATGTAAGGTGAGAGAACTGACACAGCAAACTAATTCTCAATTAGTCCCTTAATTGCTTACAGCTAATAAGATCAGGATAGGTCAGCAATGAAATGGTCCTGGCAAATTAATGGCCAAGAAGATTTGGAAAGAAAGTCTGCTAACACAGTGGATAGTGAAGTAGTTTGCTCAGTTAAACTCCTCTTCAGAATTACAAGGTGGATTTTTTGTCTTGTAGGTTTAATACGTTATTTCATCAGAATTTTGTTATGCAAAAGAGCAATGACTTACAATATACTAGGGCTCAAATATCTGTCTGGGTCTGTCATAAATATAAAGGGAAGGGTAAACCCCTTTAAAATCCTTCCTGGCCAGAGGAAAAATCCTCTCACCTGTAAAGGGTTAAGAAGCTAAAGGTAACCTCGCTTGCACCTGACCAAAATGACCAATGAGGACACAAGATACTTTCAAAAGCTGGGAGGAGGGAGAGAAACAAAGGGTCTGTGTCTGTCGGTATGCTGCTTTTGCCGGGGATAGACCAGGAATGGAGTCTTAGAACTTTTAGTAAGTAATCTAGCTAGGTATGTGTTAGATTATGATTTCTTTAAATGGCAGAGAAAAGAATTGTGCTGAATAGAATGACTATTTCTGTCTGTGTGCCTTTTTTGTAACCTAAGGTTTTGCCTAGAGGGAGTCTCTATGTTTTGAATCTAATTACCCTGTAAGGTATCTACCATCCTGATTTTACAGAGGTGATTCCTTTACTTCTACTTACTTCTATTTCTATTAAAAGTCTTCTTGTAAGAAAACGGAATGCTTTTTCATTCTCAGATCCAAGGGTTTGCGTCTGTGGTCACCTATGCAAATTGGTGAGGATTTTTACCAAACCTTTCCCAGGAAGTGGGGTGCAAGGGTTGGGAGGATTTTGGGGGGAAAGACGTGTCCAAACTACGTTTCCCAGTAAGCCCAGTTAGAGTTTGGTGGTGGCAGTGGATATTCCAAGGACAAAGGATAAAATTAATTTGTACCTTGGGGAAGTTTTAACCTAAGCTGGTAAAAGTAAGCATAGGAGGTTTTCATGCAGGTCCCCACATCTGTACCCTAGAGTTCAGAGTCGGGGAGGAACCTTGACATTAGACGCAAAGTCATCTCAGACAGAGCCCAGATTCTCTGCTATGTCAAGATCCACCCAATGTAGCTGAGAAGGGGGATTCACTAAACTCTGCCAGCCCCCAATGGATTGTATGCCAGATGGGGGTTGGTGGAGCACAACATTCTCTGCTCCTGCACTGCCTTTGACACACACAGTGTGAGGCTGATTCAGGAGCTGGGTATGTTAGTTTTAGCATTTCCTCACGAGGGGAATTATAAAATGGCCAGATCCAGCTGCTTTCTGGCATCCTTACTCTGCCTGAGTGGCACAAAGGGGCAGAATGCACAAAAGGATCAGTCTAACACTCTGTATTGCTTTTTAAAATAAGCAGGGATGAAATCTATTTAAGCATGAGGAAACTGGTTCTGAAAAGATGAAAAAAGGACCAGATTTCTGACCAAATGTTGACACAAGTCAACAGGAAACTTTTGTTAAGTTTGAGCTATTTGAAAAGTTTCCATCAATGCTGTTTTAGCAAATAGAAAATGCGTTTGCCTTATTTCATTTATTTATTGTCCTAAACATTGCTTTAGGCAATGTCCATTTTTTATTAAACTTTTCAGTATTAATCAAAACACTTATTTTTTCCACGTGTATAATTTCAACAACAAGAAAAAAAGAATTCCCCGGGAGCTCTAAGAAATGCTTCCTTTCCTTCTCCACGTGATCCAAAATTGGGATTACTGTAATGGGAAGCTGTCAATGGGTCTCAGAAGGGTCTGACAATCTCTTGATACTGTCTTCAGATCTTATGAGCTATGGAGCTACCTAATCTTGGGTATTTGACAAGAGTCTTGGGCTTTTTGACGGAACCTCCAGAGCTTTAAGGACTGTTCCCTAAATTTCAGGTTTTTAGGCTTTGCTCTGGTTGTATCTATTGGCATGAATGCAAGAGCTACAGCTGTGAAAATGAAAGCTGAATTCATTGTTCCATGGTTCTCAACCAGGGGTACATGTACCCTGAGGGGTATGCAGAGGTCTTCCGGGGGTACATCAACTCATCTAGATATTTGCCTAGCTTTACAATAGGCTACGTAAAAATCGCTAGCAAAGTCAGCACAAATTAAAATTTAATAGACTGGTTCATACTGCTCTATATACTATACACTGAAATATAAATACAGTATTTATACTCCAATTGATTTATAATTATATGGTAAAAATGAGAAAGTGAGCAATTTTTCGGTGCTGTGATACTTTTTTATTTTTATATGTGATTTTGTGAGAAAGTAGTTTTCAAGTAGTTTTTAAGTGAGGTGAAACTTGGGGGTATGCAAGACAAATCAGGCTCCTAAAAGGGGTACAGTAGTCTGGAAAGGTTGAGCGCCGCTGCTTTAGACCATGTCACAGCAATGTGTCCTTACAGTCACCAACCATTACGAGAATATTGCTTTTAGTGCAAGATTACAATAAAAATTGAACCCTAGAACTTTTCAGAGTACAATAAAGTTCTAGGGAATATTTATATGAGAACAGTAGATCCCTACATCAGAGTGGGAAAAGATTTAGGACATTAAGCATAATAAATGCACTTCACAAACCAAAAGGTTCAAGCATAATGATCATACTAATTGGATTATCGCACTAAATTACAGAAACAGTGCAGTGTGTTTGGAAATGTTGCCTAAATGGAAGAAGTGTTGATCTTGTTTGTGTTTATAAGAAACTTTTTAACAATGAGTAATATCTTACGCAATGAGCAGTCCCATTGACTTCAGTGGAACTGCTTGTAGGGTAAGATAATACACAGCATTAGTAAGGGTGGCAAAATCTGCCCCAAAGACATTATGCATAAAACTCTAACTTGATGGCTTTGACAGGTCATGGATGGTTTAGCCTGGGATTTTAAAACAAGGCTAATGGAATTAGATGTTCAACTCCTGTTCAATTTCTTTGCGAGAGGAGCATCTAACTCCATCAGGATTCTGAAAATCCCACCCTTCCACAAAAGCAGGATTTTCTATTAAACTTAGTTAGTGCCTGGAGGGAGGAAGAGGTTTAATGGTAAAATAAACTAGTATAATAATCAGCATCATTATTAAAGATCTTCCCTAAAAGAAAAATAGACCAAATTATAACAGGCAAATGTAGGTTACTTCAAAAAGACCCAGAACATTGTTTTCAACAATAACATTCTGATGTATATTCTTTGACTGAACTGTGTTTAGGAAAAGTTGACCATGGTTTTAGTGGACATGCAGTAATACAATACTAGAAAAAATATTGATATTTAAATATAGGTATTGATACATATAAGAACTTTAAGATCCCTTTAATGCTATTGCCTTACAGACAAAATAGAAAACACATTAAACTCAAACCAGTGTAAATCTTGTATAAAACATTAAAGTACTGAAATCAACATGCTCTCTGGCTGTCTTTACAACTGAGATAAAATAATATGAATATAAAGGTATATTGCAGACATAAAAAGAAAAAAAATACTAAATTGGACAAGAATGAACATAATGTTAAAAAGGTATTATGCATTCAAAATGAGATGTCACTGTCGAAAAGTCACAGTGATTGTAAAATATATCAATTAATTCATGTGCACAGTAAGGAATCAACACAGAAACAAAAGCAATAAGGAGTGGACAGAATATTGAACTTGGCAAGGAAAAGTAAATAAACTTTTACATCAAAAGCTTTTGTCAAGGCTGAATCCCAACTCTGTCACTCTGAGTGCAGAAGTTTGGCCCGCAAGGATTTTAAAAATTAATACTTGCCACTCCAGGCTTGTATTAAACCGCCAAGGTTACAGCTTTTCTCTGACCATGGCTTGGTAAATGCTAATTAAATTAAATGCAAAATAAACCCCTTAGAACCCAGGAAGGAGTACTGGGGGTACTCCTTCCTGTAGGGTACCCTCAAGCCCTTTCACCCCCCCTCGCCCCCTCTGGGGAAGAGCTGAGAAAGAAAACAAAGGAAATTAGCTGTGGCTACCAGCTAATCAAACAACATGCACAAATCTCTTAGGACACCAAAAGTCCAATCCTGTTCTTTAAAAAAGGTAAATTTCATTAAAAACAAAAAGAAAGAAAATACATCTGGAACTTTTGCTAGATTTCAAAAGAGCAATTCCAAAAATCAAGCACCCAAAATAGCGTTCTTGGGGGTTCAGCTTAAAGGTTACAAGCAAACAAAAGCACCTGGGATTAGCACAGAGAAGATCCACAAGCCTTGAAAAATAAATAGAAATATACCTGATCATGTCTAGCTAAACATTCTGATCTACTTACACCTTTGGGCTGTTAAAAGTAGTTCTAGATATTATCTGATGATTTTCATATCTGGTTCAAACTTTACACAGCATTCCTGCTGCCCTGTCTCTTCAGCCCAAAGAGCAACAGACAAAAGGAAAGTTTATTTCCCAATTTTAAAAAGTTCTACCTTCCCAATGGCTTTTGGTCAGGTTCCCACTTAATTTTCTTTACCCCGGGGGACTTTTTAACTCTTTACAGGTAAAGCAAGTAAAGAACAGTTACCAAGAGGGATTTGACAGCTAACTGGCTGGGTGGGTGTCCATCAAAGGGAGCTATCCCCCACCCATTGTTTATCACAGCTTTATATGCAATTTAATAGTTTTAAAATGTGCCAGATAATTAGGGCAAAATGTACCTCTAGCAGTGCCCAATGTACAAGGCATGTCATTGTGTGATTAAGCATTGTGTTCAAAGCTAGTTCTTGGGGAAGGTGAGTGGGGCAGTTGCCCTGGACGCCAACTTTTTCTCAATTCCACAGCTAGCAATGTCTTTATTCAGTGCCTTGAGTTATTCAGTGCCACTGTGTTATTCAGTGCCTTGGGTTAAATGTTCAGTACATTTCATTGAGAAATACACATACCCATCTCATTAACAATAATTCCCTTCATATATTTGAAACAAAGAAATTGTCGTACACTGGATGAGAACATTTGTCAAGTTAGAATAGCATCCTGTTCAGGGCAAATGTCTGATGCTTTATAGTAATAGGAACTACACATAGCGAACACCTTGTGAGATTTTTATTCAATTGTCTTGGAGGAATTATTCTTGGGAGGAAACATTTTTCTTGATAAAGATAGATGATCTCTTTGCAAGCTCTAGAATGAGATTTGATTGCCCATATCATTAATCTCACTTGCATAATGTTATGAATATTGATAAAAATATCCAATCTTTCTTTTTTTTTTTCTTTTTTCTTTTTTAGTCCAGCCATAGTGTTGGAGTCAATGAATCCTCTGCAGGAAAGCTAACCCAAGTATGTTGAAGTGAAACCAATTGTAACTTTACAGACACAGAGGTGAAAAGACTGAATCAAAGCTATGTTTATTTGGTCAAATGATAAAATTAAAATAGTACTAATCCTAGCTAAAGGGTTTGAAAAATCCACTCAGTAAAATTAGGCTTACATACATACTAGATGGCTTAATTCTTCACCCCCTGTTCAGTTTCCTACTCACCAATAATAATTGTGTGGATTTTTGAAGCCCTTCAGATGGGATTAACTCTATTTTAATTTGTCACATATAGAGTCATTATTGTAGTGAAAAAAACCTTCCAAATGTGAATCTGTGCAGCTCTGTGACTGAGTCTGCAGACAGACAGCTCCTGTGTCTCTCATATGGTTCATAGATTTCCCAGAGTGAAATTAACTAGTCCCAAATCAGATACATTGACTAAACTAAACCTGAAACTGACAGGGCCTGTACTTTTTTATTTGCTGATGACCAAAGCAGCATCCCAGGCAGGCACTTGGTGTAGTCACAAGGAGGAAGTGTCTAAAAATAGATTCTTGGGGAGAAGAGGTATAGTAGTTGCTAAACTCAGAGGTTCCCATCAGGAGGCTCTGGGTCAGGAGGGCTCAAAGAGAGAAAGAGACCTCCTTTTTCCTTCTAGTAAGCCAGAAGCAAATGGAGAACAGCTTGAGATTTCAAACACCTAGTAACCAGGAGCTGACCTGAACTATGAAACCCCAAAGAAATTATTGTGTGAAGCACTTACTGTTGCTGTTATTTTCCTCTTTTTTTTCAGGATACTCTATTTTAAAGCTGGATGAATACTGAAGAATTTCTCATTAGTGTTCATTTAAATTTCAAAATGAATTTGCTAGGCTGTGCTTGCAACCTTTGTGTTCATTGTCTGAGGACATTTGAGTAATCAAATTTTATGTGTGTGTGTATGTATATTCATACAATATAAATTTACAGCCACACACTTGAGTCAGTGTACTTGAAGTGATACGTTTTATTTTATATTAAGAGCAAGTGCTGTAATTTTGGGAAGGTTACATAATGAAGTAGCTGAAACATCTGCTTTAAATGAAAAAGTCAGCTCAATCTTAACTATGGAAGTGGGGCTGGAGCTTTCAAATTATTCAAGGGTTTGATATTTTGCTTGACCCCACCACTGGCAAAGGTACAAATTACTTGATTTCTTAACTTTCTGGTGGTGAAGACATGCACAACAAGAAACGTGTATACAGTATCTATATTTTGGATTGAAAAACTGAAAAATCTCTTTTGGAAAATATAAAAGTTTAATTCATTCTAGAAAGCTAATTGATATCCTGAGCCAAAAGGAACTGAGATCACAGAATGCCAAATACAGATTAGGACTGTCCCCAGATTTTTTTCCTATTCTCATTAAAACAACAACAGTTAATTCAGTTCTGAAAAAGACTTAGTTTGCCTATTTTGTACCACTTACTCAGCTATTGTTCTTTCTGGTGCCTGACAATTGGCATCATGCTCTGTGCACAGCAAGGGTTCAAGTGGGGGGTAAAGAGAATATTTTTTTTTCTTCCCAAATTGCCTGTGCTATTTAGAATTAACACTAGTATATCTAGCTTCTTTAAGGTGACAGATGTTTTTCCATGTTCAAAAAATACAAACGTGACACCATTGTTAGGAATGCATGTTCACTATTTACACAAAAACTTTGAGAAGGAAACTATATTTTTATTTTCATCCACATGAATTAACTTGAGGTTTATTTTTTAATCTAACTCATTTAGCTGTGGTAGGTTTTTATACTGTGGATGTCATTATGTTACCTAACAAACTCAGAATGAAACCCAGTAAAATCACAAGGCTCTATGTGGTTTCCCATAAAAGTGAGACCAAGCTGCAAATTTCACATTATTTTGGGTAAAGATAGGCTAAAACAAGGAAACTTTTGTTTAACCCCTCCACCCCATGCCCCCAGACCTTTTGGTATTCAGATAGAATGGGACTAGAGAGTGCATCACTTGTACTTTTGATTTTCAATTCATAAAACTAAAACCTGAGAGCCTTTGCAGAATTGAAATAATCCCTCTTCTCCCCCCTCCCCCCCTTCATTTTTGTGCACATTTAATTTTGGAGTGAAATCATAAACTCCCCATATTGACTTGAAAGATTTGCGAAAGCCTGGTTTGAATGTGTGACAAAAGCTAAAACCGGGTGAAAGTCAAAATTTTGCACATCTCTAATCATTATGAAAAGAAATATCATTGCCTGTGGAAAAGTACTGGAGAGTGCCTACATAATTCAGAATGAGATTCACACAGATTTTCAGCAGACATAGCACTCTGCAAAATGGTCTTGGTTTTGATCTCGTATGTAAATACTTTATTAGTAAGTATTTATTTTTCCAATAGCACACAAATGTCCTGAGTGCAGGGTGCTGTACAAACACAGAAAAGACACACCTTGCACCCAGATTCTATAATAATCACTACAAAATTACTTTTCACCACATTGTTTATTTGCTAATTCACTTTCTCCAAGGTGATTAATATCCTTTTGATTGCACATTAGAATATCTTGCTTACGCTGTTTTATGAGAAGTTTAGTTTTTCATGTTTTGAATACTAACCATGTAGAATAACATTCTAGGCCATTTAATTGTGCAGTACAAATACAATGTAACATAATCTCAGTGTTCTTTTTATGCATGAGAAATCAATTTTCCCCCTCTCCTTTTCTGAAACAGAAATGCTACATTTTTTCACCTCCTGCTGACCCTGATTTTCGTATTGATCTATTTTATAACAATTACTATAATAATGGAAATGATCTGCAGTAATCTTTTATTAGGGTTCACTTTCTAATTAACCATAGCATGGACAAGTTTTTATGACAAAATGGGGCGAGATGTTTTCCAAATATTCTTCCATGCAAATGGGCAAAAGAAACACTTAAAACCTCTGAATTATTTATTGCTGATGTATTAAAATAAAATATTCCATTTTTGCAGGACAGTTGTTAGGTGCTGCATAATTTTGCAGTAGCACCAGCAAATGTTCCTTTGTCTTATTTCATACGTTCTCCAGCTTCTCAGTGAGCAAAAATATTCATTAAGTGAGATTTGTGTCCTAGGCCAGTTCAGGCTTCAGCAAGCAGAACTTGTTGCATCTTTACACATGTACAGCTTGTTCAGTCACCTTGTAGCCAGGGGTGTGTGCAGGAATTTAAATCTGACCACTTTTGGAGTGGCATCTTAGAGCAGCGACCAGGGGCTGGGTCAGTGGCCAAGGGCTGGGTGAGCCGCTGCGGCTGGAGCAGTGGCCAGGGCTGGATCTGGGGCTGAAGAAGCAGCTGGGGCTGGGTGCAGGACTGGAGCAGAAATACATATTTTTAAATGAATATTGGGGGGCGAGGGATGTCCCTGCTTGATCCCCCTTTGTGCACTCCCCTGCTTCTGCCAAAACAGTGAAAGGCTAATAATGGAATGGAATGTAGAGCCAACATTACTTTCTGGTTTCAGAGTAGCAGCCGTGTTAGTCTGTATTCGCAAAAAGAAAAGGAGGACTTTTGGCACCTTAGAGACTAAACAAATTTATTTGAGCATAAGCTTTCGTGAGCTACAGCTCACAAAAGCTTATGCTCAAATAAATTTGTTAGTCTCTAAGGTGCCACAAGTCCTCCTTTTCTTATTACTTTTTGGGTAACTTTATACTACTTACATAATCAAATACCCTATTTATACATTTAGTTTCATCCTATGTAACCTCTGTGTTCCTCTTTGGTCATTCTTTATCATTAGGGGTATTTAAAGTTAAGCAATATATTTTATTTCTTAAGGATTCAGTTGAACCCAGGCCCTACACAGTTGCACAATGCAGGGGGAAGGAGAGGGCAAAAGATGTCTTCTCCCCATCCCTTGTCTCATTCCCAGGTGCAGGGCAAGGCATCATTCAATTCTTTACTCTCAAGTTACAGAAGGGCTACAGAAGTCCAGAGCAACTAATGGTATAATGACTTGTCATCTCTGTTATTACCAGGGATTGAAACCAGGACCCTCCAGAATTAAACTACAGGTGTCTATGGCTTCAGTATAAAGGATTTAGGGCCAAGATTTTCCAAATCTGGTGCTTAAATTGAGGCTGCTAAATAAGGGACCTGAGTTTTCAAAAGTGCTGAGCCACCCTATAGCTCTTTCTGACTGATGCTGAGTTTTTCAGGTGCAAATTCTGGCTCTTGTATGTAGGTGTTAAATTGCTTGTACCTGCAAAGTTCTGGGTGCATGTATGTGAGTATGCAATTTTGCACTCATTTTAAAGCTGGGGGACTGATCATTTACACCATAGAGTCAACAGAAGCAACACAACTCTCTTAGATGCTCACACCTAGGTAATGCACGTGCAAAATGTTCTCAAAAACTAGCACAATCAGAACAAGAACAGAAATGACTCTTGTATGTCTCAATTTCTTGATGATTGAGTATAATTGCCCAGGAAGCTATACAATTTCATAGTTGTAGCACAAAAAATGTGTCTGAAGGTTCTGCAGTGAAAGGGATCACTGCTAAATTTTGCTGCCTTTATCTACAAGGAATCCTTCAAAGCATCTTCCAAAGTCCTTAACCAGTTCATCAAAGTTCTGTAACACTGTGTTTTTAGGCTAGGCACTTTTTAAGGGATTTTGCTAGATAGCAAGTAGTGTCATTAATCAAGTCATTCAATGAAGAGAAAAATAGATAGAGCTTGTCATTGTCTAAGTGACTGTGAAGTAGCAAAGGCTTTATTTCAAAGACAGATATGGAACCAAACATCTGTTACGTGTTTCTCACAGATAACAGGTTCAACATGTCCAGTGATCTGTGGTGTGTCACAGGACAGTCAAGTCTAACACCTTTCAGGACTAATAGGTTCTGGGGGAAAAAATAATTCTTTTTCTTTAGGAATATCACCAGAGCTGAAGAGATTTGGGAAGGGGGGGCATGGAGAGAGAAGCACAAACCCTGCTTCTGCTTAGTCTTGTGATATATGAATATCACAAGAAGGGAATATCACAAGGACATCACAAGGAGGGGGGAGGGATAGGTCAGTGGTTTGAGCATTGGCCTGCTAACCCCAAGGTTGTGAGTCCAATCCTTGATGGGGCCATTTAGGGATCTGGGGAAAAAAAAAAGGTGGTGGAGGGGGATTGGTCCTGCTTTGAGCAGGGGGTGGACTAGATGATCTCCTGAGGTTCCTGCAAACTCTGATATTCTATGAATACCAGGTCCTGATTTTACATAGCAATAAGTTTATTTTGTGTGTGTTAATACTTGTGGATGTGGTGCCCTGAAGTCTCAATTCTTGGGCCAGATATTCAGCTGGTATAACTTGTTGTAACTGCATTAATTGGCATAGCTCCATGAAGTCTACACTGGTTGAACATCTTGGCTTTCTCTGTTTAGCCACTCCTTCCACATAGTGCATGCAGTGGCAATGCCAATCTTCCCCACCAATGTCTCACCCTTAACTGGAAGGCACATTTCTAAGAGTGAGTAAATAATCCAATGTCAGTCAGTACTGACAAACCCAAACATCCAAAAAATCATGAGTCAAACCTAAAAAATCAAATTGCTAATAGAACATGATTATAAAAAATCCCCATGCATATATTTTGGGTTCTTTTTATTTGCCTGCTGATTTCTGAGTCTTTTGGGGTTCATGTTTTCAAACTGTTCTCTACAACCATGAGGACTAGAAACTTGTTTTTTCTCTCTCCTATAATCACATGACTCCAAGAGTTGAGGGCTTTAAGAAAATCATCCAACATCTCTAGACTTTTGACAGTTGGCATTACTGATTCATAATAACATTCCCCAGTCTCTTGACTGAGGGACCCACTCCAGAAATCCTTAATCGTTCAAGCACTGACATTGTCATCTATATCCTGCTGGTGACGGAAGGCTTTCTGGAATGAAGCAGAATAACCCTGTGCTCCGGTTTGTGTGATTTAATTAAGCTTGTTGATGTTATAGCTTAGTTTTTTCTAATTCACCTCCAAAATTTTTAATGTTACAGCGTTGCAAATGGCGATATTGTAGTTCTTGTGAACATTTGGTATTTTTCTTAAAGGCCCAGATCCTGGAGCTATGTGAGAATCCTATCTTTCATTTAAAAAAAAAAAAAAAGTTTCCAGCTCTTCCATTTGTGGAGGAAAGCTTGAAAATATGAACTTAAAAGGCTCAAAAGTCAGAAGGCAAATAAAGAACCCACCATTTATTATAGATTTAAAATATCATGGCTTTTTTAAGTCAATCTGATGATTTTCTTGCACACCTGACATGATTTTTGAGCACTTACTATTAGCAATACTGATGCTATTGCTGCAAATGAAACAGTATGGACACATGTCTGCTAGTAACTGAACTGACGTGACCAAACTCATTTTCTATAAGCCACTAAATTGTACCTCTTTTCAGTTATGTGGGTGGGATTTGAACTGTTGTTTTTAGACCCTGATCCTGCAATTCACTGTGCACAGGAATACCACCTGCCTCTGCACAGAGTCTCACTGAAGTTAATGGGGCTCCGGGAAAGCCCTGGGATCCCATTATTGCCAACCCCCAATGTTCATCGCAAATGGTAATAGCACACATGGTGCAATCACAAATGTGATCCCAGTGACAAGATGTTAGTGTTGAAAACTTATAATTAGATTTTACATTAAAATTATGGGCAGCTCATTTGTAAATGAAAGGGATTGTCACCTAAAAAATGAATCATTCATCTTATCAGTTGTGTCAGAAGTGTCATACAAGTTGAGCAACCTTTTTCAAAAAGGAAGACCCTAAAGTTGGCCTTCTAAATCAATGGCCTGACTTTCAAAACTTCTGAGCACCCAGCAGCTCCCACTGATTTCTAGTGAGAAGGAGTTACAAAGGTGCAGAAGTTAATCAGATACAACACTGACAAAATCAGCTATTACTTCAGAGTACCACATGCAGCTCTTCCTGCATGGGATTTATTGCCAAGAAGGTGATTTTTCTGTGGTGTACGCTACACCTGCATTTGTTAAAAGGGAAAAAAATACAGTCCCCACAGTAACTAGAAAGTTATCCTCATTATATCTCCACCTGAGAAAGCTTTGTTGTTTTTTTCTCAGAGAAAAAAGGAAAATAAGGAAGGATGATGACATATGATTCACTACTTTACTGAAGGCCTTTGAAGAAATGTCTGCTGATGGAACAAAAAATTCATCTCTTTCTGTGTTTGTCTACACAGATCATTATCGTTTGTAATGCCAGCGGGCAGGATTTTTTATTTTTTTTTTTTACAAAGATGTGTTTCTATGTTCCAGGTGGTAAAGATGGAGGTTGCACCGAGCACAATCAGAAGGAAGTTGGTGATTAAGGCCCTGGACTGGGACTCAGGAAATATGGGTTCAGATCCTGCTCTGCTGCAGACTGCCTGTGCCATCCGAACAAGTCACTTAGGCTACATTTGCAGACACATTATTGGCAGTGGCATGTAGTGTACATGTAGCTACACATTGTGTTGAAAATTTTGCTACATGTGTCAGTGAAAGGCTCTGGCGGGGGGAGACAACTGGGAAAGGCTGAGCCTTTATCAAAAGCCATGTTGACTCTTTCCCAGCATATCATGTTCATCTATGTTTCCGATAATTCTGTTCTTGACTCTAGTTTCAACCAGTCTGGCTAGTACTGAAGCTAGGCTTACTGGTCTGTAATTGGCAGGATTGCCACTGGAGCCTTTTTTAAAAAAATATCAGCATCACATTAGCTATCCTCCAGTCATCTGGTTCAGAGGCTGATTTAAGTGATAGTTACATACCACAGTAAGTAGTTCTTCAATTTCATACTTGAGTTCCTTCAGAACTCTTGGGCGAATGCCATCTAGTCTTAGTGTCTTATTATTGTTTAATTACCAATTTGTTCTAAAACCCCTTCTGTTGACACATCAGTGTGGAACAGTACTTCACATATGACACCGAAAGAGAATAGCTCTGATGTGGGTATCTCTCCTACATCCTCTGCAGTGAAGACCAATGCAAAAAATTCATTTTGCTTCTCTGTTATGGCCTTGTCTTCCTTGTATGCTCCTTTAGCACCTTAAACGTCCAGTGGCCTCTCTGATTTGACAAGCTTCCTGCTTCTGATGTACTTAAAAAAAAGTATTGTTAATTTTTATGTCTTTTGCTAGTTTGCATTTCAAATGATTTTTTGTCTTCCTAATTATACTCTTACGTTTGACGTGACCGAGTTTATGCTCCTTTCTATTTTCAAAAGTAGGATTTTTAAAGGATGCCTTTTTTCCTCTAACTTCCTCTTTTACTCTGCTGTTCAGACAAGGTGATGTTTTTGGCCTTGTCATAAATATAAAGGGAAGGGTAAACACCTTTAAATCCCCCCTGGCCAGAGGAAAAACCCTTTTACCTGTAAAGGGTTAAGAAGCTAGGATAACCTCACTGGCACCTGACCAAAATGACCAATGAGAAGACAAGATACTTTCAAAGCTGGGGGGAGGGAGAAACAAAGATTCTCTCTGTCTGTGTGATGCTTTTGCCAGGAACAGAAAAGGAATGGAGTCTTAGAACTTAGTATGTAATCTAGCTAGATAGGCGTTAGATTCTGTTTTGTTTAAATGGCTGAGAAAATAAGCTGTGCTGAATGGAATGTATATTCCTGTTTTTGTGTCTTTTTGTAACTTAAGGTTTTGCCTAGAGGGATTTGAATCTGATTACCCTGTAAGGTATTTACCATCCTGATTTTACAGAGGTGATTCTTTTACTTTTTGTTCTATTAAAATTCTTCTTTTAAGAACCTGATTGCTTTTTCATTGTTCTTAAGATCCAAGGGTTTGGGTCTGTGTTCACATATGCAAATTGGTGAGGATTTTTATCAGGCCTTCCCCAGGAAAGGGGGTGTAGGGTTTGGGGAGGATTTTGGGGGGAAAGACATTTCCAAGCGGGCTCTTTCCCTGTTATATATCTGTTAGATGCTTGGTGGTGGCAGCAATAAAGTCCAAGGACAAAAGGTGAAATAGTTTTTACCTTGGGGAAGTTTTAACCTAAGCTGGTAAAAATAAGTTTAGGGGGTTTTCATGCAGGTCCCCACATCTGTACGCTGGAGTTCAAAGTGGGGAAGGAACCTTGACAGGCCTCTTACTTTTTTTTTTTAATTTGGGGTCTACATTTTGTCTTATAAAAAATGAAGAAGTTGAAATCTATACATAATCTGTCAGTTTTGTCAGAAATTAAACATCGGACCATCCCAAAATAAGATTTAAAAAAAAAATTGTCACAGGGAATTTTGAAAATTCGAGGTTTGATTTCTAAGCAGAATGAAAACTAATTCTGAAATCTCAAAGTGCTCTGCAGAATGAAATTACCATTCTCTGAACAGCTCTAGTAATATATTTGTAATCAGGGTAATAAATAGGTGTCACTGTGTATTGTCATATTCTTGCACTTTGTTTGAAACTCTTTATATTCATGTGCTAATAATTACTAGGTCCTCCTTCAATATGTTCATGGCCCATGAAAAAATGTTTTGAATATGGGAATGCCAAGACAGTATTTCTGATCAGCTTCCTCCAACCCCTGTAGTTTCACCACCCAGCCCTACAAACTACGACCCTTACCCACCGCACTCAACCCCCATCACCATGCATTTTAGCTAGCCTGAAGTGTGGCACTCATTGTGCGGCATTCCAGACAGGAAGGCTGAATATGACAACAGGACATATGCAAATCTGTGATTGTCCCGTTCCCCACCCCACCCCCTTCCCTCCTCCCTCATAGCACAGATGTGTCATGCCCTTTCTGTTTCCCCAGCAGTTATGTTTCTTTTCAATAAATCTAATTTTTGGCTTTGAAAACACTTTATTGCATTAAGTTAAAGATACCGTAGCCCAGGAAAGCAACAGGCACCGCAAGTCAGTGCATCATACGTAGCAAACACAGATGCCTACTAGCATTGGAGCCACTGCACTTCACCTCCTGTGTAGGGTACCAAACATTACTGGTGGCTTTCAGAATTGAATTGCTCCCTCAAGGCATCCTTAATTCTTACACACCTGTGCTGGGCCTCTCTAATAGCCCTGGTCTCTGGCTGTTCAAATTCAGCCTCCAGGTGTTGAACCTCTGTGGTCCATGCCTGAGTGAAGCTTTCACCCTTCCCTTCACAAATGTTATGGAGGGTACAGCATGCAGCTGTAAACATGGGGATGTTGTCATTGGCCAGGTCAGCTTCCCATACAGACAGCTCCAGCGCCCTTTAAACGGCCAAAAGCACACTCAACAGTCATTCTGCACTGACTCAGCCTTTTGTTGAACCACTCGTTGCTGCTGTCAAGGCTCCCTGTGTAGGGTTTCATGAGCCATGGCATTAAAGGATAATCAGGGTCTCCAAGGATCACAGTGGACATTTTGACTTCCCCATCAGTGATCTTCTGGTCTGGCTTGCAGCTTCCTAAACAGGCCTGTGCTCTGAAAGATGTGTGCGTCATGCATCTTTCCAGACCAACCTGCGCTAATGTCTATGAAATGCCCACTGTAATCCAAAAGCGCTAGGAGAACCATAGAGAAATACCCCTTCTGATTTATGTACTTGGAGGCTAGGTGGGCTGGTGACAGAATTGGAATATGCGTCCCATCTATTGCCCTCCGTAGTTAGGGAAACCCATTTGTGAAAAACCAGCCACAATGTCATTCACATTGCCCAGAGTCACAGTTCTTCTGAGCAGGCTGCGATTAATGGCCCTGCAAACTTGCATCAACACTATTCCAATGGTCGATTTTCCCACTCCAAACTTGTTAGCAACTGATCAGTAGCTGTCTGGACTGCCAGCTTCCAGATTGCAATAGCCACCCACTTCTCCACCGGCAGGGCAGCTCTCAATCTCGTGTCCTTGCACCGCAGGGTGGGGGTGAGCTCAGCACACAGTCCCATGAAAGTGGCTTTCCTCATCCGAAAGTTCTGCAGCCACTGCTCATCATGACTTGCATGACGATATGATCCCTCCACTCAGTGCTTGTTTCCCGAGCCCAAAAGCGGTGTTCCACTCTGGGGAGCATGTCCGTGAATGCCACAAGCAATCGCATGTCGTATGCATTATGCAGTCAACATCATTGTCGGACTCCTCACTGTCAGTTTGTAGGTTAAGGAGTAAGTCGACTGCAATTCGTGACGTGCTGGTGAGACCCATCAGAATATTCTTCACAAGTTCAGGATCCATTCCCACAGACTGAAAGGGAAGACAGAGCACGTAGTACAAAAAACGTTGAAAGATGGCACCAAATGTGGACGGAAGCACAGGGATTGCTGGGATGCGAAGCATTGCATCACGGGGTATTGGGACAGGACCCAGAATGCCCGGCCCCCTCCTGCCCCCTTCCCACAAGCCACAGCACCAGAATGGGTAGAGGTGATCTGTGGGATAGCTGCCCATAATGCACTGAACCCAATCCCGCTGCAAGTGCTGCAAATGTGGTCACGCCACTGTGCTTGCAGCTGACAGGGTGAACACATGGCAATGCTTTCCCTGAGGTCTTCGAGGGCTGGTTTAACTCAAAGCGCTCTACATCTGCAAGTGTAGCCATGCCCTTAGATTCAGCTACTTGTGCCTGATGAAGTGAAGCTGTCCTTGTTTTTATAAAATGATAGGGTATTTTCAAGAGAGGTTTGCTTCCTGATGTCTGTCAACTTGGGAGTTTAATATATATTGCTGCCATTGACTCCATGTGTGTCTCAAACTGGTAGAGTAAGCAGCTCTGCCACTCATGTCTGATTCAATGAAATCAATAATCCTGTCTTTGTTTGTCTTAAGCAATGTACTCATGCCAAGCTTTCCGCTACACTAATTAGTCTGAACCTCTTTCTTTGTTTTGGTATACTGTAGCAACTTTATACTACCAGAATCTGGATTTTTCTGGTCTCATACAGTGTAGCTGCAGGTTTGTATTCTTCCCTCAAGAAAGTTTGATTAAATAATTGTTATGCAGATAACCAGTGGGAGATCATGTTTTATTATGTGATACATTGACTGAATCATTAAAAGAAACAGATTGTTTTAGATATATTCACATGTGATGATGATATTCATGTGATAAATTGCAGAGCTATAATGTTATTGGTGTGTGTACAAGTTTTGTTTAACTGAGTGCACAGGCAGTTATATTTCAGGGAAATGTTAGTTGTGGAATAGTGCCATTTTAGAAGTTGTTAACTATACATTAGACAAGTTGATTCACGATGTGCATCGCTGACAGAACCTTTTTTTTTTCATGGCAGAGCTGCTATCTGCAGGATATATACACTGTTATATATGTTACACTATGTGTAAACCTTGTAGAAAAACTTGGGACCCACCATTAGTTGACACCATCAACCCTTCTGTATGAGAAAGCACCTTGCCAGCAGTTTATAGATGGGCAATTTATGGTCCTTGGACAAGAAATCATCTCTTGATGAGCCTTACTAATACCACCTTCTCCCATTTTGGGGAAAAAGGTTATTGAGAGGGTTATGGCAAAGTAGTTCTGACAATATCTGTATCCCAAAGATTTTCTAGGTCTTTTAATCTGATTTTTGTCCTGGGTGTAATACAGATACCAATTGGCCTAATTGGGCAGTCATCTTTCCCCACAAGCAGCTGTACCCTTTGCTAATCTCCCCTTTTGGTTTCCTTTATATTATTACTTTAATGCATACTCATATTTACTTTAATACTCTCAAGGATTGAGTTAAGTGAAACATTTCAGTGGCAAAGAGTTATTTTTTTCTGGCACTGCCAAACTGCTTCAGTATCCTGATACCCGTAAAGCTCAGAGATAAAAAGTGATCAAATTCTCATAATAAGAAAAACAAACAAAAATCAATTCAAGCCTGTATATGAAATACCTTGTCACAGTTAATCAGAATCAATTTATCAAACCACATATTTGTTTACTTTCTGGAAAATAAGTTCTGATGATCTATAGCTTGAGGCAGTTAATTTTAAATTGGAAAATAGGTAACATTGCATACAGAACTTCTGAATTCTCTGTACACTAAGTGCAAAAGCAAATATTCTAATCCAGTGAGCTATGGTTTCACTCTTACGCTGGATCTTCTAAAAGGTTCTCTTTAGAGTTCTCTCATGTTGGCATCTAGTGACTATTAACTAAGTATGAGCATTTGAGGAAGGATGCGGATGACACAGAACGCAGATTGCTCCGGAGCCGCAGGGAAGTGTGGGTATTTTGTTTCTTGCTCTGTTATTTTGTTATTTATTCCTGAATTATCCCCCCTCCCTCCCGCCGCCAAAACAAACAAACAACTGTTAGAGAAAAGCAAACAAAAATTAGAAATAATGATGGACTGATTCTTTCTGCAATCTTATTCACAGATTCTGATACTTCCAGGGACACAATGAGAATTCAAATTCATCTTTACTGCAATTCAGCTGATGTCAGTAGAGTTACTAGGAGTGAGTTTTGCTCCATGATGTCTCTGAATAATGTTTTAAAAGAGATGCAAGGGTTCTGGATATCTCTGATCAGTGCTGGAATGTTTATAGTGGGGGTGCTGTAGTCGGAAACCATGTATTTGGATGATTATCACTTCAAGCCAGGGGGTGTGGCAGCACCCCCAGCATGCCTAGTTCCAGCACCTATGTCTTTGATTCTAATTATCTCTCATATTCAAAACACAAGGCTGAATTCTACACTCATTTACTCAATTTGTATACCACCATCATTGGTCCTGTTGTGGCTGCTTCAAACCTAGTACACTCTGGGCTGAGATGTTGATTTTTGTAAGCCATGGTATATTGTTATATCTTCTGCTAGAGAGATGCTTAACAGTGCTCCTTATTGGGGTCTACAGAACAATTATTCCAATTGCATGAATAGTGGCTGTAATTATTCAGATATACTAAGAAATCCACATATAGTCAATATTTATTCTATTCAAGATGCTAGTTATTCATTTCATCTACTTATAAAACTATACAATGTATTTTACAAACTATTTAGAGTACCTTTGAAGTATTAGTAATATATCATATCTCCATAATTAGTCAATGCAAATTAGTTGTTCTATGCCAAGGCTTTTCTCATGGCAGCTTAAATTTGTTTGTTTCTAATAAAACTACTGAAAATCATTAATATTGTTGTGAATGAAAACAGTTAATTCAGTTGACTGTTGTTCATGCCAGCCATGTGAATAGGCAATAATCAGAGAAGTATTTTTTTTTTCTGAACCCAGGCAAATTTACAAATGGTATCATGAATAATTATGCATCTTAATATTCATATTAGACGTGTATTATGTATTATTTGCTATCCATTATTCATCATTCTCTGTTCATTCTTCTTCTCTCTCTCTTTTTTTTCCCTTTCTTATAAACAGGGAGCAGAAACAATAACCTGTGACTTAAGTAGCTAATCATTCTCCAGGAATAATGAGTAGTTAATAGACAAATTGGTCAGTTCATGAAAAACACCTTGGATGAAAATTGTTCAGCAGATTAGTTAGATATTCACAAATAAAATAAATTTGCTGAAATCAGGATTAGTTTACAAATAATTAGGGACCATAAAATGGACTAAATTGGTAATGAATATTGTACTCAGCACATAATTCAGTCATCTCTAGGCCAAATTCTCTGTTGGTGTTAATGAGTGAAATTGCATTGAGGTCATGTGAGCTGGGCCCATTTACAGCAGGAGAGAATTTGGCCTGTGGTCTCCACATTCATAATGAATTGCTGTTAACTGCTTGATTATTACCATCAGATATTGCATTGTCCTTAAAATCAATTAGAATCTGAGTTATTCACAGGCACTGTATTTAAATACCATCAGTGTGTTACTAAAGGGGAAAAGACACATTTTTATTAAAAGAGAATTCACTCACAAAATCACATACAATTGCACTTTAAACTTTATAGTTATTAGGATTTATTACTACCCTGATGACTTGAATATCTTGCAGGGGTCAGTACAATTTACCTTTGTATAATAATCTATTGAGTGATCAAGCCCTTTCATTAAGTAGTTTAAAACCAACAAAGTACATCTGAAAAAGCAATTCAGTGGAAATGTGCTATGTCACATGCTAGAAAAATAGTACTGAATCTATGGATGCTCCTTTACCTGCATGTTACACAGCACACCTGCCTTCCTCTCCTTCATCCACAATGGAATGATAATGACAAAAACATTGAAAAGACTGAGAGAAAGGGAGAAGGCTGGGACACACACAAAGTACAAAATACGCACTCTCCTCCCCAGTCTTACTGAACAGGATATTTGTAATTTGGACCTATGCTGTTTGGCTAATTTAGGTTCATCGTAAAACCTGAAGGCAGATGCTTATCTAGTGTAAACCAACCTAACTTCACTGAAGTCAATGAATTAGGCTTCAAACACTTAACCGGTGCTTAGGTGTCTGTTCATTATGGTATTTCTAGATTAACCATCACTCTAGTATCTGGTGGCAGAATATTTTCAGTAAAGAGTTATTGAACTGGAACTAACGGGCTGTCAAAACTTACAAGCTTTGCTGGATTTGCCCACAGTTTGTTCTTGAAGCATTTATAAGCTATCTCCAAAGGAAAAGAAATCTGTGAAGGTGACATGCTCCAGAAAAACATCCTCACTTACAGAGCCTGTGTACGGCTTCATGAGACACAGGAGCAAGGGGTAGGCTGGGTCGCCAAGGATAACTATTGGCATTTCAACGTTACCAACAGTAATTTTCCATTCTGGGAAGAAAGTTTCTTCTTGCAACTTTCTGAAGAGACCGGAGTTCCTAAAAGATGCACGTGTCATGTACCTTTCCCGACCATCCCACATTGATGTTGGTGAAACGACCCCTGTGATCCACTAGTGCTTGCAACACCATTGAGAAGTAGCCCTTCCAGTTTTTGTACTCTTTGGCAAGGTGGTTTGGTGCCAAGATAGAGATGTGCATTCCATCTATTGCCCCAGTTAGGGAACCCCATCACAGCAAAGCCATCCACTATGTCCTGCATGATTCCAAGAGTCACTACCCTTCTTAGCAGAAGTGAATTGATTGCCCTGGCTACTTGGATCACATAATCCCCCACGGTAGATTTACCCACTCCAAACTGATTCCCGACTGACCGGTAGCTGTCTGGCATTGCAAGCTTCCACAGGGCAATCGCCACTTGCTTCTCAACTGTCAGAGCAGGTCTCATTTTGGTATTTATGCACTTCATGGCTGGGGAAAGCAATTTGCAAAGTTCCATAAAAGTGGCCTTACACATTCGAAAGTTATGCAGCCACTGCTCCTCATCCCATACCTTCATCACGATACAGTCAGTGCTTGTTTCCCTGGCCCAGAAGCGGCATTCCACTGTGTCAACAAGCCCGGCTGCCGCTGCCAGTATGTGTGAATTGCTCCGTTCCATGGCTTCCAGCACAACTGTTTGGTGGCATCACATTCTTCCGTGCAGCTGCTCTTGGCTAGGCTCTGCAAATACCGCAGGATGATGTGCGAGGTGTTTGTGATGCTCACAACAACAGCGTACAGCTAAGCGGGGTCCATGCTTACTGTGCTATGGCGTCTGCACAAGTAACCCAGGCTTAGGCGCACTGTTGCTTTCAAGGAGGGAAGAGCCAAGTGCATCATGGGAGGCTGACAATATGTACCCAAAACACCTCACAAAAATGTTTTTGTCCCCTCGGGCATTGGGAGCCTAACCCAGAATTCCAGTCGGCAGCAGAAACTGTGGGAGCTGCCCACAGTGCATCGCTCTGTGAGTCGATGCTACCCATCGTAGTGGAAATGCGCTCTGCCAACGGAATTTACATAGTGGAGACATACACCATTGATTTTGTAAAATTGGAGGCTACAGGTTGACTTTAATAAATTCAAACTAATTTTGTAGTGTAGACAAGCCCTGGGTCATGCCTGGGAGTTCTGGGAGGCATTGTCCCTCTTAAGGCTAAAGTGACCATGGATAATGTTTTCTAAATGATTTATGAACCCGAAGTCCCATTTGACTTTCAGTGAAACTCGCCACCCGAGTCTAAGGCTGCTTGAGCCTCTGTATCCGAATTCAGATGGTAGCCTGAGCTGCCATTAGTGCCACAATGTCCACGCTGCTGTTTTTCGTGCACTAGCTCAAGCTGATCTAGTGTGAGTCTGTCTGTCTATGCTGGGAATCGCAGCTCCCATCTGTTACATAGACATAGCCTTAGGGTTCTAGTGGCTCAGTTACTTCTGAAAATAATATTTAGGTTCCTAAGTCATTTAGGTACTTTTGGAAATGTTGCCTATGTCATGGATTTTTATATGATATTTTGGTGTCCTGCAAATAACTGTCAGGACATGTGAAATGTCCATTTTTTTGTTTTAGTAGTAAAAATATTTAGATATTTTATGATTGAAAAATGCTTGTTCTAGATGGATTACTATAGTGAGTCAAATTTGTTCTGGATTTGCCAGAAACAAACAGTCCAATGCAATGAGTGTTCAGGGTGATGAACAGCATGGCATGAAGGACACCATCATGAAGAACAGACAAAGTGAAGAATCCAGTTAGGAATGTTCTGAGTTGGGGGTGGGGAGATTATTAAAATGAGGAAAAAATGTATTTTGTTCAGCATCACAAACTACAGAAGTATCTGAAAGGATTTTATTCAATCATCCCATTACATGAAGACCAAACATTATTACAATTAACTGTGCCAATAAGTATTCACATTTAGGAGCCTAACTTTTGATTACACAAAAAATCCAATAGCTTCGGGTCTAAACAGGCATTTGTCCACACTTAATTTGTGCATACAATTTGTGGCCACACTATCGAGGCTCAGGTAAGAACCAGGTCATCTATGCATCTGATTTGCATGTGAAATCTAGTATTTTAACTTCAGAATGACCTGAAGTGCAGTAACCAGACTGCAAACCCCAGAACAGAAGCCACTTCTACTGGTATTCCTCAGTTTAAATACAGGGAATCTCTCTAAAACTGGTAGAATATTTCAAAATAGAAGAAACTTTTTAAAGTGTCTGTGTGTGACTTTCAGTTATTGCTTTGCACATGCTCCTCTCTATCTCGTGAATAAATTTGTGTAATAAATTAAAAAAAAAAAATGACTAGTGTTACTTGCCTTTGTCCATGCCCACAGGCCAAACCCATTCTGAAAAACGCATGGACATATATATCAAAACATATGTTGAGAGATCACAATACCTTATTTTTCAATAGCTATACTAGCTCCTTTGCTTGGAGATTTTTGGGATTTCTATTGGATTGAATTTAGTGAGTTTAAGATTTGGACTTTGTACATCCATTGGACACATTCTGACTTGAGCTGAGAGAATCAACCAGGAGGTACCTTGCATGCTCCAAGCAGCTTGTTTAGTAGTGTTTGTCAGACTGGTGAACAGTTCACTAAAGCTTTACTCTGTGTCATCACTAAGTGACAGGCACAGCTCAGTTTAGCAAACAAAGCACTTTACTTCCAAGATTTTGCATTGTGATTAATGCAATTATCTCCCCTTCTGTAGGCGAACAGTGATTATATTGGATGGTTTTGTTTCCTGCAGCAGAATAATTTTCTGCATGACCAGCAATAACGTAATATGGGAGATTTTAATAAATGGCAATTATTTTTTTTAAATTAAACTTTTAACAGAATGCAGATTGTAATTATATGGCAGATATGTGCACAAAATTATGAGCCACTCTTAAAACTGTTAACCATGAACTGTGTTCCAATCAGGATAGCTATGACAAAAGGAACAGATTTTACCCTGCCCACAAAAAAACAAAACAAAACAAAAACAACTTAATACAAGCAGAAGGGTTGCATCCTGCTCCTATTGGAGTTTGGCTATTGGCATCAATGACAAGACAGTCTATGCATTATTACGCCCAAAGACCTATGTTAAAAAGATTGTTTTTAAGGTTGCAAAGTCAAGCGCTCAAAAATTAGGAAATGCCAGAATTAAAGTTGCCCATGCAATTCTGGTATTTCCAAACTTTTGAGTGCTTGATCTTGCAACATTTAAAGAACATTATTAATACAGTTTGTGGGTAATTTCCTAGGTTTTTTAAAAACCAGACTGGGGGGTCAGAGAGCGGGGAAGGGAAAGAAATTATGTCACGTGACATCTTGTTGAAATGCATATTATTCAGCAGCAAGGTTGGAACCTTTAGATGCACAGCATAGACCTCTGCCGCTCGAGCTAATGGAGTAACTGATAGTAGTAACTTGTCTGTCTCTATGTGTCTCGACAGTAGAGGGGGATGAGACATGCCTTTGCCAGTGGATTTTACATTGCTGACATTAGAGGAATGTGCTCTAGTGTGTAGACGCATACCCTTCTACCTGTTCTCCACAATCTTGACCCCTTCTGTCCTGTTTCAGTTCAGTCTCTTCTCTGCTCTTGCTCATTGTCCCAATCCCATGTTCCTTGCCAACGTAGTCCCATGGTCTACTCAGGGTTTGTCTTCATTACTGTACTACATCTGCACAACTGTATCAATGCAGCTGAGCTGATATAGCATGTGTAGTGAAGACATGCTAGGCCAACTGGAGAGCACTCTCACATTGATATAATTACTCCACCTCAATGAGAGGCAGAAGCTATGTTGTCAAGAGAGCATCACCTGCCGACATAGTGCAGTGTAAACACCCTTTTAAATCGATGTAACTTACATTGATTTTCAAACACCTAAGTGACGTAAGATACATCGACATAAGCAGTACTGTAGTATATACAAGCCCTCAGACTTCTCATCCCAGTCCTAGACTCTTTGACCAGCTGGTTCTCATCTCTTCCTGGGAGCTTCCTATCACAGTCCTAGTCTGTACTCCCAATCTCTACCTGTCCCCACACCACAGTCCCAGTCTCCTTGCCCAGCCAGTCCCATTTTTCCCCAGATCATCATCCAATCAGTCTCTCCCCTGCCCCCCTCTCCCCAGCTCTGAGTCCTGGTACCCTTCCCAGGATAACAGTCCAACCTAAGTCTCCATTCCTGGTCCCTTGCCCTACACACTGCTCACATTCCCTCTACAGTGGTTCTTAACAGAGCTGACTGGAGGATGAAAATTCTGTTTCCCAGCATCATCTTCAAAGGCTTCAAAATTTTCCCAGTGAGGAACAAATCCAAAACTTTTTCAAATGTTTTTGCTAAAATGGAATTGTCAAAATGTCTAGTTTTGAATAAAAAAAACCTGGAGGAATCCACCTTTATGTCACAGTCCTCACCAGGAATAGTTGAAATTTCAGAAGAAATTGCAGTGCACTGGGTTTAAAAAAAAGTGTTAATTAGCAAGATTTGACATTAGAAAGCCATTAAGTCCCTCCATTAGACTCCTTTTACTGATCTTTCTGGTTTTGACTGGTTTCTACTGGTCTCCATTGTTTCTACTGGTGGGTCAGTAACTCCAGGAAACAATAGATCAGAGGATCCATTGTTCTGTTCCAAAACCCATGTGAGAACTGAAACCAGCTGAAAATGTATCTGTACAAGGAGCAGCAAAAGGAAAACTTATCACAACGTTTTTTTCCTGACTGAAGTAGATAAGGACAGACAATAATGAACAGAACATTAGCAGATGAGGAAGGTTCCTTAACCCTTGAGTATCTCAGCAGAAGTCTAAGGAGTGTACAGGCTTTCTGGCAGTGGAAATTTAAGTTGTACATGATGGCCAATTGGAGAGAGGGGAATGTCTGGATCTTCAAAGCTGATATTACCTCAATATGGTAATATCTCTGTTAGATCATTATCCTTATCACTGCAGAAGGTTGCAGAAACCAGATTCAGTTCAGCTTACTTTATGTGGAGTACAAGCTAAAGTTTTAAATGTGCAAAAATATTTTACAGTTTTACTTGAAAAGGAGGAGGAAACCTGAGGTTTGCTTCGTTTTATGGAATCACAATTTGAGTCATTAATTCCAGACAATGTATCTTCAAAGAATGGAAAACATGTAGAAGTTTTACAAATATTCAAAACATACTACTTGTAAACTCTCTGATTTATGGACCTGATCCAAAGCCCACTGAAGTCATTTGAAAGACTCCCATTGAAGTTGAGGGACTTCATATCAGCCTCTATATCGCCAGGGAATTCTAATAACCAGTTGCCTCTTCAGGTTTTTAAAATAGTTCTCAAATAGGTGCTTGAAATTAAAAAGTAATGTGTCCCTCCAATAAACAAAGCCCTTTTTAGTCACCTTACTCTCTTCACCAACATCAAATAGTCTCGGAGGGGGAGATTTTCAAAGACCCAAATGATAATGAGGCACCTAATTCCCACTGAAAGCCAATATTCACCTAACTGCCAGTTGTGCTGTTGAAAATCTCTCACAATACCCCTATTGCTGACCCAGGTTTTGCTCAACCACCTGATGTGTTCCCAAGGAACACCTCTATTGTGACATTTGTCTTTACGGTGTATCAAACTGGGAATGGATTTTATGACGAGCAAGATGGTATAATGGAAATATTATTCAGTGATTAGACAGATTTTTTTCTTTCCTGGCATGATGGGAAGAAAAAGCGTGTTAACCTTTTTTGACAGAGATTAAACATGAACTATGAAGAGAAATTTTAAACTCAGATTCCCCTGTTGTTGCTAGATGAGATGAAATGGCAAAGTGTGTTTGTTTTATGATCCTAACTAGAGGCCAGATTTGTGTTTCTTAAGAATAAAGCTTTCAACAACCAAAAAAAGTCTCTCCTCAACCCTAGATACTCAAACGTCCAATCCAAGAGAGGAAAGATTTTTGAGGAAATTGTAACAATAACATCTCTGTCCCTTATAATTATTTTTAGTGTTTTCTTTCTTCTTCTTGAATGTAGAAATATATATCTTCAGTCTGAGATATAAAAGTTGAGCTACAGCATGAGTGGAAGATTGTATATTTATAGCTTTGCTTTATTCCAACTTTTTAAGTTTCTGTACTATTAGCCACAGTTCATGAAACTACATAAGCCCGGGTCTTGCAAAGAGTTACACACATGCTTAACTTTACATCCTGTAAGCAGACCTTCCATGAGAATATTCACAGTGCTGAAAGTTAAGTGCTTTCAAGTCTCTGCAGGATTTGAGTCCTTTTTTGTTAACATTTTTGCTATTATATATCTCTGCTGGTGCATTTTAGGGAGATTTTAAGTATGGTGAATGGCTATGAAAGATTCTTGTATAAGAAAACAATGAGGGGAAAGAATGTTTTGTGTAAGACTTTCAAAGTGCCTAAGTCCCGTTGAAAGTCATTGAAACTTAGATGTGCTTGAAAATTTTAAGTTACAGGACTGGGAGGCTGGAATCCTTGTCCAAATCTTAAAAAGCCAAAGATCTTCAGAATATCTGAAGTAGCACTTACTGAGTGTAATTATTCAAACTTGGCCAGACAAGATCATGCAGTTTTACTGTCATGAAGAATTACAATGGTGAGTCCAGGTTACTTATATTCATTTTTGCAATGTTTACTGTGAGATTTTGTATGTTTTTGTGTGCAGTTTTCCAATGATGATGATTTTTTTTGCAAGCACTTTTATGTGTATTTTCCCAGTATTAGGGACAGATATGCCCATTTTGTTTACACTCCTGTTTTATAGCCATAGAAGCAGGGGAAGAAATATTTAAAGGGGAGAGGAGATATTATTTCAGTTAGCACGTCAAAAGTGCACAGTGGAAACCTGAAAGGTGTAAAATAGTACAGATTCCAACTGGCAGAGAATGCAAAGATTGGAATAGTTTGAGGCTAGCAAAACTACTAAAGCACAATAACTGGGCTTTCACTTAAGTATCATGCCTGGCAAATAAAGAAACATACTTTATTATCAGTATAATCAAGGTCTTGTGCCTGGTCTAAGTAATGTTTGCAGCAATTTTGCAAGGCCATACTACATACATTAGATAGTCTTTATGTCAGTCAAGAATGTATCACCTCTAAAAATCCTTCTAACTTCCTTGCTTAAATATAGTCTCATATTCCCGAAAAAGTGGTGTTTTCACTTATCCATTTTTATGTCTGTTTCTGGAGATGCCCAAAGAATGCAAAAACAATGTTCATGAATATTTGTTTGCTTTTCCAAACAACAGCTCAGTTCAATCATATTGTGAGCACCTTTTTACCTGCTTTATGCAATCATTCATGTGAGTACATTTTGTGATGTAACAATATTTGCAAAATGGCTGTTCTAAGAACAAATAATATACCAATATTGACATGCATTCAAAGGTATATGCACATGAACAAGACTCTTCTGTTCACTTTTCATTATTCACAAATGCTATTCATTATTTGCCACTTGTTATTATTCTCCTATTTAAAATATTTCCGACAATCAGGGAATCAGCAACATTTCCACACGACTTAAGGGGCTCTGCAAGTAAAGAATAGCCAATAATGAATAGTTGAAGTGAACCCTTTGCAAATAATGTGAATATTATTTGTCATAGTTACTCAGTAAAATCTTAAGGACAAATAAATTTACATAAATACAGTAATTGCAGCACTGGATCAGACTTGAGCTCCAGTTAGCCCAGTATCTTCTCCCTGACCATGTCCAGCACCAGCTGCTTCAGAGGAAGATGTAAAAACCCCACAGAAGGCAGTTGTGGGATAATCTATCCTCCACATTAGATCTCATTTTGATATCTAATAGTTAAAGATTAAGCCCTGAAGCATGAGGTTTAATATGCCTTCCAATATTTTTAGTACCAATAAGAATTGCAACTCCAGAGCATCTTTTTATCCACATAAATATACATGAAATTAACGTGGATACACAAACAATTAATGAACTGAGAATGGGCTTAAATTGGTCATATAGTTTATTTGCAATAAATAAGGCCACATTTTTCTCTTATGATTATTTTATTTATTTGTGTTTCAGTAGGGCCAAGAAACCGATGCCCATTGTACTGGGCACTGTAGAAACATAAAAACAGAGGACTGCTTCTGCACTCAAAAATTTACAGTCTAAGTATCAGCCTGGAGACAAAGGATGTAACCAACATCCACAGTGAGATTATTTGTTTTACTTTGATGTTCTCTACACATGCAGAAAGTCTATTTGAAAGTTTAATGGAAGTGTTAGTGCTTAAGTGATAACTTGCAGCAGCAATATGCAGAAAGGAAATGTGGAAATCACTTAAGTGTCAAAAATATAATTTGTTCCTTCCCCTAATACACTGCACATAGTTTATCTACTCCACTGCTGTTATGTAGCACACTGAACTAAAGTTCAGGATGATAATAGATTAATGAGACATTTCTCACAATATAAATGAGGAAGTTAGCAGATTTACATTACTGTAAGCCAGAAGATGGATGAATGTAATTTCTATTTTGGTGCCTTGAATTTAATTAATCAGTGTTGTCAGGAGAAAACGCATTATTGGGAACATGCTTCAAGGGAATTTGGATTATGGTTGTACGAGGGCCATGTAACTGGAGGTGTTATTTACTATGGATCATCGCAACAAAAAATGAGGGCCCAATTCTGTGATATGCTAGGTACTTTGACAGGATCAAGATCTTACTTTGTAGGAAGATGGAATAATTTCTGTTATATTTCCATGTGCTGAAAAGCAGGTATAGGAAAAGTATGAAGTTATGGGGAAAAAACTGCATTTTGTTTCTTTGGTCTTAAATTTCTTTAATTTTTTGTTTTGTTAAAAAAATGTAAAAACTTTGTTTTTATTTAGACTTTAAAAATACAGTCATAATCTTAGAATACTGATAATTCCCTTATTCTGGAAAATAAACTTGATTGCTTTCATGGGTAGGACGGAACTTAAACACGTGGTAAACTGCTTTTCTCAATAGAGGCCATTCTTTTTGTCCATAGATCTTTTTGTTTATAAGAATAGAGTAATATTCCTTTAACTAGTCTGTGAGCCTTCTAGTGGCGCTCACTGTGTTCTGTGGTTAGAACTGGACAGAAGCAAGCCAGGGCAGCAATATGTACTTGTATCTAAGCCTTGCATGTTGTGATTATTTAGTAAACTTGCATGTTGTGATTATTTAGTATTTAGTAATTTATTTAGTAAATTATTTAGTGATTATTTAGTGCCCACATGAGTCCTCTATATTATGTTCATTTTGTTAAGAGCAAAAGATACAATAGAGCGTGAAATGCTTTACAAAGGTATTATCCCCATTTTAGATGTAACCCTCTTGGGGATATGTCTTAATTCTGAAAGAGGCCTTGAGCACAGCCTTGTCTAAGACCTTGTCTACAGCTGATATTATACCACCTTGGCTACACTAGTATACTTAAAGCAGTGCAATTACCCCTAGTGTGAACACAGTTACACCAGTATAAAAGTCAGGAAGGGGAATAAATGATACCAGTATAAACAATTGTACACTGTTATAACTGTATCTACACTAGGGGTTGTAATGATATATTTGGGTTTTTAAAAGAATCACTCCCCTAACCAACAAGTTTACTGGTACAATACCTGTGTGTAGACCAGGGCAAAGAACTTACATCCTGTGTACCTGAACAGTGTTCAATAAAAGTGGCAATATTTGATCTTGCAGCCTGTTGCCACTTCTGTTTTCCCAGGCAAAGTAATGAGGAGTGAGAGAGAGGGAGGGGTGAATAAGACTTTAAAAATAAAAGCATAATAAAACACTTTGTGAAGGGACAGAGAAAGACAGAGCCCTGGTCTACAATACAGATTAGGTCGATGCAAAGCAGCTTATGTCAACCTAACTCTGTAAGTGTCTACAGTAAAATGTCGCTCCCGTGGATGTAGTTGCCCACTACACTGACTGACTAACTCCACCTCCACAAGAGGCACAGTGCTTGGGTCAACTTAGTTAACTCAACGCAGTGGCAAAGTAGACACTGTATTGCTTACATCGACTGTTGCTGTCTTTCAGATGTTGGCCCACAATGCCCCCCCACTAACAGTTGAATTGGTGCAAGTGCTCCTGGTAAGGACGTGCACCACAAATACAAGGAGCGTAGTGTGGATGTGCAAAATCAATTTAATTACTGCTGTGGCTGTATGTCAACGTAACATAGGTTGCCATAATTTTTTAATGTTGACATACCCAGAGTTCTTTGCAACTCCTCGCTTCATCCAGTTGTTCTTCCAGTCAGCAGAGAGAAGGAAAATAAATGAGAAAACCTGTTCTTTGTGTTACCGTGAATTTCAAATGAACCAACAGTGAGTGTTCCCTAATTTCGAGGTGGATGTATATTGACTTCTGGAAGTAGGAACAGACTTTTACTGAGCAATCCAAATGAATCCATCTGTTCCAGTTAGCCTTTCAAAAATGCCAAGAAACAACCTTGCAGGTATTCTAAGTATCCTTCATCACTTTCTGACATGTAAAAAATTGTTTGGGTCAAGAGCAAAGCACCATATGGGATTTATAGATAGATAGATATAATATAGATATATACTATATACTAGAAAAAAAAGATCACTAGTTCTAATGTTCATGAAAATGCTGCACCATGATTACTCTTTGATTGTCTTACTAGTTGGATGATTAAAATATTTTCTTTAAATATCACCCTCAAAGAAACCTAACTAAAATGCTTTTAGTTTATTATATTTTACATTCTTACAATCTTTTTGTTTGTTGTATTTGTTTCCACCCCCCATTTCCTCCTCACTTGGTTACTAAAGCAAAAATGCAATTGTGCGAACATAGTGATTTCCCTATTCTAGTGCTATGTTGCAGGTCAAGAAATGTCTAAATCAAAGATGTACTTACTGAAATGTTCTTTGTGGATTATTTTTATTCCATTTATTTCAACTGAATAGGGAACTGTGCAATCTGAAATGTCTGTTTTATAGCTTGCTACCATAGAGAAGGGAAAAACACACACACAGTTGTAATCAGAGATAGTTGAACAATGGAAATATAGTGAGTTAAAATTCTGCTGGTCCTTGTAGAGACAGAAAAATGGAATCTCACAAAAAGAGTGGTTGGGGTGAAGCATAAGTTACAATAAGAATGAGTTTCCAAAGAAGCAGAGTGAAGGAGCTCAGACCCTATTGTATACCTTAAATACCTTCCCAAAGGTTATCCCAACAATGGTTAAAAAATTCTTTAAAGAGTGAAAGGCTCAAGGACATCATAATTCTTGAAGGGAGACAGCCTCTTTGATTATAAATTCTTCAAAAGGAACAGGTTTCAGAGTAGCAGCCGTGCTAGTGTGTATCTGCAAAAAGAAAAGGAGTGAGGTTCCATTTTTCTGTCTCTCCAAAGGCCAGCAGAATTTTAACTCACTATATTTCCATTGTTCAACTATCTCTGATTACAACTGTGTGTGTGTTTTCCCCTTCTCTATGGTAACAAGCTATAAAACAGACATTTCAGATTGCACAGTTCCCCATCCCATTAAAATAAATGGAATAAAAATAATCCACGAAGAACATTTCGGTAAGTCTCTAAAGTGCCACAAGTACTCCTTTTCTTTCTTCAAAAGGAACAGTTCATTATCACTACAGAAATCTTCCTTCACTTCTCTTACCTTTCACTTTCAAAATGAACATAAATAGGTATTGGTAATGTCTTTGACAGGTGTTGTGTTTTACTATTTCTGCAATATTCATTCCAGCTGTGATTGAACCCTCTGCTTACATGAGGGCTACTGACTGAAAGGGAGAAAGAGAAATGATTGACTGAAATTCTTGAATCCCACAACAAGCATAACTAATCAGGCATTATGAGGCTGTCTGGTGTGAGAACTGAGGGAAAGAAATCCAACTCCCAACCTTGCACAGATCTTGGGTCTGCAGCTGCTGTGTCCCTCAATATCCCTTTTCCAGCCATGGGATAATTGTAAGGACAGATCCAGTGGTCCTCCTCCAGCCCATCCGCAGTGTCCCTCTCTGCACTGGCAAATTCAGAATTAACATGGAGCTCTCTTCAACAGCACACAGGGAGTATGGAATTCCCCCAGCACAACTGCTCCACCCGTTCTGCCTTCCCCATTGCAGGGGTGCTATAGGTATTCTGTGGAGAGAAGAGGCTCCAAACAATGGGCAAATTTCATCAGTTGAAAATAAAGTGAAGCTCTTTCAGCATTAAAATCCTTCAACTGAATTGTGCTCAGCTCCAATTCAAGGGACACAGACTCCTGGTTACTCACAGCCACCTTCATCTTTCTGGATTATGTATGCATTTCTGTAAGGTGCTCCATTAAAAAAATATATTTATTTTCATGCAGTCACGAGAATACCACTTTTCACTGCTTTTGCTAGCAGTCATATCCCCCGCCCCGCAGAAAACCCAACTCCCCAGCAAAAAACAAAGCCATATTAGCTGTATCTCGTCTGGTGTTACATCTTGGAGACCTTTTTAAAAATAAATAAATAAATGAAAATGTATTTAGGGATTTCATCAGCACTCCTGGGACCCTGTAAATAGTTATTAATCATCATCTAAAGCAGTGGAGTTTTTGCAGTTATGCTTGACCTTTCTTTTTATAGAAAAGGAGCTTGTATTATAATAGGGCTTTACAGCTTTTTGCAGCGTACCATTAAATTTACCTTAAGCAATGTTCGTATCTATAAGTGGTGTACAGAATGAAATATCTTTTTAATTACATGTTGAATGATCTGACATAAGAAGAGATTTGAATGAGCTATGTGACTCTAATTATATTCACAGCATAAAATTATACTGTAAACCCTCTGTATTACTTTGCAGTGGTGCTACCCATCTCTATAAGATATTTTAGTAATGTATTCTATCATAGTGGCCCCAAATGCTATGGAGACGATTTTTGGATCTGCTCCTGTCCTTTTCAGACACTCAGACAGCATAGAGAGAGAAGAGACTGCTACTAACTTTTCTGCCAGGGAATTTCTAGCAATCATAGAGCTGGTGCATTGGACATGGACAAGTATAGTAGGTGGAAAGAAGGGTGAGCAGAGGTAGTGGATGGTGCACTATATTCTGGCAATCACCAGCAGGCATGTGGTAGTTTGAAGACAATAGCTAGCTGGCTCAGTGCACAGTAACCAGCTGTTTGGTAGTCTCCTCATCTCTGTTGCGCCCAGCGGAATCAGGATACAGCAGGGGGGTTTTCACCTTTTCCTTTTCTCCCCCCTCTCACCCCGTGCTGCATTTTTCCTCTTTGCAACTTTTCCAAATGGAGAAACTGCTGAAATGTTGCAGTAGGGGGGAAAAAGAAAAATAGAAGCCTGTTCTTTCTATTTCAGATAGTGGCAAAAACAGGAAAAAAAAGGGAGGAAAAGAGAGAAACCAAAATAAAAAATGTAATTTAAAAAAATCAAAAGAAAATATTCACTTTGAAATGAAGATGTTCTTTTCTCCAGTTTTCAAAATTTTCAAAAGAAAATTTACATCAAACAAAATTTTCCTGGGGGAAAAAAATAGTTTTCACTAGGGTTGAGTGACCATGTGGGAAATTTTCCTGGCCTATGGAAAAGTCCATTATTTCAGTATTTGGTTTTGACTCGGTCTGGACAAAATTGCATTGTGAAAACTTTGAGCTGAATGAAAAGTTAAAAAAAAAGATTAGAAATATTGAAATGTTTCATTTTACTTTTTTGATTAAAACAATGTTTCAACAATCACGAATTGAAACATTTTGTATTGGTGTGTTGAATCAAATTGAAACATTTAACTTAGACTCATTTCAATATTAAATTGCATCTGCCAATGAAGTTCGGATGGAATTTGAAACAGATGAGGCTTGTCTACACTACTGCTTAAGTCGATGTAACTCACGTCGCTCAGGGGTGTAAAAAGCAACCTACTGAGCAATGTAAGTTACATTGATTTAAAGCGGCATTTACACCGTGCTATGTTGACAGGAGATGCTCTCCTGCTGACGTAGCTTTCGCCTCTCATTGAGGTGGAGTAATGCCAATGGGCGAACACACTCCTGTCGGCATAGTGCATCTTCCCCAGACTGTAGCATGGTAGTGTAGACTACCCCTTAGACTAAATCAAATTTTTCCATAGGGTTTTGCAGCAATTGCATTTTATCAATTCTCACCTAGCTTTCAATTTGACTAAACCTGTTTTTGCTAGATAAGATATTCAGTTGAAAAACTTCAGCTTAAAAACTAATGATAAAAGACTTGATTTAAAGTTGATCCCTCCCAGTAAGTCTCTGCTGCTTTGTGGTTGTTGGATTGTAAGCTCTTAGCATTGATTGTATGCCTCTCCCACCAAAACAACAACAATAAAACCATTTCTTCACTTGTGTCCATTTTGTCTACACTTGAGGCTCCACCTTGACTATGGAATCAGCATAGTCATCATATCTTTTTAGGCAAAGCAATTGATAAATATATTTTAAAAGGAACTTCAGTGACAAGTATGCTAATACTTCCAAAGGGCCTTTTTTCTTTTGTATATGTCAGCCATTTACACTAATGGGCATAATGAAGCATGTTTCTTTAAGATTTTTGTGTGTCCTAAGCCACTTAAGCAGAGCTAATTATATCTAAGTGAGCCTGCATATTTTGTCTGGACACAGTCACTGCCTTCCCAGCCAGTGTGACACTTTGATCAATTATTAATTATACACAAAGTAGAGTTTGCTGGCATCCAGTAAATATTGGCCTGCCTGTTTTCTTTTCAGCTCTGATTGAGCTCCAACTCTTTTGCTGGCATTTATATAATTTGATTGCTAGTTTTTTAAAATTATTTTCTTTCTTTGTTTCTAAATTATTTCCACTTTTATTTTCTTCCAAAAGATCCCTTTGGCTGGAATTTTATTTTGCTGAATGATGGTGCACATCTTTTGAAATCCAAGTGGCTATCTTGACGAGAAAGATGACGACAATGATGATAAAAATCAGTCATACATTTGGCAAGATCTAGAGCTGTTTGACATTTCTCAAATGAATAGAGCTAGGCAGTATTTTTTTTTTCCATTCTATGGACAAAAATTAAAATTTCAAATAATTTTCCCATCCTGAATCAGGATAAAAAGACAAAATATCAAAAATGTTCACAAACTGAAAATAAATAAACAAATAATTTCCGGCCAATAATTAAAAATAATTATTTCATTTCAATAATTCCAAAATGTTTCTTTTTTCTTTTTACATTTTATTTATTTGTCATAATTAGTTTAATTTCAAAACAAAAAATATTTCCAAACTAGAAAACTGGAATTTTTAATTTTCAAATTGTCATTTTTTAAAAATTTTGTCTTATAACTCTTATTTTTTCAAGACATTTCTCTAAGCAGACCCTTTCCAGACCAAAAAAAAAAAATATTAAACCGATATTTTCCAACATTTTGTCAAAAAATTCCTACCCAGCTTTACAAATGAAAAGATTTTTGTATTGAAACATGATTTTTTTCAATGAAAAAGATTGGCTACAACTGTTCTTTTTTCCCCTCAATATTTTGTCCCTCTTTTGAGGTTTTGAATAAAGATTTTATTGAAACCACAATTGATATATCAAATTTTCAATTTCCAGCAGTCAATATATAAAAGGTCTGGCAGTTATGAAAAGTCAAAAAAGAAATGTATTGGTATAAGCAAAGCCAACATGTTTCAGAACTTTCATTAAATTGAATAAGTTGTGAAAATTGTATTTCAGGTCAAACCAGACATTTCATTCAACACAGAATGAAATTTGTTGGGAGTATTTTTAATAAAACTAAAGGAAATGAATGATCATAAATGTCTAGAAAAAGGGGTAAATAGTGAGGTGGCAAAATTTTCAGATGATACAAAATTCCTAAAAAAGAGTTAAGACCCAGGCAGCCTGTGAAGAGCTACAAAAGGATCTCTCAAAACTGGGTGACTGGGCAACAAAATGGCAGATGAAATTTAATGCTGATAAATGCAAAGTAATGCACAAACATATAAAATGAGGGGGTCTAAATTAGCTGTTACCACTCAAGAAAGAGATCTTGGAGTCATTGTGGATAGTTCTCTGAAAACATTCACTCAATGTGCAATGGCAGTCAAATGTAAACAGAATGCTGGGAATAATTAAGAAAGAAATAGATAATAGGACAGAAAATATCATGTTGCCGCTATATAAATCCATGGTACACCAACATCTTGAATACTGTGTGCAGATGTGGTTGCACCATCTTAAAAAAGATATATTGGAATTGGAAAAGGTTCAGAAAATGGGGAAAAACATTATTCAAGGTAGAGAAAGTAGATAAGGAAGTGTTGTTTACTAGTTCTCATAACACAAGAACTAGGGGTCGTCAAATGAAGTTAATAGGCAGGTTTAAAACAAATAAAAGAAATTATTTCTTCACACAATGCACAGTCAATGTGAAGGACTATGAGAACGAGAAGGACAAGTCCCCAGATGCAGGGGAAGCCACCCTAATACTGAATGGCTCCTGCCCTCTCAATTATCTGAACTCTGGATTATCAGAATAAAATCTGTGTCCCCCATGCTATTTGAATAATCAGGAGTACACTATATTCCTAAAGAGATGGGCTAGGTAATGTAATAGGTCTGTATTCCACAGGACAAATTAATACTTGCATAGCTTGCAGGGCTGTGAAGAGAAGATGGAGGTGCTGTGTGAGATCCTTCCCTTCCTTTGCACTAAGGGAACAAAGTTCTGCCTATCTCCTGTAAGGGAGGGAATGTTATTGAGAAGAAGCTTCTCTCCATCCTCTCCCCAGCACACTTTAATTAGGCCAGCCATAAGCTGGCTCTAAACATCTAGGATATAGATGTTGGAAGGTAATTCCTTTGAACCTGGTGCTCTGATAAGGCAATTAGAGCCACTGAAGTTTATCTACTCCAGTGCAATGAGAAAATCTTTTAAAACTTTGAGCCTGTCCCCGAGAAAAAGGCAAGTAAACCTCTCCAATGTTACCTTTCATTTATTTTATGAAAGTTCAAAATGAAGAAATCATAAAGCTATTTCTCTGTATATGAAGGCTTGTCAGCAACCACCAAGTTTAATCAAAGCTGAAAAGTAAATAACTCAACTAAGTTGACTCTATAAATTGTCGCAAATTATCTGTTACGGGTCTGATGTTGATTTCACTTTTGCGGGTTTTAAATAAGTGTAACCACAATGACTTCATTAAAGCTACTCCTGATTTAGACTCTTGGATTTGAGGTCAGATCTATCATATATAGGTTCCTAAAATGTCTGCATCACTGTAGAATGTGAGTGCCTTCTAGTAGTGCATTAAATGACATAACTAACATCTGTCACATTTGGTTTATTCTCTCTCTGATTCTTTCTACAGGAGGAGAATTGTGTGTGCAGTGTTCAGTTTTGGGTTTTTTTTTAATTAATATGTATATGCTGTCATGTGTTTATATTACAGAAGGCAAGGTCAAAGAAATGTGCCTTGTGCTTGGAGCAGGAGGTGGTGAGATTTGTGATGGTCCTTAGTTCCTGTGAGGGAGTTCATTCCACAGTCTTGGACAGGCACCAAGAAAAGCCCACACAGAGCTTTATCCTTATGATGTAAATTTCCATTTTGCCTGAGGAGTAGAGTTCACCACCACTGTATTCATCCCAAAGCTTTAGGAGATATTTTAGGTATCCTGGGCCATGGCCATTGATGCTAAGGACTAAGACCTTGAATTTAACTCAATATTCTATGGGAAGCCAAATTCAAGAGCAGCAGATGGGTTTGATGTGTTTGTGGTAGCCCCAGCAGGAGAGTGCTGCACTCAAGAATTGCTGGAATGCATGCACTGTAAAATGCAGTTCTGGCTCCCTAAAAAAAAATGTTGAACCAATGTCCTAGAGCATCCTGGCACGACTCAATCATTTGGTAGCCAGATTTTTGAGAAGCATTCAGTGCTAGCTGGAGTTTAAGTGTTAATGTCTTCATGCCCAGGTATCTTACATTGCTGTGGTAGGTGAAGAGGTCATGGTCATTGTCTGCCAGCTTGAGATGGAGTATCCTATTAGTCTCTGAGTCTACTCTACTGTGTCCACTTATTTTCTCCCACATATGGAATTATGGGTACAAATCAGAGCATTTGTTCTTCCAATTACATAGAGCACACTCACTGTCAGATACTTGGAGGCACAAGCCTGCTTGCAACAGAACAGTTAGTGGTCCCAGAATACCAGTATACTGGCAAGTTCGCCCAGAAAGTAAGCTCTGCCTAGCTGAGACACTAGGATTAAGTGGTACTCCCAGATTGTGCAGATCTTCATAATAGGATTCTTCTTCTCCTTTCTTAGATGTTATGATCAGCGGTCTAACAAGCTAAAAATGTTGACATTTAAATTATCACGATTGGCCAGTTGAGTTAACAGCTCACTGAGATGAATGGATAGTTAATAGATTGCAGAGCAATTCTTAATTGCTGTCTGCTAGACCGGGCCCAGAATATCTAAAAAAGCTCCTAAAGATCTGGTAGGAATACATGGTGGTGAACTCAGGCAGAAGTTACTGCACTAGTTGCGCTCACTTCAGGTTTTGAAGGTTAGCTTTGCATCCATAAATGCTAGAGACTATTTTTAAAAAAATGAAAACTATTATTATGGCGCACTGGACAGTTTGGAGGAGCTGAGAAAATACACTGTCCCCACACAGTCCCAATTAAAACCGCACTCACAATTCAATTGTGGATGCAAAATCGCAGCCATACATTTTGTGGGCACAAGTTGTTTCAGAAAAAGGCAGGTTGTATTTTGAATATTTGTCCGAGTCTGTATTTTACAGTGAATTAATACTTAAATAATTAAACTTTGTATGGCACAATAAGTGTCCACCAGGCCTGAGTCACCACTGATTTATTTCAGTTTTATGGCAGTGACATAGGATATTATCCACTCTGTGCTGCACTTGGCGTTGTACAGAACCAGCATTTAACAGTGTAATGATTGTGTCCATAAAACTTCTTATTCAACTGTGCAACAAAGAACTACAAAACTGCAGACTATAATTTCCAGAACAGATTCATGCAGTTTACTTATGTGTAATATTGAGTTTCTCCCAAACAAATATGGTTATGCTGTCCCTTCACAACTTCATGTGCAGAATGGTTAGGTAGACATATAACTGGATGTTTGTATGCCCAATTGCTACACTTACATACCAATGATGTGTGTAACCACACCTGAACTTTTCTGAAAATCTGGCCCTTTATGTCTAATTGTAAACTGCACAGACTTTGAATTAAAATTGTGAGCCAATTTTCACAACATGATCTGTCCCTGGTTGTCTAATTTACATATGTAAGTAAATCAGATTTTTACTGTAGTAATATCAACACCGACAATGGATTTGAACAATGCAAAGAGGGTAGGATGGGTGGGAACTGGTTGATTAAATGTGTCAACCATAACTTTTAAAAAAGATAAGTCAATTCATTAGACACTACAGTATTTATCATCAGATAAATTTGGGAGATAACTGTTTAATAACACATAACTGTTTTACACTGAAATGATCAGTCATGTGAACTAATTAACACTTAGTACCACCCACTTTCAGAGCATGACCAAGAGAATTATTTCCACTTGCTAATCTGTATTCATGCTATTACTGTGCATATAAATAAGAGCCTTGTACATTCAGTTCTCAAATTAATATCTAGAAATCCTTCATGGTCAATAGGTGGACAGAGGTAGAGAACAATACTTACACCTTGTCCACACTACACAGTTTTGTCAACAAAAGTTAGGTTTCATCGACAAAACAGTGGATGTCTACTCACAACAATGCTCCTTCCACTGATTTAACTCTCCTGCTACACCGACGTAATAAACCCACTTTAATGTGTGGCATAGAGCTGTTGGTGACGCAGTTAGAGTGAGGCAGTGTCAGTGTAGACATGGCACTAGCTTATGTTGTCCTATGTGGCCTCAAGGAGGAGTCCCACAATGCTGATCAGGACCACTCTGGTAAGCAGTTTCTACTCCACTGCCCTGCAGCCAGGTACACAGGCATGGACCCCGCCCCCCTGAAAGCCCTGAGAATTTTTGAAATTCCATTTCCTGTTTTCTCAGCGTGGACAGCTCACACTGCATCTTCCCAGATGACCATGCTGGCTTTCCACAGCAAACAGGTTCCCACATGGCGTACAGCAGAGTTGTTGGATCTGTTGGGTCTGTGGGGAGGGGAGCTGTGCAGCCACAGCTCTTATCCAGACATAGAAACTTTGACACCTATGAGTAGATTACTTGTGGCATGGATGAGAAGGGGCAAAAAATGACATGCAGCAGTGCCGTGCTAAGATCAAGGAACTAAAGCAGGCGTACCAGAAGGCAAGGGAGGTCAACCATCATTCTGGTGCAGTGCTAAAAACATGCTGCTTCTACAAGGAGCACTACTCCATCCTCAGCGCCGACCCCACCTCCACTGCCAAGAACCCCATGGATACTTTGGGAAGAATGGAAGCAGCAGCCGGTGGAGTCAACCCCGAGAATGAAGTGGTGGATGAGGACGTTGAGTAGGAAGAGGTTGTAGGACAGGCAACAAGTTCATCCAGTGGCGTGGTGAGCCATGACTTCTTTTTCGGAGGAGATTAGCCAGTCCCAGCAGTCTGGCTCTGGCATGCCTGAAGCAGGGACCGGAAGCTCTCGTAAGGACTCATATTTCTTTTATAGTGCATGGTTACATGCGGTAGAGGAGTCCTTTATTTTGTTACATGGTGCACATGGGGTAAGGGATCAAAATTAATCCCAATTGTAGGGACTTCGGCCTGGTAAAATGACAATTTCTGTTCTCCACCACCCTCCTTCACCCCCTGCCAGCCTTCTGCTTCTAGCATCTCCATTATTTGACAAAATATAAGTACTGTTATTGCAGCAATCCTGTCCTGATGCAATGCTGTGCTCAGATGTGCTTCCTTGTGTGTCAGGTAGATTGAGTTACTATACAAATGTGAGAGAAAAAATCTACTTCTTTTTCCCTATCAAACTGCTATACTTTTGCCCTGTCTCCTTGGAAACATAGCCACTGCTTTATGTGTATTATATATTATATGTTTAAAGCTCTGGACTGGCAAATTTAATATCTTTCTATCACTGTTTTTATACTGTGCTCGTCACTATGGTACCTGAGTGCCTATGAAATAAGAGTAGAAAATAAAAAGCACTTTCTTTAACATGTTTTAATGTAATCTGTTTCCCTTATTTGTCTCCATAGATTATCCACATCCAAGTCTCTTCACAAGATATAATTGAAAGCAAGGATTATATATATCTTTTTGTTAATTTTTTACTGTCTTCGTTTTAAGATTTTCCATTTCAATACATTCTGGTTTTAAATTTGCTACAATAATTACTTGGGGCTGTGTTGGAATCAATTAAGTTGTTTCCTGGGATCAAGGAAAAAACTGTTATGCAAAAAGAAAAGACATAATAATATGTAGCTGGTATGCATTTTTCAATCTCTCTTTTGTCAGTGTACAGGACTAGGCCCCAAAACTGCAAGGAGTTGTGCATGTTTAATTTTATGGGACTCCTCATGTGTAAGTTAAGCAAGAGACTTAAAATGTAATCACCAGTTCCACCTTACACTTAAGGCTAGGTGAATAATGAATTGTTTGGTTTGCTGGCAATTCTGAAAAAAATAAATAGTTTTGGCTCTAACTGAAAACAACATTTTTTTTTAATGT
The DNA here is from genome assembly GCF_965152235.1 of Eretmochelys imbricata. NCBI lineage: Eukaryota > Metazoa > Chordata > Testudines > Cheloniidae > Eretmochelys > Eretmochelys imbricata. Next base: position 130,479,375 of record NC_135573.1, on the reverse strand, counting down.
TTTGGTAAAGTGGAAAGTTACAAAAAGTGAGTCAAAACAAATCAAAATGTTTCAATATTACTGTAAATAAAAATTTTGAGTGGAAACATTTTAATGTCAAAACAAAATGTTTTGTTTCAACTTGAAACATTTCATTTTGATTTTCAGGCATTTTGACAAAAATAATGGAAAGAGAGACAGGGTGGATGAGAATCTTTTATTGGACCAGCTTATGTTGGTGAGAGAGACCAGTTTTCAAGTAGTGGAAGTGATTCACAAAATGGCTGGAGGAGAAGGAGATGATAATGGATAGTGATTAGGCCAGGGAAAGTGTGAGATGACTCTAAAGTCTGGTACTTGGGTCTACCATGTCCTAGATGAGTGTCCTAAATTCAAATTTCTGCCCCAATGACTAGTTATTTATAAAACATAAAACAGTTTCAAGAAGAAAGATTGAGAAACTAGAATATTCGATAGCCACAATCCTCCTCTACATCAGGCAGAAGGTGGGGCTGAGCTTCGGTCTCCCACATATCAGGTGAGTACCCTAATCACTGGGATAAAGTTTATAAAGGAGGCATTACCACCGCCACCTTGTCTTCCTACTCCTCCTGTTTTGTAAATACTTTCCTTTGCTTTTGTCAAAATGCTTGAAAATTTAAACAAAACTTTTCATTTAGCTGCACTCACTTTCCATCCACTAAAAACACTGTTACCCTGTGGATAGCCACTGCGTGTCTTATCTGGCATTAAAAGTAATAGCATTGCCTTAAAGTAATACAGGAGTGCTTAAATAGCCAAACATGATTGCCTGAACTACTCCGCTCCTCAGCTGCTGCCAGAAAAAAAACTGCTGTTTAAGTGCTCATGTGTTTTCAGACAGCTGATGGTATGGTTCCTTGAAGTGAGGGTGAGGGATTACAAAGCACAAAAATGCCTGCAGCCAGCACCAAGAAGTCATCTTAGATTTCCCATGAGAAGAAATCATGACCTGTAAATTCTCTTGTGTCTCATTAATTTTACCTGCAGGAGGTACAGAGGCACTCATGTTGAAAAGGTTTTTGACTTCACTGCAATAAAGGAAACAAATTCTAAAATTGCATTATTGGCCCAGATTACCCTTTCCCCTATTAAAAGTCAAAGGAGGGAGCTTTTCAGAATACCGCTGTGAGTGTGGGTTTTTCACTGGAGTTATTTTTTATGGTAGTTAAATAATTTCCTGTTGAGATAAAGTGATATACATGACTATAAAGCATTGAGAAATTAATATAGACAAAGTTGGGTTTTTTTGAAGGACTTATAGTAAGAAAGTGCTCCTTATTAAGATTTCCTTTCTAGTCTATCCAGATTCTTATACCGTGCCCATCACCATGATATCTGAGTGCATTAGGAATCTCTTTGGGGATGCTCAGATTTTAGTCAGATCGGAGAAGAAGCCAACTGCTGTGTATTTGAGTACTTGACAACTTGTAGGCCTTGGTCATCTCAGAACTTCTGGAGACTTAAGTGATATTTGGGATGAGGACCTCCAATCAGGCATCAAAAAGAAACGGTGCTCTCAGCACTCATTTCTGAAACTTTCCCTCCTTTACAAGTCACCAGTGGTTAGTGCTCTGACCGTGCAGATACCAGAAGGGACATTATCATGAGGGCTGGGTAAATAATCAATTTTTTTTTGGTTCAGTGGTTGAACTGAAAAATAAAATAAAAGAAATAATAATTTCCGGTCAAACTGAAACAAAAAAAATATTTTTCTTGGTAAAATGAAAAACAAAAAAAATTGGTTTAGGTTAAAGAAAAAAAAACAGTTTATTTTGGGTTTTTTAACTGGTTTTAATGGTTTTTAATTAAATTTAGGTAAATTCTGAAAACAAGTCTTCCTGTAATGAAAAGCCATTTTTAAAATGGCAAAATGAAATGTTTTGATATTTCTGAAATAAAAAAAACAGTCAAAACGATTTGCTGATTTGCTGAATTCTACCCCAAATCATAAATGCTTTTTGTCTGCCTGAATCTCTATTTTTTTTGCAACCCCCGCCCCCATTTCCATGAAAAAAATCATCCAGCTGTACTTACCATTGTGGATGCCTTTTAGCTCTGCTTAGAATGACGATAGGTTATTACTGCCTATATGTGGCAGTAAGGCAGAGTACTGTTCTGCGATTGTGTGTTGTATGAAGTGGAAGATGGAGATGTCCTGTAAGATATGTCACATGTGTGAAATTTGTAAATTTGTGTGATTAAAAAAAAGCCCAAAATGGGGGGTGGGGGGGTCTTGGTTCCACGTGCTGTGTTGCAATGAGCAATGTTGCTGTTTGTACATGTTCCCCAAAGTTTGTGCACAGCACTGACCCCGGCTTTAGGCACAATGACCTCTTCATTACCTGACTTTCCGTGATCAGTTTTTGCATTCCAACTGTCATAAATATAAAGGGAAGGGTAAACCCCTTTGAAATCCCTCCTGGCCAGGGGAAAGCTCCTCTCACCTGTAAAGGGTTAAGAAGCTAAAGGTAACCTCGCTGGCACCTGACCAAAATGACCAATGAGGAGACAAGATACTTTCAAAAGCTGGGAGGAGGGAGAGAAACAAAGGGTCTGTGTCTGTCTATATGCTGGTCCTTGTCGGGGATAGACCAGGAATGGAGTCTTAGAACTTTTAGTAAGTAATCTAGCTAGGTATGTGTTAGATTATGATTTCTTTAAATGGCTGAGAAAAGGATTGTGCTGAATAGAATAACTATTTCTGTCTGTGTATCTTTTTTGTAACTTAAGGTTTTGCCTAGAGGGGTTCTCTATGTTTTTGAATCTAATTACCCTGTAAGATATCTACCATCCTGATTTTACAGGGGGGATTTCTTCATTTCTATTTACTTCTATTTTTATTAAAAGTCTTCTTGTAAGAAACTGAATGCTTTTTCATTGTTCTCAGATCCAAGGGTTTGGGTCTGTGGTCACCTATGCAAATTGGTGAGGCTTTTTATCCAACATTTCCCAGGAAAGGGGGGATGCAAGTGTTGGGAGGATTGTTCATTGTTCTTAAGATCCAAGGGTCTGGGTCTGTAGTCACCTAGGTAAATTGGTGAGGCTTTTACCAAACCTTGTCCAGGAAGTGGGGTGCAGGGTTTTGGGAAGTATTTTGGGGGGAAGGACGCGTCCAAACAGCTCTTCCCCAGTAACCAGTATTAGTTTGGTGGTGGTAGCGGCCAGTCCAAGGACAACGGGTGGAATATTTTGTACCTTGGGGACGTTTTGACCTAAGCTGGTAAAGATAAGCTTAGGAGGTTTTTCATGCAGGTCCCCACATCTGTACCCTAGAGTTCAGAGTGGGGGAGGAACCTTGACACCAACTTTCACAGAATCTTTGGATTCCAACATTCCATTTGGTTCTCACAGGCACAGTGATCTCTGAACCTGGTCGTATTAGAAACAAATAGATCTCTCAGCTATGCTTGCAGCTGTTTTCATCACTTTACACTGACTCAACGCATATTCTGGGTTTCAAAGTGACAAGCAGAAAGGCAATCCTGGAAGATTTGTGTTGACTTGTGCATGTGGCAAATGAGGAGAGTGTTCTGCAGTGAGGGACTTATGTTTGTTTGGGATGATTGTGTATGCTGGCTGTGTTGTTGTTTGGGTGGTTGTGTTAGTTTGTGTCTAGGCAGGATTGTGATGGGAGATTTGTGATGATTTGTGTGGGTGGCAGTTGGACCAAATAATCCACCATCCGTGCAGTCTTACTGTTACAACCCAGGAACTGTTGCATGTAAATTAGCTGTAGAATAAGGATGGTGATTGGTTGAGTTACCTCTGATATCACAAAAGTCTCAGATTCTTGGTGTGGCATAGAAACATGCCTTACTGTGTCTGTTTACATCACTTCATGCTGATTCAGTGGACATAATTGTCTTCAGAGTGACATACAGCTTATTATCCTTGAAGCTTATTATTTAGATATCAGTGGTCCCTGTCAGGTTTCAGGTCCGAAGGCAGGAAAGGTATTTGCTTCTTTAATGGTCCATGCTGTTAAGATAAACTATTTGAAGTTTGATAATATACAGCGACTTAGGGTATCAAACACTGTTATCCCTTTGAGAAAGATTTGACCACATGACTGAACATACGAGGAAGGGTATGCTAATTTTAATTAACTGAGTTGTCCCTGTTGTTTTTTTAATGAACAACATACATTAGTGATGAGTTTAACATTAATTTAAGATTAAACCATAATGTTCAGGGAACTTTTGATTTGCTAAGTGATGTACAATTGACTTTTAGGATAATGACTCTTAAATTAATGAATGTATGCTAATTTGCTCTCACTAACTTTGAGATTGACCAAAAGAGCTCAACATCTGGAATCTGCAATAAACAGAAGTAATACTTTTTTGTTTCAATTACTTCCTCTGTATTTATTGACTGGTGATTCCCTACCACATGTGTATCAGCTCCCCTGTGTACTTTTCTTCTCCTCAAACCCTTTTATTTCTTTTTTTGTAACTTAACTGCCATTTGTTCTGTGTGTGTTTCTGATCAGTATGGTGACCTTGTCCTTGTGAATCTTAGTAATCTTGATGTTACTTGGAGAGGGGGAGAGGAGATGGTGTGTGTGCGTGCACTAGAGAGAGAGATGGAAGTAGTGATGGTATACAAAAATCTGATGGCAAGCTCCTTCTCCCATTACCATTTTTTTTAAACCAGAAGCAATGGGAAGATTTGATCTGTCATACTGACCTAAATGCACACACTTCAAGCATTGGATACAGAATACTGGGACCAAACATACAAATTATGCAGAGAATCCTGAAAATAGGCATTGTGTTTCATATGGCTTAAAAAAATTCCCTTCACTTGTAAAGAGTATGTTCTGTGTTTCATTACACCATCCAGCCAATTCCATTCCTAAATATTTAAGGACAAAAGGAACTAGAACTGGGCAATTTTTTTTTGACAAATAATAAAACTGCAAAAAAGGCATTTTCTGGGGTAACAGAACTATTCATCAATTTCGGTTGAATTCAGCAAATAGTTTTTGCAGAAAAAAAATCCCTGGGGGGAAAAGCAATATTTCATAAATGTTGAAATATTTAATTTTGAGATTTTCAAAAGGACCATTTTGACATTTTGTTTTGAAACAATGTTTTTCTAAAAGATGTCAATTCAAAATTAACACCTTTGAAAAATGTGTTTCAAATCAACATTTTGTTTAGAAAATGTTGTTTCAAATCAACCCAAACACAACTCTTTGTTTTTTCATTTCCATGAGAAAAACTGCGGCGGGGGGGGGGGGGTTCTATTAGAAACTTTTCTTTTTGTTTTTTTTTTTGTTTGATCACCAAGGTGAAAAAACAGGTTATTCACTTAGCTTGAAAAGCAACTGTTATGATCATCTAGTATTTATCCTCCTGCATAGGGCATAGAATTCACCCACCTTATATGTTAATTTTTGTGAATTGTACATCTCTGCATCTCCAGCAAATTTCAACTTAGGGTATGTATACACTACGGAATAAGGTCAAATTTATAGCAGTCGTTTTTTTAGAAATCGGTTTTATATATTCGAGTGTGTGTGTCCCCACAGAAAATGCTGTAAGTGCATTAAGCGCATTAACTCGGTGGAGTGCTTTCACAGTACCGAGGCTAGAGTCGACTTCCAGAGCGTTGTACTGTGGGTAGCTATCCCACAGTTCCCGCAGTCTCCACTGCCCATTGGAATTCTGGGTTGAGATCCCAATGCCTGATGGGTCTAAAACATTGTCGCGGGTGGTTCTGGGTACATATCGTCAGGCCCCCGTTCCCTCCCTCCCTCCCTCCGTGAAAGCAAGGGCAGACAATCGTTTCGCGCCTTTTTTCCTGAGTTAGCTGTGCAGATGCCATACCACAGCAAGCATGGAGCCCGCTCAGGTAACCGTCACCGTATGTCTCCTGGGTGCTGGCAGACGCGGTACGGCATTGCTACACAGTAGCAGCAACCCATTGCCTTCTAGCAGCAGACGGTACAATACGACTGGTAGCCGTCATCGTCATGTCCAAGGTGCTCCTGGCCACGTTGGCTGGGAGCGCCTGGGCAGACATGGGCACAGGGACTAAATTTGGAGTGACTTGACCAGGTCATTCTCTTTAGTCCTGCAGTCAGTCCTATTGAACCGTCTTATGGTGAGCAGGCAGGCAATACGGATTGCTAGCAGTCATACTGTACCATCTTCTGCCGGGCAGGCAAGAGATGAGGATGGCTAGCAGTCGTACTGTACCATCTTCTGCCGAGCAGCCATGAGATGTGGATGGCATGCAGTCCTTCTGCACCGTCTGCTGCCAGCCAAAGATGTAAAAGATAGATGGAGTGGATCTAAACAAGAAATAGACCAGATTTGTTTTGTACTCATTTGCTTCCCCCCCCTCCCCTATCTAGGGGACTCATTCCTCTAGGTCACACTGCAGTCACTCACAGAGAAGTTGCAGCGAGGTAAATCTAGCCATGTATCAATCAGAGGCCAGGCTAACCTCCTTGTTCCAATAAGAACAATAACTTAGGTGCACCATTTCTAATTGGAACCCTCCGTGAAGTCCTGCCTGAAATATTCCTTGATGTAAAGCCACCCCCTTTGTTGATTTTAGCTCCCTGAAGCCAACCCTGTAAGCCGTGTCGTCAGTCGCCCCTCCCTGCGTCAGAGCAACGGCAAACAATCATGCATCTGTGTTGAGAGTGCTGTCCAGAGCAGTCACAATGGAAGACTCTGATGGGGCTAAAACATTGTCGTGGGTGGTTCTGGGTACATATCGTCAGGCCCCCGTTCCCTCCCTCCCTCTGTGAAAGCAAGGGCAGACAATCGTTTTGCGCCTTTTTTCCTGAGTTACCTGTGCAGACATCATACCACGGCAAGAATGGAGCCCGCTCAGGTAACCGTCACCGTATGTCTCCTGGGTGCTGGCAGACGCGGTACAGCATTGCTACACAGGAGCAGCAACCCATTGCCTTGTGGCAGCATACGGTACAGTATGACTGGTAGCCATCCTCATCATGTCTGTGGTGCTCCTGGCCACGTCGGCTGGGAGCGCCTGGGCAGACATGGGCGCAGGGACTAAATTTGGAGTGACTTGACCAGGTCATTCTCTTTAGTCCTGCAGTCAGTCCTATTGAACTGTCTTATGGTGCGCAGGCAGGCAGGCGATATGGATTGCTAGCAGTCCTATTGCATCATCTTCTGCTGGGCAGGCAAGAGATGAGGATGGCTAGCAGTCCTACTGCACCATCTTCTTCTGAGCAGCCATGAGATGTGGATGGCATGCAGTCCTTCTGCACCGTCTGCTGCCAGCCAAAGATGTAAAAGATAGATGGAGTGGATCAAAACAAGAAATAGACCAGATTTGTTTTGTACTCATTTGCCTCGAACCCCGTCTAGGGGACTCATTCCTCTAGGTCACAATGCAGTCACTCACAGAGAAGGTGCAGCGAGGTAAATCTAGCCATGTATCAATCAGATGCCAGGCTAACCTCCTTGTTACAATAAGAACAATAACTTAGGTGCACCATTTCTTATTGGAACTCTCCGTGAAGTCCTGCCTGAAATACTCCTTGATGTAAAGCCACCCCCTTTGTTGATTTTAGCTCCCTGAAGCCAACCCTGTAAGCCGTGTCGTCAGTTGCCCCTTCCTCTGTCAGAGCAACGGCAGACAATTGTTCCGCACCTTTTTTCTGTGCGGACGCCATACCAAGGCAAGCATGGAGGCCGCTCAGCTCACTTTGGCAATTAAGAGCACATTAAACACCATACGCATTATCCAGCAGTATATGCAGCACCAGAACCTGGCAAAGCGATACCGGGCAAGGAGGCGACGTCAGCGCGGTCATGTGAGTGATCAGGACATGGACACAGATTTCTCTAAAAAAGAAAAGGAGTACTTGTGGCACCTTAGAGACTAACCAATTTATTTGAGCATGAGCTTTCGTGAGCTACAGCTCACTTCATCAGATGAAGTGATGAAGTGAGCTGTAGCTCACGAAAGCTCATGCTCAAATAAATTGGTTAGTCTCTAAGGTGCCACAAGTACTCCTTTTCTTTTTGCGAATACAGACTAACACGGCTGTTACTCTGAAACAGATTTCTCTGAAAGCATGGGCCCTGCCAATGCATGCATCATGGTGCTAATGGGGCAGATTCATGCTGTGGAAGCCAATTCTGGGCTCGGGAAACAAGCACAGACTGGTGGGACCGCATAGTGTTGCAGGTCTGGGACGATTCCCAGTGGCTGCGAAACTTTTGCATGCGTAAGGGCACTTTCATGGAACTTTGTGACTTGCTTTCCCCTGCCCTGAAGCGCATGAATACCAAGATGAGAGCAGCCCTCACAGTTGAGAAGCGAGTGGCGATAGCCCTGTGGAAGCTTGCAATGCCAGACAGCTACCAGTCAGTTGGAAATCAATTTGGAGTGGGCAAATCTACTGTTGGGGCTGCTGTGATGCAAGTAGCCCATGCAATCAAAGATCTGCTGATATCAAGGATAGTGACCCTGGGAAATGTGCAGGTCATAGTGGATGGCTTTGCTGAAATGGGATTCCCTAACTGTGGTGGGGCCATAGACGGAACCCATATTCCTATCTTGGCACCGGAGCACCAAGCCGCCGAGTACATAAACCGCAAGGGGTACTTTTCAATAGTGCTGCAAGCTCTGGTGGATCACAAGGGACGTTTCACCAACATGAACGTGGGATGGCCGGGAAAGGTACATGACGCTCGCATCTTCAGGAACTCTGGTCTGTTTCAAAAGCTGCAGGAAGGGACTTTATTCCCAGACCAGAAAATAACTGTTGGGGATGTTGAAATGCCTATATGTGTCCTTTGGGACCCAGCCTACCCCTTAATGCCATGGCTCATGAAGCCATACACAGGCAGCCTGGACAGTAGTCAGGAGCTGTTCAACTACAGGCTGAGCAAGTGCAGAATGGTGGTAGAATGTGCATTTGGACGTTTAAAGGCGCGCTGGCGCAGTTTACTGACTCGCTTAGTCCTCAGCAAAACCAATATTCCCACTGTTATTACTGCTTGCTGTGTGCTCCACAATATCTGTGAGAGTAAGGGGAGATGTTTATGGTGGGGTGGGAGGTTGAGGCAAATCACCTGGCTGCTGGTTACGCGCAGCCAGATACCAGGGCGGTTAGAAGAGCACAGGAGGGCGCGGTACACATCAGAGAAGCTTTGAAAACCAGTTTCATGACTGGCCAGGCTACGGTGTGAAAGTTCTGTTTGTTTCTCCTTGATGAAACCCCCCGCCCCTTGGTTCACTCTACTTCCCTGTAAGCTAACCACCCTCCCCTCCTCCCTTCGATCACTGCTTGCAGAGGCAATAAAGTCATTGTTGCTTCACATTCATGCATTCTTTATTCATTCATCACACAAATAGGGGGATGACTACCAAGGTAGCCCAGGAGGGGTGCTGGAGGAGGGAAGGAAAATGCGACACAGCACTTTAAAAGTTTACAACTTTAAAATTTATTGAATGCCAGCCTTCTTTTTTTTTGGCAATCCTCTGTGGCGGAGTGGCTCGTTGGCCGGTGCCCCCCGCACCGCGTTCTTGGGCGTCTGGGTGTGGAGGCTATGGAACTTGGGGAGGAGGGCGGTTGGTTACACAGGGGCTGTAGTGGCAGTCTGTGCTCCAGCTGCCTTTGCTGCAGCTCAACCATACACTGGAGCATACTGGTTTGGTCCTCCAGCAGCCTCAACATTGAATCCTGCCTCCTCTCATCACGCTTCCGCCACATTTGAGCTTCAGCCCTCTCTTCAGCCTGCCACTTGCTCTCTTCAGCCCGCCACTTACTCTCTTCAGCCCGCCACCTCTCCTCCCGGTCGTTTTGTGCTTTCCTGCATTCTGACATTATTTGCCTCCACGCATTCGTCTGTACTCTGTCAGTGTGGGAGGACAGCATGAGCTCGGAGAACATTTCATCTTGAGTGCGTTTTTTTTTTTCTTTCTAATCTTCACTAACCTCTGGGAAGGAGAAGATCCTGTGATCATTGAAACACATGCAGCTGGTGGAGAAAAAAAAGGGACAGCGGTATTTAAAAAGACACATTTTATAAAACAGTGGCTACAATCTTTCAGGGTAAACCTTGCTGTTAACATTACCTACATAGCACATGTGCTTTCGTTACAAGGTTGCATTTTGCCTCCCCCCACCGTGTGGATACCCCCTCAACCCTCCCCCCTCCCTGTGGCTAACAGCGGGGAACATTTCTGTTTAGCCACAGGCAAACAGCCCAGCAGGAATGGGCTTCTCTGAGTGTCCCCTGAAGAAAAGCACTCTATTTCAACCAGGTGACCATGAATTATATCTCACTCTCCTGAGGATAACACAGAGAGATAAAGAACAGATGTTGTTTGAACGCCAGCAAACATACACTGCAATGCTTTGTTGTACAATGATTCCTGAGTACGTGTTACTGGCCTGGCAAAGTGTCCTCCCATGAAGGAGGCAATAAGGCTGCCCTCCTCTGAAACCTTTTGCAAAGTCTTTGGGAGTATATCCAGGAGAGCCGCGAATGCCAGGGCAAAGTAATCCTTTCACATGCTTGCTTTTAAACCATGTATAGTATTTTAAAAGGTACACTCACCGGAGGTCCCTTCTCCGCCTGCTGGGTCCAGGAGGCAGCCTTGGGTGGGTTCGGGGGGTACTGGCTCCAGGTCCAGGGTGAGAAACAGTTCCTGGCTGTCGGGAAAACCGGTTTCTCCACTTGCTTGCTGTGAGCTATCTACAACCTCCTCCTCATCATCATCTTCTTCGTCCCCAAAACCTGCTTCCATATTGCCTCCATCTCCATTGAAAGAGTCAAACAACACGCCTGGGGTAGTGGTGGCTGAACCCCCTAAAATGGCATGCAGCTCATCATAGAAGCGGCATGTTTGGGGCTCTGACCCGGAGCGGCTCTCTGGTTTTCTGGTAGGCTTGCCTCAGCTCCTTCAGTTTCACGCGGCACTGCTTCGGGTCCCTGTTATGGCCTCTGTCCTTCATGCCCTGGGAGATTTTGACAAAGGTTTTGGCATTTCGAAAACTGGAACGGAGTTCTGATAGCACGGATTCCTCTCCCCATACAGTGATCAGATCCCGTACCTCCCGTTTGGTCCATGCTGGAGCTCTTTTGCGATTCTGGGACTCCATCATGGTCACCTGTGCTGATGAGCTCTGCATGGTCACCTGCAGCTTGCCACGCTGGCCAAACAGGAAATGAGATTCAAAAGTTCGCGGTTCTTTTCCTGTCTACCTGGCCAGTGCATCTGAGTTGAGAGTGCTGTCCAGAGCGGTCAAAATGGAGCACTCTGGGATAGCTCCCAGAGGCCAATACCATCAAATTGTGTCCACAGTACCCCAAATTCGAGCCAGCAAGGCCGATTTAAGCGCTAATCCACTCGTCAGGGGTGGAGTAAGGAAATTGATTTTAAGAGCCCTTTAAGTCAAAATAAAGGGCTTCATCGTGTGGACGGGTGCAGGTTTACATCGATTTAATGCTGCTAAATTCGACCTAAAGTCCTAGTGTAGACCAGGGGTTAATGTGTCATCATTCCTCCCAAGCCCCCCACTCTGCTGGCAACTTAACTACTCTCTTTGCCCCTCAAGTTTCCAATCTCATTTCTCTCCACCTCCTTCCACAATGATGCCCTCACTAAATCCAGTGTGTATTTCCTTTGACATCTTCTCCAAAATCCATCCACTCCTCTCCTTTCTCACTCTGAAAATCTTTTTAAAGGCTGTGATGATTTCTCATCTTGACTATTCTGAAATTGTTCATTCACTGTTATGGTTCTGTCATTTGGGGTACTATGGGGTTCCATCTTATCACCCCTCTTGCTCCCAGTATATATGAAGCTTTAATGGGTTAAGGAGGAGGCATACTTTGAAGTGCTCTCAGTATGTTGACTGCACACAGATTAATATTTCTATCTCAGTTAGTCCAGTGGGAGTGGTTAAGCACACTACCCTGTCTGGTAGAGATTGGGGCATGGGTGAGAGCCTGCTTGTTGAAGTTTAATTCAGATTTGAGGGAAATGATTATTGTAGGTTGTGTAAAAAAATCAAAAGATATGGTCCAGATAATATCTGCACTTTTGATTGTGGGTATACATCTGCCACTCACTGCCTGATTTCATAATCTGGGGTGTGGTTAGAAGGGCAACCGGTTTTATACAAGTAAGAAGCAACAGCAGATATATAATTTTTCCATTTATAATCGATCCAAAGAGTCCAGTTTTTTCTTTTAGCTGTAGAATTTAGTACTGTAATCCATTTTGTTATTACTGAGATTAGACTGTTCTTTATACCTTAATTCTCATCAGAAACGTAAACTGGTGAGGAATACAGCCACCAATTTATGGGATGAAGTATCACACTGGGAGTCTGTAGCATCTTTGCTCTGTGAGCTGCACTGGCTTTCAGGTAAAATTTAAAGTGTTGACTTTGACCCATATAGCCTGAGACCCCCTTTTTGATATAGTGCATCTCTCTCCTTACATCACTGCCACAGCTCCATTCAGCAGATATGTTTGAGTTGAACATACCTTGGTTTTACCTTTAGAGCATGCTACAAGGACCATCTATTGTCACAGGCATTTGTGAAGGGGATACAGAGAGGATGAGGTGGAGCTTTGAGGTGGATTGTTTTGTTTATTTTGTTACTTTGATAATGGATCAATTTTATTAAAGGGTCAGGATGATTGATTTGGCTTTTCAGTATTACATAAATATGCATGTGATACTTTAATGTAAGTGTAACCCACACACCTTCTGGGTGTGGTGTTCTGTCCCATCTAGTGGCACCGAGACCACTGAGAGAGAGTTAAATGAGTCTGTTCTACAGCCTTTGATTAGAGGCAACCGGTTTTTAGCTCATGCAGTAGAGGCTCATGCAGTAAGCTCCAGGAGGTCCCCAGTTTGATCCCATCCACCGCCGACTGGGGTCTGTTGGTGTCACATGTGGATAGGTCCTTTTTTAGATATCAGAAGAAAGTCACTTTAAAAATTAAAGAATACTGCAACCTACTCATCTCTGATCTTCTAGATTTAACCTTGCTCCCCTCATCCCATCCAAAATGCAGCCACGTAGATTATCTACCTTCTTAGATATGCTGTTGTATCCAGCCTTTTTTTCATTTCCTTTCATTGGCTTCCCATCTTCTCTTCATCAACTTTCGATTCCCTCTCTTTGCCTTCAAGGGCCCTCCTTAACCTGCTTCCTTTGCCTACCTCTTTGCTGTCATTTCTTTCTGCTGCCTTCCTTGCCCCAAACTCCCTGATGAATCGCCATTCTTAATCTTGTCTCCTCAGGACTTTTTTCCACATGCTCTTCTTGTATTCAGAATCTTCTTCCTTAACCAGGTCACTCTGTCTCAGGCAAAGGAGAAGGGGAGTAGACACAATATATATGTTTATCTCCTTATTTCCCTGGATGTGTTTCCTATACATTTTTACTTAATGACTAGGGCTAGGTAAATAACTGATTTTTTTTTGGGGGGGGGGGGTGTTTTTTGGTTCACTGGCAGTTCTGAATAAATTTGGGAAAAAATCCTTTTAGGTCAAACTAAATCCAAACATTCTAAACAATCTCAGTGTTTTAGGTCAAATGAAAAAATGTCATAAAATAGTGGCTTTGAATAGCCATTGGGCCAAGATAATGAAAATGACTTTACAGGTTGGTGGTTAAGGCACTTTCCTGATATCAAGAAGACGTAGGTTCAAATCCTTTCTCTGAAGAATTTTTATTTATTCAAATATAGCTTCAACTGGAGATATTGATAGAGACCCATGCCAGAATAACCAACAGCCTGGTAATTACAGAACTCATGGGGGTGGCAAGGCACCTAGCTTTAAGTCCTTGGTCCAGAATGTGAATTTGAACCAGGGACTCCCATATTCCAGAGTGCCCTAAACATTGGGCTAAAAGCTATACAGTGGCCACCACCACCACCTCCTCTGCCCTCTTTGTGAATCTACCCTGAAAAACAAATATGGACAAAACTATTTGGTGAATAGGTCAGGTTGACCAAAACTGCATTTTTCAGAAAATAAACCACTTGTTTGAAATATTTCACGCAGCTCTAATTATGACCCTTTTCTGCATCTATTTCCCAACACCTCTTCCCAACAGTCAAGTCATCTCCTTATTCCATACAGACCCTCTTTCCTTGGCAGATATGGACAGTTCCCTAACCTAGGTCTGGCTGATGCCAGAGAGTGGAGTGAGCTTCTGGAGTTTTGAAGATGAGTCTCTGAGGGTTCTTTTATAGGCTGGCCCATGGGAAGTGCTGGTGAAGGTTGTTGGATCTGGGAAGAAGGCCTCAAGGGGGCTAGGTGGCCTAGCATCCAGGTATCAAGGGGGAGTCAACTAGCTCGCTCCCTCCCCTTGCCTTGGTCTTTCCCTACTGCTCTCTGTTATGATCCTCCTCAGAGAACCTTTGTACAGTTTCTACCCCACGTGGAATGTGTGGGTGGGTGTGGGTGTGTGCTTTGAACAGCACCAGTAGACCAATCTCCCTACAATATAAATTCTTTGGGGTGGGGATATTGTCTTTATACCTGTCTGTAAAGCCCCTAACACACTGCTGTTGATATACTCAGATATACTAGTATTTTAAATCATTGTCCTAGTATTTGTAGTAAGGGCTTGTTCCCTGATGGGCAGCAGCACTGTTGGCACCACTGTATGTGCTTCCTCGGTCGTAGCAAGCAGAGAAGTAGCCCCCTCCCCATCCCGACCCTTGTAAAAGGCAGAGTATCAATAGGGTAGTACCACTACAGGGCCCTGTGACAGAGGTTCTGAGAGACTCTGTGGGAGCCAAGGCTGTGAGAGCAAGATATAGAAACTGTCACTCAATTGGGAGTGACTGGATCTGATCATGAGGTGAGACAGCTGACATCAGAAGCTTCAGAAGAGAGTATTTGGATATAATTGCCTCCCTATAGCTTAGCTGTCCTACTGGTAGCACTTTTCAAGATGACCTCGGGCATCCAGCTGTAGCCCCAAAGCCCCAAAGTGCTTGTTGCAGCCTTTTTTTTCCACGTAAGGGCCCTCAGAGCCATTAACTCCTGTTAGAGCCAGGTTAATGATAGAGGGGAAAGTTGTGAGGAAGTAAATAAGGAAATCCTGTTGAGAAATACAGATCCATTCTCTCTCATGCCAGTGTCTGTTGCTTGTTTAAATAGAAGGCTAAAATTGAAGGCCTGCAAGTCAGTTTACTCAGCAGTGTCTGGATAGACTAAAATGGACACTGTAGCCTTTATTGCCGAGCTGGAATTTTAGGAAGAGGCTGACAAAAGCCAGAATAATTCTTGCTGCTGGTTGTAAAAGAGTGAACAGTTCTGTTGTTGGTCTATGTTGGTGTGTTATTTATAGAACTAACTAGTGTGAGCTGTTGTGCATTTGCAAATCTCAGGGTTTGGCCTATAGAGATTTTCGCCTTCAAAATACTGTATATGTATCAATGAATTAATCATTACAACACCCCTGTGAGAGAGGTAATGATAATTACTCACTTGTACTCCTGCTTCTCTTAAGGAACCATTTGACTGGATTCCTACTCATAGGTCTCAGATATCTAATGTGAGCTAGAACCTCCATTCCCCCCCACACACACCCTGCAAATTCATAAAGTAATGGGGTCAAAATTAGCTGTTACCACTCAAGAAAGAGATCTTGGAGTCATTGTGGATAGTTCTCTGAAAACATCCACTCAATGTGCAGCAGCAGTCAAAAAAGCAAACAGAATGTTGGGAATCATTAAGAAAGGGATAGATAATAAGACAGAAAATATCATATTGCCTCTATATAAATGCATGGTACGCCCACATTTTGAATACTGCATGCAGATGTGGTTGCCCCATCTTAAAAAAGATATATTGGAATTGGAAAAGGTTCAGAAAAGGGCAACAAAAATTATTCAGGGTACAGAACGGCTTCTGTATGAGGCGAGATTAATAAGACTGGGACTTTTCAGCCTGGAAAAGAGACTACAAAAGGGGGAAATGATAGAGGTCTGTAAAATCATGACTGGTGTGGAGAAAGTAAATAAGAAAGTGTTATTTACTCCTTCTCATAACACAAGAACTAGGGGTCACCAAATGAAATTAATAGGCAGCAGGTTTAAAACAAACAAAAGAAAGTATTTTTTTGCACAATGCACAGTCAACCTGTGAAACTCCTTTCCAGAGGATGTTGTGAAGGCCAAGACTGTAACACGGTTCAAGGAAGAACTAGATAATTTCATGGAGGATAGGTCCATCAATGTCTATTAGCCAGGATGTGCAGGGATGGTGTCCCTAGCCTCTGTTTACCAGAGGCTGGGAATGGGCAACAGGGGATTGGTCACTGGGTGGTTACGTGTTCTGTTCATTCTCTCTGGGGCACCTGGCATTGGCCACTGTTGGAAGACAGGATACTGGGCTATATTGACCTTTGTTCTGACACAGTATGGCCATTCTTATGTTCTTTAAGAACTGTTAGCCCTGCATGAAACACTAGTTGTGAGATCCATTCTGAGACCAGCTGCAAGCACCGCAGTATGTATTTCTTTACAGTCACAAAAAATTGAGGATTGGATCTCAGTCTTGCAAAGTGAAGTCTTGACTATACCAGAGATTAAAAAAACAGTCATCTTGATGATGAGTCTGTAATAACATTCTCCCTCAAAAATGTTAATGGAAAAAATTTCTCCAGTAGGACAATCAACTTCATCTAGCATGTACCATTGAAATTCCTTCTTCCTCAGCTTCTGCTACGGTCATTTGACCATGTCTGTTTGTCTCTCTATCTATCTATCTATCTATCTAGATATTACGCAATACACACATTTCATCTTTAAGTGAACTGAAGTAGCTTACCCTCTACGTTAAATGTGAGGCTCTGTACATGCCTTCAGACATCTAACCATTCCCTGAACAATGAAAACAATCATAAATAAGGCTGTGAGTCTGTTATGGAGGTCACAGAATCATGGATTCCATGACTTTCCATGACCTCCATGACATTTTCAGCGGCTGGTGCTGCCTGAACTTATTGGTGCAGAGCTGCAGAGTTTTAAAGATTACAGAACAAAAATGGGTTGGTAATATAAACTTATGACTAAGTCTATATTTTAGTCACAAGTATTTTTAGTAAAAGTCATGGACAGGTCATAGGCAGTAAACAAAAATTCACAGCCTGTGACCTGTCCATAATTTTACTAAAAATACCTGCGACTAAAACCTGGGCAGGGGTCCATGAGTGATCTGGAGGGAGGAAGTCCGGGGGCACTGCGGGTGCTGGAGGAGGGAGCCGGGGGGGGGGGAGGGGGGCAGGCTATGGTGCATGTCCCAGGACCCCTGCTGGTGCGGGGAAGGAGGGGTCGTGTCACGGTTGGTGGGGCTGGCAGGGGCTCCCTACCTGGCTCTGCATTCCTGCAGCTCCTGGGCAGAGGAGGGCACAAACACCAGCTGCCACAGCTTCTATTGGCCGGGAACCACAGGGCCTCCGGGCGCGGGCAGCACACGGAGCTCCTGCCCCCGGCCCCTCCACAACTGCCAGTGGAAGACACCACCCTGTGGCAAGCACCCCCACAAACCCATCGACCCCCTGCCCCTAGCCCTGAGTCCCCTCCCACACACCCAAATGTCCATGGCTTTTACTAAAAATACCCGTGACTAAAATGTAGCCTTAGTCATAAGTTTATATTACCAACCCATTTTTGTTGTGTAATCTTTAACACTCTGCAGCTCTGCACCAATAAAACCTATTAACTTTTCTGATTATCTAATACATGTAAATATTGTCCTCTGATATCAGGCTTGGGGGAAAATGCATGGTTATCAGCTCCAGTATAGTAAATTTCAGTGTTTTCTCTTAGGTTTTATCTGGGATCATGTTAGTTCGTAGAGGAAATTAACTTCAGCCATTGCATATCATAGCATTTCCTTCTTAGAAATACTAAATCCTTTGAAATGTACCGAATGGTATTGCTTCAAAAAGTTGTAAAGCAGTATTTGAAATGATAAAAAGTACCTACAGACTCTACACAGACAACTTGTCAATCCATTTATCAAATTGTGTGTGATTCCTGTCTTTAGGCAGATTGACACAGCACTAAATATTAAGCTAAGAAAGTTCATCTTTCTCCAGAGCTTCCTAATAAACATGTTGTTTTAAAAAATCAGTACAGAACCATTGATTTTTACAAACTGTTTGGATTTGTGTTTTGTTTTAATCTCCCAGTAGAATAGATAAATTTATTCTTAATACTGAAGTGGCGGGCAATCCAAAGCAAGGTTTTGTCAAATTATATGTAACCCTTTGAGGGAAATCCTGGCAGCTACACCGATAAAGATAAGCTTTATCAACCATATGTCAGGCTGTAGTACAACTGTCTATGGGGCTATGGAATGCATTAATTGAACTACATTTTACATCCAGAGGAACCCGAAGGGATCAAAAGGTTTATGCCATTGTAAGAGATTTTTCTTTTTATTCTAGATTAGAGATGAGTCAGACTGCTTCAGCAATGTGGAGTATCCCCAAACTCTGGGCATTTGGAACCCAACGATAACTTAAATAATTGCCTGCTGCTACTGGTCCACTTGAACTCAGATTTTTTTGTCCAGACTATTGGAAATGTACAAGGCATGGAAGATTTAACCAGAAAGAGGGAGCTCTGCTACTATATCTAAGTGTTCTCCAAAACCTTTTCGTTATTTCAAAATGAGTTCAGATCATCCTTGACTGTAAGGCAATTTCTAGCTTTAAATTATAAATTTCTGGTCAGCTGAAAAAATACAAAGTTAAACAATCTACCCCTATTGCCCCTATTACTGAGTATTTCCCAAATGTTTAAAAATAGAAATAGGTTTTTCTCTCTTTCTTTCTTCCCAGCCTTATTGGAGAAGTGGTTTGATTATTTACTTGTGTATGTATATGTATGAATAGAGCTGACTGAGGGAAAGGCAGGTCAAAGAGATGAATTTTGCATTAAGTTCTGAACATGGCACAGCCTGTCGTCTAGATGGAGTAATGCATATGACAGTCTTTCTGATCAGTCTGTAATGTACATCCCACACTGCTTGGTATCTTCATACTTGTGATAAAAATTATCTTAACTTATCACTGAGCTGTAAAGTTAGTCTCTCTGTTTGTCCCTTCCCCTTCCTCCAACTGAAAAATTTCAAAATGTCTGTTTTACCCTAATTTAAAATGGGACAAATTTATGAACTCTTGAAAATATTTGTGGAATGTGAAAACTGTTTCCTGCTCAGCTCTACTTCATACCTCTGTAATGTTTCTCCTTTTATAACAGCAACAAAGATTAATCCATAAGGGCCATACCAAGTATCAGAGAGGTAGCCGTGTTAGTCTGTATCAACAAAAACAACAAGGAGTCTGGTGGCACCTTAAAGACTAACAGATGTATTTGGGCATCAGCTTTTGTGGGTAAAAAACCCACTTCTTCAGATGCATGGATTGAAATTGAAGATATAAGCATAAATATGTATTGACACATGAAGAGAAGGGAGTTACCTTACAAGTGGAGAACCAACGTTGAAGGCCAATTTGGGACATATCAGTTCCCTAACCCCAGCAAGTCCTTAAAAGTAATTATTCAGGGTAAAAATGGGTTCTTAAATAGGGCCTTTCATTGGTGCAAAAGTCTGTGTTAGCACTCTATGCAAAGTGGGAGGTTTCACTTTTAATGAATACTTAGCTTAAAACTTCGTTTTTGTTTTTGTCATAACATGAAACTCTGTAACCTGCAGACTTTACGGATGCTTTGTGTGCTTGGGGCCTGATCATAATAGTTGCTGAGCACCAACAATGCTCAATAGGTTAGCTGGATATTCTACATGCCCAAAAAGTATGTAGCAACTCTTAGGGGCAGGCCAAAGGCCCCAGTACTGCTTTAACTGTGATCCAGGGCAGTTTTTTCCATTTACTTTATTAAGACTAAGTTTAGGCCTTATTCTGTGCTCGTTTAAGTCAGTGGGAGCTTTGCCACTGATTTCAATAAATGCAGGATAAAACATTGAATGAGCAGAAGGTTTTCTAACATGTGTGTCCCTGTTGTTGTTTCATACTCTCTGTGGGAGTACAGTTATGATTTTTATTTGAAAAGATAACTGCATCTATTTTCCACAGTTCAGCTATCTGAAAGTTGAAAAGTTCACATGGGGGCAAAACACTTGTCACCATGAATAAACTGTTAAATATATTTGAAAATATTTATTTTAAATTACAACTGACATTTCTAAGCCTTCTGCTAGTTGAGGCCATCTCATTATAGTCACCTGATTTGTGACACTGGCAGCGTGGGAGAAGATAGGATGCTTACGATATTATTTTTTAAAAAACAATCTGTTAAACAGGAATAAATTACCTTTTGAATTCTCTCTCCTGCTATTATTCCCAAAGCTTAAAACAAGTATCATCTGGTGTGAACTGTAGAGAGTGACCAGCTATCATGGCAATTGAAGTAAAAGATCAATGAAGAAGCCAAAAGCCTTTTGTTCATAAATCAGGGTAAATTTTTTCATCCAAAACTTCTTTCACTAAAACTTTGCAGATTTGGGTCAACCAAAACATTTTGTGAACTTATTGAATTCATCATATTATTATGGTAGAAAAAAACCCACCCAAATTCCAAATGAAATCAAAATGTTTTGTTTTGAACTTTCCAAATGAAATATATATCAATTTTTCAATTCAAAACTACTTCATTTCCAATTTTCATTCAATTTTATTTCACAATATAGAAGGGGACAAAAGCCCTTAAAATAAAAATAAAATTCTGTTTGACTAAAACCAATTTTGTATGATGTTTTGGTATGCTCAGCAAACTGAAAAATCAGTTATTCTTGCTGCTCTATTTCTTATGATTTGACATAGTGTTGCACTAAAGTACGGTACATTACCATATCAAACATGAGGTCATCGGGCAATGAATTAAGAGACGTTATCAAATTGTATAGTGATTGTGGATAACCTGGTAGATACAAGCAGAGTAAAACTTGAGTGCTTGTGGTATCTGGGAATTAGTGAAAAAACACTAATTATTTTTGGTGGCATGAAGAAACACATTTAAGAGAAACTGTACATACTTTTTTTCTCAGGGCACACAATGCTGTACTCAGGCATTTTGAGATAAATATGCAAAATAAAGGACAAATAGAAAGCACGCAGTTTTGAATGATGCCTTCTAATCTGGGTTGCTTTGCAGCTCTCCATTTATGGAGCTTTCTGTAAACCCCAAAAGTGTGGGTATATATTGCCCACTCACCAAGTCAAACTATTCTGGGGAGGGTCTCTCTGATGTGGTAAGTGGGAGAAAGTGATATTTACCCACAATAGTCACATTACTCATAAGATGCCAAGTTATTCCATTATTTGGTTCCACCCTGATTATTGTTTTAAAGATTTAATTTCCAATTCAGCAAAGCATTTAATCACATGCATAAATCCTATTGAAGTCAATGGAACAGATGCATGTGGTTAAATATAAGTATATGCTTAAGTACTTGGCAGGACTTAACCTTGTGCTTTCATAGATTAATAGAATTTTTAAGATAGAAGGAGTTGTCATGATCATCTAATCTGACCTCCTGCATAACACAGACACAGTAATCTTCATTAAGGTGATAGACTATAGCTCATACAGAAGTTATCTTTTAGAGAGACCTCCAATCCTGATTTAAAGATTTGAAGTGCTGGAAAACCCACCACATCCTTCGGTAAGTTTGTCTAATTGTTAATTGCCCTCACTGTTAAAAATATTACATTTTATTTCTTGTCTGAATTTGTCTGTATTCAGCTTTCAGCTATTGGAGCTGATCATGCTTTTTTCCTGCTATATTAAAAATTCATGTACTATTAGATCCTTTCTTGTGTTAGGTACTTGTAGACTGTGACCAAGTCAACTCTTAACCATCTATTGGATAAACTAAATACATTGAGCTGCTTAAATCGCTGGCTATGAAGTATGTTTTCCAGACCTTGAATATTCATATGTGTCTTCTCTGAACCCTTTTCTGTTCTCGAACATCATTTTTGAAGCATTGACACCACAGTTGGAAACTGTATTACAATAACAGTTGTGCCTTTAAGCTAAGCCCATGCTTCAGTGGTTTGATAAAATTGCTGCCTCTGTGGGTGTTGAGGGAAAATCATCCAAAAACAAACTTTTAAAAACAACAAAGTTATCAGTGGGTTCCAAATGCCCAGAGTTTGGGGATACTCCACATTGCTGAAGCAGTCTGACTCATCTCTAATCTAGAATAAAAAGAAAAATCTCTTACAATGGCATAAACCTTTTGATCCCTTCGGGTTCCTCTGGATGTAAAATGTAGTTCAATTAATGCATTCCATAGCCCCATGGACAGTTGTACTACAGCCTGACATATGGTTGATAAAGCTTATCTTTATCGGTGTAGCTGCCAGGATTTCCCTCAAAGGGTTACATATAATTTGACAAAACCTTGCTTTGGATTGCCCGCCACTTCAGTATTAAGAATAATTTTATTTATTCTACTGGGAGATTAAAACAAAACACAAATCTAAACAGTGGTTCTGCACTGATTTTTTAAAACAACATATTTATTAGGAAGCTCTGGAGAAAGATGAACTTTCTTAGCTTAATATTTAGTGCTGTGTCAATCTGCCTAAAGACAGGAATCACACACAATTTGATAAATGGATTGACAAGTTGTCTGTGTAGAGTCTGTAGGTACTTTTTATCATTTCAAATACTGCTTTACAACTTTTTGAAGCAATACCATTCGGTACATTTCAAAGGATTTAGTATTTCTAAGAAGGAAATGTTATGATATGCAATGGCTGAAGTTAATCTCCTAAACGAACTAACATGCTTCCAGATAAAACCTGAGAGAAAACATTGAAATTTACTATACTGGAGCTGATAACCATGTATTTTCCCCCAAGCCTGATATCAGAGGACAATATTTACATATATTAGACTATTTAAAAATAGTACTTCTTTCCACCGAAAAAGGTGTGTGTGAGTTATTGTGTTTAGTTCAGAAAGTCAAGCATACTAATCCTAAATGGTAGAGATTCAGAACAGACTTAAAGAACTAACTCTGGTATTAGTTACAGCTAGAGAACTGTGTCAGAGTGGTAGCTGTGTTAGTCTGTATTAGCAAAAAAAAAAAAACCGAGAAGTACTTGTGGCACCTTAGAGACTAACACATTTATTTGGGCATAAGCTTTCGTGGGCTAAAACCCACTTCATCGGATGCATCCACTGAAGTGGGTTTTAGCCCAATAAAGCTTATGCCCAAATAAATTGGTTAGTCTCTAAGGTGCCACAAGTACTCCTCGTTTTTTTAGCTAGTGAACTGTGATTTGACTTAAATTGTGAAGTATACATAGTTATATGAATATATGATAGAATTATAAATGATATGTAGAGAGATCTTTTGATGAATGACTTGGTAAGAATTTGAGGTCTAAACTGATTAATTGTATCTACCTGCCAATCATTATACCTACAGAAACCTCTTATTTACACTCGTCACACTCACCAGTCACAGTAACTGAATTCTGATTTTCCTGTCCATTGTTCTTGGCTATAAGTATTAAATATGGCCTTCCTTCAGTTTGGTTGTATTCCATTTGTACAGTGGTCTCGTAAGTAGAGAAAACAGATTTTTCCTGAGTATGAATCCCTTTTATAATCATCTTCCCTGGTTATGCAATATAAATTATTGAAAGCCCTCTGTCCTTTTGGCACAATGGCAATTAATATTGATTGATTGATTTTACAGTTCACAGAAATGTGTTATGTGCCATATAGAACAAATTTGTAATTTAATTTAGTCCATATTACTTCATTTTTACTTTATATACAAGTTCTCTACCGTTATAGCAATAGGTTAGATTGATTTATGGTAATAGCTGATTAAAAGTCTTCAGCTGGAAGGTTCTCTTTACTTGTCAGAAGTCTGAAATCCTAAAGAAAGGTGAAATCTATGGAACAGATCACTGGCTCGTGTAAATCAGCATAGCTCTGTTAATTTCAATGGAACTATGCTGATGTACACCTGCTGAGAATCTGGCTTTTCATATTTATAGCTGGATAAAGAATTACTACTTTGAGCTATGTTTAATGGCTAATATAACATGTAAAGTTATTTAGCACCTCTCATCTTCAGATGCCAAACAATTATTAGGCAGTGATAACACCTCTGTGTAGGGAAGGCATTATTTCCTTTTTACAGCTGAATAAATTGGGGGCACAGAGGGGTTGTATAATTTGCCCATTTGCTACAGAGTGAGTCAGAGAGACACTTGAGAACAGAAACCTTGCATCCTGACTCCCAGTCTTATTCTCTAACTACTAAAAAATGCTTCCAATGGAAATAGAAAAGTGTCATGGGAGGCCCACCGATATATTGGAACAAATATTTCTTACACTAGTCATGACATTTGGAAAGGTTACTTTCACAATAGATGATGATAGTATGTCGATCAGTGAAGGGGAAATTTGGGGTATACATTGTGGATAGTGAAGGTTGCAACCAGCCAAGAGAGAGACAGCTTTCAATACCATCAACAGCTGTTGACAAAGAATATCACTCTGCCCTAATCCTACACCAACCATTTTAATGCAGATTTTTTAAAAATCGAATATTCAACTGCTTTGAGGTGGTAAAAGAATCCAAGTTCTTCACGTGTTAATGACCATGGAAATTAATACATAGCAGTGAGTAAAAATTACTTCATATCAAGGGCTTTTTTTTCCCTTAGGATCATTTTGCCAGTCTTTGAAATAATGAGTGAGCTATTAATAATAGTGATACATTCCACTACAATAATAGGAAAATGTAGGGGTACATACTGTAGCCACCAGAGTCCTGTCACAGTGATAAGAACAAAGAGTGGCATACACATTATTAAAACGTATTACCAGGAATGAGGGTGAGAAAGGGGGGCTGCGGGAAGCAGATGAAATATTGAAAATGAAAGCAAGGGTTGAAAAAGAAATGAAACTGAACTATGTATATAAAATGGATACCAAAGTCCATGCAAGGAAAAAGAGTTTGAATGACTATCATTAAATATAACATGTACAAGAAAGTGAATGCTGGTAGGGTTTAGAAGGTCTTAGAAGCACACACCAGAGAAAATTTCCCATGAGTAAGAGGTATGAGCTATGGGAGCAGGCTAGTGAACTATGGGAGCGCTATTGTCTTAATTAAGAAAAATGGGATAAACTAATGTTTAACCATAAGGAAATGTTCACCAGGGTTTTCAGAACCCAAAACAGTGGTAACTTAACTGTTTCACTCCAGGCAGTGTCAGGAATAAATCAATGGAAACACAGCACTCCGGCTGATAAAAGATTAATACAAGTAAGTGTGCTCTTATCTAAAACTACAATTTATTAGATTTAAGCACACACAAGTGAGAGGTTTAGAATATCCCAAATATTTACTTAAAATCTGGGACAGTATTGGGTAAGTTGTGGCAGTTCAGCATGGTTGGTTTTCCTGAGTTTTCCTGCCAGGGAATAAGGTGTCAGGAAAAAACTTCAGAGGACTACCCCAAAGCACACATTATTATCTAGTCCTTTTTTATAACTAACTTTTACAAAATACATAGATCATAGCATAGGCACTGACTTTTAGTTTTGCTGGTGAGTGCCTCACCCTGGCCCCAGCCCCTCCTGAGGTCCTGCCCCCACTCCACCTGTCTCTGCTCCCCACCTCCTGGTGGCTCTGTCTAGTGTCTGTCCCCACCGATGCACTCAAAGTGGCACGGAAGGTTCCCCTCCTCACGGTAGGAAGGGTTTCCTAGTGGTTAAGGGACAGGCCTGAGACTCAGGTGTTCTGGGTTTGATTCTCTGTTATGCCACAGACTCCATGCTTATCCCTCAGGAAAGTCACTTCACCTCTGTGTGCCCTAGATCCTCCATTACAAATGGGGCTAATACTTCCCTGGGCTAAATCCATTCATGCCTGTGTGGTGATGGAGGCAATGGAGGTTTTGGCCTTCGCAGCATCTCCTGGTAATGAATTGACAGGTTGACTGACTGTGATTTGTGTGAAGAAATACTTCTTTTTGTTTGTTTCCGATAAGCTCTAAGACACCTGAAGGTGTATTTCCAGTAGATGCAAATGTTATCACCTTTTTCCAATGGCAATATATTTTCTTTTCCTTTTAAGATACTCAGTAATTAGAAATAGAGTCTTAAACATTGTAATCTACTTATACAATGCATTTGATATTTCTCCAGCACAAATGAAAACACACTCCAGTTCAAGGTACTAAGGGTGTAAAGATTCAAAACATAAAAACAAATTAAAAAATTGAACTTGCATTTCCAAATGACTGATCTAAAAGCCCCTGGAAACAGTTCATCCTGAGCATGTATCTACAGTGACCCAACTAGATGATTTTTAACCATGCCTTAATAAAAATATAATATTGCACTATACGTCTTAAATGTTATTAAGAAAATTTGCCCTCTAAACAATGTCATTTTCAAGGGCATACTCAAATATTAAGGAATTAATAAAGAGACCTGTTCTAAGGTTGTACCACCTGGTAGAATAAAGAGCACTCCATGAGTTGTTAAAAAAAGAAGAAAAAAGTCCCTGGAGCTGATTTGTGGCTGTCCACAGCTGATCATCCCAGTGGGTGATCTTTTCCATGAGTGCTTCAGCCCCGGAGCACCCATGGAGTCAGCACCTACAGATTATAGTGACCCCTACTGGGTCCTAACATCGATAAACAATTTCTCAGCAAACATTCCTAAAAAGCTTAGTCCTAATAAGCTTCTATATCAAAGGTGCCCAAAACTCAAGGTTCCCATTTGCTTATTTTCTTTCAGTCTCAAATTGTTGATTCTTTTTTTCCCCTCCTCCCATTCTGATTAGCAGAAACTACAGATAGTTTTGGCCTTGTGGCGAGAAGCCATGCTTGTTCAAATTAACCCTTAATTAGGTGGTCCTCTATTTTATACAATCATGGTGGCTGAATGAACATAATATAGTTGCAATTGATCAAAATCTGGGGTGCACACATCCCCCAATTCCAGGCAAGAGCAGAGCTAAACTCTAAAGGTAAGTCTACCCAGCAAGAGCTGTGAACCAGCTAGCCTACCTGAGCTAGATTGAATCCAGCTAGGGTGCGTAACAACAGCAGTGTGAGCTTCAGTAAAATCCTGACATGGACCCTGGGTATATACTCAACTCACTAGCCCACACTGCATTGTCTTCACTGCTGTTCTTACCTACTGTAGCTGGATTCAAGCTAATAAGCGTACAGCTTCTGCTGTATAGGTATACCCTTAGGGAAGTCATTGTGCATATATGCATAAGC
This sequence comes from Eretmochelys imbricata, assembly GCF_965152235.1. NCBI lineage: Eukaryota > Metazoa > Chordata > Testudines > Cheloniidae > Eretmochelys > Eretmochelys imbricata. The sequence continues at coordinate 130,452,061 of NC_135573.1, read as the reverse complement.
TTCCTTTAAAGAACAGATGAAACCTTGACCCTAATTTTGTTTAAAAGTGAGTGTCAGTGATAGACTGTCAAGATATTTTAATGATTTAAGCATGTGAATAAGTATTAACAGGGTCAGCGTCTGTATTATGAAGAAAAGGAATTAAGGAAGAATCACTGTAAGTTTCTATGAACACCAGTTTGATGGGAATGGAAAGATTAATACCACAGAGTTACTTAAGCAGGTATCAAGAGAGCATATCTGAATTTACAGTCAAGGACTAAGAGAATATAGATGAAATTTTTTATCTTAGATTACCAACATTAGTAAGAGGAAGAACTAATGAAAACACTTTTTAAAAGAAGTTAAATCTGTGAACATAACTTTTTTTAAAAAGACATTTTTAATTAATGTATAATATTATACAAGTGTACAGAAAAAAGTGGACTGGACAATGACTAAACAAACAACAATGACAAAACCCCTCTCTATGGGCTTGATGCAACACTGATTAAAATCAGCAGGGTTTTTTCATGGGCTTGGATCAGATCCCATATGAGCAAACAAAAATAGGTGGAGATTAACATCACAGTTAAGTGCAACTGCATCTGTATTCCCTCTCTGTAGTCCAGTAAGGCACCCGCTCTCAGGCTTCTGGGTCTTCAGCCTCTCTTTGGCAGAGGCATACAACGTCTCTTTCCTTCCTGACTGGGGTAATTCCCGGCTGCACAGTTCCCTGCCTACACTGTGAATTCCCCAGCAAGTCATACTGCTTCAGCAGGCCTGCTTTGCCTTTCTTCCTCAGATGCTATAAAAAGCATAATTGCCAGAATTAAGTTACCACATAGCTCTTTCTAAGCAGACACATTCTTTTTAAGGTGAAAACATTAAGGAGAAAACATTAAAAACAATGAAAGAACCTAGCTGCATGCTAATAAATGTACCAGAGATCACTCCAGCTCCATCAAGGGCTCTGTTCATCAAGTTCATCACAGGTGTTAGCTCAGAAAAAGCACCCCAAGAATGAGAGTCACTTCTTTATATCATTTGGGTCTTTGAGCTGTCCTCATGTAACAGGTGATCAGCAGACAAAAGGTCCTCTCCTCCAGGTGAAGCTTCAAAAGGCTGAGTCTGGGGCTGGGAAATTAGTATTCCTTCCCACCAGGTAGTTCCTAGAAAACTCACTTTACTTTTAAAAATTTACATTATTTCAAATCTTCCTTTGAAGCTCATAACACTTCCAAGGATTTGCATTAGTCAGGTCTCTTCCTTAGAGATGTTACATACAATCACAGCATGGTACATAAACATTTGAATTTTAATACATGGAGCTCCTAAGATACTTTAACTTAACTCAATAAAGTTTCACTTAATTCAATCAGCTTTTGTCCAGAATACTGCAGGAAATTGCCATGTCTGTCACAATTAGAGCTGGTTGGAAATTAGTCTTCACACTCAAAATATTTTGTGAAAACATTCACTGCCAAGAAATTGTTATTGAATCGCAGGCATGGTTCTACTAGGTTCCACTGTGAATGACTACAAATGACAACATATAGTCACAGAAAGAAAATGAGTGATTCTATAGCCTGCATCCCATTAGGGCACTCACATAGGATGTTTCACGTTCTCGTTTGCCTATTTGAATATCTATTTATGCAGAATGGGAACAGTTTCAACAGGAGAGAGTGGGAAAAACCTGCCTTCGAATACTGTAGAGCCCTGTGTTTGGGGCACCCACCTACAATGTTAGAAGACCCAGATTCAAATCCCTTTTCTATATCAAGCAGAGGGGATAATTGAACCTGAGTCTCTGACCTCTCCAGTGAATGCTCTGATCATTGGCCTAAAAGTTATAAGGGAGATCCACTAGTGAGAAAATCCATTTCAGATTGATTCATTAGACCCAACATGGATTGTTTCAGTTCACCAAAAGCTTTCACAATTTCTGGACTTTGGGTCAAATCAATTTTTTTTGAACTGCCAGTGAACCCCCTAAAAATCAGTTAGTTGTAACAAATATCCAGGGAATAGAATGGTGGGAGGCAGATGCTTACAACAGTTAACTAGTGTGGTGGGTACGATTATTTGTGGGATCATTTTGAAAGAAACAATTTCAGATAATGTTACTTTGAAGGGAAGGCACTGTTTAGTAGGGTTCACAGGAGATGTTTTAAAGAGTGGCTTGAAAGTATGGTGGATTCAGACAGTAAGAGAGATCTGGACGCATGGAGGGAGGAACTGAGAGGGGATTAGAAGAAGGAAACAAAGAGGCTGGTTAACTTGTGCAGTTTGCGGCAGAAGGAGAGATGAACAATGTAACTGTAGTACATTATTGCTGTAATATTGTGGAGCAGAACTAGTAAATGGAAGGAGGTGATGGAAATACTGTGGTTGGGCTTTCAAACCTGCTCGTCCCCTAGATCTTTATGTATCTAACATGATGTCCCTCTGATGCTGAATCATGAAAAAGCTGTATTATAATAATAATAATAATAATAATTAATAAAAAATATTGTGTTATGCACTGATGCAGGGAGATACTAGTTAGGGGTAATTAATTAAAATATATAACTACTTTAATTACTAAGAAAATAAATGTATGAATCAAATGATTGATTTCCATGGAAACTGCCTGGAAGTTGCAAGTACTAAATTAAAATCAGAAATGCAGTTTTTTGGTTGTTGTTGTTTTAATCCAAGTTAATGGACCAGTTACTCAAAGCCATTAACAGATACTGTATCTTTTCTCTGAGTCACTCCCCCTTGTAAGTAATACTCATTTACACCTTAATGTTCTTAAAATTACATGCTTTAGGTTGATATTGTAATATACTCCTTATTATTTACTAAAGGTCTATTTCTGACACACAAAAAAGCAGCCATCTGTGAAACAATTGCCATAGCACTTTTGCCTGTTAGGGGACATAAACCCCAGCTTGTGTCTCAGAAGGAGACCAAACCACTGCTGATAAAAAGGTAGCCATAAGCCGTTCTGCTTATTTACTTGTTTAGTTATAGTTAAGATATGGTGTCAACCCTGAAAATGGAATCAGAAACAGTTTAATTAAATCTATTCTGTAAGTGTTGTCAAGATACGCAGCTCTCCTCTACTCTCCCAAATGATAATTAAAAACACAGCTGAGTTCCAAACATGCTAAAAGCCCCCCCTGCTGGCAAAGACCATTAAGAGAAGAATCAGTCTTCATTTTTTGTTTTGTAATGGAAAGCAAAACTTCAGAGCTATAAACCTGCTAGTAACTAGAAAAACACTCCTTTAAGTAAGGGCATCTGCAACCGATGAAAATAGGAAGGAAATATGCTTGGTGGAGATTTTAAATTACTGTAAGAATCATAGGATAAGAAAGAATTGCAAGGAGGGAAAAAAAAAACCTACTCTAATTAAACAAATAACAAGAGGAAAACAAAGCTACTGTATAATTCTGCAACAGCACTATTATTTTAGACTTGTGGAATTAATGTATACTGTGAATAAATCAAGTTTTTGCCAATGTATATTTCACAGTTATGCTCTAGTTTGAGATACTTTGTTCAAAGGAATTCTGTGATAGGCTAGTATTAACTTCTGAGCCTGATTTACAAACGTGCTGCCACTTACGACTCTAGTTAGTCTGTGGCATATAAAGGTGAATCATCACCTCTGAAAATCAGTCCCTTCATTATTATTCATAATAATTCAAATTACTTTATAATAAGGTTAATAGATTAGTAGATTATAAGGCCAGACAGAACTACTTTGATCACCTCCTGAAAAACACAGATCGTAAGACTTTCCTGAATTAATTCCTGTCTAAACAGGTAGTGCAATATATGGTGTTCAGTACTCCCAAGTGCAACTGCAGCCAAAGGGCCTATGAATCATAGAATCATAGAATATCAGGGTTGGAAGGGACCTCAGGAGATCATCTAGTCCAACCCCCTGCTCAAAAGCAGGACCCATCCCCAATTAAATCATCCCAGCCAGGGCTTTGTCAAGCCTGACCTTAAAAACTTCTAAGGAAGGAGATTCTACCACCTCCCTAGGCAACGCATTCCAGTGTTTCACCACCCTCCTAGTGAAAAAGTTTTTCCTAATATCCAACCTAAACCTCCCCCACTGCAACTTGAGACCATTACTCCTTGTCCTGTCCTCTTCCACCACTGAGAATAGTCTAGAACCATCCTCTCTGGAACCACCTCTCAGGGAGTTGAAAGCAGCTATCAAATCCCCCCTCATTCTTCTCTTCCGCAGACTAAACAATCCCAGTTCCCTCAGCCTCTCCTCATAAGTCATGTGTTCCAGACCCCTAATCATTTTTGTTGCCCTTCGCTGGACTCTTTCCAATTTATCCACATCCTTCTTGTAGTGTGGGGCCCAAAACTGGACACAGTACTCCAGATGAGGCCTCACCAATGTCGAATAGAGAGGGACGATCACGTCCCTCGATCTGCTCGCTATGCCCCTACTTATACATCCCAAAATGCCATTGGCCTTCTTGGCAACAAGGGCACACTGCTGACTCATATCCAGCTTCTCGTCCACTGTCACCCCTAGGTCCTTTTCCGCAGAACTGCTGCCTAGCCATTCGGTCCCTAGACTGTAGCTGTGCATTGGGTTCTTCCGTCCTCAGTGCAGGACCCTGCACTTATCCTCATTGAACCTCATCAGATTTCTTTTGGCCCAATCCTCCAATTTGTCTAGGTCCCTCTGTATCCTATCCCTGCCCTCCAGCATATCTACCACTCCTCCCAGTTTAGTATAATCCGCAAATTTGCTGAGAGTGCAATCCACACCATCCTCCAGATCATTTATGAAGATATTGAACAAAACCGGCCCCAGGACCGACCCCTGAGGCACTCCACTTGACACCGGCTGCCAACTAGACATGGAGCCATTGATCACTACCCGTTGAGCCCGACAATCTAGCCAACTTTCTAGCCACCTTATAGTGCATTCATCCAGCCCGTACTTCTTTAACTTGCTGACAAGAATACTGTGGGAGACAGTGTCAAAAGCTTTGCTAAAGTCAAGATACAATACATCCACTGCTTTCCCTTCATCCACAGAACCAGTAATCTCATCATAGAAGGCAATTAGATTAGTCAGGCATGACCTTCCCTTGGTGAATCCATGCTGACTGTTCCTGATCACTTTTCTCTCATGTAAGTGCTTCAGGATTGATTCTTTGAGGACCTGCTCCATGATTTTTCCGAGAACTGAGTATGTATACTAAGGAGTGCATGCTGGTGAATAGAATGCACCATGCCTTGACAATAATAATGAATTATGTTGGCGTAAAGGAAATAAGCAGATATGAAGAGGCCCAGAATGCTTAGGATACTGAAATAAATGGGCTCTTTGGTAAATGGACTGATTTGTTTGCCTGTCCTGACCAGGTAGCATCTTTTGTTTCCTCAAAGAAGTGCCTTCCTGCCAGCAGCATAAAAAGCAGACTTTTAGGGATGCCCCGAATGCAGGTCTAGCATTGGGAAACCCACTAGAATCATAACCAGCCAGGCACCAGCATTAAGATGGCAGTGAAGACAGATGTCTGTCACTACAGGTGAGGTGTGCCGGGGTTGCGGGGGGGAGCTGTACTGGTGAGGGTTGTGGAATGATGGGATGAGAAGGAACCACAAACATATAAAATATTGTGGTAGCTCATGAACCAAATAAGACAACAAGGAAAATTGATCTGGAGTAGAAAGATCTCAATGGGGGATGCATGTGTGCTGCATCCTATGTCTATAGCACAGCATCTTGGCCTGTGATCCAACTTGTCTGCTTCAGGCTGTAAAACTGAATATCATTCACAGCTGGATCGGTGACAGCTAAGCTGTACTGTAGGGTATAGCCCAGCTCTGCCACTGAGTTTCTGGGTGACGCTGACCAAATCAATTCAGCTCTCTCTGCTTCCCCTCAGTTTATTCATGTATAAAATGGGTTGATGATGCTTTCCTTCTTTGAGATTGAAAGATGAAAATTGTTATATAAGGGCTAAGTATAGAAAAGAGGTTATTGTATAAACTGGTCTGGAAATTTTAATCAAAATGGGTTTTAGTGGAAAATGCAGCCTTTGGCCAAAAAAAAAAAAATCTATTTGGGGACAATCTGAACAAAATATTTCATGAAAAAAAATCAGTCTGTCAAACCAAATCAAAACTTGAATTTTGGGTCAGTGTTCGTCTGTCCTGTGGCAGTGCATTGGGGGTGTAATTTGGGTGCCTCATGCCTAAAATGGGCTTCCTGGCTGGACTACATCTCCGATCATGCTACATTGCAGTTTAAGTTGACGTAACTTATGTCACTCAGAGGTGTGAATTAGCCACCCTCCTGAGTGATATAACTTATGCCAACTTAAGCCCTGCTGTGGCCAGCACTATTTTGGCAGGAGAGCTGCTCCCGCTGACATAGCTACCACTGCTTGCGGGGGGCTGGAGTAATTAAGCCAACAGGAGAGCTCTCTCCTATCCGCTTAGAGCAGCTACACTGCACCACTGTAAGCTCTCTAGTGTAGCCAGAACCTCTAGCTAGATCTTCCGTTGGTTGAATTGATACGGTGTATCATGGGAGATGTAGTCCAGCTGAGGCGCAGGGAAAACAGACTCTTAAAAATGCAGAGTTTTTTTTGTATTGAAAGGAAACAAACTCTCTGCACATGCAGTATATTACCTTATACCACTAATACGTTTTCTCTATCAAGCTGGAATGCTGAAGCAAATTGTCTAGCAATAGTCAGTTGGAAGGATTCATGCAACTCAATATTTTAAAAGGGTCAAATAAAGTATTATGCAGAGTGTGCAGCATAAGACCAAATTCTCAGTTAAATCCATGCAATACCATTAGAATTAATGTGGGGGTACAGATATAGCTGAAGGGAGAACTAGGTCTCTAGTGTTCAGCTGGAAAAACTAAATGGAGGCCCCATTTCACTGTCATAATTCTTTGTGAACAGAAACGCAGCATGTCTTGTTTTCCAGGATGGCAAGCATAAAACCAGGTATTAATTGCCACTAAAGTTGTTGTGAGATCAGTTGGCATAAAAGCAAAACTGAGTTCAGTGATTCAAAAGAGTTCTTTGGTATACAGTTCTCATCTGCATGATTATCTAGACATCTGTCTGTTTCTGAACCAATTGTCCACTCACTTCTTATCTGGGCAGCCTCTGTAACTCTGAGATCAAACGGCATATTTTAAAACTGTCTGGGGTAGTAGCCTTACGTAAACATCTACCTATAAAGCATCTCATCATCAAGATATCTGGAGTTTCACACACATCTTTACTTGCATTCCTTTCCAGTGTGACTGGGTGATCAGGGAACATGTGACACTGGTTTCTCTTTTCATGGTTATTTCTCAATATTTTAACTGGCAATACCCATTTTATGTATTAAACTTCTGTTACCCTTTTCATATTGGGCAGCATCATGGTGCTAGCTTTTTACCCTTTTTCTTAGAGAACTTGTAGCACTTCATACTGTTTTTTTATATATACCAACCACATATCTGACAGTACATTTGTGTACTAGTTTATTCCCAAACTATAGATTATACAAGTGTCTATGTCTGTGTCTTATTTATGGTAAGAGCTCCAAAGCATCCAGTATATTTTACTGCTCATCTATGTCACTTGATTCTGGATCAATTCCATTGGTGAAACCTTTCCTGTTGTGACAGCCTTTATCAGTGTTTATGATTTAGTTGGGGTTGGTCCTACTCTGAGCAGGGGGGTTGACTAGATGACCTCCTGAGCTCTCTTCCAACCCTAATCTTCTATAATTGTATGATCATCTTATTGTGTGAGTAGCACAGCGGATTTACAGATTTGTTACGCGAGGGTGCTATAAGAGGCCTTTACTGACTTTAATGATGAGAAATAATCTTCCAAAAATCTAGCTTTTCTCTTTGATCTGATACTTCTTCATTCCTTTGATCCTCAAGTTCTGCTTCCCCATACATCAAGAAAGGAAGCTGTTTTCATTCCACCAGCATTATCGTCAACAGCTGTTCGGTTTATATAAATAATACCGATTAAGTTCTTCCCTTTCTGCATGTGCATTGTTGCAAATTAAGGGACTTAATTAACAAGGTGCTGAGCACCACTTGCAAAGTGATCTTGAGATACACTGACTAGGAGTTGAATGTCAGCACCTCAGAGTTGGTGCACAGTACCTTATAGAATTGGGTCTTAGATCTGTAACATCTTACTAAAGCAAAAATATTACTTTGGCTCTTATGGTTCACCTGTTAGCGTATTGCATTTGATTTCAACACTTTATTAGATGACAGCTGTCACCTTAGAACATCAGATTTGTATATGCAGAGTAATTTTTTCTTTTCTTTTGCTATTTGTTCTGAAAATGCTGCTGCATTCTTTTGAGAATGTGTCAAATATTCCTAAATGAGTCAGCCTAGGAATCAGCAGTTGGTTCTTTTGCATAAAGCAAAATTGAATTGAGCTGAACCAGATTTGCGTGTAAAATATTTTCCTTTATGCACATCTGACAAATACAGAACCCAGAACCCAGTGACAAACAATATCGGCCCAGTTCTTTGTATCCCACAGGCACAATACCTTTCTCAGCACCCTGTAGAGCAGTGCTTCTTCAGACTGTCCCCATTCTTATTTGACTTTACAACGATTGGTATAAGAATGCTGAAATATCTTGAATTCCTGATTTTTCCCGTACTGTTTACAGTCCTTATTCATGCTGCTGAGCATTTAGACATTGTCTACTTTTGGATTTTTACTACAGTGTAGCTGCATTGATGCAAAAACCTAGTGTAGACGCAATGTGGTGATAAAATCCATTACTTGTCTTGGTGCACCATTTCTACGGTATGGCTTTGCACTGGTGCAGGTAAGCTGGTGTAGAAATGTTAGTGTCTGAAAGCCCAATGTAGACAAGGCCTTACACAAATGTCAGTGGAAACTCCTTGTGTGAGTAAATACTCATTATCCTGAGTAAAGGCTGTACAATCTAGTTATATACCTATATAGCCCTCATCACCATAGCATCTAAGCACCTCATAATCATCAATGGATATTATCCTCACAACACCCCCATAAGATAGGGAAGTGTTATTGTCACTTTATAGATGGGGAGCTGAGGCATGGAGTAGATTAAGGGGGAGATTTTCAGGAGCAGATATGACAACTGCTTAACTCCCAGGTAGTATCAATGGAAGTAAAACATCTCACTGCCATTTATGCCTTTGAAAATTTCCCGGTAAGTGACTTGTCCAAGGTCACACAGGAAATCTGTGACCGAAACAGGAACGGAACCCAGCTTTCCTGAGTTCCAGTCCAGTGCATGATCCACGAGACAATCCTTCCTATTTCAATTTGAGTAAGGTTGAAAAAAGTCAGTACTATTATACTATAAAGTAGTCCTTTTGTTTATAAAAAATCATATAAATTGCAAATTATATAACATTAGTGTTTAAATTAAATGTGTAAAAAAAATAGATTTAGCCTAATAGATACTGATGGTATAATAAACTGTTGAAAAGAGTTTACTTTCCTTCATGATGAATGAAATCAAAAGCAATGAATGTAAATGAATACATTAATTCAAATT